>NC_134139.1:169255000-169880000 GCF_033958435.1 Carettochelys insculpta | reverse complement strand
AAAGACCACATGTTGTACCTAATACATTAGAGACACTGTTCAATAGCAGTTTGTATTTATAAAATATTTCCTCCTGTAATTATGACAAATCTTACAGCTAGGTACTGCCACTGTTATTCATGATAAACAAAGCAAGCAGTCCTGTAGCATCTTAAAAACTAACAATTGTATTTATTAGGTAATAATCTTAGATTATGGACAATAATAATAATAATAATAATGATGAAGTGGGTCTTTCCCACAAAAGTTCATTACCTAATAAATAGCATTGTTAGTCTTTAAGGTTCTATAGGACTGCTTACTTTGTTTTGCGAAGATACAGACTAACACGGCTATCCCTTTGAGGCTATTATTCATGCTCTTACCTGCTGGTGTGGTGGTGCCCCAGATTTTCAAATGTTTATGTATTCTGGTCACGCGTGGGGATGGCCATCCTTCTACCTCATCTTGAGCAGGAAAAATATGCCCCCATGCATAAAATAACTTCTGACTTGTCTCTCAATCCTTCCCCCTGTGGCAGTTGAAATTGTGTTCAGCGTCCATCAGGTGATCACAGACCCTTGCCAGGTGACTTTATTGTCAAGGCAGCCCATCCCCTGACAAACCAGTTTCCTGAGCAGAAACTGCCCCCTTTTTGCCTTGGGTTTCTCCTTTTTGAATGTGATCCATCACAGAGTAACAACTGTCTATTGTTAGTTCTCTGCCACTACCCTGTTGGCATTTCAGTCCAACAACATCCTTGAAAGGATAGAGAAGACAAGAGGCTGCAACTTCAAAATGGAGTTTGTGGCTTGGTGCTGATAAACACATAGGCTGCGGCTACACTATCCCCCACCTTTTGAAAGGGGGATGCTAATGAGCCACTTTGGCAAATGCTAATGAGGCATGTCCATGAATATGCAGCACCTCATTAGCATAATGGCAGCTTCACACGTTTCAAAAGTGCTGCTTTTGAAATGCATGCCACCGGTGTAGAGAGGGGCCTTTTGAAAGGACCCACCTGCCCCAGATTTCAAAAGCCCCTTCTTCCCAAAACCAAATGGGAAGAAGGGACTTTTGAAGTCCTTGTGGGTCCTTTCAAAAGCCCGCTCTCTATGCCGGCAGCATGAGTTAGAAAGCGGCACTTTTGAGACGTGTGGCCACCATTATGCTAATGAGGTGCTGCATATTTATGGCAATGCCTCATTAGCATCTGTCAAAGTGGCTCATTAGCATCCCCCTTTTGAAAGGCGGGGGCTAGTGTAGCCACGGCCATAGAGTTCATAATCTCTCAAAGAATTCATACAGCATTTATATAATGAGATTCCCAAAATGTTTATACTATACCAAAGTCAAACTCCATCCTATGATAGGCCAGCACTCAGCTAATCAAGCCAGGAAATCAGATTTGCTCTGGTATCAGTTGTTTGTATAAGATAACGGCCATCCATGTCTACACGAGCCCAAATCTTTGAAATGGCCATGCAAATGCAAATGGCCATTTTGAAGATGACTAATAAGGCTCTGAAATACATATTTAGTGCCTCATTCGCATGCCAGTGGCCCCACCACTTTGAAATTGCTGCGGCTCGCTGCCATGCAGTTTGTCCAGATGGGGCTTTTTTTCGACAGGACCCTGGGAACTTTGAAATCCCCTTATTCCTATCTGCTGAAAATTAGGGGAAGAACTTGATTACAGTCTATAATTACCTACATGGGGAAAATCATTTGTAAATGGGCTCTTCAATCTAGTAGACAAAAGTATAACATAATCTAAAGTGTGCAAATTGAAGCTACACAAAATCAGACTGGAAATAAGACACCATTTTTTAACCAGGGTAGTAATTAACCAATGGAATAATTCACCAGAAGCCATGATGAATTCTTCATTACTATTGATTTTTAAGTCAAGATTCAATTATTCTTTCTAAGGGATATGATTTAGGAATTATTTTGGGGAAAGTTCTGTGGTCAGTTATATAGGAGGTTGGATTAAATTATCACAATGGTCTTTTCTGGCCTTGGAATCTTTTGTAACCTTTATAAAAACACAGGTCAAGACAAAAAGATGCCATTTAACAATATCAGAAGATAGGAATAAGGGGATTTCGAAGTTCCCAGGGTCCTTTCGAAAAAGAGTCCCAGCTGGACGAGCTGCGCGACAGCGAACCATGGCAATTTTTCAGTGCCGCAGCCACTGGCATGCTAATGAGGCGCTGAATATGTATTTCAGCGCCTTTTTAGTAATCTTTGAAATGACTATTTGCATGGCCATTTCGAAGATTTGGGCTAGTGTAGATGCAGCCAATATGTTTTCATTGACTAAGGATGTGTCTGTACTTCACAGCTTTTAGTGACACAGATGTTTCAACAGAGCCATGTTGCTAAAAGTCAGGCAGCATTTGATGGCACTTTTGCCAAAAAAGCTTCCACCCCCTAAGAGTGGTGTTAGCGTTGATGACAGTACTGTTTACACTAGTACTAGCCATGGCAAAGCTTTTGTCATGGGGGCTGGGATAGGGAGATTAAGCACCTGTGAATGACAAAAGCTTTGGTGCAATTGTCCGTGTAGACAAAGCCTAAGTGTAGATCAGCAGCCTCTTGTTTGCTGACTCACAGCACAGAATAGTCCCTCTGCCCACCTCCGACCCCAAAAAATATTGTTAAATGGCATCTTGATTTAAAAATCAATAGTAATGAAGAATTCATCGTGGCCACTGGTGAATTATTCCATTGGTTAATTATTACCCTGGTTAAAAAATTGTGTCTTCATTCTGGTCTGATTTTGTGTAGCTTCAATTTGCACACCGATTATGTTATACTTTTGTCTACTAGATTGAAGAGCCCATTAACAAATACTTTTCCCTATGTAAGTAATTATAGACTGTAATCAAGTTCTTCCCCTAACATTCTCTTTGTTAAGTTAAATAGATAGACTTATGTCTTACGATTATTGAACTCCCTGCTTTCTAATCCTTTCATTATTCTCATTGATCTTCTCTGAACACTCTCCAGTTTTTCAACATCCTTTTTGAATTGTGGATGCCAAACCTAGATGTAGTATCCCAGACTTGGTTACACCACTGTAAGTGCAGAGGTAAATAACCTCTCTACTCTTCCTTAAGATTCCTAATTATGCATCCCATGATTATATTAGCTCTGTTGACTACATCATTACACAAGAAGCTCACGTTTAGCTGATTATCCATCATGACCCTCAATCATTTTCAGAAGCATTGTTTTCCAGGATAAAGTCCCCCATCCTGTAAATACACCTATGTTTTTTGTTCTTAGATGTACACATTTAGCCATGCTAAAATGCATATTGTTTGCTTGTGTTGAGATTATTTTGTATTAGTGATTGTTCCTCCAGTTTTTAATGGATCTGTGAACTTCACCATTGATTTTTATGTTTTCTTCCTGGTTACTGAGGAAAATGTTAAATAGTGTAGGGCTGAGAGAGAATCCCTGTGGGACCATGCCAGAAATACACTCCCTTGATTATGAAGTAATTGGTATTCATTTAAACATTCTTCTCCTGTTCTTCCCTGTCCTGTGCTAGTCACATGTTCTGTTACTGTGAAATTTAGAAATACCATGAACACTGAGCGGCAGAACTTTGCCAATTCAGATCAGTAATAAATATTGTTCTTACAAAGTGGCAAATACTTCTGTACTGCAATCTTACAGTATAGTCTAAATTGTATTCTTGGATAGGCAGATGGTGAGCTGAGAGTGTTGTCTGCAACATACAATGCACTCATTTTAGTGTTACCTTGACATAGGTCCCCTTTCAGCTACATATTGCATTTTGTCAGAAGCCAAGAGGATGACATTCCTGAATCAGTGTCTGTTACATTCCATGTGTGTACAACAGCTAACACATTAGGCCCCTGGCCCTTGACTGGGGATTTAGTTGCTGTTGTAATACAAATTACTAATGACAATGGATATTTAGCAATTTTGCTAGGGAAGTCAGGGTAGGAACTCAGGGTAGAAATTTGTCTGGAAATTTGTAGTTGTACTATAAAGATAGTGTCTCCAACTCTCTCTCTCTCTAGCTTTTGAGATGAGCCAACTGATTTATGTCAGGACTATTTGGTTATTCAGAACAGCTTCTAGGAAAGAGGTTCTTAAAACCTTCCTTGATATTTTTTTTCTGACAATTTCTTTCTGGTGTCAAGTTTTTAGTGAGTGCAGTAGTCAGTTAAGATTAATGATACGCTTGTTGCCTTTGCATCATAAATGGGTGTGTTACCTTTGCCACCTACAGTCAAAATTTACAACAGACCCCAAAATTCTGAGTGATCCATATTCAAGAACCAATGTGTAGAATAAGTCAGCAATGACTAACCAGCATTTAGAAATGATTGTTCAGTGCTAGGAAGAGTGTGTGTGTGTGCACGTACACACATGTGTGCGCATCCACGGGGGCGGTTAATGGGGGAAGTAATTATAGTCACAGTTATGCTGAATTCAGTACTATATATTTTTCAGGGGTGCCCTGTATGTATTAAAAGTCCATGTTCTCCCCCCTCACCACCTGTTTTGTGATGCTTCCAAATCATCAGGTTACTAGTGTGCATCTTCTTTGCCATCGAGTCCAGTGCAGAGCTCCCTTGGTAATCACAATTAGCTGCTTTTTCAGGGTGGTATTATTAGGCATGTTTCCCATCTAGCAGGATAGTGACATTTCTGCCAACCTTGCACATTTGGACCTCACTGGGTAGAGCCATAGTCCTGAAAATACCTCCTGTATATCAGTAGGATGCATTATCGGCAGAGGGGGACAATCTCTGAGTTTTTCTATACCATGGCTACATAGGCACATATTTATGTCTTTGTGTGTTTTTAACTGAGATACCCATAAAATCCTGCAAATAGTCTGTAACTTCATAAATAAGAAGCAGTCCTGGGGCACTTTAGAAACTGCTAGATTTATTAAGTCATCAGATGAAGTGGATTTTACTCATGAAAGCTCATGCCCTAATACATTTGTTAGTCCCTAAAGTACCACAGGATTGCTTATTTATGAAGTTACCACCTGACACAGCTACACTTCTGCTGACATGGGTCTTTGCCCACAAAAGCTTATGTTCCAAAATATCTGTTAGTCTGTAAGGTGCCACAGGACTTGTTGCTTTTGAAGCTACACATCTGAGACTGTTTACCATAAAACCCTGACTTTTTTGATAGCCTTGTTGTGTGGGATAGGATGGATCCTTGTACATTATGCTACTTTCCTATATCAACTCTACAAAGCTAAGTCTCTTCCCTCAACATTTCTTTTCAATCTGAAGCTATCTGTAGTCACAGAGAGATAACCATGTTAGTCTGTAACTTCACAAAACAAAAAAGCCGTCCTGTAGCACTTTAAAGACTAACAAAGTAATTTATTAGGTGATGAGAGCTCATTGCCTAGTAAATGATTTTGTTGGACTGTACAGGGCTTCATGATTACTTTTTTGTTTTGTGAAGACACGTGTTTACTAGGAGACCTACCCAGCATTGCTTAGGTACTTCAGAACAGGGAGCTGGTAGTATGGCAGGAGTGCAGGAGTCAGGGCAGGGACTTGAAAGCTACATCTACACGTGAAGCCTACATCGAAGTAGCTTATTTCGATGTAGCGACATCAAAATAGGCTATTTTGATGAATAAAGTCTACACATCCTCCAGGGCTGGCAACGTTGACGTTCAACATCGACGTTGCGCAGCACCACATCGAAATAGGCGCTGCGAGGGAACGTCTACACACCAAAGTAGCACACATCGAAATAAGGGTTCCAGGAACAGCTGCAGACGGGGTCACAGGGCGGACTCAACAGCAAGCCGCTCCCTTAAAGGGCCCCTCCCAGACACAGTTGCACTAAACAACACAAGATCCACAGAGCCGACAACTGGTTGCAGACCCTGTGCATGCAGCATGGATCCCCAGCTGCAGCAGCAGCAGCAGCCAGAAGCCCTGGGCTAAGGGCTGCTGCATACGGTGACCATAGAGCCCTGCAGGGGCTGAAGAGAGAGCGTCTCTCAACCCCTCAGCTGATGGCCACCATGGCGGACCCCGCTATTTCGATGTTGTGGGACGTGGATCGTCTACAAGTGCCCTACTTCGACGTTCAACTTCGAAGTAGGGCGCTATTCCCATCCCCTCATGGGGTTAGCGGCTTCGACATCTCACCGCCTAACATCAATATTAACATCGAAATAGCGCCCAACATGTGTAGCCGTGACGGGCGCTATTTCGAAGTTAGTGCCGCTACTTCGAAGTAGCGTGCACATGTAGACACGGCTGAAGTGTGGTGCTCAGGGCAGGAGGCAAGGGATGGGAGGATGTAGGAGTCAGGACTTGGGGGGTGAGCAAGGGCTCAGGGTATGGGGTGGCAGGTGTAGGAATCAGAGCAGAGGGTGAGGGGTCCCAGGTGAGGGAGTTGGGAGGAGGGGAGCTCAAGAGAGGGGCTGGAGGGCTCAGGGCAGGGCATGCAGCGTCTGCCAGCTTCTGCCTGAGAGCAGGCCAGAGTGCTGGGTGCTGCACGCTCCACTGCCCAGTTTTGTCCTGATACCTCTGCCCCCTCTAGGGCTGGCCCTGGAGTGGAGGGGGCAAGCTCTGGATGGCAGGTGCTGTGCTGTGGCAGCTGGTCTCCGCGGCAGGTTGGGGTGGTGGATTCTGCTACCCAGTAGGTGCTCGCTGGGGTGCTTGCTGTCCCCTTCTGATAATCCTTGCTGCCCCTCTGTGGCTAACATTGCTTTCATGAAAGCTTTCTTCTGTGGAAGTCATCAGAAATGCTGTAGCTATGGTATAGTGCAGTATTTCCCTGGCATGTGTTTACAATATTCATGCTCAGTTCTCCAGAAGAGACATTCAGTCTTCCATCTGCTAAACTTCACTTTTTCTTATCTGGTCATATAACTATGAGAAAAATGGAGAATTTGTGGTAATGGTTACACAAAATGAGGAATTTCTTTCCTTTTCTAAAGAGAAGAGGCATACTTAGTAATCCTTATCTGAGTTTTCACATGGCTGGGCGACGGCTCTATATATTTCTCGGACAAATTTGTATAATATATATAATAATCTTTTATATAATTACTTTTTGTTGACATAAAATGGAGCCAAGAACTCTGAGGCCAAAGTGGCTGGAATGTAGCCTCAAAGATGGCAAAATTCTTGCCAACTAACTGCACAGATCTCCTTATGTAACTACTGCCTTCTTTCAGGAGTCTCTGTCCCTCTTAGACCAGCTCGAGATTGATGTGTCTGCTACAGGACTAGTTAAAGTGCTTTTAGCTCATGCTTTAGAGTCTCATGTACTAAGGAAGAGAAGTCACAGGTTTTACCCTGCCTCCTGCTGACTAGGATATGTCGGTGATACACTTCCATATGTCATTCAGCCCCCAAAGCCAAATGAACTTGTGTAGCCTCTGATAGTCTTTCTTCCCTCTACTGGTTCATCTATGCCTGGCCTCCCCCTGCCCCTACATGCCCATTTTTCCTTCCGGGAGAGCCCTCACTCTCATAAAGGAGGGGACTGGATTTGGTGCTGTGCACGTGAATGTTACCTTATAAGTGTTTTGTTTTTTCTGCTGTTTGTTCTCTGTTTTGTTTGTTTTCTTTTTCACCATCAATTCTGAGACAGTGCATATGAGTTTTTAGGTGAGTGAGTTTGTCTGTAGCCCTCTCAAAGCTTGGTCTGACTTACAGATCCAAATTTTCAGACACGGTGCCCGATGTTAGGAACCTAACCAAATGCCTTCTTTTTCTGAGGTGCTGCTTCAAGTAACCTCAGTAAAAGCGAACGGTTTCTCAGCTACTCTAACAATCAGACCACACTAGCTACATGTTTAAATAAGGATTAAGGTGGCCACCTACATTAGGTAGGCAAGATTGAAAGTAAAGAGCAAAGGACTTAATTTTTAATCTCCCAGTAACTGCACCTTGGTTTAGGTTGGTTGGATTTCCCTACAGTATTTTTAAAATAGATGTGATAAAAAAAAGCTTTCCTTTTAAACTATGTAAATCTAGGAATGACCATCCCACTACCCAATATGCTGTTAAATAAGTGGACAGTTTCAACTGTAAGATAGTTTTTTTGGTCCTTTATACAAAGAGATGAACTGTTCTTGACAGGACAGAACTTTGATTAATAAAATAGCACTGTGTACTATTCAATTGTTAGCTTTTCTGACCATCAGCATCTTCTCTTGTTTATTTTTTCCTGAGGCCCACATATCGCGCCTACAACAATCAAAGCATTCCCAGTCCAACACTGATAAAGAAAGTGAAATTAAAAACAAGCAACAAAAAAGCACGTTCTATGGATTTAAATCTTTACATAGTTTCCTGTTTTGAATTTCGAAGAACAAACCTCTGCCAGGTAATAGCTCACACAGTGTGGACACTGAGCTGTGTATTATTTTCCTACAGTTCTTCTTTTCCAAAGTATATTTAGGAAAAATGTGGGGGAAGTGAAAAGGACAATCATATGCCTGGCTTGTTTACAAGATGCAGAACACCCACAGCAATTTCATAGCAGGTTTCTCCAGGTTTTCAGGCTAAAGGAAAAAAGGGACCTTGTAGCTTACATCGAGGTATAGAAAAGGCATATGTATTAAAATGTGACAAACAAAACAGAGTACTGAAGGAAAAATGATCAAATACACTGTATAAGAATACTATTGCATTGTGATTTTTATTTTTATGATAAAATGCATACAATCAGAAATATCCACTAGAATAAGCATGAGTTATTACAGGTTGAACCCCTTTAATCTGGCACTCTCAGGACCTCACTGGTGCCAAACGAGACAATTTGCCAGACCACAGAAAGTCAATATTGTCTAGCAGATTACTAGCACTTTCACTGCTTACTGGTCTCTTAGAAGACATTTAGGGTTAAATTAGAGCTAGGTATTAACAAAGAACACTGAGAGCTAGGACTAGTGGCTGGAAACAAACTTTAGGGGATCACTGGAAACTTGGCCACACTCATGATAAGTGGTCGTCCAGCTAACTCACTTCACGCCGGCTATTACTGGACGAGAGAGTTCCTGATTAAAGGGATTCAACCTGTAGTAGTAAAGACTCTACAACTGTACTTTTTAAATGAGGTGTTTTAAAATACTGTTGAAAGAAGCAATATCCTCACTGAAGAATCTGCTTCCTCCTCCCACCAGAATTTTATATAAATCTCATCCTACGAAACAAAAAGAACCTTATCCTAAAGGAGGGGCTAGTGAGGCCACAGCCAAAATGTATATAGATCTTCCACTACAAAAGTCTGTGAACAAGTGTACGTATATACACATGAGTATGTTGTATATGTAAGATTTCTAAAGTATTCTAAATAAAAAAGTCTGTTAGCTGTAAATGTACTAATAGTTAATGATTAAATAGTCATAAATCTTATCAGATTAGTATCAGGTATTTAGATTAGATTATAAAATGTTTGAGGGGTGGACTGTGCTACTGTCTGTTATTCTGCACTTTAAAACAATGGGGGTCCTGACTTGGGCTCTAGTCCATACTTTAATAGAAGTAATAGCATAGTAAGAGTTCTCCATCAGAAGCGTGTGTCACTACTACAGAGCTTACAGTTGTGCAATGTAGCTGTGTTGCGGTATGCTCTCTAGAGTAGCCACTCTGAGCCAAGAGAGTTTTCTTGTCAACTTAGCTACAGTAAACTCGCGAGTTACACGGAGGTTGTATTCCTGCAGCCCCTGCGTAACTCAAATTTTTGCACAAGTTGGCACGGAGAAGGGAAGTAGGCTGCAGCCTGGTTCCCAAACAATAAACTGACCAGCCCACCTAGGCTGACAACCACATGGCTGGGGAAAGGCAGGGAGTAGGGGTTCTTAGCCTGCCTAGCTGCCCACAGCTGCAGGCAGCTAGGCAGGCTGACAGCTGCAGAGCAGCTTCAAGTTGTGCTTAACTCATGTTAAAGCCTCATATTTTGAGGGTTTACTGTACTGCCCATTATTGAGGGTGGATTAATTACATTGTTGGGAGACAAATATCAGAAAGGTAGCTGAGTTAGTCTGTTCACACCTCCATGTTAACTGCTGATAATGGGCCACATCCTCCCTGACTGAATTGACCTGATTTCTCCTCTCTTGATGTTCACAACTCCACACTAACTGCTGATAGTGGGCCACATCCACACTGACTAAACTGATCTTGTGAACTCTGGCCCTCTTCTTGACTGGCTCTCCCTCCTTTCCATAAGCCCATATATGTAAACCCTCCTCTGGAACACCGCCCACGCACCCATTCATGCATCTGATGAAGTGGGTCTTTGCCCACGAAAGCTTATCCTTCAAAGTATCTGTTAGTCTATAAGGTGTCATAGGACTTCTTGCTGATGTTGGTGGGACAACAGTGCTTAGGTTGGTCTAACTTGTGTTGCACAGTGGCTTATCCACATGCTGAGAGATATAAATGGTATTGTAGACCTAGCTTTAGTGTTGTAATGAGAGTAATTAGCATCTTAAAGAGCTACATTCAGGAGTAACAAGCCAGCAAATTTCTTTATAATAAGCATTCATGAGAAAAGGATCATTTAATTAGGCATTTCTGTCTAGCTGGATGTATGCAATGTGTTTAAAGTCAAACAATAAAGATTTATGGTGAAAAGTTGGAATGTTAAAGATACAGTAATTTAAGTCATTGAACATTACTTAGACTATTTCTGAAGAGCCAGATTCAATAAAACATGTTTCCTTTATGGCTGCATTGCAAGAATAGTGTGTTCACTTTAAAAAACCCAGACAGCTTTTTCATGAGTTTTGCACTAGATGTAGACAGCTGTATTGTGAGATGATAAATCAAGTTTTAGTATATATGTCTTTTCAGTAAGGCAGCAGATATAAATTTACATGCTCACCATGTATCTGAAACATATTATTAAATCTAATGTCTGAAAACTATAAAAATTTTAATAAAAATCACAGCCTGTATTGGTTCAGGATAGGAATACCTGTTAGGAATGCCTAACATGCCTAACAATTTCTAATTGCCATCTCCTCAACTAGACATGTAGAACAAATAGCAGCCCTGATGGCACACCCATCGTTCCATCATTCACATGTTTTGTTAAAGGCAAAATAACTCTAAGACTATGTATCAAATTTCTTCCTACTGTCTCTGCATTTTCCATATGAATCAACAGATTCATCTCCCTATTTTTCCCCAAACCACTTTGTGCCAACAGAGAGATGATTCTGCGTATGTGAAGTCTCAGAAGAACACTACCATTCTACTCGGGGAGGACTAAGGCCATTAGGGAATCCACTAAACTCTTCCTTTTGTCTACAGGAAGATCCCAAAGCTTTGTGATATTGGTTCAAAGACTATCCAAATGGGTCTCTGGTTGCATTAATCACTTTTATAAAGGTCACAACATGCTTCCATCTAGAGTCCACATGCACCCAAGAGGTCAGTTTCTACCTTGGTTGCATTCCTAACAGGTATGCCTATCTCAGTAATCTGTAGAGCAGTGACTTGGGCCTCTGCCTACTCTAATTTTACTGTTGCAGTAAGCTTGATATGGACTTCAGGCACCTTTGAAATTGTTTCATGTGATGAGATAATCTGTCCTATTTAAATTGGTACGTAAAGTTGTAAAAGCGCCAAATTCAAATTGGATGTTGCAAGAATCTAGGAGAAAAAAATAGAGACTATTTTTTCTCTTCCAGGTTCTCTTGCTCAGCACTCTTAGGATACAGTAGCTCATATTTCAGGTCATTTGAATAACAGTACAAAAAATCATGTTCACGTTAGAGTGAAAGGAACCACGAATTAAATTTGGCATCAGATGACCAGCAACTAGTAAGCATTTTCCAGCTAAGTAAGCTAATAAACCTGTTTACTCTTTCTGAATGACCAAGCACAGGACCATTAACTGCAGATGCCTTCAATAATATACTTTGACATATAGAAGGTCATTCACCTTTCCTTGTCTTCTTAGTTTTATAGCTTAATGGTTCACCAGAACAGCTGCATTAATGTATGTCATATTGAGTAGCTAATTAGTAATGTAAAACTGCAGTTGCAGCCATTGTAGGATTCCCTCCCCCCCACACACATATACCTCATCTTGATGGATTAGTGCTTCATGTTCATTTACTATGAAAGCTCTTAAATTAATTTGAAACCACCTGCAGTCATTTAAATTACTAGAGAGAATGCATTAAAATACTGCAGTAAAATCTCCTGCTCAGCAAAAAGACCTCTTTATGCCCCACTTTACTATTCAGCGCTTGGATATGTGTTTGTAAGAACTCAGTCATCTGAGCAATTGGGGGCATGGGAGATTTAAGTTCCATGCTCTGTGTCTCTTACATCAAACTCCATGCTCCACATGCAGTTTAAGCCCATTGCTCCTTGTCCTATCCTCAGAGGCCAAGAACAACAATTTTTCTCCCTCCTCCTTGTAACCCTACTAGCAAACCACATGACTAGGACTAGGTGGTAAAATGGGTGCAGTGTTGTGGTACATTTTTTGAAGAACATGACACCTCTCACACCTTATTACTGTCAGGGGAAGCTAATGTACTAGAAGTTCAGTTTCTCTTAATATTAAAATTATGCAGTAGTATTAGCAAAGTGAACAAGTACCATATGTATGTGCTTTAGTCATTTCTGTCAGGGATGTCATTTTGCTTCGCCTCTACCCATTCTCTATGTGCTCTTTTAAGCTTTTTTCTAACAGGAAAAAAACACTTGTTGTTATGTCTGTCTCACCGTTGACTCACTTCAAGAGGGATTTAAAACAAGCATATTATCAGTTTGTACAGTGCCTGCTCAAGGCCTCTAAGCGCTATGGCTGTACAACTAATACAAATTAATAAAAGATACATAAAAATTAAAAATCTTACATTCAGGTTAAATGTCACAAAATCTATTTTAGCTCAGCTGTCTTGTTTTCTTCACAGATACACGATGTCCAACTATTCCAAGTTTAACAGCAGAACCAATTTAATTAACTTTAAATTACAATTAACTTTAAGGGTTATTATTAAAATAATTATCACACATCAAGTTAACATAATCCTTGGCTCCATGGACACAAGGTTTATCTCATACAATGCACCGTGAGGTTTGTTGATGGCTTCTGGTTGAAGGGCATTTCTGACTGCCGTGCACATTGCTGGTCCTGTCTTTGTGCTGTTTCTTGTCTCTCTGGTCTCCACTTTGTCTCAATTTTTCTGTGCTCCTTGGGCTCTCTTGCCTTCAAATTTATCTTGTTGATGTTCTTCTGTTGTAGACAGGTTCTTCTTCTCCTGTTGCATAATGAGCTTTTGTCACAGCTGTCTGACTTTCAAGTTTCTATAACTTGAATCTTATGCTTTCTGAAGTGGGAGAAGTCGCCTCATTCTTCATTCTCATTCCAGATATCTTATTTTTCATGTAATACAAGAGCTAATAATAGGAGAGAGAGAATTATTCCTTTTTAGGCAGTGATAGTATTTGGTAGGAGGACAAATTAATGATAGAGTCAGTTATTTCTCTTGTGGAATCCTGTATTCTCACAACAAAAATGTTCATGAACTCCTGAATCCCCAAACAGTGGGAATCAAACATGCAGTGACCATTTACCTGCTTATAATTCCAAGTCTCTATTCAGCCAGTGTTGTGCCCCACAAGCTCACTATCAGATTTCATTTAGGACAACATTGTCAGTGCTGCTCTTTCGGCTTACTTTTTCTGCTAGCTTTTCTGCTTCTTCTTGCCAGATATGTGCACAGCCCAACCAAACTATATCCAGCCCTTGTATTTGCATTCACATCCCATAGAAAACCCCTCAGGACACATGGCTCAATATTCCTACTCAAGTATCAGAGGGGTAGCCGTGTTAGTCTGGATCTGTAACAGCAACGAAGGGTCCTGTGGCACCTTATAGACTAACAGAAAAGTTTTGAGCATGAGCTTTCATGAGCACAGACTCACTGTGCATCTGATGAAGTTTGTCTGTGCTCACGAAAGCTCATGCTCAAAACTTTTCTGTTAGTCTATAAGGTGCCACAGGACCCTTCATTGTTATTCCTACTCAGGCCTTGCCATGGTCCTCTCTAATTTGGGTGGTGGCTTCTAGTGTTTTAGCTAATAAACTCCTTCCTTATTTAGCATGAATTGAAGGCTGCCATCATGCCCAAGGCTTCAAAGAGGTTTTTGAGTTTCAGTAGATTAAAAAGATGCTCCGTGGGAGGCATGTAATCTCCAGTGTAACGTTAATTAATAATAAATAATAACAAATAATTATAATGGCACACCAGTAAGTAAACTGAGTAGAAATATGTGAAACTGTGCATCTCTTATAGGTCATGAAGGATGAAACAGTAGCTTCACACCATGCCTCTAACCTAAAAATAAATTTCAGTTGAATTGTTTAAAATAATCCTTTTGCATTAATATTAAGGGTTTCACGTAAAATTCTGCCTTTTATTTTGTAACTCGCATGCATCCTATAAAATGTCTTAATAAAACTAACAGGCAGTCATGTAGTACTTTAAAGTCTAACGAAAAAAATTTTTAATGTCACTTGGTCATCATTTTCTAAGCCAGTCACTAAGAGGAATCCTTTTCATGCCAAATTGTAACTCTTGGTTTGCTAGTCTCCCAATATTAACACTTAGCAAAGGTTCAACAGAGTGTTCACCAGTTCCAAGAATATCCACTACTTTGCCATGGTATTACAGTCCAAGTCCAAAGTGGTGTCACTCCCCTCAGATTATAGCAACTTTACTGATGAATTTTTGCAACTTTCACTCTTGGAGCCCATAAAAGAACAATTTGGACACTGTAGAAAGTAGTGCTTTGGCAGCTAAGATTTGTTATTTACAGTATTCTACATTATTTTGTTCCCTGATTTTTTTTCTTCTACATTGATTTCATCTGGACTGCTACATGAACAGATTATTTCTCTCCTGGCTTGTGTGCATTTACAGTTTGCACTCAGAGAATGTACCTTTTGTATTGAAATTCCACTGTCCCATTGTGTGTTTTAAACTACCAGTCTGATTCAGTATTTTTCATGATGGTTGTGTTTGTATTGCCTTATGACTTCTTACAAAAATCCCTCGTGTGTTGGTAAAATAAAATATATAAATTTATTATTGACTGAACTTCCGCCAACTATCTGTTCAAAATACTGGTGGCAGCTTCTTGTAATAAACACAACAAGTGCACATTATTCCAATTGTACACAAATGATATGCTTGAGGTAGAATTAATTAACGTTGAAGGAGAAAAGGTGATACTGTATATTAATAATACTTTGCTCCTGCATAGCTCTAAAAACAGTATATATATGATTACCATTCTATAGATGGGAAAACTGAAGAACAATGATGAAATGACTTGCACAAAGTCATCCAGCAGGCCAGCAGCAAAAATGAAAATAGGATTATAATCTCCTGAGTACTGATCTAATCCCCTACCTACTAGGCCATACTTCCTGCTATATTAACACTGTGAATTGAATTGAAAATTGAAATGGAGTCTATAGCATGTGTTGAATATGACTAAGACACTTAATAATGTAATTTTTCTTGCTTCTTTGGTTCCTGGAAACTAAATATGGAAGAATATATGTGCAAGGTTCAAAGTATTTTTTTATTCTTAAAATGAAATATTGAGATGGTTTGTGCTACTCCAAGATTGTTGACATTAATGAGAATGGTGAGCTCTTATGGTCCGGAGAACTTGGTCATGTTCATAAATTATACTTAGGATCTAATTCTGCTCTTGGGTGAATCCATCAGGATCCCTGCTCATTAATGTAAGCCCCAGGATACATTCACAAGGCCAAAATTTGGTCCTTAATCCTTAGAGCACTGGCTGTTCCCTGGAATTGGCTTGCTAATACAGCCTGAGAAGCCTGAGAGTTATGGTTGCTGCCAAGTTGTGGAAAAGTAGTTTGTTGTGGTTGACAGAGGGTTTCTGGCTGTTGTGAGATAGGACAGGTTGGGACATTTTTAAGGAGTGAGTCCTCTTGCCTGACTGATAATCTGACACTCATGTCTTTTCATGGCCAAGAACCACTCGCAAAAGGTGAGATGCACTGGGATCTAAGACATGAATATGCCAATCAATGGAAGGTAATATAGACTATCAGTATTTATATGTTGACCCGCTGAGGGAGATAGCAAGCTATTGTGGTGATTGGCACAGAAAGAAGCAAGGACAAATCCAAGAATGTGGGAGAAGTCTCCAAGGGAAGAGGAGAAGCAAAAAAGATAGGTATTCAAGTGGAGTGGAAAGAGTGGTCCTGGAGTAGAAAATATTTATTTAGGGGACTCTTTAGTTAAGGACCTAAAAACACTTATTTTAGAGGTCTAAGACTTGATTGAAATATTTTGAGGTTCCATTTAAGAGAAGAATGGGTATTGTTGGTACAAATACAGAAAGTAAACAAAAATGCTCTCTATAATAAATGATCCTGGGTCAACTATGACAGAAACTATAGAACACATCAGCTGTGGCCACACTACCCTCTCCTTTCAAATGGAGCATGCTAATGAGCCACTATGGCAGATGCTAATGAAGCACTCCCATGAATATACAGTGCTTCATTAGCATAATAAACCAGGTGACAGGAATAACGGGACTTCAAAATGTGCAGGGTACTTTTGAAAAGGACCGCCATGTAGCCAAGCCGTGCGCCAGCAAAAACAGCACTTTCAAAGTGCCACAGCTGGCAGCGTGCTAATGAGGTGCTGGATATTCATTTCAGCACCTCATTAATATTCTTCAATTTGCCATTTTGAAATTTTGGCCAAATGTGGCCACAGCCTAAGCAAGTTTCAGAGACAATAAATAAAAATGAAAGTGTTGGATGAAACACACAAGATTCAGCACTTCTACATTTACTGAAAAATGGATTTGTTCAAAAACTAGAAGACTGCAAATTTGCTTACACGATAAACATCATCTTGAAATACATCCCTGGAGTGGTGTAGTCTTCAGTAAGTATATATACCCAAGCAAAAAGATAGAGAATGCAAAATTGTTTGATTATGATTATATCGTTTCCAAGATTTTCCTTAGGGCTGTTGACTGCCATTTTCTTATCTCACTATTATATCGTCAATTCTACATGCTGCATTCCATGGCAATAGTACAATTAAAATAATCCATGCAAAACATGGAGAAAATATTTCATGAATGTAACTCAGTGAAGATATTATGACTAATAAATGAACATGGAAATATTCAGTTTAGTCATTAAATTTAAACTTGAGAAAAAGAACCACAAGTTGTAGAAACACTGATTTTTGTTACAGTGTAACTCAAGTTTCTGGCAGGGATACTGTAAAATAAAGCAACAGAAGCAATGCTACTAAAGACAATTAACACTTCCCAGTTTTACTGTTACCAATGGAAGCAAGAGTTTCTCTCCCTGGTAATGGCCCAGTGAATGGTTTTGTGTGATAGCTCTACAAGTTTCAGAGCATATTTTGTTACAGCAACTGTATATTCAAAACCTCTGACATCACACAACAATCGGTGTTTCATGAAAGAATGAGAGATTATCTTGAACTACTAAGATCAGTTCTAAAGCCAAACTCTGATTCCAGAGCTTTCGGTCAATCCATTACAGAAATAGGCAAAACACAGACCCAGTTTTTGAGCACAATTAATCAGTTCATGAATATCCTATTCCGCCTCTTGGTAATATTCTTTGGCCATGTCTACACTACAAAAATAACTTTGACGTTGCTTGCTTCAAAGTACAGCTTTGAAGTAACAGACTTTGAAGTTGAGCGTCAACACACACCCTACTTTGAAGTTAAACTTCGCAGTAGGGCACTACTCCGTTCCCAGGCTTACTTTGAAGTAAGTGAAATAGTGTGTAGACACGCTGCAGGCTACTTTGAAGTAGCCCCTAACATCAAAGTTAACTTCAAAGTTAGTTCCTAGTTTGATGCACCCTTAGGCTGCGACCACACTAGCCCCTCCTTTTGGAGGGGCTATGGTGATGTGGCATTTTGGAATATGCTAATGAGGTGCTTCCATAAATATGCAGAACCTCATTCACATAATGATAGCCACACACACTTCAAAACTGCCAGTTTTAAAGCGCACACTGCCTGTGTAGCCAGGGGCCTTTCGAAACGACCCTCTGATTTTGAAACCCCCTTCTTCCCAAAACCAAATGGGAAGAAGGGGCTTTCAAAATCAGAGGGCTGGAATCATCAAGTGATCTCTCTCCTGTCATCCATTTCCAGCCTCTGACAAACAGAGGCTAGGGACACCATTACTAACCATCCTGGCTAATAGCCATTGATGGACCTAACCTTCATGAATGTATATAGTTCTTTTTTGAACCCTGATAAAATCCTGGTCTTCACAGTCTTCTCTGGCAGGGAGTTCCACAAGCCTACTGTGTGCTACATGAAGAAAAACTTCCTTTTGTTAGTTTTAAATCTGCTACCCATTGATTTCATTTGGAGACTCCTAGTTCTTATGTTATGGGAACAAGTAAATAAGTTTTCCTTATTCACTTGCTCCATCCCTATCATGATTTTATAGACCCATATTCCCCCTCCTTAGTCTCTTTTTATCCAAGTGGAAAAGTCCCAGTCTTTTTCATCTTTCTTCATATGGAACCCATTCCAAACCCCTAAACATTTTTGTTGCTCTTTTCTGAATTGTTCCCAGTGCTAATATATCCTTTTTGAGATGAGGCAACCACATATGTACACAGTATTCAAGATGTGAGTGGGCCTACCATGGATTTCGTTACAGGCAACAAAATATTCTATCTTATTCGCTATCCCAATTTAAATTATTCCTAACATTCTATTTGCTTTTTTGACTGCTGCTGCACATTGAGTAGACACTTCAGAGAGCTATCCACAATGACTCTTTCTAGAGTGGTTATAGCTAAATTAGTCCCCATCATTTTGTATGTATAATTGGGATTATTTTTCCAATGTGCATTACTTTACATTTATCAACATTAAAGTTCATTTGCCCTTTTGCTGTCTAGTCACTTAGTTTTGTGAGATCTTTTTGCCGCTCTTCACAATCTTTTTTATTCTTAACTATCTTGAGCAGTTTAGTGTCATCTGCAAATTTTGCCACCTCACTGTTTACCTCCTTTCTCCAAATCATTTATAAATATGCTGAATAGGATTTGTCCTAGTACAAATCCATGGGGGACACTACTAGTTATCACTCTCCATTCTGCAAACTTACCATTTGTTCCTATCCTTTGTTTCCTGTCTTTTAACCAGTTATCAGTCCATGAACAGACCTTCTTTCTTATCCCATGACAACTTACTTTACTTAAGAGCCTTTGGTGAGGGACCTTTTCAAAGGCTTTGTCAAAGGTACACTGTATCCACTGGATCCCTGTTGTCCACGTGCTGAGAGAACTCTAATAGATTAGTGAGGCATGATTTCCCTTTATGGAAACCATGTTGAATTTTCCCAACAAATTATTTTCACCTTTGTGTCTGACAATTTTATTCTTTACTATAGTTTCAACTAATTTGCATGTTACTGGCTTTAGACTTACTCATCTTTAATTTCCAGGATCTCCTCTGGAGCCCTTTTTAAATATTGGTGCCACATTAGCTAATTTACAGGCATTAGGTTCAGAAGCTTATTTAAAGGATAAGTTACAAACCACAGTTAATAGTTCCGTAATTTCCCGTGAGTTCTTTCAGAACTCTTGGGTGTATGCCATATGGTCCCAGTGACTTGTTACAATTAAGCTTATCAAATTGTTCCAAAACCTCCTCTGACATCTCAGTCTAGGACAATTCCTAAGATTTGTCACCTAAAAAGAATGGCTCAGGTTTGGGAATCTCCCTAACATCCTCAGCCATGAAGACCAAAGCGAAGAATTTGTTTAGTTTCTCCACAGTGACTGTATTGTCTTTGAGTGCTCTTTTAGTATCTCTATCATCCAGTGGCCCGACTGGTTGTTTGACAGGTTTTCTGCTTCTGATGTACTTAAAAAACCTTTTGCTATTACTTTTTGGCTGTTTCTACACATGCCACTTTCCCTGAAAGTGGCATGCTAATAAACACCCCAAAATATGCTAATGAGGCATGGATGCAAATTCCCTGCATCTCACTAGCATAAGGTCACATGATTTGGAGTCCAGAAGACGCTCTTCCGGACTCCAAAACAGCGTGTAGAAGCGCAGACCCCGGGGGCTGGGGATCTCCGGAAGGAAGAGATTCTTCTGGAGGCCCTTCTTCCTGAAAATGTTCTCAAAATTTTGAGGCGTAAAGGGACTTTGAAGTTGCCCAGGCACTTCAAAGTACCGGCGGGTTAGCCACAGCTACACGTGAGCCGACACTTCGAAGTTTAAAACTTCAGAGTTACCGCGAGGGAGAATTAGCTTAATGAAGTACTGCATATGCATCGCAGCACTTCATTAATAATCTCCCAACACCCTACTTACCATCCTCCCTTCGAAGTAGGGAGATAGCGTAGACAAGCCCTAACAGTGCAGAGTCTAGCATTCTCTGCATTCTTCTATACCCTCAATGTCAGTAGCAAGTATAGAAAACTGCTCTTATTCTCTGTTTATTTAAATAGAATAGTTAGTGGCAAGAAATCAAGTAACTTTGAGTCTTACGGTGGTCTTAAATGTATGATATGTTTGAGTGGAATCTTCTATGATGTCATATTTTCTGTCTCATTGAAAAGGATGCAGAGTATTTGCTCATGAGTGAATATCAAACTAGTGTAAAAGAACCTGCAATCTGAGTGTTATATGTGCTGTACCCTTAAGGCACATGAGTATTTAATGGCTGAGACCTAGACTTTCAATTTATCCTTGCAACTTGTGCCCACAGAAACGTAAATAGAGGTTTTGCTTCCAGAAATGAAATTAGGGGTGTAAATCATAGTAACTGCAAATCTAACAACTTGCTCAGCATCCATCACATAGTCAGATATTTCATTAAGATTTTACCAAACAGTATTTGCAGGCTCAGAGACAAACCAAGCTGCTGAAAATTTTGGGCTTTTAAATCAAACGTGGTACTTTGTGTGCTTGTTTGTGTGTCAGTAGCAAGATTTAATTTCCAGCTCAGTTATGTGGTCTAGAGAGTGCTTAAATATTCCAACTCAGCTGCTTATTCTATCACACCCAAATGAGTGTGTGTTTCTTATCTAAGTATGTTCAGAAGGACTATGTCCAGGATTAAGTCTATTTGCTCAGTGTTACCATAGCTATTCAGTATTTAATACCTATAAAAATAAATACATTAAATGGTGGACCAAAGGCAATACTGGAGTAGCTCCATTGACTCCAATGGGATTATATCATAGCAGAATGTGGCCTGTTTTCTGATCACATACCACATACAAAACATTCAAATACAGTAAAACGCAGGAAACAGGGCATGCCAGGTAATAAAATGTGCTGGCTATTGGAGCTGGGGCTGGCAGCAGCCTTGCTCTGTCCCCCAGCCGGGCAGCAGGCAGCTGGCTCTGCAGCAGTCATGGCAGTTGGCTCTCACCACTCAGCCTGCCCCAGGTGGGCTGCTGGCAACCCAGCTGGGCATGATGGTTAATAGAATGTGCTGGTTAGCCAAGTGCCAGATAAACTGGCCTTTACTTGAATGTTATAAAAGAATTTTAAGTTAGTCAAGTGAAACATGAGAGGGAAAGAAGACCAGGAGAGTTGGCTGTATTTGAAAGAAACCTTACTAAATACACAGGAATGCATGAGCCTGATGCGCAGCAGAAAAAGCAAATGGGGTAACATGACCAACCTGGCTTAATATAGAAATCTT
This sequence comes from Carettochelys insculpta, assembly GCF_033958435.1. Taxonomy (NCBI): domain Eukaryota; kingdom Metazoa; phylum Chordata; order Testudines; family Carettochelyidae; genus Carettochelys; species Carettochelys insculpta. Next base: position 169,858,263 of record NC_134139.1, on the reverse strand, counting down.
TAAGTTTAAAGGCAAAAAGGAATCTTACATGAAATGGTATCTTGAACAGTTGACTAGGGAAGAGTTTAATATATTGTTCAAGCATGCAGGGGTGTAATCAGGAAGGCCAAAGCACAACTGGAGGTGCATCTAGCATGGGAAGTGGAAAGGAACAAGCAGGGTTTCTTCCTGTCTGGGATGATTTATTTGGGAATTGGTCCTGCTTTCAGCAGGGGGCTGGACTTGTTGACAGCCAAAGGTCTTTTGCAACACTATGATTCTACTCAAAATTCTGGAAATGCCAGTTCAGCCTTCACTTTGGTCCCAGTACATAAGCAGGACGGTACAGATTTTAGTTCTAATATAAGATGTGGTTCTACTTTTCCTCCACCAGATCACTGTCATCTTTAGGACTCTTTTCTACTCCAGTTGTAATCAATAGGAGTAAAATCCTAATCCCTCTGAAGTCAGTCAAAGTTTTGCCTTTGCCTTCAATGAAGTTAGTTTTACATCCTAATTTTCCCACTAACTTCAATAGGAACATGATTGTGCCCTAACTACGTAGGTTGAATATTGCTCAGTAACTGAGACAGATGAATAAGATTATTTGTTATGCTTATCATTCATTATGTGATGCCCTGCCTCATCCATTTCATGCAGTGCAGATTGGGTTAACTGCTTTGATGGTAGGAGGGAAGGCAGCTACATTTGTAAGATGAGAGATACATTAATTACTCTTCACCATCATAAAACATTATAACTGTCAATCAGACTTCACCATAAAGCTGTGAAAGCAGTAGAAATTATATTTTAGGAAGGTCAAAATTATCTTCGTAAATGGGATTCTAAAAACTTAACCTTAACACAGACACTATTATAGTCAAGACTTGAACCTGGCATTCTAGCTAAAAATCCAAACCGTCAAATCCCCCTCACTGCATAGCCTTACTGCCTCCCAACCAAAAATCCGGGTTTCTATTGATTGTGTTGAAAGCACAGCTGGCAGCTGTAGAACATCCTCATTCTTTCTGAGATATAGCCAGCCAATATAGGGCAACCTATTTACAGATAGTACTGGATATTCCTTGCACTGATCTCAGTGTGAAGAAAATGCCCAAAGTCAGTATAAGCAGGATCGGGCCCAAAATTAATAATAGATTTGCTTAATTTTAACCTAATATCTTAATATATAAACATGGGTTTGTGGATATATATGGAAAGTTTGAAAGCTATTTGAGATGAAGGGAGAGGAATATAACTTTCATTTTAGAGTACAAATGTTAATGTCCTGTAACCTTGTAGGCAATTTGACTATCTTCAGATTTGTAGAAATATTCTAACTTCCTGACAATTTTCAGGTTATATTTTATTTTCTAAGTTGAGGTTTATAGGGAGAAGAGCTAAAATAGTGCTTTTTATTTAAGTTGACTGCATCCATCTCTCCATAATTATACCAAATTTTAATAAGGATTTTTTTCCTTCTTGAACCTCAACACCACCGTGGTCAAAATATTTGTTGATCTGACAAAACTTTGGTCTCCTACAGAGTCCTCACTTTAACTTTATCATCCATTTGGAACTTTACCACTTTAAACTTCCTGAAACACCTTCAGAGCAGAACTGATGCCAAGTGGTATTTGCTTATGTCTACAAAGTCTAAATAGTGTATTAAGGCAATAAATTAAGTTTCCATATAAGTGGTTGACTCAGTTGCTAAAATTAATATCACGTTGATAATAATGAGATTTTTTTTTTAAAAATTCAAGCATAGCTGCCATTTTGTCAGCAATATTAATTATACCATTTTATTTAAATCATTTAAATTAATGCATAGATATATTTATTTCGCTTTCCTATTGCAATAATGGACTTAACAATCCAGTTGATAGGTTCCTCTACTCTTTTAATCGTTTCCATATCACCAAGTTTAATTTTATTTTAGTTGCTGATCTAGGGTCTGTCTACACTAGTCCCCCCTCTTCGACGGGGGCATGGTAATCAGCCAGATTGGAGAAAACTAATGAAGTGCTGCAATGAATATGCAGCACTTCATTCGGCTAATTCTCCCCGTAGCAACTTCGAAGTGACGGCATGCCATGTAGCCATGGGCACTTTGAAGTCCCCACGCAACTTCGAGGTGCCCTCACTCTCCAAAATTTTCATTACCATAGGCTAATTACCACTGCCCCTTAGAAGAAGGGGGCTATTGTAGATAGAGCCCTAGCGTAAATTCTCATCTTGGCGGTTGAAGCATTGCTGGTACTGATTTCTCAGTCTTTATTGTGTTGATCTCCTTACGGACACCCTATGCCTTGGAAAACATCTGAGAGTTCTCCCTGTATGTTGTCTGTACTCTATGGCTGTGTCTACACTAGCCCCGTTGAGGCATGGTAATTTTGGGGGAGTACGGGCACTTTGAAGTTGCACAGGTATTTCAAAGTGCCTGCGGCTACACAGCACGCCAGCACTTCTAAGTTTGCAACTTCGAAGTTTCCATGTCAAGAATTAGCCTAATGAGGTGCAGCATATTCATCACAGCACTCCATTAGTATTCTCCAATCAGGCTGATTACCATGCTCCCTTCAAAGAAGGAGGCTAGTGTAGACACAGCTTATGTGTTTAGTTCTGTGGCATTTACAAGCTTCTTATACCAGCTTCATGTCTTGGCAGGTTTGTAATCCTAACACAGGTGGTATATCTGCTTTTTCAGTATGGAAAATCAAGTTACAGTACTTTTTTACATAAAGTGTATTAGTCACTGTGCATGTCTTTTCCTGGCATTTTATATCCTCTTGATAATTAGACAAGATTTGCTTTAGATTTCTCCTGAGACTATTTAACATCTTTCATAAGTAGTATTTTTGGAGGTTACAAAATTTATGCATAATGTATGCCAAATCCCCTTTATCTTCTGCCTCCTGCTCCTTTCCCCATGTAAAAGCATTATTAGCCAGCAGCACTCCTGGGCTTGCCACATGGAACACATTGTTGCCTGCGTTTTGGTGATTTCTCTGCAGCCTTCACTGTAATCTGAGAAATTTCAGTGCTGCTTAAGTAGGTCTCATTTTTTCCTACAAGGTTTCTTTTTAAATCCAGTGTGCTCACAGGACATAATTGCTCTTTTGTTCCTATAACATGACACATGTACTGAACAGGGAAAATATCTATTTTTATTTCATATGAACTTTGTGTGGGAGTTTGTGTCCTTGTTCACTTGTGTATTTCTGTGTGCTTGAATGCACCAAGCTAAGGTAAACTCTTTTATATCCAGGATGTTGCCAGATATTAGAATATTCTGGATAACAGGTATACCAAGCAATGCATAACGCTAAAAAAAGCATGATTAGATATTAAGAAAGAAACAAAAATGTATGCAGAATACTTTATTTGCCAATAATAGTTGTATTGTACACTGTCCACTTATACTGTATTTGCTGTATTTCTTTGTATTTACTTTCACTATATATTACTTATGGAAAACATAACTAAAATTTACTTATGGTTAAAATGTCAATTGCAAGTTCCAGATGATAGAATGCCAGTTAAGACGGAGTTTACTGTATATTAAGGGAGGTAGTAAAGGAGCTGATGAAGGTCCAAGCTGGTAAAGGGCCAAGCTGGTAGAGGTAAAACAGTGACACAGACTCTCACCCACCCAGCTTCAAAGGAGTGAAGATAACAATGGCTGGGCTGTTGACTAAGAGTCCAAATTACCTCCGTGGTTCTATCCAGGCTAGGGTGTTTTACACTTCTCAGGCCTAAGCCTGTGATCAAAAGACAATGACCAGACAAAAAGTTACCTCTGGTAGAAAGGGAGGAGTGGTTGGTTTGTTTGTTTCCCATAAGCTGCCATAGGCTGCCAGGATGGTAGTGAAATGATGTCACAGTAATTGAGGCACTCTTCTGACACTCAGCTCAACTCGATTCCTCACAGACTTTCCTCTGAGCAAGTCCTGTGCGAAAACATCCAGTTCACACAAGACATGTTCATAGGCTTACCTGTCACTAGCAAGATTTCTACCCTTACAGGGAAAAGTTAGGAGAGCACAGAGTCCCTCAAACCAACAGAGTATGCAATGTTGTCTAAATCTCATATAAGATAAAGAGAGAGAAAAACCCTTGATGGTGAGAACAATATTATCAGTGGTGTTAGTAGGAGTAGTTTCCACTGGGGGCGTGGGGGCAGGGAAGTTGCAGCCCAAACTGGAAAATGATCTAAACGAAATTAGAGAAATATGAAAGAGAGGAGGAAATTAGTGTTATGCTAGCAGAAGTTGGTTGGACCATGAGAGTGTTATTAGGAATTTACTGTCACGTACTTGAAAAATGAAGGGAAAGGGTCTGACAGGAGCAGTTAACCCCTGCTCCAAAAAACAAAACAAAACAAAAACCAAAAGAATGAAAGAAGAGCCAGAAAAGTCAGACTTAAAGAAATATACTGGTGTGTTTAACATAAATAGCAGCAGTAGATGGGACCGTTGCTTTCTGCATGTTTTTGCCAATGTCATGTGGAGTTAACTTAGTTAAAATGAAACCTAACAAATAAATTAAATTAGCCCTCTGCAGCAGGATCAAGCTGATGATCCTCACAACCTGCAGAAGGAGACAAACAAACGCCCAAAATAGAGAATGAGAGAGGGAGTTCCTGAGCCCTTGGGAGGTGTCCGTCCCCCGCCTACTCCCCTGACCTAAAATCCCAAGAGCCGCCCCCTATGAGGCTACCCTCCAGCAGCAGGGCTGTATGGCGGTGGGATGACACAATCCCCCAGGGATAGGGCTTCTCCCCTATCCCCATTCTACTCCCACACATCCCTTGTGGGAGTTCCCCTTTTCCAGGACACACACACACCCTGTGCAGGGACTGCAGGCTGAGGTGCTTTACCTCCACGAGGAGGGCCCTGATGGTGGACTTTCCCCTTAAACTGGTTGCCCATCAGCCAGTAGCTGTCAGGGGTAGTGATTTTCCATATTGTGTTTGCGACCCGTTTCTCCAGGGGCATGGCGAGCCACAGCACCAGAGGGCAGGGGTGAGTCAGACACGTAGCTCAAAAGGGCAGCCTTTTGCATGCAGAAGTTTTGGAGCCACTGCTGGTTGTCCCAGTGCTCCATGACCAGCCGGTCCCACCATTTTGAACTGGAGTCGAGCCTCCAGAAATGCCTCTCCACTGTGGCATGCAGTTGCCAGTCTGTAGTTCCCACACCCAGGGAGAAGGTCCCAAGAATGAGCTCGAGATCAAGCTCAGTCAGGAGCAGGAAGGCAGCTGGCACAAAGTGCTGCAAAAACTGCAGCATGCTGGTGTGGCACTCTGGCTCCCTGGCACCCAGAGAACAGCTGTGGCATCTAAAAACACAGGGCGACCACAGCAGGCACTGCCAGAGCTTTGCTGTCCCTCAAAGAAGTAGGCAAGCATGCAGCAGGAGTAGAGGAATGCCAGTCCAGGGGGATCCTTTTAAGCAAGCATCTCTGCAAGGCTCCGACAACAGCACTCAGAAGCAACTGGTGACCCAAAGCCCTGGCTGAAGTGCTTCTGGGAGGCCTTTTTTGTGAGAGAGCATCAAATCAGCATGGACACTCTCTTTCAGAAAAGCAGATCGCTTTATCAATGCACTTCTGTGTGGACATTCTCTTTCGGAGGAAGTGTTTTTGTAAGCTCTCTTCTGTAAAAAGCTTCCTCTGAAAGAAACCTGCAGTCTAGACATAGCCTTAGTTTTGCTGCAGTTTAGCTTACTTAATTGCTAAATCTCCAACACAGTCGCTTAAAAGGGATTGCTCAGGGTCCAGCAAGCCCATGTGTTCAGAGCCCAAATGATTAGTAAATGTGGGATAGGGAAGGAATTTTCTCCCAAGTCACACTGACAAACCCTGGGATTTTTGTGCAGCTGGGGACCTGCGTCACTTACAGGTTTAAACTCATGTAAATGGTGGATTCTCAGTGACTTGAATTCTTTTTCTGAAGTCCTCAAATCATGATTTACTCAGCCACAATTTATGGGCCTATTATATCAGTGGGTGGGGAAGGTTATGTAGTCTGCAATGTGCAGGAGGGCAGATTAGATTATTATGATGATCTCATCTGACCTTAAAGTCTGGTCTACAGCTACACAATGTTTGGTGTTTGTTATAATGTAAAATAATTACATAAAATCATAGACTACTAGAACTGGAAGGGACCTCAAGAGGGCGCGTCCAGTCCCCTGCCTTCATGGCAGGACCAAGCATCCTCTGCAGATGCCTATCCAACCTGCTTTTATGTATCTCCAATGATGGAGATTCCACAAATTCCCTAGGCAACTTAGTCCACTGTTTAAACATTCTGACAGTTAAGAATATTTCCCTAATATCCATCCATACCTCCCTTGCTGCAATTTACAAGAAAATACCAGCCTTAGTATAAAAAAAGGGGGGAGGGGTGGGTCATTTCTAGCCCTCATTGTTGCAGTCAAAGGCTTAAAAGTTCAAGACTAAAGGCTCAACATTAGAAAATTAAAAACAAACCAAACAAAAAAACCCACCTTCATTATATTTCATAATTTCATGGTTGTAAAACCAGTGTCACTAGCTTTGAATGCTTTGGATTTGGCAATGTTACGTTCATATTTGTCCTGGCACTCTAACCTGTGTTTTCAGAGACATCAGACTATCACGTTTATTAATAGTAAGGCACTTAATTTTCCATGCAAACTATTTTTCTGTTGTTCATGTGGTTCTACTCAGATTAGATAAAAATAAATGAAGTGTCTTTCGGAAATGAGTGACAGCACTGGATTGAAACATGCCCTCACAGACTTGATTTGAAAGGGCCAGTTTGATGTACAGTTTAATCATTACTATGCTGGTACCTAGATAAATCCTAAAAATAAATAGCTTTATCTTGTGCATTATTGTACAGATTTCATAACTATTTAACCAAACTATTACTGGTTGAACCTCTCTCATACAAAACTCTCTTGTCCAGCAAACTCCATAGTCCAGTATGATTTTAGTTAGCTGGATGACCACTTATCATGAATGTGACCAAGTTTCCTGTGGTCCCATTGTCTCATGATGCTGTTATTCATCTGTAATTTACCCCTAAATGTCTTCTAAGAGCCCAGTGATCAGTGGAAGTGTTGGTAATGTGCTTGAAAGTATTGACCTCCGTCATCTGGCAAATTCTCTGGGCCAGCACTAGTCAGGTCCTGAGGGTGCCAGATGAGGTTCAACATGTTTTATTTTTAAATTATTTCTGAAATGGTAAAAAAAAAATGGAGTTCAAACAACCAGTGCAAATGATGTATGGTTTCCTAAAATGATTACTGTAACATCATGAATGCCTGTATAATCTGCAAACTAATTTTTCTTCATTATTATCAGATGGCTCATTAGAGGAAGCATAAATTCATGTTAAAATCATAATTGCACTGTTAAAATAATGACAAATGAATGTGATAGGCTGTGTCTACACTAGCTCCCAACTTCAAAGGGAGCATGGTAAGTAGGGTGTTGAGAGATTATTAATGAAGTGCTGCAGTGCATATGCAGCACTTCATTAAGCTAATTCTCCCCTGTGGCAACTTTGAAGTGTTAAACTTCAATGTGCCATCTTGCATATAGCCATGGCTAACCCACAGGTACTTCGAAGTGCCCAAAATTTTGAAGAGTAAAGGAACTTTGAAGTACCCATGGGTTAGCTGCAGCTACGTGCAAGCCAGCACTTTGAAGTGTAACACTTCAAAGTTGCTGCGGGGGGAGAATTAACTTAATGAAGTGCTGCATATGCACCGCAGGACTTCATTAATCATCTGACACCCTTCTTACCATGCTCCCCTCGAAGCTGGGAGTTTGTGTAGACACAGCCATAATGTAACAATGGCCATGAGAAAGTCTCTGAAAACTAAGTTTTATCAACTGGAGAGAGGAGCAAGAGGATAAAATAATGATAAATAAAGAAGATGGGGGTCTGGGAATGAGAATTTTGTTGGAATTTTCTTTATAGCAACAGCAGTCCTTTAATTAATAATGTACAGTGTTTCTACAGAGGAAACAAGGTTTCTATTATACTGCCATCATACAGAACTGCCTCTGTGCTTCTGTCTTACCTATGAGTTTTACTTACAGGTATTCCCCAACCTAGACAATATATTCACTAGTGGCCATCTTCTAGGCTGTGAAGGCTTGTAGATTTGTAATTTTTTTCATAAGATTCTCAGCTAGATCCAAGGGGGAGGAGAAGGAGGTGAGCTCTCAACCTCCCAAATCTAAGATGGATGAGGTAACTGAAAGAAAATCAGAAGAGGCCTGGGGAGATGGAACACAAAAGAGAAAAGAAAACAAAATAAGAGAAAAGGTAGAGAATGGAAGTGGTGGAGAAAATGCATTCTGCACAAAAAACCAGCCCATTTTGTCTGCCAGATAGGATATCCAGGTGAAGAGCTTTAGATTTAGGTATCACTCGACTAAATCAGGAGAAAAAACAAAGGAGGTACAACACGAAAGCTATCATCAGCTTTTAATAAATTCAGATACTTCCTAAGTATTGCCCTGTCCTGCTGGATGAGCTGCAACTGCATCTTCTGACCTGTGCAATTCATCCCACTTCTCTAGCCACTGTAGCTCTTCTGTCCATCTCCAACCCACTTCTCCTGATTCTATGAGCCCTGACCAGCCTTTCGCATCTCTTCAGACCCCTCGTTCATGTTACAGACTTTTGTACAGCAGTTCTTCTGGATCCAGCCCTTGGCTCTTGAATCCATCCCCTTTTCTTTCAAAATGACAAGTAACCACTATAAAACCCACTGTCCTCAGGTCTTCTGAGCCATTTTACTCTGCACACCCAGAATGACTCTTGGATTTCATTTTTCACTGCTGCCTCCTTGTTCGCTTGCCCAGAGTAAATTAGGATCCAGCCTTCTTGTAATTTGTTTTTGTTTGTTTGTTTGTTTTGCAAAGAATTAGAGGAGAAATTGTATTTCCTGGCAGTGCAGTTATTGAATGTTTAAAACCAAGTAACATATATTTACAAAGAAGAACATAATTTAGAATTTCTTTGGTTTCTCTTCACTCTGTTGTGAATGACTCAGTGCACAGAGATTAAATTTGGCATTTCAGTATCTCACTGATGTTCCAAGGAAGGATTCCTAACATTACAATGACTTACATGAATCACCTGAAATACATTTCCCAGTGTGGCATCACAATGACTGTGCTTCCAGTGTAGGTGTCAGTGTTCTTTTAGTGTCATACAGCAGCAGTACAAACCTGGGATGTTAATCCAGGAAGCAGATGTATTGTACATCACTCTTTCAGTACAAGTCCAGCTTTAAAGGGGCCACCCAGGTGAAAGACAAAGCTTTGCATATGGCAGTGTACAATATATGCTGTTATTCAATTGAGATGAATTGTGCCCTGGAGACAGGAAATAGAGAAGACTTCATCTTTGTGATGCTGGAAATCCTAATCAAATCAGTGCTAAGAAGTAAACGATGATCTTATCTGTATAAAAAGCCTGTGCTCTCTCTAATGTCTGTTCTGCACCGAGTTAATGAAATGATTATGATAATGAAAGAGCAGTATATCCCCTCTCTCTTTTTAAAATCATCTACTTTTTTACACTGTAAATAGACATCAGTGCTGCCTTCCAATCAGTCTTTTTTTCTTCGTTTAAACGAATGAATTACTGTCTCAATCAGGTATGCATTTTGTGAATATAATTTATTGCTAGTTGCTACTGCATACATGGTAGTTATGCTGTTTGGAAATGTGTTTTGTTTGCATGTACATCACTTGAATCAGTGTTCCTGTTTTTTGTTCTGGAAATCTTGTGGGAATCAAACTGAAAACCACCACATCACGGCAATAGATCTGAGAAATGGAATGCAAGAAGCTTGTATTCCACTTGATCCCATGTACTTAGTGGAAAGGCAGTCCAGTGAATTCAGCCTTTTCAATAAGGACTATTTCTTTTTTCTCCTTGTTAAATCAAAAGCAAGATTTGGGGATGCCAGAGTAGCCCTGTTGCTCACTTCCCAGGGTATTGATCAGTTAATCTGTTTCTGCAAGGTGAAGAAGAAGGAGGTCTGTCCTAGGAGAATTCCCAGGGTTAACCAAAGTTCTCCAGATGTTCTTCAAGTGATTCCACAGAGTAGACTAATCTGTTCACCCCTACAGGGGGTACAGCCCTCTGCTCAAAACTTTCCAAAACAAAGTATTTTTTATATTCAGTGTAACCAAGTTTTCCTAGTATCAGCAGGGTAGCCGTGTTAGTCTGGATCTGTAACAGCAACGAAGGGTCCTGTGGCACCTTATAGACTAACAGAAAAGTTTTGAGCATGAGCTTTCGTGAGCAAAGACTCACTTCATCAGATGCTGGTCATGGAAATCTGTAGGGCCAGGTATAAATAAGCCAGAGCAAGGCTGGAGATAACAAGGTTAGCTCAGTCAGGAAGGATGAGGCTTACTACCAGAGTTGGTCTGGAGGTGTGAACACCAAGGGAGGGGAAGCTGCTTTTGTATTTAGCCAGCCATTCACAGTCTTTGTTTAATCCTGAGCTGAGGGTGTCAAATTCGCAGATGAATTGTAGCTCAGCAATTTCTCTTTGGAGTCTGGTCTTGAAATTTTTTCCTAATACAGTTAATCTAAACCTAAATGAAAATATAAATACAAACTCCTTAGCGCAGGTATACAAGCTGAAGTACCCACAACTGTAATGACATGCGGTTGGAAAGGCAAAAGAGATTATATTCTACACGTGATAATTGGTCTGATATAGGACACTGGCAGCAATCTTTATAAACTGTAAACTTTATACATGGTAACATAAACACACACTTTACAAATATTCATCTTTATTGTCCCCAGTACATACATTCATTAACCCTACTTCTATTCTATATCCAATCTATACTATGCTTACTCCCCATAGGTTATTCTTCCTCTGTTTTGTCAAGGTTCTTCTGCTCTGTCCCAGCAGCACTGAAGCAACTTCTGGTCTTCTTTTGGTTCTCCTGCTATGTTTCCTGGCCCTGATCCTGACTTGATTGATTTTTGCCTCTCTCTTCTATATAATTGTTGGCCTGTTCTGATTATCTTGTTTCCTAGTCTTAGACTTGTTCTACACAAGGATGGAAAGCTGATCCCAGATAAGCAATTCTAGCTATGCCATTAGCATAGCTAGAATCAATTATCAGAATTGACTTTCTGGCCTTGTGTAGATCAGGGCTCTTTGGGCTCATGCCAACATGCCTTACTCCATGCAATAGTGTGGAGTACCAGGCCCAACAGCTGAGCCCAGAGAGCAGGATTTTGCCACATCTTCACAGTGTTAAGTGGGGAGAAATTATAAGGTTGCAGAGGAGTGCCCTAACAAACTGATCCCTCTGTTTGAGTCCTGTGACAGCGAGTGTCTGTCAACTGGTGGTTGTGACCCAATAGATCAAAGAACCAATTTTTATGTGAACCGAACATATGACAAGTTTATTAAGGATAAATTTACAATATGGGATTCAGGAGGCTATGCAAGAATAATTAAAGCAAACAATAAACGCTACCATGGTCATTTCCCAAACCCACAAACAAAAAAAATTACTTTTGGCTGAGTCCGATTGATAAGGTAAGTAGAATAACAAAAGTTTATAGCAACCTTCTTGCTAGTTCCCAGATGGTTACTCGGGACCTCAATATCCTTTGGCTCATGGGGAGCCTCAGGAGAGGAACTCTGAGTGATCCCTTGTAGACCCCCTCGGAGCTGATGGTAGCAATAGTCAGGGTGGCTGGCATTGATCTCACTGGGGCCTTCCAAATCGCAGGACATGTTCTGAATCTGGAGTCCGATGACCTGCAAAGGAAAACCCTGCGCACCCTGCCTGTGGGATGGGCAGCCCCGAGCTGTCCAACTGTCAGCCTTTTATGTTCTCTAAGGCGGGAAACCCCTCTGAGGGACACCTTGTAGAATCTGCCCCAGCTAGGGTGACCCTGTAGAGATTTTCTGACGTAACTCATGTTCTCTGAGGTAAATCCAGTTTAATCTGGAACTTGTTTACCACTTTTCTCTGCCAAAGGTGGGAAAATCCTAAACTGATAAACACAGGGCATGTGACTTGTCATCCATTTGTAAAACAAAATGGATGATTGCTATACTAAACATTATGAACCAAACTTTTAAACATTTGATATTAAATCGAACCTTAGGATTTTACCCTTAACAACAGATGTATCAAAATCACACTTCGGAAGATTGGTCACAGTGCAGAAATCTTCCTGTAAGTATAGACAAATCCTTAGTATTAGCATGCCTATCCCCTAATCATCTTCAGACCCTTTGTGATTGTTCCATATTTATAGACCAATCATAACTGCTCTGTGTTACTGTCAATCAAAGCTGTTACTCAACAAGTTTTAGCATTATGGTGTCTTTACTATTATGGAATGCTGACCCTTAGTTTTGGATTCTACGTGCCCAACCGACCCATTCTTGAACTGACATTTACTTGACTTCACTCCACATTTGCCTATTAACACACTAGGCATAGGCTAACCTGCTTACAGCTGTCATCTGTCTCATTGGCTGTGTGCCAACGTTGTACACACACCTAAATTATCAAGCTTTTGAATGATAAAATATTTTCTTATTTCTTTAATACTTGCTGTAGTGAGTCACTATGGCCTCCTGCTGACTCAGAGGCAGAGGAGGCTGCGCAGAGGCCCTGGTGGGTGGGCCCGGAACCAGAACACCAGAGGCCCGCCCCTCAGAGGGCGGGGCCCAGGGCTAGAAAGGGCAAGGGCAGGGCTCGGGACCCATTAAAGCCTGGGCCTCCGGGCAGGGAGGACGCGCCTGCACGAGCTCCCCAGCGCCAAGGGCAGAGGGCCTGTCACCGCTCGGCCAGGCCGGAGGAGCAAGCCCCCAGCAGCTCTGAACAACCCCAAATCCAGATGCCCCAGGGGGACTACCCAGACTTCCCAGACCTGCCAGGACCCTCATGCTGGCGGAGACCCCCCGCCTTGGAAGAAGCCCCAGGAGCGGCCTGCCCCAGAGTCCCGGCGGATCCCTGCAGTCCTCAGGCCCAGGATCGCCTCGGGTCCACCGTGCTACCGCCGCCCAACTATCCCAATGACATTGATATGAGCGACTGGCCGGAGCCCCCGAAGGTGGACGATTTGGAGGAGACCGACCCTACGGGACCCCCTGACCAGATGGACTGGGACCTTCCGCCAGTGGAGGTAGAGGTAGGAAGTGGCCCGGGGAACGACGCTCCTGAACCCATAGCAGTGTGTTGCTGCCTGGATCCCCACTGCTGTGGTCGTGTGTGAGCGACCCCCAGGGCCCCGGGCCAGGTCGCAGTGGAGTGGGAGGGCCTGCGACCCCCTACCCCCTCCTTGACAGGGCCAGCCCATGCTGGGCCTGTGCTTAAACCCTTGTGCTGTTGCCCCGCCCCAAACTGAGGGCTGGGCCTGTGCTTAAACCCTTGTGCTGTTGCCCCGCCCCAGACTGAGGGCTGGGCCTGTGCTTAAACCCTTGTGCTGTTGCCCCACCCCAAACTGAGGGCTGGGGCCTGTGCTTAAACCCTTGTGTTGCTGCCCCACCCTGGACTGAGGGCTGGGCCTGTGCTCAAACCCTTGTGCTGTTGCCCCGCCCCAAACTGAGAGCTGGGGCCTGTCCTTAAACCCTTGTGTTGCTGCCCCGCCCTGGACTGAGGGCCAGAATTGTGTTACGACTGTGAACTGCTGCCCGCCCTGAACTGAGGGCTGGGCCTGTACTGTACTACTATTGTGAATGGCTGCCCACCCTGAACTGAGGGCTGGGCCAGTACTGTATTGCTACTGAGAACTGCTGCCCGCCCTAGACTGAGGGCTGGGCCTGGATTGTATTGTAACGGTGAACTGCTGACCACCCCGAACTGAGTGCAGGGCTGGTGTTATAACCCCTTTTTGGGGGACCGCCCGCCCTAGGCCAATGGCTGGGCGTCTCGGGACTCTTACACTTGCTTAATTGTTAATTTATGGAGTTTAATGTTATGGTCTGCCGCTGCTACCTGTTTCTTACCAATTAAGTTAATTTTAGTTTAGTTCTTCTCTGTTTTCAGTTAATGATGGCAAATCAATGTTTCCAGTTCCGTGCATATGAAACAAACTAGAGTCTCTCAAAACCCTTTCTATCGTCCTGGCCTTTCATGGATGTAACCGAGGTGTTGAGTCCCAACGGCAGCGTCTAAAAATGCAAGTTGTCCCAGACACAGCAAAGATTTCATTCCATTAATAACAGTAGTAATTGCATATATAGAAGTCTAACAGGCAAGAACAGCTGACTGTATTTGTCTGTTTTTGAGAAACCTTCATACTGCTATCCTTCTTTAGAATATCAACTCATAGACCATATTATGACAAAGTAATGATGGAAACGGGGCATGTGGCTCATGATTTGTCAGTTCAAGGTATCCTAAAATTCTGCTGGTTTTGACTAGAAAAGAAAGTCGTACATTATTCAAAATTTCACACAATAGAGTTGTAAGGTGACAAACTGTCTTATTTTCACCTTGGGTAATGTAGTTACAAGGAAATAATGGCATGCACGTGTCGCATTTAGCTATTCGTATACTACAACAAACTAGCACTAGTTTATCCTTAGGCAGATATACTATGTGAACTGCCCCAGATAATCCAGATTTATTGTCATTCTACCCAGAATCCAATGCACGTACACATAGGCAATCATCTACTTCCATGTTTTTATTTTATTTTGGTGTATAAACAAGCAAGTACCCAAACTCCAGATCCACAAAAGGATTTAGGCACCTAACTTGAGGGAAGGGGAGTATTAGCACCTGCATATAATGTGTAACACCTGGATGGTGAAGGGACCATGAACAGGGGCTGAAAGTAGTCATGACCATGACCTCTTTCTTATGGGAGGGGGAGATCTGAAAACTGTATTCTGTTGTAACTCAGATGATAGCATGCATTATGGGTAGTGTGCGCTATCTGTGTATGATTTTAGGAAAACCATATTTTCTAGGGCAGGAATCATGTTTTCTTCTTTTACAGCATTAAGAATGTTATTGGTGCCGAGTAAATTTTTCTCATTTAGACATTTATATATTGTCACAGTCAGGAATATTTACCTTCTGTCTTCCAGTGGGAGAAGCTGTGTGTCAGACTATATGGTGGTAGACATAATTTTCTCACCACAACTATGTTTTAAGAATACATAACAGTACTATAGAAGACTCAGGATTTGAACTGCACAAATACTCAAGTCATTTAAGCTTTTTGTGCGTTTGTCACAAACAAGAAAGAAAATCCTTTTTTCAAGGCTGTGTTTATCTAGAATCCCCACATCACATTTTAATAAATATACTCAGATCCCTGAGCAAAGCTTCTCCAGGTGAAAATGAAGAGTACATTCATTTCAAAATAACACCAAGGGAACTCAAGAAAACAACCGTATGCACACATATGGGAGTAAACTAGTCACTAAGCTTTTTTCTCTCCAATTCTTTCTCTGGCACCTTCTCTTTTAATGGACAGGACAGAACTCCCTGCACTGCTGGGCAATGCACAGCCACTTACTTTTATCTCACAATTTGGGTGGAGGGAAGAAGAAACTCTTGGTGGCGGTATATCTTTTCTAATATGAAAACAAAAAAGCAGTCAAGTAGCACTTTAAAGACTAACAAAACAATTTATTAGGTGAGCTTTCGTGGGACAGACCCACTTCTTCAGACCATAACCATACCAGAACAGACTCAATATTTAAGGCACAGAGAATCAAAAACAGGAATCAAGGTGGACAAATCAGAAAAAAAATTATCAAAGTGAGCAAAATCAGAGAGTAGAAGGGCGGGGGGGGAGTCAAGAATTAGATTAAACCAAGTATGCAAACGAACCCCTATAGCGTCCCAGAAAATTCCCATCCTGGTTCAAACCACATGTTAATGTGTCGAATTTGAATATAAAAGAGAGTTCAGCAGCCTCTCTTTCAAGAATGTTGTGAAAATTCCTCTTCAGTAACATGCAAATTCTTAAGTCATTAACAGAATGGCCCACTCCATTAAAATGCCGGCTAACAGGTTTGTGGATCAGGAGTGTTTTTATGTCTGTTTTGTGCCTATTAATTCTTTGTCTAAGAGAGTTTGAAGTCTGTCCAATATACAAAGCATGTGGGCATTGTTGGCACATGATGGCATATATGATGTTAGTTGAGGAGCATGAGAATGTGTCCGTGATTCTGTGAATAACCTGGTTAGGTCCAGTGATGGTATCTCCAGAAAAGATATGTGGACAAAGCTGGCAGTGGGCTTTGTTGCAAGGAAAAATTCCATGACTGCTGTTCCTGTGGTATAGACTGTGGTTGTTGTTACTTTTCTAATATGGTGGTGATAGTTGTGAATAGAGACGGAGTGCTATTGAGCCCTGAGGATTTGCTGCATGATCAAAAGGATGTGTAGCAATATTTATATATTAGTGAAGTCTTCTTTGGTTAATCAAATCAATATATTTTACCTTTGTTGTCTTAATACAAATTAAGCCTTAGCTAGTCCTCTGCACTTGTTATGATTTTGTGAACATGTTTTACAAAGCAGAACAGTTGCATCTACAAATCTAAATATGTACACAAGCATGCAAGTTATAGATCATGTGTACCTGGTAACTATATAGAATTGCAAATGGCAGGATACAGTTATCAGAAGCTACTATTCTAGATTCTCATCTAGCCAGTGTGAAAAAGCCAGAAGGACTTGGTGTATTGGTAGCATTGCCTGCTTTCCCTCTAGGGAAGTTTCCTGGGATTTAGGAGTAATTTGCACTTTCCTTCCAAAGTAGTATGTCAGGGCCACCAACTTTCAAATATATTAAGAGTTATTTTTAACATCTGTAAAAAAATAAATAAATATATTAGTATGGGCTAAGAATTTATATGTACCACTTCAAACCACATGTTTACATTCACTGAAAACAGTGGTTTCTAAATGAACTTACCCAACCTCATTATAGTACAACATGTTTAAACTGTTACAATAAAGCAAGTGAACCTGTTAAAGTAGTCACAGGTTCCATATTTACATCCTTTATTTCCTCAAATTTATACACACTGACTAATGTAGCACTGAGGGATTTATCTTTGATTCCTGTGACAAATTTTATATTAATGATATGCAATTGTTGTGCCAATTAAAAGTTTTGATGGTAGTGCCAATTAAATTAGTGTTAAAGATTATTTTTTTACTGTTTTAATTTCAGGTTTGGATTCTCTAACAGGGCATGCATTTCCAGGTAAAGTTACGGATAGATATTGTGTAATCTTGTGAATTTTATATTTGTTTGGCTTTATGCCTTTTTGTTTTTGTCAAATTGTGTGGTTCCGTCACATGCCATGTCGTGTGAATGGTGTACCTTAAGGTTTTTAGTCCAGGTACTTGAAGAGTAAATTGCAATATCACATACATTATCTTAAATAACTATAAATGTAAATGTTAACAATGGGAACAATACCATGTTCAAAATGTAAACCAAACCGAAGGAAAAAGCTCATAGAACTAAAAGTTTCAAATCCAGTTTCGTATAATTGTAAAGAATTCAAGATCGCATTCTATTTAATAACCTGATCCCATTAACAAGCCTATGCCCAGATAATTATTTAGGAAGTGTAAGATTCTAGTTCCACACTGCTGACTTGACTGTCACAGAACGGTTTCCTGTGGTGAGTCTGCCAAGGACCGTGGTAGTAATTCTCACAACTTTCCTGCACACACTTCTATCGTATATGACATGATCAACATTCCCTGTGATGGCTGGATTAGTATTATTATAGCTTTAGAGTCATAGTTTATTTAACCAATGTAAATATTTTGGGTTGGAATTTTCCAGTCAGCATCTAGATTTGCTGCTTGTTGATCATGTGAAATTCTGTGATGTCATAGTGCATTTAAATGGGTCTGTGTAATACTGTAAGTCTTCTCCATTCTGCAAATGTCCATATGGCCACCTCTATTAAAAATCTCCCTTCATGATAGAGCAGTGAGTCAAATAAAATGAAACAGGTGGTAAAATCCAACACATTATATGTTAAGTATCCAAGGAGCCTTTGACCAAAGGTAAGGTTATATGGCTCAGTCTTATTGGAAAAGTCTTGGTCTTTTACATAAAATCCAAATGTATGAATGTTCTTTTTTGGATACTTCAAGTTTATCAAGTGCTCATGCAATTAATAAATGCGTTCTTATACATAACAGCAGAACGGGTTTTCAGATACTTGTTGTGGAGTCCACATTCTGTCATTCTTACTCATGAAGTACTTTACTCTATGAGTAGTCCCACTGGTATAAACTGGAATCCTCATGGAGTAATGTACCCCCACTTGATCTAAGGGTTCTATAATTTTTTCTTAAGACAGGAATAAAATCGCAGGTGAGTCAGAAGCTGTCAGAAAATATGATCACTTTAACAAAAGGAGCGTTAATCAAGATGACTAACAATAGGGATTCAGTAACACAGAGCTAGCCATGTTAGTCTGCATTCTATCAAAATAAAAAAGCAGTCATGTAGCACTTTAAATACTAACAACATAATTTGTTAGGTGATGAGCTTTTGTGGGACAGACCCACTTGTTCAGATCATAGCCTTACCAGAGCAGACTCAATATATAGAACAAAGAGGTCCAAAAATTGTTATCAAGGTTACTAGATCAGAAAAATTGTTATCAAGGTTGGCAAATCAGAAGAGTAGAAGGATGGCGGGGGCAGGGAGTGGTGTGGGGAAGTTAAGAGTTAGATAAAACATCAAAGTAAGTAAAAGAGTCCTTATAATAGGTCATGTAATTGCTGTCCCTGTTCAAACCATGTGTTAATGTGTTGAATTTGAATATGAATGTTAGTTATGAGCATTCCCTCTGTAGATGGTTGTTAAAGTCCCTTTTTAGGAGAACACAAACTTTCAGATCTTTAACAGAATGGCCCACTCCGTTAAAGTGCTGGCTGACAGGTTGGTGTATTTGGAGTTTTTTTATGTCTCCTGGATGTCCACACTCATCGACAAAGAATGAATGGACATAGAACAGACATCAAAAAACTCCAAATACATAGTACAAAGCTACTCAAGATAGTTACATCTTAAGCAGACTGCAAAGAGCTAAAGAAAACTCCCAAAAATGTGTGACCCAGCAACAAGATAGTAGATGAAATTCACTGCTGACAAATGCAAAGTTATGCACTTTGGAAAACCAATCCCAAATCTACATACAAAATTATGATATAATTATGGTATATAATTTAGCTGTCACCACTCTAAATAAGATCTTGGAACTGTGTCAAGCTAACAGAATATTAGGAACCATTAGGAAAGGGATTGATAATAAGAAGAAAATATCATAATGTCACTGTATAAACTCATGGTGTGCCCAGACCTTGACTTCTGTCTGGAGTTGTAGTTGCCTCCTCTCAGAAAAAGATATGTTAAAACTGGAAAAATGTACAGAGAACACCAGCAAATGTGACCGAAGTATGTAAGAAGCTTTCGTACACGGAGGCTAATGCTACATTCATCCCTAGTGCTGGTAGCTTGATGCAAATGAGCAGTCTCAAAAATGCAAAATGTCTGCTTTTTTGTATATTCAAACACTCATTTGCATATTCACAGTAGAAAACAATCAGTGAAAACATGATTCTGCCACCAAAAACCCCCTTAGTCAGCAGCCTCTTATCCGTGATTTTTTCTAGGGACAAGGGGCTGTCAACACGGAAGTTTTTTGCCAGCAGAATGTCTTTGTTGCTTGTTTTCTACCGTGAATATGCAAATGGACTGCTTGAGTATGCAAATGAGCAGTCATTTTGAATTTTAGAAACTGCTCATTTGTATCAAGCTGCCAGCTAGGGGTGAATGTAGCACTATCTGGGGAGATTAACAAGACTGGGACTTTTCAGGCTTGGAAAAGAGATAACTAAGGAAACAAAAAGCATTCAAGTAGCACTTTAAAGACTAACAAAATAATTTTTTAAGTGAGATTTTGTGGGACAGACCCACTCTCTGTTACTAGATAACTAAGGGTGAAAGAAGATAAAGGTCTATGAAATCATGAATGGCATGGACAAAATGGATAATGAAGTGTAATTTACCCCTTCATATAACACAAGAGCAAGCGGGGGGTCAGGCAATGAAATTAATGGGCACCAGGTTTAAAATAAATAATGCACAGTCAATTGTCTAACCTGTGGCCAGTGGAAGTTCTGAAGGCCAAAAGAATTTCAGGGCTAAAAGTGAATTAGAGTTCATAGAGGAGAGGTCCATAAATGACCACTTATCAAGATCATCAGAGATACAACCCCATGTTCTCAGGGTCCCTAGCCTCTGACTGCTAGAAGTTGGGAATGGGTGACGGGTTGGATTACTGGATAGTTACCTGTCCCTTTTGTTCATTCCCACTGAAGAACCTGCCTTTGCCTTCCGTCAGAGGACAGGATCCTGGGTTTTATGGTCTACTGACCTGACCCAATGTGGCTGTTTTTCCATTTTGGAGGGTTTTTTTCCTGCAGCTTTTCCCCATTCTTCAAGCATTCATTTGATGTTTTTGCTTCTTTACACTTGGCTTGTTTTTAAATTTCATCATGTTGATTTTAGACCAATACTCCAATTTCTTGAGATCATTTTGAATTCTAATCCTGTGCACCAAAGTGCTTTCAACTCTCCCAGCTGGTTTCATCTCCAAACTTCATAAGCACACATTCATTATCTAAGCCAGTAATGAATCTATTCAATAGTACCAGAGCTAGAAGAGATGCTTCTAGGATCCCATTACATATGTCTTCCCATGTTGAAATCAAACTACAGGTTGAACCTCTCACTTGACAAAGCAGGTCTTTGCCCATGAAAGCTTATGCTCCAAAATATGTTAGTCTATAACAGGACTTCTTGTTGTTTTTGAAGATACAGACTAACTCAGCTTCTTGTCCCCTCTGATTCTTGTCTACTAACATCCATAATCCAACATGATTTTAGTTAGCCAGATGACTGCTTATCATGGGTGTGGCTAGGTTTCTTCTGGTGCCATAAAGTTTGTTTTCAGCCACGAGTCCCAGCTCTCAGTGTTTTGGACTGTTATTTAGCTGTAATTAACCCCTAAGTGTCTTCTAAGAGCCCAGTAAGCAATGGAAATGCTACTAATGCTGCTAGACAATATTCACCTACTGTTTTCTGGCAAATTCTCTTGTTCAGGACTGGTCAGATCCTGAGGGTGCCAGACTAGAGAGGTTCAACCTGTATGGTAAATCTCTCTGGGCACTGTTTTTAAACTAACTATGGACACACCTTGCAGTAATTTCATGTAGGTCACTTTCCCATAGTTCACTTATGAAACAATTATATGGTGCTGTGTCAAAAGCCATACTACAATCAAACTATTTCACAATCCTTGCTGCTTCCTTCCTCAACCCCTAGGCCAGTAACCCTGTCAAAGAAGGAAATGAGGTTGGTTTGGCATGATTTGTTCTTGATAAATCCATTATGGACTCTCTCTGGTCACTCAACACATACAATAATTCATCAGAGCTCCTGGGCTGTAACTCTCACCATCATTCCACTCCTTCTCATAATGAGTAGGTAGCTCCGTTTTTTGGCTCCGTCCCTACTGCCATTTCTCCTCTCCTCCTACTTTTATCTAACTTGCTTACCTTCATCATCATCATCAATAACTGTGGGCTCAGTGCCTGTTGGTGTCTGATGCCTCTCTCACTATTTCCTTCCATCTTTCCCCATCCAGCGCAGAGTGGCTTAGTTTCTGTAGACTAGCTCCACACCAATCTACTATATCATCTATCCATTCTCTATAGGGTCTTCCTCTCCTATTCGAATCATCCATTATGCTGAATACTAGAATCTTGATTTTTCATTCGTCATTCATTCTGCAAATATGTCCAAATAGTTGTAGTTTCCATTTTATAACCTTCTGCAGCAGGTTCTCTTTCGGCTGTACTTCCTACATAATTCCTCATTGGTGACCTTCTGCATCCATCCTATTCTCAGAATCTTTCTTTAACAACTCCTTTTGAATGCCAATATTCTTCCTTTTGAATCTTTCGTTGTCACCCATATCTCACATCCGTAAAACATGATGCTGAATACACACGTTTTTAAGGTGCCCAGCTTTGTTCTTAAGCTAATTGCTTTGCTTTTCCAGGTCTTATCCATCGCCTTCACACTTGCTCTTGCTTTTGCTATTCTAGTCACTATTTCCTTCTTAAAGTCTAGATCATATGTTATGTTGCTCCCCAGATATGTGAATTTCTCTACATTTTCTAGTTCAATATCGTCAAAACTGATCTTCCTTCCTATTTCCTTATCTCCAAATACCATAGTTTTTGTTTTATCGATGTTCATAATCAGTCCGTACTGCTTCCCTTCTTCATTTAACACCTGCACAGTTTTCGCTAGCTTCTCCTCATCTTCCTCAATGATAACTATATCATCTGCGAACCTCAAGTTGTTAATTTTTTTCCCATGCACACATATCCCTTCTGCCTCTTCCTTGATCTTGTCCATCGCTCTCTCCAGATGTGTGATGAAGATACTTGGTGATATTGGATCTCCTTGTCTCATACCTCTACTTGTTTTAAACCAACTTCCCTGCATGTTCTCACCGCTGCCTCGGCATTATCACTGATATCCTTCAACAACTGTATCAGTCTGATATCCAGTCCATATGACTCCAACACCGCCCAAGTCACTTCCTGATCTATACTGTCAAATGCCTTTTGAAAATCGACGAAGCAAGTGTATACGTTTTTGTTCTTTTGTTGAGCTTTCTCTGCTATCAGTCTTAGTGCCGATATCTGCTGTATGGTACTTCTATCTTTTCTGAAACCCGCTTGCTCATCTGCTATATGTTCTTCTATCTGCGATCTTAATCTCTCAGTCAGTATCATCATCAGCACCTTACCTAGATGACTTGTTAGGGCAATTGTTCTGTAGTTCTTGCACTCCAATGTATTTCCTTTCTTGGGTATTGTCACTAGCACAGATCTTGTCCATTTCTTAGGTGCCTTCCCTTCTTTCCATACTATATTACGTAGTCGGTGTATTTCCTGAATCATGCTTTCTCTGCCATATTTGATCATCTCTCCCATGATCTTATCATTTCCAGGTCTCTTGTTGTTCTTTAGTCATTTCACTGCTTTTTCTACTTCCTCCTTCGAAATACTGGTCTCGCTCTTGATGCTTGGGAGAGATATCTCTTTCAATTCTTCATTCAGTCTCTCTGAGACACTCAGGTCCAACTGTGCTTTGTATAGATAGGTGCAATATCTCGTCCATCGCTGCACAATCTTCTCCCTGTTCATGAGCACTTCTTCATTCTCATCTTTGATCGCCATCTGCTTCAGTTGTCATTTCCTATTAATATTCCTAATTGTCTTATATACCTCCCTAGTGTCACATTTGCCGTAATACCTCTCGATATCTTCACATTGATCTTCTAACTATTTCTCCTTATCCTTTCCGGCTGCTTTCCTTACCTCATTGCATTTCATCTTATATTGTTCTGCCATCTCAGAAGCATCTCTTCTGATCTTCAACGCTCTCTTCTCATGAACCAACTTCAGTATCTTCTAGGAATTCCCCTGGAACA
The DNA here is from genome assembly GCF_033958435.1 of Carettochelys insculpta. Lineage (NCBI taxonomy): Eukaryota > Metazoa > Chordata > Testudines > Carettochelyidae > Carettochelys > Carettochelys insculpta. Next base: position 169,834,698 of record NC_134139.1, on the reverse strand, counting down.
GTCTGCTCAATTGCCTCTTCTATAGCGATGGCTATCCCTGTGACTCTATTCTCTAGGTCTTTCTCTGTGGCGATATTCTTAATCTTCTCTTCGAGCGCTGTTCTGTATGCATTCCCTGTTTCTTCCTCATGTAGCCTCACCATGTCTCTTCTTTTGTTAAATGGCATCTAGCATTTTCTTTTGAGTTTTATCTTGATGTTTGCGATCACTAGACTGTGGTCTGAGTCTATATCTACCCCTTGGAAAGTTTGACACTGCTGTACTGATGTTATCCATCTTCTTCTTGTCAAAATCATATCTATCACGTTCTTGGACTTCCCGTCATTCAATCACCACGTCCACGTCCTACAGTCCTTTTGTTGGAATCTCATGTTGCAGATCACCATCTCATGCTCTGTAGCAAACTCTAGTAGTTTCTCACCTGGTTGGTTTCTTTCTCCATATCCAAACCTTCCCATGACTCTCTCCCAACATTCATTATCTGTTCCAACCTTCGCATTCCAATCTCCTCCGATGATCAACACATCTTTCTTCAGTATCTCCTCCACCGTCTTTGTCAAGTCTTTATAGAATAGCTCAATCTGTTCCTCTGTACTGTCCGACGTGGGTGTATATGCCTGAATGACTGAGATGTTGAAGAGTTTTACTTCGAATCACATGACCATCATTCTTGTAGTCACCAGTTTGTATCCTAATAATGCTCTTCTAGCTGTTTTGCTTTGTTTAGTTTCCTGAGCAAATGACTTCGCAACTGCATATGTCTCCTGATTCCATCCAACGCCTCTCTGCCAGTCCAAGTATATCTCATCAGTATCTCTCCATCTCCTTCCTACGCAGCTCTAATTTTCCAGTTGCCCACCGTGTTTGGACGTTCCACGTTCCAATGGATAGCATATGTGTTAGCTGTAATTTTCTTTCGGTAGCCAACTTATCAACCCACCCCAATCACTCGATTGGTATCGCAGACCTTGTTTATCCAGGCAATGTTGGAGCCAGCATCTTTTAACATTTAGTTGTACTGGCATCAGATTTCATTTGTATTGTTTCAAAGTCAGCGCATCGACACACATCTGACCAACCCTCCTCCTTCATCCAGGCTTGGGACTGGCATGGAGCTCTCAGTGGCTTCATGGAAGAGTTTACCTTGCCAAGGTATATCACCCTTCCTCTTCCTTTCCTGCCAAGTACAGACTCCTACCTTCTGCCCTCTTGAAATCACAGGATGGCTAGCTCCTCCCTTCTTTTGCCTCAGCTTTCCTCTGATTTGTCCCTGTTGTTGTTGCATCCAAGTCACGGACTTTTGGGGAATCTTGATTCTATTGCAGAGGGGCTAGAAAGGCAGCCTCACCAAGCGTGGCCTGCCCCTTGCTTCCCTGGGTGCACGTTGGTGCTGCTTATGGATATATCTGCATTCTACTAGTCCCTCCTTCCCTGACTGTGCCCTGTGGTGCTACATTAAAAGGACAGACTGAATTAGCTTCTTCTTTCCTCCCTCATGCACTGCTTGTGCTTCCTCCATTATGATACTAAAGAGAAGGAAGAAAAAAAGGGCCAATTGCCAGAAAGGCTTTTAGTTTTTAAAGGAAGGAATTAAGTGGGTCATATGACAATAATCCCTCCCTGTTTAATTTCACTACACATTCACTTTCTTCCAAAGTCCAGTGTGACTCCCCCACTCAGAAGTGAAGCAGACAGAAAATTGGAACTCCACATAGATAGATTCTAATGCCAGAAGGAGAATCTAAAGTAGAAGTAAAGAGATTATTTTACCAATCGCTCTCTCTCTCTCTCTCTCTCTCTCTCGGCACTTCTGCAGCTAAAGGTGGAATAGTGTGCCCAGTTCTGCTGCCCACGATTCAAGAAGGAGGTTGACAAATTGGAGAGAGTTCAGAGCAGACCCAAAAGAAATGAAAGGGTTATAAAGAATGACTTACATTGGCAGATGCTAAGAACTCAGTCTACTTAGTTTAACAAAGAGAAGGTTAAGGGGTAACTTTGACAAAAGGCTGTTCAATCTGGCACACAAAGGTATACTACAAAGTGAGGTAAATTCAGACTGGAAGTGTTCACAGAAAGTAAATAACCTCGAGAACAATTGCCAAAGGTTTTGATGGATTCTGCATGACTGGCAATTTTTACATAAAGATTAGATCATTCTTCTAAAAGATAGGCTCTAGTTCAAATAGGAATTGATTTGAGGAAATTTTCACCTGTCTTATTCACAAGGTAGGATTAAATGATCACAATGGGCCCTTCTGGCAATTGAATGTATTAATGAATTATGATTATCTAGTCTGACCTCCTGCAAACCACAGGCCATTGAATCTCACTCAGTAATTTCTGCCTCAAGTCGGTATGTTAGACTCTTCCTGATAGGGATAAATATAAGACTGTTATATATCACAGTAGGGTCCCAGCATTCATGAGGGTTCATTGTTCAGAACCCTCGTGAATGTTGATTTTCACAAATGGCAGAGGTAGGGGCTCGGAGCCCCAGGAAGCAGCAGCTCCCAGCCTTCCTGTCCCAGGGCCCCAGGGAAGCAGTGGCTGCTACTGTTTCCCACCCGGGGCCCCAGGAAAGCAGTGGCTGTCTGCCGGTGCACTGGCCCCAGAACTCTGGAGAAGCAGTGGCTGCCAGCAATCCCTGCCTGGGGCCCTGGGGAAGCAGCAGCAGCTGCCAGCAGCACTCACTGCCCAGAGCTCCAGGAAAGCCATGGCAGCCGCCAGTGCTCCTGGCCCCACAGCCCCAGGGAAGTTGTGGCAGCCATCGGTGCTTCCGTCCCTGGAGCCCAAGGGAAGTGGTGGGAGCTGCCGGAGCTCCTGGCCCCAGAGCCCTGGAGAAGTGAGGCCACTTGCGCATAAATGAATTTGCAAATGTGGTGCTCATGAATGTGGAGACCCTACTGTATTTACATAGTGCCTTAGGTTAAATGGGGTTATTAATAACAATCTGTTTTATGTTGTCCAGGTCTTAAAATATGTGGAAGAAACAGACAGAAAGCACATTAAAAACAGGAAGTCACCTATTTAACTAGGCTGTAAATATACATGTACATGACAACTGTAGACATTTTGAAGTGATTTAATAATTTTCTGCGGTACCAAAATTTTAAATGTTAATCTATTCAATGATTAAACATAATAGCCATATAAAGTTCACATAAATGTTCTACAACTCTTCAGCTTTCTTTCACATTAATCATTAGGCAAACTTATTGCTATGAGGTGATTTCAAAATTCTATAATACTGTATACAAAAATCTTTTTCACTGCAAGATCCAAATCCTATATTGTACATACTGCCTTCAGGACAGCATGCCTCAGAGATAGGTGATAGGATTAGAATTAGAGATAGGTGGAATAACTTTCTACTGGAAGTTTCTGATTGATTTTTACCAGGTAGAAAATGTCATTTGTTTTAAGGAGAAAAAGTGATATTTCACAAGCATACGCCACAGCCAGGTAGCCTCTGTCCTCTTTGTGTTTCTCATCCACAGAACTTGCCAGATATATATCAACCTTTTAGGTGATCTAACGGGTCTATTCAGAATGTCAGATTCTCAGCTGATATAACTTGACATAGTTACATTGAAATTACTAGTAACTCCAGGATGTCCAGATGCTTGATGTTTCTACCATTTGCTGCTAAATAGTAACAGAGAGTAAGCTGTGCTAGTCTATACACTATCGAAACAAAAAGCAGTCAAGTAGCACGTTAAAGACTAGCAAAATGGTTTATTAGGTGAGCTTTCGTGGGACAGACCCACTTCTTCAGACCATAGCCAGACCAGAACAGACTCAATATTGAGTCTGTTCTGGTCTGGCTATGGTCTGAAGAAGTGGGTCTGTCCCACGAAAGCTCACCTAATAAACCATTTTGCTAGTCTTTAAAGTGCTACTTGACTGCTTTTTGCTGCTAAATAGGTTATATAATTATTATGTAGTAATTTAGGGGGTTTTTTTCCTTACATTGTATTCAAATTCCATTCCAGCACCAGCTCTGGAGTATTTTCTCCTTCTAGTAACTGTCCAAACTGGTAAAAGGTTCCTGATAGGCCCATTTCAATAAGATCCAAAAACTTGGCTTTAGCAATTCTTTTGCTCAGTTTATGAAGCCCATACCTCTTTCAGGATTAAGGTTTTAGCTGAATACTTGTTCTACTTGTTCTTAATTTTGGGTAATGAAGCCCAGCTTGAAAATTCCTCCTTTTTTATTCTGATACCTTTTGGCCAAATACTGGCAAAAGAATCTTCGGGGTTTGTCAGAATTCAAGAACCCACCCTTGAATGTAACTCAGTGACTTTGAAGAGGCAAATGGAGCATGTCTTTCTCAAGTCTTCCTACAGTGGTTGGAGTACATTGTCTTACAGAAAGAATTAAGAGGGGAATGACTAAAATGTTAATAAGAATATACAGTGAGCCCTAAGGGGTGTCTGTTCATGTGAAAAGTCCGTTAAATACAAATGGTTATACTGTATGTCAATTCACTGACCTTCTCAGCCCATCATTCACTCCTGTCCTCTGTCCCCCACCCCTTTCTTTCCCCACTTTCGCAGCACCTCCATGTCTCTCTCCCAATTACCGGGAGAGGAGCTGCACACTGGCCTGGCTCCTTCCACCTCCTGCAGCTCAGCATGCTCAGTGCTGTGGCTCCTCCAGCCCCTGGCACTGAGCCTCCTGCATGACGGCAGAGTGCGGCTGCTGCCCTCACCATGCCAACAGGCAGCAGCCTCCAGCACCATGGCTGATGCTCAGTACCATTGCAGGCAATGGCAGCCGGGCACAGACATGCTCCATGTACAAGAGGCTGTGGGAGGAGAGCTCCTGCATTCCACCACAGTCCCTCTCCCCTCCCACACAGTTCCCCGGGGCCCAAGCCTGCAGAACGGCTGCCTGTGAGCGTGGGCTGCCAAGCAGGTCCATGAGTGACAGGTGTGTCACCTCTGTGGCAAGTTGCAATGGTTTGTTCTGCTGGGGAGGGGTCCAGCCAGGCTGCTGCTGCTTCAGTCCAGGCAAAGGGCAAGGCAAGGCAGGCACCAGCCCTGACCCTGCTGCAGCCCTTTCAGCACCTCTGTGAGGACATCTGGGTTCGCTGCATTGGGCAAGGGGAAGAAGAGCACCATGCACTGTGGGGCCCACCACCATCACTCATAGGCCTGCAATGCCAGCACCTCTAGTGCCAGCCTGAGTGCCAGGGCCATGCCACCTATCCAGCACCACATAGCCTGCATGTGCCAGGTTGACATGGGGGCTGCTAGCACAGAGGTAAGGTCTTGAAGCTCCTGGGTAATGTGCCAGGGTGGGTGGGTGAGAAGGAGTGTGGCATGCATGTGTCAGACCCGCCAGTGATGCTATCTCTACTCCTCAGCCCAGGAGAGTCCTCGGCAGTGCCTCTCACAGGCAGCGTCTGTTATTTCCAAAGTCTGTTATATAGAGGTCTGTTAAATCAAGTGTTTGCTGTATTCTAATTTGTTGAATGCACTTGACAATGAAATATAGTTTGTTCATGATCTACTTTTATACCTGAAGAAATGTCACTTTGTCCTTTTAGTGAGAGAAGGATCATTCCACAGGGTAGAGTTAGTAAGTAATCTGTTGAACTATTCATCTTTCAGACTAACAGACCTGTTATTTTAGATGTTATGTGAACATTACACTCTTCTCCTTTGTTTGTGTTAGAAATCATAGTTTACCAGCTGGTGCCTGCTCATTCATGCTATTGACATTTGTGACATTCAGTAATAAGTTAGAGTGAATCTCACTTTGTCTAACTGCATTCTCTGAATTTTCCCTGGAACATTAGGGAGAGGAAGCATTGCAAAATAGATACTAAGGACCTGTGTTTAATCCAAGAGTCTCAGCAATAGAAATCTCTGACATCTAAAGTTATTACTATTTCTTCAGATATGACAAATCAATCTATTCATAGATGGTGGTGGTGGAATAATATTATAAAGATGCTATTTTTAACTATCCTCTTGAAAATAGGTTCTGTTCTGGTCTCTCACTTGTACTGAAGTTTAGTGGGAATTTACATCACAGTAAATCAGAGCAGAGGACCCAAAATGGGGAACATACTATGCAATCTTGATAGATAACAGAAAAAGTAAAGACATCAAACCACCAATGTATAGGGAATGGTGGGATGACAAAACAAAAGGACTTTTGTGACTCGTTGTCTACTCCAAGTGTTTCCCATTTTGTATAATTCTCTGAATAAGGTCAGAAATTAATGAGTGTTTCCACAAATTGCACCTTGTCTTGGTGGGCCCCACTGGTCGTGGTCCAGCAGTAATTTTAAAACTTCATTAACTTGATGTACTTTTCACATGGCCTTTCATGCCTCACATTGGATGAATTCTCACCTGAGCAGAATTCCAGTGAAAGGCCATGGAAATTTTTGTTTTTCCAAAACAAATAAAAAATCAGAAAAGACAGAGTTGCAGAATTTTTATGAGAAATATATAAAAATGAGTTTCAGAAGAACTAATACAGAATTTTTCAAAAAGCTCCAGGCCCACCTCCCAGGTCATCTCAGCCTTCTGGCTCTGCATCAGCCTGTTGGGCAAGCTATCAAGGAGCTTGGGAGCAGGGGATCCCTGGGCTTTCTAACTTCTCGGCAGCCTGCCTATTGAGACACTTGCAAGCCTGGGAGGCTGAGGTCCCCAAGAGCTTACCAGATGAGCTGCCAGTGCTTTTTTTTCTAGAAAAGGTGCCAGAACTCAGCCCCAAACCAGCCACCAACCCCTAGACTTAAACCCCTCACAGCCCCAAACCACCCCCTCCCATCACCAGGCTTAAATTCCTCACAGCCCCAAACTGCCCCCCTCTCATCACCAGGCTTAACCCCTTTCAGCCCCACACCTGCACCCCCATCCATAGGATTTACCTGCCTCAGACAACAGCTCTGCACACTGCCCACCTCCCGCTGCTGCTGAGGTATGAGGAAGCAGCCTGGAGCTGGTGCCTATCTGACCGCCCTTGCAGTGCAGGCGGGATGGCGTGGTCCCTGCAGCAGTGGCACTAGTGCCATGTGCTGTGGGTGGGCAGTTTCAAGCTGGCGGTGGTAGCAGGGAGGGATGGGGAGCGAACAGCTGGTTGAAGAGTGGCCACCTCTCTTCCCCCTTTTGCTGTGTCTCCCCACCACGGCTGGAGTGGAGCCGCCCACTCTCTCCCTGGCTGCTGCTACTGAACACAGTGCCAGCCATGTGGATGGGAGCAGAGCAGCAGCTGGAGGAGAATGGGGCCCCCAAGCTGGGAGTGGAGGAAGTGGCACTGGCCATGGGGGTGAGCTGGCTGCTTTCTTCCCCATCTTCCTGGCATGGTTGGGGGACACCTACAGCTGGGGAAGGTGGAGTGAGCTAGGTTTGTGCTCTGCTCCTCCATGGCCACTGCCTCTCCCCTGCTGCTCCTTCCTGCTTCCTCCTTCTCAGTATGACTCCGGCAGGCTAAGACTTCCCCCATATGGAGTATGCAGGTGGCTCCCTGCCCTGGAGGCTTCCTCTTCTGGGGCTCCCTGCCACAGCTGACTGCTCAGCAACTCCAAAGGCTACCCCTGCTTAAACAAAAGTACTAAATTCAGTTTTAATGGCAGGTATTGTTTAAGTGGTGGCAGCCTCCAGAGCTGCAAGTGGAGTCAGGGGTGGCAGCGCTCAGAGCTGCAGGTTGCCGACCCCTGCACATGCAGCTTGGAGCTTCCAAAAAAAGGTATCGGAACTCCATTCCAGTGTGTTCTCCCAGAAAAAAAGCTTGATGAGCTGCCATGGTGCCGAGAGGCTAGAAACCCTGAGATCCCCAGCTCTGTGACAGCCTACCAGGTGACCTGCTGAGGAGCCTGGAAAGCCACAAAGCATGGTAGACAGCAAGGCATGGTTTATTACCTTTTAGCCAACAGAAGCAGGAAACCAGGCAGGTCGCTGGTAGAAACATGATAGGTTTGGCCAAAATCAAAACATGCACAGTGGAATGTTTTAAATTAGATTTAAAATGGTTTGTTCGAAAATTGCCAGCCAGCTGTTGCCACGTGTGGAACAAAATGGGTGATAAAGACTCCAAATGGGGGACAAAGCAAATTACTCATGCAGAAATCTGAAAATGTTGTGAGATTCTTTCTTTTGGTGAAAATAACTTTTTCTATAATCTGAGTTTCATGAGTTTTATATCTGATGCAAATAAATACTTTTTGGCAAGAAAAAAACAAGAGGACACTGCTTTTAAGATAAAGTTGGAATTAAAATGACCAAGATCCTTTGAAAAGAAGTACACTAAGGTGGCATATATTTAACTCCTCGGATATATCTGCACTAGAAGCATCTGTCAGCAGTAACATCTGTCGACACAAACTCTGTCAACAGAGTGCATCTACACACAAAAGCAGTCAACAGAGCAGTCTGCTCTGCTCTGTCAACAGAGAGCAGCCAGACTGCCCTGCCCTCTGTTGAAAGAATGGCTCTCTGGAAGCCCTGCAAACAGGGTTGTCCAGTGATCCGGAAGCCATCTCTGTTGAGAGAAGTGTCTTCACTGCAATTATTTTGACAGAATTCTGTTGACAGAAGCTTTATACCTCAAATTTTCTAGGGATAACACTGTCAACACAAATGCAGAGTTCTGTCGAGACGCTGTCGAAAGAATGTTTTATGTGGGTAGATGCTCCCTGAATTATATCGACAGAAGGCCCCTTCTGTTGACAGAACCTCTAGTGTAGACATAGCCCTCATGATTCGTTAGCTTCCATCTCTTTTGTCTATCACCATGCTTTGCTTTTGTTTGGTAGCAATTGAATATAGTGGGAAATTTTCTTGTGCTTCCTAGTCATTTTTTAAACTTGTCCTTTCTGGATAAAAATCTGTTGAACACCTGACTATGTAAAATGTTAATTACCTAATTTTTCAGCTCTGCTTTTTAATTAATTTCATTTGTCATTTTATTAACTTGTTGTAAAGTGCTCGGGGTGATTGACAATAAGGCTGAAATATAAAAGCAGTGTTGTTATATGTTTCTGTCTTTACTTTAAGATAGAATTGATGGAAATAAAATGAAAATTTCATCCGGACCATAGTTATTGCTGGATGATGTGTCTTTGATTTTCAAAATAAATTAATTCATGGCTTATGTCTCTTTTCAATTAAACATTTTCTTCCTAGAAAATCTGGAACATAATTATTTGAGGGCTGCAGGGGCAGCAGTAATTATGATGTTGGGCTTGTCAAGTTATCGTGAATGTTCTACTAAGGTAGTGATTTTCCTGCATTGCCAATCATCCATTCTTGTTCTACATTAGCCTGGGACACTGTTCAAAATGACATTGTCAAAAGCCCATTAAATTGCAGTATATCATAAATAGCTCCAATGCATCAGTATTTTGAAAGAAACAGGTCAGAATGAAGAATTTCTTCCACTCTTTCAAAAGAATGATACTCCGATGTTGTAAACTAATACTATACTCTGTGGGAACTCACCCAAAGGAATGTGTAAAACTGAAATTATAGCCAAGGGCAAATCCTAAAGGAAATTAATTTGGACCAAGTTTTGCAGAAGTGGTCAATTAGGTTGGCTTAGGGCATCCATCTGTCATTAATCTGCCAAAATAATGTTTTAAAATATAGATTTTGGCACTTCTCTAAATTATTGTATGATTATTGTGCCATTATAGGCATTCAGAAAATGTGAAAGTACTCTTCTGATATTGCATTAAATCCTACAATTGCTTGAAAAGTAACCAGCATACTGTCATGAAGTACAGTTACATAGCATATGGTCATGGAATAGAAAAAAAAAGGTCCGTGGTTAAAGTCTGTGATCTAAGAGTCAGAAGTTAACAGTTCTAAGTAGATTACTGTTTGTCATCTTTGGCAAATCACTTAGCTTCCTTACCTTTTAAACATGGATAAAATTTCTACAAGGCTAAATGCATTAATTTGTGTAATGTGCTTTGAACCTTCATCTAGGAGATCCTATAAAAACTTTATATTTTTACTGTGACCAAGACATAATTCTTAATGTAATAAGACAAATCCAATGGATTGATTAAAATAAAATTCTGATACCTCATGTTGCAAAGATTTTAATAAGAACAAATAGTGGCATGACATGGAACCACTCTCCAGACCGTTACGAGAATAAGAATGTTAACACTACAGATACAACGCATGGTTTTTACCTTTTTAAGATTAGACTGATGAACAGCGTGATATTACTGTAATTCTTAAGAGTTTGCCTTTGCCATTTTTCTTTGTAGCTTTTTGAGTAACTGTGACCTGACTGAACTTACTCAAATGTAAACCGGAGGAGAATCAGTTCTATTACAGACAATGCATTTCACAAACTCTTCCTGTCCACCTTATCTAGCATGGTTGTGACTTCTGTGTCTGGTAAATTCTGTAACTTTATAGTTCTCTTTGGTATTCTAGAGTTTCAATTGTCTATTAAAAATCAGTGACTTTTTTCGCTTTCTAATATTGGAGTCTGGGAGCTGCTGGTGCACTATGGATGCAGACAGTTTCTAGGTTGGTGGCTAGTACTGTGTCACTGTGTAGAAGCAAGAAATGTGCTGTCATCCTATTCTGCAGGAACAGATACTCTGAATCCATGGCTCAGGAACAGTCTACTGTGTTGAAATCTGTATGGAAGGAAATACTTTAGCATGACAGTGAAATTCATGCCTGTGCTGTGGGTCAGTACACAGACAATGCACGCTTTAAGTTCCTTTTGAATATTATGGCTTTGTACTGACCCATTGTATAAAGATTAATTTGCTATGTATAAGTATGTGAACAAGTACAGTATCCTGTGTGTGTAGTAGAAATGTGTAAGGTAAATTACTCTGGTAATAGTTACTTTATATTCTTGGTGATGATTTTCTTCTCTACCTGGTTGGCTTAATTCTGGTTTTTATATTATTTTAATTCTCTTTACTTAATTGGACTTTTTCCTGTTTGACAATGGAATAAATGAGATCAGAGGAAGGCAATGAGTGTTCAGAAGTAGGAAAGACAGGAGGAGTTAAAACAAATATTTTAAAGGATTATTTCTTTGTGTGGGTGCACAGAACAAAGGGACGTTGTACTGCAGATGGAAAAATACTAGCTGCCAGGACTTAATTTTTAAATGAATCTTTTAGTTTAGGTTCATCAGCTTTAGGAGCTGTACTTCATATGCTCATCCTTGAACTGTGATATCATCTCCTTGTTTTGTTTCACGTTTCCATAGTGCTGGATATTTGCATTCTAGCGCCACATTTCCCTGTCCAAGTAACTGTCAGTTTTGCCATTGAGGCACTATCTAATATGAAAATATGAGAAAATAAATTGAGAGTCCAAACAGTACAGGTTGAACCTTTCTCATCCACCACCCTTGGGACCTGACCGTTGTCAGATGAGAGAAGCTGCTGGATGACAGGAGGTCAATATTTTCTAGGACGTTACCAACACTTCCACTCTTACTGGGCTCTTATAAGACATTTAGAGTTAAATTACAGCTAAATGACAGCACAGAACACTGAGCGCCAGGATTGGTGGCTGTAAAGAAGCTTTAAGGGACCACAGGAAACTTGGCCACACTTATCATAAGCGGTCATCCAGCTAAAAAAATCATGCTGGATTAAATAGTTTGCCGAATGAGAGAGTCCAGATTACAGAGGTTCAACCTATCTTTATCCCAATGGCATGCATAATTAGTTAACCATTGATAAGTTAACAGTATTGCACCTTACAAATATTTTGCATTGAGAGAAAGATGGGATCATGCTCAGTGAAAGATTTAAGACTGATCTTTCAAATGTGCCATTAATTACTCAGGGGACATATTTTGATACTCTTACTCACAATGAGACCCAGTGAGAAAGAGACCCTTTGCCTTGACTGGAACTATTTTTGGTGAAAGGTGCTTTTCAGGATAGGGTAAGCTATATAGTGTGAGTCAGAGTGTTGCAATCAGGCTTTGAGCCAATGTAAAGGTTATTGTGCCCCAAACTTCTGACTTAAGCCACAGCCATCTGGGGATGGACATCCAGCATCACTTTGGTGAGACTGTGCTTTGCTATTGTGCTACATCAGCTATATAAAATTTTTCACAGCCCCTTTTTGCTGATTATGAAGTGGCGGGGGGGGGGGACAAGGTTTTTTCTAATGTGCAATTGAAAGTGCTTCAGGAGAACCCCATGACAGAAAGGTGGGCGGAAAAAGCAACAGTTTGTCAACTGCCTCTGAAAGGACTATACCTCCATCAGACTTTGTCTGGTGTGTTATCTGACACAAGATGAGCTTCTTAAAAGAATCACTTCTGTATTTGTGATGACAATGAAGGTCTTAGAATGGAAAGCAGCTGTGTTAGCTCAAGAATGTTGCCTGTTGCTATGGGAACTGTAGAAGGTTTTATGTAAGAACTTTATCTAGAATTTATATTGCATCTTACGCTAACATAGTAATATTAATATTTCCTGTGGTTTTATTTTTATTTTTACTGGCAATATGGAGCAATAATTCTACATGAGGAAATAATGTACTATCCCATGGAAACATCCCTCATAAAGATAGACTTAGCAATTTTCAATATAATGGAGAGATAACATCTTTAAGATAGATATTATTGCTGTTTTCAATACATAAATGTAATTTGGAAGTGTTAGCTTTGGAACGGTGCTACCAAATAGGTGTCCAGGACATTGCAAGTCATGGACTAGACTTCACCTCACATTTCTTTTCTCCATAGCTCCTTTACCACTATCTTATGAGCTTTAATCCTAAATATTTATTTTCAAAACCTGTGCATTGTATCCCATATATTCAAGATTCACCTGTCATTTTTGTGTAAGACGGTAGTGTGGTTCATTGATATTAGTCATCATAAAATATTAGAAACCCTGAGGAATTTTAGTCAAAAGCCAATTTCAGATGTTTTCCATTAAATTATTACATGGAACTGAACTGCATAAAAGCCCAAACTGCATGAAATCTAACAGTGTATGAAATTTCACACTAGAAGACCAACTCATCCATAGTAATTTTTTGTCTCTGGAAAGGATCAGTTACAAATAGGTACCATGCATGCTATAACATAGTAGGAGGCAGCTGTTATGATAACTATTAATTTCTTGTTCAGTACCAATTATTATTGTTTTCTCAAGCACAAACTATTTATTTTCATATTTGAAACTATTTAATGTTTGAAATGATTTAATACACACATTTTATGTACTTGAGTTTGAATTGCTTGTTTTGCCCCTTGACGTGGTTTTATAAAATTGTGTTCTTAGTAAATATCTGAGGTTTGTCTACCTATATGCAAGAAACTGGAAGGCTGCATCTACACTAGCAAGTCCTTTCAGAAAATCAGGCCGTCTTCCAAACGAACAAGTGGAGTGTCCACATACAAAATGCGCTCTTTTGAATTCCTTTCAAAAGGACATGGCACTTCTTCAGGAGGCCTCTTCCTCTTCCAAATGAAGAAGAGCACCTTTTTCCAAAAGATTCTTTCAGGAAAAAACACATGTGCAGATGCTTTGGAAGCTTTTTGTTTGAAAGAGTGGTCCTTATGATGCTGGATTTTTCGACCCCTGGCCCATTCTTTCAAAAGAGTGGGGGCTGTGTGGATGCTCTCTTTCAAAAGAGCATATCACTCTTTTGATCCGCTTTTATGAGTGTGGATGCGCTCTTTTGAAAGTAGATCATCTTTTGAAAGATCACTGCAGTGTAGATGCAGCCAAAATGACTTGATTTGAGGATGACTCAGGTGGAAAAACTATAATTATAGTAAGTGCTTGGTCCAAGTAAAAAAAAAACATAAATAAGAGGAAACCAATGAATAGTTAATGCAACTCTGTATTCATAAATAAAATTAATGTAAAATATTCCAAATAATATTTCTCCCTTTAGCAGGATAACATGTCTTTTCAAAGTTAGCGAACTTTCTCCTACAAGTTGAATATCTCTAGTTTGGCACTCTCTGGGCCAGCAACATCAGTGGTCTGGCAACATCTGTGGTCCAACATGATTTTAGTTAGCTAAATGTCCTGTTATCATGGGTGTGGCCAAGTTCTGTGCTATTACTTAGCTCTGCTTTCCCCTAAAGATCTTCTAAGAGCCCAATAAGCAGTGGAAGTGTTGCCAATGCTGCTAGACAATATTGACCTCCCGTGGTCTGCCAAATTCTCAGGTTTGGCACCAGTCAGGTCCCAAGGGTACCAGAGTAGAGAGATTCAACCTTATATTAAGTATGGAGTGGCCTTACATTTTCATTCAAATAAAACAAGCATCCCATTTCAAAGCACTATTACAATAATAATGCTTTTGGAAATGACACTGCTTTAGGAAAATCAAAGATCCAACACTACATATGGATTGTGTTAACTAAGATTTCAGATTTCTTTCTGAATAATGCCCAGCTGTAATATTGATCCAAATTACTTTTCATATATTTGTAGTTAAGGTGATCAGGGCTACATCTACAGCACACAGATCTTTCAAAAGAAGCCCTTCCAAAAGATTTCTTCTGAAAGAACTTATTTTGAATCAGTACGTCCACACCCAAAAAAGCAGATCAAGAGTGATCTGCATATTCAAAGAGACCATCCACACAGCCCCTACTCTTTCGAAGGTATGAGCCAGAGATTGAAAAATCAGGCCCCATGAGGACTGCTGTTTTGAAAGAAGGGCCCTGCGGGGCATCTACACACATTTTTTTTTGAAAGAAGACCCTCTTCCTAAGATGGGAAAGGAAGAGCAGTTTCAAAAGGAGCACCACAATCTTTTGATTTACTTTCAAAAGAATGCTTTTTGTGTGTAGACGCTCCATGAGATCTTTCAAAACAGCCTCCTTCTTTTGAAAAATCTTTCAAAAAAACTCACTGGTGTAGATGCAACCCAGATATCACAATTTTGGGTAGACAGTGCACATACTCAGGGTTTTGCCTCTTATAGGTGCCTGTTACCCCACAGCAATTGCTTTGATTTTTTATATTTGCTATGTTATCACCCTTCCTGCAGTACAAAAAAAGGAAAGTGATTTGGTCTGGGTTTATTATAACATTTTTTACAGGTCCACGAGATCTGTGCAACTCAAGCTTGCTGCCTCCCAAACTCCACCTATGGGACTGCAGTATTTTTATTTCACAGTGGCTATGTCTACACTACAAAAATAAATTGGAAGTAAGGAAAAATGTGTGTAGACTTTCTGCTGGCTACTTCGATGTAGCATCTACCTTCAAAGTTAACTTCAAAGTTAGTTCCTAGTGTAGACGCACCCAACATGAGCTCTGCCTAGCAAGAGAGATACCTCGTAGGAACTTGTACACTCGTCAGGGACTAATGCCTTTCAGCAAGTGTTTGCAGACACCCCACACTGTACTTTCAAAATAGATTGGAGTTTATTAGTCAACTGGAACACAAGATAGGAAGTCGTTAGGTTACCATAATCCATTCTGGCCAAGCCACAGTTTATCAACCAAGCTGCAATGAACTCTTTTTTTCAGGCTCTGTCTCTCTGATTTTCCTTCCTTCCTTCCATCAGTTTCCAGGTGACAGCCACAGATTCCTCCAGACCTCACAAACAACACCTGCTTCCCAACTGCGTATCACTCAGTCCTTTGCTCTTGAGTTCTCTGTTCATCTTTCCTGCTGATAGTGTCAATCCATGAGTCTGTGGAGCTTGCATTTTGTTTTGGACCTCTTTTGGAACTTGGTCAGTTTCACCTAGTTTCTTAATGACTCCCTTCATTCCTTCCAGACAGGGCAGTGACATATACATCTCTTAGGCTAACTTAATCCCTTCTCCCACCTCTGCTGGATGGCAGGGTAAAATATAGGTGGAAACTGAGGCACACAGAGGCATAATAAAATATTACAGAAAATTCCCAGTTTGTTGCAATGTGCAATCATGATTTATTCCAAATGGGACATTAACCTCCACTTTTACGCAGTTATTGAACTGCATATGGAGTGTCCAGTACTTCTAGTGACTCTTATCTGCCTGGCTTGATCAGGTAAACTCTGGATTTATCTGAGCCTCCTCCATCTGCAGTCACTTTGAGAGAAGATGAGAAGGCAATAAAAGTATCCTCAGCCACTACTCTATACCTTTTATTGCCCTCTCAACTAACATTTTACCTCCATTTTCCTTATGCCACCTTGACTCCTCTCTATAACTCTATCCTTCCCTCCGTATGGGCCTGCTCCCAAGTCAATTTAAATCAATGGAAAGGCTCCCATTAACTTCAGTGGACCTTTGGTTCAGTCTCTGCATTATTGACAATGCCTGTACCAGGAATGAAATCCTCATCCATGCCTTTGCTTGCTTTCACACTGGACACTTCTCTAGAGCTTCTTTTGGTTGCACTTTCCAGATACCAGCCAGTGCAGAAGTCAGGAAATAGATCCTGATCTGGTGTAAACTGTCACAGCCCCATTGACATTAACAGAGTAATGCCCATTACATCAGCCGCAGAGGTCTGACACCAATTAGTGGAGTTCTCAGTTGATAGCATCTAAGACTCTGACCCTTGCTGCTTGTTTTCTGCCCTGAACAAAGAATGTTAACTGTCACCTCCACCTTTTGAAACTGGGGATTTTTCTGAAGGCTGTTTTTGCTTTTCCGGAAATGAGATCATGCAAGATTATGCAAATGAAGTGTGAGGTTTGTAAATCAAAGCTTCATTTGCATTTTCATTCTCCTGCATTTGCATTCCCCCCTCTGAAAGGGGAATGTAATGTAGACTCAGTCACAGTGCAGTAAGGTAATAAGCAGAAAAAGGGGCAAGTTACGCCAAAACCATTAAAAGGGAAAGCAGTAATAATGCAGCATATTTCCCCCATTTCAGAACCCGTGCATGCCCGGTGGCCAGTGCTCCTGTCCAAACTCCCCACACATCATACAAAATATACAAGATATTCAGTGTAAATTGGAACTTTCTGTACCAGCAGGACTCATGTTGGGGTAGATGGAAGTGGGCAATTGTACTTGGTCCCTGAGCTCAGGATGCTCCCAAAACATCTTCAAGTAGGGTGAAATGGAGAGATGAAATAGGAGAGTGTGAGAACCCAGAAAAAATAATGTATTGGGCCCCAAGTTTCTCTTGCCTACTTGCTTTTGGAGTTGTGGCTCTGTATCTACTGTATTGCAAAGGGTTCCTCTTCAGGTAGGAAGATGATTTATTTTGTTTTCAAACTGACTTATTAGAATAGTTAATTTAAAATTACACAACAAAAGTGTTTATAAATTCATCTTAGTAATTAGTTTGAAAGTTTTACCTAATTTTATGTAAGGTTTATTCTTCTTTTACTATTTTGCAATTTCATATAAGCTATCAGTGGAATCTTGGCAAATTGTAATTGTGTAAATCTTTTATTTATCACACACCTAGTTATTCATTCACATGCGCTCAAAGCTTTCATTGATTAAAATGGAAGTTTAGTTATTCAAGGAATGAAAGATCACACCTATTATAAGCAATATTGTTGCTATAACTTTATCCATCATTTCATGCATATAGACTTACACCTCACATGTGTATTAGAAGATTGCCAGCTTAGTGAATTTGAATTTCATCTCTCAGTTCTAGTGGGGAATAAGTCAAGTGATTCTCCGCCAGCTGTGCTGCATGAGCACTGGTACTACACTAAGTTTGGTTGGAAAGGATATCACCTGCCAGTAGTAGTAGTGAGGAACAGAATTATAAATAAAACAAGAAAGACAATGGAGAAGAGGTGGTGCAAGGAGGTGTTGCAGCTCTCCCTTTCAGAGCCATATGGCACTGGTGCAAGTCAGGGTTGAACAGTAACAGCACTGTTTTACGCTATGACTGCGTCTACACTACATTACAGTTTTTGGAAGGGGACTGCAAATGTGGCCAATTGGAAATGCAAATGAGGTGCTGATTTACATATTGTGCACCTCTTTGCATAATGGAGGCCTCTCGCTGTTCTGGAAGTGCTCTTTTTGGAAAAATAAACAAGCAGTGTAGGTGGGGTTCATTGGAAAACAAACCCCGCTTTCAAAAGAACCCTTTTTCCTGAAAAATATGAGGAAGAAGGGTGCTTTCCAAAGCAGGGTTTCCTTCTGAATGAACCCATCTACACTGCTTGTGGACTTCTTGGGGCGGGGGGGTTGGGTGTTTTGTTTATTTTTGGAGGAGCTACAGAACCCAGGTCTCAAATGAATGTGGTCTGTCTGAGGGGCAGCTGAGTGGGCAGCCCAGGTTTGGCTTTGAGTTTGCTTCACAGCTTCTCCAGCCACTTTAAAGCAATTTTGTATCATTTTTGCACAAACTGAGCTTAGTGAACCAGAAAATCAAACTTTTATCATGAAAACAAACTAGGTCAGATCAATGATGTAAACTGTTATATCAGCATGAAAGTCAAGGGAGCTAGGTTGATATTCCCTCTAGCTGGAATCCATACTTATAGGTATGAACTCTTAAATGTTTCTAGCTCCAGGTGTTAGCAGGGTAGAACCTACCTCAAGCATGTGCAAAAGAAAAGTAACAGAGAAGGAGCCATGCTAGTCTATATACTATCAAAACAAAAAGCAGTCAGGTAGCACTTTAAAGACTAGCAAAATAATTTATGAGGTGAGCTTTCATAGGACAGACCCTCTTCTTCAGACCATAGCCATACCAGAACAGACTCAATATTTAAGGCACAGAGAACCAAAAACAGTAATCAATCTCTGATTTGCTCACTTTGATCAATTTTTTTTTCTGATTTGTCCTCCTGGATTACTGTTTTTGGTTCTCTGTGCCTTAAATATTGAGTCTGTTCTGGTATGGCTATGGTCTGAAGAAGAGGGTCTGTCCCATGAAAGCTCACTTTATAAATTATTTTGCTAGTCTTTAAAGTGCTACTTGACTGCTTTTTGTTTTGCAAAAGAAAAGTTGTCACCAAGGTACAAAACTCAGGAAACTACTGTTAATACTGATGATCACTTGAACAGTCTCTTTTAAATTAAGACCTTTTAAGACTGAGTAACTTGCCACATACATTGGATTTTTTTAAGCTAGTCTCCTTAAGCAGCTGTCAGCTAGAAGTCTCATGAGAACTACTACAACTCTAATCACAGTGCTGCACTTTTCAGGAATTTTTTGCTGATACTGAATAAAAAGGTCAGACAGTTCATGTAACATTCATTACTCTGTACTAAGAGCATCAGACATCCTACCACTGCTTGCTTCTAATGGATGACAGCCAGGATACTCTAAATCTTTGGGGGCAAACAGTGATTTTCAAAATTTTGACCTCCGAAAATTCATCACATGTTCTGTCTGATTTTGGTACTGAAAATGACATGAAATATTCTAAACAAAGAAGGCGGAGTAGGGTGGTGCTGAAATTCTTCTCAGAGGGGAAGCCAAGTTTGTAGCTTCACAAATAACAAGTGCCATGTCCACACTGCAGCCCTATTTCAAAATAAGATATTTTGAAACAGCTATTTCAAAATATCTCATTTTAAAATAACAGAAATGCACACAAAAGCTACCTCTACACTACGACGCTTTTTCGAAAGGGCATCTTTCGAAAATAGGTTTCAAAAGACAGCCTTTAGAAATTGAGCATCCAGACAGCTAAATGTGGATCGAAGGAATAACCTGCCCTTTCCAAAGAAACCATCAACACATCCCAGGGTGCCCTTTCAAAAGTAAAGGGCCAGGAAACACCGTGGACAGGCTCTCATGGTGGACAAGCCCTTCCAGGGCTATCACCAGCTGCTTCTTTAAAAAGCCCCCCAAGACCCTCACCCTGCACACACTGAGGGCTGGCTAGCTGTCCTGAGGCACAAAGGGAAAGCATGCAGAGGCAGCACCGGGGGCACAACATGGACCCAGAGCAGTTCCCTACTCTGCCATCCACCTAGGCTGTGGTCAGCGCACTGGCCACAGTGCTGGCTTCAGTCCTGCAGCAGCTTTGGGTAACCACCCTGATAGCCACCATCCTGAAGGCTGTCCTCAGGGTGCAATGCCCTTGCCCGGTGCCCTGGGCCATCTGCCACTTGTGGGACTACCCCACAAGCATGGACTCGTGGGACCGGCTGGTGCTGGAGGACTGGGACAACAACCAGTGACTGCAGAACTTCAGAATGACCAAGGGAACATTGCTGGAGCTGCGCCACTAGCCCGCCCCAGCCCTCCAGCACCACGACACCCACATGAGGCCTGTGCTCACCCTGCAGAAAAGGGTAGCCATTGCCCTGTAGAAGATGGCCACCCCAGACAACCATTGATCCATCAGCCACCAGTTTGGGGTGGGCAAAGCCACCATCAGGGCCATCCTTTTCGAGGTAAGCCATGCTTGGGTCACACTCTCACCACAGGCTATGAACAGGGGGATGGGGCCCCCCAACAAGGAGCACTGTTAGGGACTGGGGGTGTTGGACCCCAGCAGGGACAGGAGAGCGGATGGGGATGGGGCAAACTAACAGCAGTCCTGTAGCACCTTAGAGACTAACAAATCCATTAGGTCATGAGCTTTCATGGGCAAGACCCACTTCTTCAGGTGATACTTTTTATGTAACTACAGCACACTTTTTGTCCTTTTGGAATATTAACTATCCCTAAGGCACTGTGAAGTACGCTAATTTGTAAAACATCAGGCAGAATAGGAACTCACATTAGACTTTTCATTTTTTTCAGTCTCCATAGAAACTGAATGTTCAAATGTGGGTTATGGGTTTGTTTTTTTTTGTCTTTATGTTCCATGAAATTTGGATACATGCTCAGGGGGAAAAAAACTTGTGAAAACCCAATTAAATGGTGTTGCCTTATATAGTGTTAGCAGGCTAGTGAGTTAGTTTTTGAATGACTGGTGTTGTAAAAATGATCTCTTTGAAGGAAGAAATACAGATGGCCCTCAGTAGGGCGCACACTTATCTAAGTTTTTACATGGTTGCAAAATTCTGCCCAGTGCACCATAGCATGCATATAGAATATGTGTGGTCAGGAGATTGCTACTTCACCCTGCCCCACCTCCCTGTCCCCAGTTAGGTTAAAATAGTGGAAGTCTGTAACAAACTGCTGTCAGTGTGGGCTGTGTGAAATTTCACTTCGGCTGGCTCTTTGTATTCCAGCAGAAATTGTTTAATTCCTCAAAACCAAGAGGAAGAACCACAACAGCTAAGTCAAAGCTATTTTTCTTGGCTCTGAAGAAAAGTGTTTTAATAAAAAATCAATGTACTGTGGTCCCTCCAGTTACACGATGGTTGCATTCCCACACACCCTCGCATAACTTGAATTTTGCGTAAGTCAGGGGGTGGCCCTTTTTCCCTGTGGAATGCTCCTTTTGAAAGGTGAGTCCTGGGGCTGGGGGGAGGGAGGCAATTAGGGAAGATTAAGCCTGGGGTGAGTTAAGGCTGCAGGTGGGGCACAGGGGCAAGGTGAGCCAGAGCCACAGGGTTTGAACTGGGCCAGGGGGGTTAACCAGGGTAGGGGGATCGAGCCAGAGCCTTGAGCTGGAGCTGTGCTTGCGTGGTGAGCCAGGCTGCAGGGGTTTAACTGGGGTGAAGGGGTTGAGCCAGAGCCACACGAGTGGTGGTGAGCCAGGCTGTGCGGGGCCAGGGGGGATTGTTGAATCATGGCCGTGTGGGGCTGGGGGGTTGAGCCAGGGCTGGGGAGAGCCGGATTTTGAGTTGCGCTTAATTCATGTTAGTGCGAGTTAAGCACAACTCGAAATCACGAATTTCAGGGGTTTACTGTACAGGTTGAACCTCTCTGATCCAGATTTCTCTCATCTGGCAAACTCCATAATCTGGCATGATTTTAGTTAGCACACAACTTACATGTGTGTAGCCATGTTTCGCATGGTCCCATATAGTTTGTTTACGGACACCAGTACTAGCTGTCAGTGTTCTGTGCTGTGGTTTAGCTGTAAATGACTCCTAAGTGTCTTCTAAGAGCCCAATATGCAGCAGGCATGTTGGTAACGTGCTAGAAAATATTGACCACCCTTAGTCCAGCAAATTCTCTCATCCGACACCAGTCAGGTTTGCAAAGTGCCAGATGAGAGAGGTTCAACCTGTATTACTTAATTCCAAATCAAGTAAAGCAATCTCTGCTAGCCGCACAAAATTAACATTGTGGTACCCCACAAACTCAATATCAAGGTGAACAATTACTTTAGAGAAAATGGCAACCTTGGGGGTTTTTTGCTGTTATTCCTTCTCAGAACTGTTAATGGGATGTTGGTAATACCTGAAATTAAATTATAGAAAAGTGGAGGAATGGGTGTTTTGTGATTACTTAGTGGTGTATATTAGTACTAAACAAAATACCCCTCATCCCAGTAAATAACATAAGAGGAGGTATATGTTAGTAGCTTGCTCATACTTCCTATGGCTTTTTTCTGATTTTGTTATAAGGGATAATGAAATCCCAAAACAAAGGGGTACAATATAAGCCAAGTGTATGAATTTACAGTGCTTTATATTCTAGGAAAAGTCAGGAAGGAGAAAATAGCCAAAGTAAAGAGAAATTAGAAACCACAGGAAACAAGGGAAAAATTATGCTTGGAACCTACCAATTCAGACAGGCAGAGCTAGAAAATTATCAACATACAACAAAAAACAAGCTTGGTACTTATATAGATGCCGTGAGAAGAACAAGAATATATATTGTATCTCCTTAGTAAAGAACTTTGCTGCCTCTAAGCTAGCACACAGAACAGTCTTTAATTTCTCTTCAAAGACTACCAGTTAACTATGACCAGCCATTTGTTCAGCCTGGTAGTAATGAAACTATATGGGCTTTTGAAAAAATCCCCGTTTAAAGGAACACAAGTTATGTAAAGGTCCATTAAAGCTTTAAAAGAAGCCAGTTTTTGAAAAGGAAATTTGTACATTTAACTTTCATGTGATAAGACATTATGGATATGCAGAGATTACTTTTAACTGCTCAACATTGGTTGCAGTAGCATGGCAGGGCCATGGTGATGTCCTTACCCTCTTTTTGCTGGAATCTAGAAATGAGCGACAGGGGTGGAACATTTGATGATTACCTGTTCTGTTCATTCCCTCTGAGGCATCTGGCACTTCCTATTGTTGGAAGATAGGATACTACACAAGATGGACCTTTGGTCTGACACATTGTGGCTACTTGTACAGTGGATTTAATGCTATGTATCCATAGCAATACCCATTTTTAAGCTGAGAACAATTGTTTTACCAGAAATATTAAGACAACTTATTCATTAGATTTATCAGGCATTAAGTGAACATATGACCAATAGAAACCACACTTAGTGTGGTCACTAAACCATATCAAGTAGACTTCAGAAAATATCTTATTAGCTAGACAATAGCCAGTTTGTGACCAAGCTTTACTTTAATCTCGTGATATTGCAGACTTAGTCCGCAAAGGTATTTTATTTATTTTAATTAATGCAAAAGTGTCATCAGAAGCTGAATTGAACATTATACTTGAAAGGTGCCCAAAGAACACTCTGAAAGAACATTCTATTTGTTCAATAGAAAAATGAGCACACGCTGAGTGATAAAATATCTTTAATTTTTATTTTCTAAGCCTAGTTGTGTGACCCCAGAGGCACTGAGACCTCATACTAGGATGAGCAAAGTCTCCACTCTATAGTGTTGGCTTATGTGGTAGCACACAGGGCTTTAGTTCCTATAGTTACCGGTTCAACCCCTTCTGCTGCTGACCTAGGTGTGTTGGTGTTACAAGTGGGAGCTCATCAGCAATGATTTTCTGGAAGGTCTCAGAAGCTTGGGAGGTGCTTTCTAAGCTGAGTATATAAGTATATAACCCCAGAAGCACTGAAACCACATACCAGCATGAGTGAAGCCCAAAAACCCTTTAGTGATTGGTTTTTGTTTTGCTCTAAGTGGGCAGAGGTTTTCAATCATATATTTTAATGCTAGTGTAAATGAATTGATAATGAAGTACTTCAGAAGTAGTCATTTGTACCTTATGATCATATTGGCTCTCTGTGAAAAGATTTCCGTGGATTTCACTGGGCTTTGAATCAAATGCTGATTATCTGATTGCTTGACTCCAATGGGCTGATTCTTCTTACACATTAGTGAAATGAATGGAGTAGCACTGCTCAAAAACTGGTGTACTAAAGAGTAGAATAAGACCTCAAGAATGTTTCTCAGCACGTGTGGAGGCTTGTGTTGGAATTGCAAGCTATTGCTTTAAGAGTGGGATTGTTTCCTGGTCCACCTTGCAGGATAGGTGGCTCTTTAGGGAAATGAGGACTGTGTCCCTAGCAGTTTGCAGATAGCTTTCAGTGAGGTGAGACAATTGTGCTTCATTGTTTAAGGAGCAATTTGCTGTCTGTCTCTCTGTTTTTGGTTACTGTATGTGTGTTAATAATCTGGATTCTAAGAAATAAGTGTTGTGTTGCAACCTTCCAGCAAAAATATTTATCTTTTTATCTAACTTATTTGTGTGTGTGCCGTGAACATAACACTCGGGTGTGAATAGTTGTAATTTAAAACATGTAACTTGATCTTCTGGTCTCTGTCATGCTTCCAAAAGTTTTTTTGCCACAAGTACTCATGTCTCCTGCAGGACAGCTTGCTTCAGCAGGAAGGATGTTGACCAAGAAGAGGCAATGTTCTTTAATGAGTTTTGGAAATGCAGGAGCACATCCTCATAGCGCTAAAATAACAGCATTTTATAGCTGCATTCTGGCCAACTGTGGACTCCTGCACAGTCTCCAACATAGATTCTTCAACACCACAAAACAAACATTGAAGCCAGAATTCTGTATAGTGCCGGCAAGGCCCTGAAATAGCCAGTCAAGTCTCAGTACATGAGGCGTATGTGAATGGCTGGTGATATACTGGGGCCAAGATGTTACAGGGAAGAACATCATGAAAATACCAAATAAACAATGAATTTTACAGGTTAATGAGGAGTCAGAATTGGAACATAACAGTGTTGTCCCATGTTTCTCTCGGCCATTGCTTTGTGGATGTATTCGTATAGGAACAATAGTCCAGAAATTGTCCCTGCATTCCTATTCTGATTTCTGAAAATCATATGACATTCATTCTCTTAAAATAACTTAGGTTCTTTTCATGAGAAATGCCTGATGGCTGCTGTTTCAAACATATACCAGATAATGTACATGTCCTCATACTGTCTTTAGCACTCACAAGCAATATAGATCTGAGATACTCCCTGGACATTTTTGCTTTCGCATTTGAGCAGTTGCTTGTATGTGTTGGGATACACAGAATCATGCTCCTAAGGGTGTGATGGCATTTTAAAGGAGGGTTTCCAGCCATTATTCTCAGGTCAACACTCTGACATTTTGAAAAACAAGATACTCCCAGCCTGATTATACTCATAAATAAATTAAAACAAAAAAGTGCACTCCTCTTATAAGGCAGATTTATGCATACATTATTTTGTCTACTTGGTGTTTGGGTCTGGAGACCCTGATCCATCATATTGTGTCTGCATTTGGCATAAAATAATAGAGGGAACAAATGTATAGCATAATTACAATTTAGAATTTAAGTGTAAAATTATTTTCGATTTCAAGGAGGTTAAGGGGAATATTATGGCATTTCAACAACTTTTTTGAAAACAAATATAATTGTTTTACACATTTTTTAAAAATATAATTATCTCAAGTAGTTTCTCTAGAGAAGGCCCATTATTTATTCAGGCATCCTTTTGTTTTCTTTTTTTTAGCTAGCTTTAATAATTTTTTCATTAACAATTTGAATGTCATCACATGCCAGACAAAGGAGGTTTAAGCAAAACTGAATTGAAAAACTCCCTTGTAATTGTTGATAAAACAAGGTAGATGATTCCTTTTGATAACATTTTGTAGTAAAATGAAGTGGCTCATATCATTCATACACTTTCTTCTCTAAAACCAAATGACCCACATACATCTTTCAACGTATGTACAATATGTATGTATGTTCGCTGTGCTAACACCCCAGACAGGGGTGGGCCAAAAATATTTTAGGAGCTATGTATATATTGTGACAACCCAAAAAACTTAATTTTGGATCAAGCAAAATGTTGCATTAGACCCAAAACTATTTTGAGGGTTTTTAAAATAAAATGAAAATAAAATTCTAAACAAAAAAAAAAAAAGAAAGAATGAAAAGATTTTTGTAGAGATCAACACAGTTTAATACATTCAGCACAAAGTCATGATTATGTTGGTCAACTCAAATCTGCCTTTTTGAGCAAAAATTTTGTCTGAAAAATTTCACCCAGCACTAGCTGATTGTTCAAATATACATTGAATAGGACAATAACTTTCACTCTAAGCCTTTCCCATGTTATTTTATAGTATATGATTTTATTCCACTATCCTTTCCATTGTTGCAGTTACTCCATTTCATGTCTCCCATAGATTGCTTCCATCATGATAATGTTGTTTGTTTAGATTACACTAGTACCTAAAGAAATAAGGAACCAGATCCCATTGTGGCAGGAAATGGAAAGGTTAAAAAAAGGGAGGAAAAGGTAACTAATAAGAGCATTTACTTCAGAAAGTAGCCCAGAGTACAATTTGTATGTACATCTCAAAACATGTCTTTACAAATCATAAGAGCTGAAATTTGGGATTTTTACTTTTCTTATACTTCAGTTCTACAGATGATACATGAAAGCATTATGTTGTATGTGGGACTTTTAAAAACTTGTTCACACAAACAGATACAAATGTGCAGCTTTGCAAATCTTATGAGACCAGGCTAAAGCTTTCCATACAACATTGCTGAGTTAGTGGGAGGTATATGTCACACACAGCTTTTGAAGTATTATTCATGAGCAATTAGTTAGACCCTAGCAGAACTAAAAAAAAAAGCTGTGCATGACATATTTGTATTTTGTAGTTATTAATATTCTTTAAACATGTATTATTAATACTAAACTAGAGAATGGTTTTGAAGATATTTTTGTTAGGCAAGAACACTTTTTTGCCTTTTCGTTTCACAATTGCTTTAATCTGTCTCTGTTTCTCATTTTACATGAAGTCTGAATGTAAATGGAGGTGTATGTTGTTTATGTAAACTGTTAGGTTACAGAGAGGCTGATCCTGCATCATACTTACCTCCTACATGATTCTGAGTTGCTGAAGCCCCTTTGCTCCCATTGAAGTAAATTCAAGTTTAAAACCACAGAGGGCTGTTGTGAAACGAGATTTTTGAAAATAGTCCCATTTATTTCAATCCACAAAGATGCTCGTGTTCTCAACTCAGTTTTCCTTCCTGTTTCAAAGAATAGTCCTGAAGCCATTAATTTTCACATGTCTGCCTTCATGCAGCCATACAGAGTTCAGTAGGGCTCCACATAGCTTTATGGGTCCTTCCATGTTAACCAGGTGCCTAGATTGTGAGTACTTTAACACTAACAATATCACTCATAACAAAAGTAATTTCCAAAGCAATTTTTTTTGGTTAGCTTAGAACTTTTTGTGGAACTTTAACCATTAAGGCTACAATTTTAGTGTGTGATTTTTTTTTCTTCTCATAAAAATCAACTGGGATTTTAAGCAGATCAGAACTCAGGCTAAGATCAGGCTATTCAACTCCAATGTCAAATCAGTCCTACTGTATGGAGCACAACTTGGAGAACAACAAAGAAGACTGTCAAAAAATCCAGACATTTATCAATAACTGCCTCTGTAAAATCCTCTGGATCCACTGGTCATACACCATCAACAACCATCACCAACTTCCTGTCAAAGAAGAAATCAGGAAGAGAAGATGGCGATGGATTGGACATACCCTTAGAAAACCAACCACCAACATCACAAGGGACACCTGAAGTTGGAAGCCACAAGGAAAAAGCAAAAGAGGGCTCCCATGAAACACCAGGCATAGAGACCTGAAGGCAGATGATAAAAAGATGATCTACGCCTGTTCAGAACTGGAAAATATCACCCGAGATAAGCAACATTGACAAATGGTTGTCAATGGACTATGTTCCAAGATGTAGGGGTGGAAGCAGATTACTACTACTTTTTCCCCCAGAAATGATTAATTTTATAGCATTTGTGGAAGAATAGTTTAGTTCTTTGGAAATATGAGGAAACGTATGGGGAGATAAAGAGAAGGGGATGGGTACCAGATTATGTTGGATTCTTGTAGTTTGATTAAGCACAATGGGATCTAGCAAGTTAGAAGACTTTCAGAACCATGGAGGCTGTACGTCCTTCAGTGGATTTCCCCAGATTCACTTTTTTTTTCATTTTAAAGAGTCTAAAAAATTCCACATAAAAATACTTTAAAGAATCTTCAGATGTAGTCAAATGTCATGAAATGCTGAAGCTGAGATTTATACTTGTCAGCCTGTACATCACAGCCAGTTCCCGAAATTTTTCATGTTCAATAGGTCTAGCACCTGACAGCCAAGTTTTAATCCAAGTTCTCAGTATAGTACTTGTGCTTATCCTCTGCACTAAGTTTTATGAGACATTTTATTGCCTTGCTGAAATTCTGATGGATTCCATCTATCACTTTTCCATCTATGCACGGCTCTAGCCCATCTGGTGAAGACACAACACTCTGACAGGAGAGCACTCTCCCATCTCTCCATGACCACTCTAACTCCTCAAGTGGCAGAGGCTATGCCAGTGGGAAAGTGTCTCCTGCTAACTTAGCGCTGGTGCGGACAGCATTTAAGTAGGTGTAAGTTGCATTGTTGGTTGGCTTTTTCACTCCTCTGAGCATCATCAGTTACTTAAGCAGTAGTGTAGACAAGTCCATCATATTTCTCCTAATGACTGAGTGAGTATGTTACTTGGAGGTATATTAAACCAAATGGACTGTAGTTATCATCATCTGTTTCTTTTATACATGTAGACATTAATTTACATTAGACTTTTCTCAAGTGCTGCTACTGTAGAAATAATCAATGACTGTAGTTTGCAGTGAAAACAGTCACCTTTTCAAACGCAAGTGGATATCACAGTAGCAGAGAGACATCAGCTGAATGTCTTCTTGTGTTTTCTGTTTTCCTGGTGCCTCTATTCTTAGGGCTTTAGCTTATTTGTTGTATTCTGGAGCTGATTTCACACTGGAAGCCTTAGAAAGCATGATCTAGGAACACTAAATGTTAGGCTCTAATGTGGCAAATTTTTGAATTAATAATGAAAACAAAAACCTGAATGGTTAAGACAATTTCATTTTATTGGATTGCCAGTTAGTCCAGTACAGTTTAAAGTGGCTGAGATATTACACTTTCGGTAGCACAATGGAAAAACTTTAATAGTAAAAAACAAATAACTGCTGCACTGTAGTGTAATATAAAGAACATGCTCACAGTAAAACAGCAATTATAAATTTTATAGTTTATCTGTGTCAGTGTGTTGACAGGTTATATTGTTGTTGTTTTAAGAGGTTTTTAGTTTGTTATGTTTAAGTAATTTTCTGAGCAAAGTAAGACCTGACACTCAAATCAATGGCATTTCTCTCTTTGGTTGTCTGAGAATGTAGCTGGTTTTCAGTAATATTATAAGCAACTTGTGGCTTCTACTCAATATGCTAAACTGTCATTTTACTTTTACCTCTTCTTCAAGGCCCATTTCTACCTTTTTTTCTGTTTTGTCTGTGAACAGGAAGTGTTGGATAACTTTTTTTAAATATCAGTATGAATTTGAAGATTACTTCCCATTTAGGTTTGTCTCAGGTCTGTAATTCCTAACCAGTCATTAATCCCTACCAAAAATAAAATCATATGAAACCCTGTATGTTCCATGCGTGCAACTCCCATAAAGTTCACAAAGAAAGTTTACAGTACTGAACTCAAAAGCACTAGCACTGAAGTCTTTCTTAAGCACCCTAGTCCAGGACATGACGACAATGTATCCTGAAATAGCTGTCACATGCCTGTTGTCTTGAAACAGTTTGCGAGATAATGGGTGCACTGTTTCAGCATCCCTGTACACCTCCTCGCAAGAAGAGTCCAGGGATGTCTCAAAATAGTGCCATATTTCAGCATGCTGTTGTTTAAACAGCGCCACATGCCAAAATAGTGTATTTCAAGGTTATAGTGCAAGGTAGACATAGCTCATGAGATACAGCATGACTGATTATCTCATAATATTCACTTCCTTGACAAAATAGGACCATATATATTATGTTAATGAAAGGTATTTTAAAACAAATTATTCAATGTTACATCAAGTGTGTGGTTCATAAACTCTCACAGTGGAGAATGGCCAATCAGAATGTGTTCACTTCATTCTTATTACAATTAAGTACAAGAACACTCTTCTGCACGTTATCCTTTGATGAAATCTTTCTTTTTTATTGCCTAGGGGAAAAAAAGATGATTAAATATTTCTCTTTAGATCTGATTATAAATGAAGATATGAGCTGGCTTCACTATTAATCAGCACATATGAGTCAACTGTATAATCTGTACTAATCCAGTTAAAAAGGTGTAGTTCTGTCAAAGTGACTCAAGAACATGCAATGGATAAAGATAGGTACCTAGGTGTAATCTTTGGGCTGTGTGATCCCTATTTGTCTTTGTCCTCTCACTAGTGGACCAACTTGATCTCCTAAGGAGGCAATGAGCATGCTTCGCACATACCTGTTTATCATTGAGTAGAATAACAGCTTTCACTTTATAAGATGATCGGCATTTGAGTGAATTCACAAAAACCTATTTAGCAACCACACAGGAATATGGAGAAGACTATTGCTGTTGAGGCAGAAAGGATCATGGAGCTTCAGCAAAACTGAGATAGTTTGAGTAGTCCCTAGGAAGGGACATCTCACATAACATTTTCAAAGTGGCTATTGATTTTTCATGCATCTCTTTGGGGTTCATAACTTGAAACACCTTATTGAGCCAGATTTTTTGAAAGGATTGAGTGCCTTCATTTGGGCATTCAAAAATCACTAGTCACATTTGAAAAGACGTGTTTGCTCCTATACCTTACATTTTCCTTTCCTGGAAATAGTTTGATTGATTTTTAAAAGAGGCTCTGCCTAAATATTTTTGTGTGTTTTCAGTATGAATCAGGATATGACCAATTGGCTACGTCTACACGTGCAGCCAACATCGAAATAGCTTATTTCGATGTTGCGACATCGAAATAGTCTATTTCGATGAATAACGTCTACACGTCCTCCAGGGCCGGCAACGTCGATGTTCAACTTCGACGTTGCGCGGCACCACATCGAAATAGGCGCAGCGAGGGAACGTCTACACGTCAAAGTAGCACACATCGAAATAGGGATGCCAGGCACAGCTGCAGACAGGGTCACAGGGCAGACTCAACAGCAAGCCGCTCCCTTAAAGGGCCCCTCCCAGACACAGTTGCACTAAACAACACAAGATACACAGAGCTGACAACTGGTTGCAGACCCTGTGCCTGCAGCATAGATCCCCAGCTGCCGCAGAAGCAGCCAGAAGCCCTGGGCTAAGGGCTGATGCCCACGGTGACCATAGAGCCCCGCAGGGGCTGGAGAGAGAGCATTTCTCAACCCCCCAGCTGATGGCCGCCATGGAGGACCCAGCAATTTCGACGTTGCGGGACGCGGATCGTCTACACGGTCCCTACTTCGACATTGAACGTCGAAGTAGGGCGCTATTCCTATCTCCTCATGAGGTTAGCGACTTCGACGTCTCTCCGCCTAACGTCGAAGTTAACTTCGAAATAGCGCCCGACGCGTGTAGACGCGACGGGCGCTATTTCGAAGTTGGTGCCGCTACTTCGAAGTAGCGTGCACGTGTAGATGCAGCTATTATGTGCAATACTGGCCAAAGGCAACCTCACACCACTCTGTTCCTTAGTTGAGTCATAGCCCAAACATTTCCAAGGAACCCAAGATTTACCTTTGGAGCTGGATCACTTTCACCCCAGGGAAGAGGGGTCTGATTAGACCCCTTAAATGCATAGGTAAATTTTCATTTCAAATTATAACGTCTCCAAAAGGTAAAAGGTAAAAATTTGTAGGTAAAATGATTATATTAACTGGCAGGGACTGTTGATATGTGAAGTACAGAAATACTGCAAAAATGGGCTTTACTAAAGTATTTCCAGCCTTACCTGAGACTTGTTCTAATGTAAGACTTGCAGGTCAGTGTAAGGTGAAGCACCTAAGCTGTTGGAAACTTTCTAATCATAAACACTAAAACACTTCATCAGCAGCAGCTGATGAGGACGTTTTTCCCAATTCTGGTGACCCCTCAGTACCATGGATATTTGTGTGTGTATGTGTGTGTGAGAAAGAGAGAAAGAGGATAGGTAGCCCTCTGGAGATCAAGAATCATTTGGAGGGAGGGTGAGAAGTAGATAGGGAAAAACAACTTACTCAGCATGAAATGTATGCATATCTCTTCCTAAATGTGGAAGAGCATGAACAAAACCTTTTTTCTTGCTTGGGTAGGGTTATTTTTGTCCCTTTTCACTTAACTGTGGGGTCAGGTGACCTGCCTTTTTCTTTTCTAGTGGCAAGTGAAGCAAAAGGTGACAGATTGTCCCATTCTTCAGTGCCACCTTCAGGGATCTGCACAGATCGTGCTGCCTGCCAAAGTATGATAGGAGCTGCGGTCTTCTCTAAAGCTGTTTGGGTAAGAAAGGGCAAAGGATACAGGGATCAGAGAAGCCTTTGAACTTTAGGATCCTAAGAAATGAGCCTCCGTGAAACAAATAATAGATGCAGTTTTAGTAAAGTAAGTTCTCCTAATATGGAGATAGATTATGAGGGAATATTTGCCCTTTCATCATTAAAAAAGCAAAATGCAGCTATCTTTCACATTTTCTTAGTTATCAGATATGAACAGCAAAGAAGTCAGTTACACCATTGGCTAAGGCTGTGGCTACACTAGCCCCCCTCTTTTGGAAGCGGAATGGTAATGAGCCGCTTGGGCAGATGCTAATGAGGTGCTGCCATGAATATCCAGTGCCTCATTAGCATAATGGCAGTGACGCGTGTTTCAAAAGTGCCGCTTTAGTACCGCACCTCGCCCATGTAGACAGACATTTGGTTTTGGGAAGAAGGGGCTTTCAAAGTCCAAGGAGATGCAGCAAGGACTATGAGAACTACCAGGTGGGTGAAGTCCTGGTAGTCCTTACTGCATTTCCCAGGAAGTGGCCCCCAGGTTCTTGCAGCCCTAAGCCGCATGGGCAGCCAGGGAGGCTCTCTACACTGCATTCACACCTGCAGGCACCACCCCCACAGCTCCCTGTGGTCACAATTCCCAGCCAATGGGAGGCGCACAGCTGGCACTTAGGGCAGGGGCAGTGCACAGAGCTTCCCTGATCACCTTTCCCTCTAGGGGCCACAGGGACATGCTGGCCACTTCCAGGAGCAGTGTAGAGCCAGGGCAGGATAGGCATGACAATTGAATTCTGCCTCAGTGGATGTTTCGGTTGTGCGCCCAATAGGGCACTTGCCATCGAAAGGAATAGCCACAACTGAAAATAAGGCACAGCTCCATATTTTATTTTTCAAAAGACAAGATACAAGATACCTGTTACTGCAGCCCTAGGATGGCAGTAACCTATGTGCTAACAAGTTATGCAGATTTTATGTATTGCAGCACTTTGCCATTCAGTTAAAAAATATCTGCTCTCCATGGCAACCATTGCATCACTTGGTACTTCTGCCACTTCTGAGGTGCAGAATATCTTCCTGAAAGACTACATTAAAGAATAAAAAAGCCTAGTAAAAAAATAAGACAGGAAACCTCGCAATATCTACATGTGGTGCAAGCTGTTGAGACTCTCTCCTTTTCTTGTACTGCTTCAGTAAATTATGATGTGTTTACAAATTTGCACATTGTTTTATTCCTAAATTGATCCACCTTCTCCAGAGCTACACTGGTCTGCAGTTTAACTCTGCAAAGACTTAATGACTATTGTAGCAACTAACACAGAGACTTGGCAAAGGCACTGCTAAACCACACCTACTTTACTAATCCACAAAACATGAAATACAGATCTATGGATAAATAACTAAGATCTGCACACAAGACCTTCTTAGGGTGACCGTGTTTCCCTATGTCAAATTTGGTACAGTGTGGGAGGCAGCTTCCTGGCTGTGGGTACCAAGCAAGTGCAGCTTCCTGGCTGCCCTATGCCACTGGGTGCTGGAACGGGGCTGCTACCCCATGGGGGAGCTCTCTGGTTGCAGGGGCAGTTGTCCTGTGGAAGGCAGGGGTGTGACAGCTGCCCCACACCACTGGGCTCTTGGAATGCTGCAGAGATTCTCCCTGGTTCCAGGGGTGGCTGCCCTGTGTGTTGGGGGTGGCTGCGGCTCCCAGCTGCTCCACACCTCCAGACACCAGGAATGGGGCTGCCACCCCTCCAGAAACCTCCCTGGCTGCCCCATGCCTCCAGGTGCCACGAATGGGCCTGCTACCGTGCTAGGCAGGGGGGGCCTCCTGGGCTGCGGAAGGTGGCTGCCACATGCTTCAGGGCACTGGCAGTGGGGCTGCCACCCCACGGGGGAGTTCTATGGCTGCCCCATGCCTTGGGCTACCAGCAACAGTACTGCTGCCCCACAGGAGAGCTCCCCATCTGGGGGAACTCTGTAGATGCAGAGCGGCTGCTCTGGGGTTGGAGGGTGGCTTCACAGGAGGCTGTCCTGAGGCAGGGATTGGGTTACCCCCCTCAGTGGTCTCCCCAGCTGCAGCGGCTGCTGTCCCACAGAAGGGCTGCCCAGCAGTGCAGGGTCTCCAAGTCCCCCTTAAAATCTTAGAGGGGGGACAAAACACACTACCCTACCCGCAACATCCCCTGCCTTACCCCTATGGCAGGGCCCCTGGCTTCCTCTCCTGCTGCTGCCTGTACTGGCTGGTCAGTACACGCTGGATGTGCTGTGCGGCCAGCTCCTGAATGATTTTACCTGCAGCTGTGTTAACTTGTGGGAAGGGCAGCTCAGCAGGGAGTGTGAATGTATCAGACAATTAGTTTTTTTGTTACAGAAGGTGGGACATTTGCCCAAAATATGGGGCTGTCTTGTTAAAAATGGGACAGATGGTCACCTTAGACCTTCCTTCAGTTTTCTCACCCCTCCTGGGAATCCACTAGGATGAGTTAGCATCCTTCTTGGAGTTCTGAATCATTCTGTACCCCTCTCCTCCTGCCCGACCTTTTTTTTTTTTTTTTTTTGATACTGCTCTGGTCTTTTGAACAGCTCTTTCTTACGCCATGTATCTTCCTGCCATGACACAGGAGTTTTTCTAGTTTCAGTCCTCTGTGAATAGCATGGATAAAAACAAGTCAGTAGTCTTTGATCAGTAATCTACATTGCCATGGTGGGGTCGCTGGCTCTGGCCTGAGATGGGGTTGGTTGTTTCACCCTGAACAGGGGCAAAATAACAACAGGCCACCTGTTGTTGGCCAACAGTACCTGCTAAGTATCTATGACTGTTCTGTCTGCAATCATGTCTGCCCTTCTCCAGGTGTATACAGCCACCCAGGACTCTACCTTATCTGCCTGAGAAAGGATTTGTTAGTGCAGCTATACCAGTAAACCCCAGTTTATACCAGGGATATGTCGTCATTACAGTGGCTACAGTAGCATAGCCATGGTGTAGTGTTGCAGCATAGACTGTTCCTTTATCAGTGAAGGGGGTTTTCCATTCAGATAGTTAATTCATTTCTGTGAGGAGTATTAAGTGGGTTAACGGAAGAATTGTTCCACTGACAGCTGCAGTTACATGGAGCGTTTACAGGACACAGGTTTTTTCACAGCACAGAGCAATGTAGTTAGGTTGATCGAATTTTTAAGTTTAGACCAGGCCTGGCAAAAAAAGAAAGAAAAAAGATTTATTTTGCCAGTGTAGCTTAAACCACTTCACTGAGTGGATTACACTGTTCCAACAAAAGAACATTACAACAGAAGATCTAGAGAAGTGGTTGGCAGATTAGAGAATTGATTGTTCCCCTCTATTCAGCACTGGTGAGGCCACATCTGGAATATTGTGTCCAGTTTTGCCCCCCCCCCCCGCCGCAGTATATAAAGGATGTGGATGTGCTGGAGCAGGTTTAGCAGAGGGCAATAAAAGTGATTAAGAGGCTGGAGCACATGACGTATAAGGAGAGGCTGAGGGATCTGGGCTTGATTAGTTTACAGAAGAGAAGACTTGGGGTAATTTAATAGCAGCCTTCAACTTCCTGAAGGGGAGCTCTAAGAGAATGGTGAAGAACTGTTCTTAGTGGTGTCAGACAGCAGAACAAGGAGCAATGGTCTAAAGTTACAGCAGGAGAGGAGTAGGTAGGATATTAGGAAAAACTACTTCACCAGGAAGGCGGTGAAGCACTGGAACACGTTGCCTAGAGAGGTGGTGGATTCTCCATCCTGAGAGGTTTTTAAGTCCTGGCTTGACAAGGTCCTGGCTGGGATGACGTAGTTGTGGTTGATCCTGCTTGAAGCAGGGGGCTGGACTAGATAACCTCCAGAGGTCCCTTCCAGCCTGTTAGCCAATGGCCGGGGATGAGGTACCACGTGTGCCCTTATTTCATCCGAGTCTTTAACTGCTAGGACAGACAGTCCCTTCTCAGCGGGCAGCCAGGGGTGGCTGATGGATGCCCCAAGGTTTTACCACCCGAGTCTTTGACTGGTAGGACAAAAGTCCCTTCACAGCGGGCAGCCAGGGAGGCTGATGGGTGCCCCAAAGGTTGTACTGAGAGCCTCCTTCACCCGAGTCTTTGACTGCTAGGACAGAGAAGTCCCTTTGCAGTGCGCAGCCAGGGAGGCTGACAGGTGCCCCAAGAGCCTGCCCCGTGGAGGTGGCACAACTCAGCGCTCACTTCTCAGTATACCTCACCAATGACCATGCTAATAGAGCCGAAAATCCAACTGGGTTCTTTTATTTGTGTTTGGTTTCCACAGTAACAGGAGGAGTCAGGTTAAAACTTAAATAGTTACTATTTAATTGATAAGGAAAAGCTTAATTCTTACGTTTACAAGGTTTAGAGTTTCACTTCTTTAGTTACGAGCAGCTAGCATACAACAAAAGTACTTTAATTCAGAGATCTATTATTAAATGCGCGCAAAAGCAAAACACATAGCAGGTCTTATTCTCACGCCTGTGTTACCCGAATTGGCGTGGCCAGCATCTGTCACTCAATCCCTCAGGAAGAAGAAGTACGAGGAGGGCATCCTCTGGGACCTTGGGAGGCAAAGACCTTCCTGACTAGCAGGTATAGGTAATTGGAGCTCAATTAGAGGCGGCTGCTGGACCCTTCTTTATATCCCTTGGGTCACGTATACTCTTCCTTATCTTTAAAGATGTCAATTGTGTTAGATCATCTCGTGATGCTAGTTCTCACAGGGAGTTTCAAGGGCTTAATTCACACCTGCGAGGTGGAGATAATTTAGACATTCTTTTCTTATGGGCGGGAGATTCCTCTCCTGAGACGATGTGTATGCGTATCAATCACCAGTACTAGCCAAGGTCAGCCTGAGGCACTGGTCATCTGCTAGCCCGTTTGTCTTTTGTTGTCTGGTACCGGTCCGTTCAGAGTCATGATGAGGCAGTCCGTCTATGCTCTGAGACATCAAAGACTGTGCTTGAAATTAGCGTGTCTGTGCTCTCAGGCATTCCAAGACTGGGCTGTGTCCTTTTGCTCCTTTGTGCTCTGAAGCACCTAAGAGGGGCAAGATGGAGTAGAGTGGGGGGGATTCTGTCTGGCTACACAGCCCTATGATTCTATGACATTTGCTGGTATAACTGTGTGTGCTCTTGGGCTTTCACTGGCACAGTTGTGTTAATCAATGGGGGCGGGGGTGGAAATCACACCTTAGACTGACAGCTGTGCTGTCAAAATTTACAAAAATAGGCCAGTGTAACCTCTGTATTAGATGTTCATGCTAGCAATCGGGTAGGCAGTGGTACACATAATATTCATAAAAATAGTACAGATCTATATTCTACAGAATGTGTATAGTCCATTGGCTACAATGAAACTAAACAGACATCCTTAAAAAGTTGCATATGCTGCTTTGCTGGGCTGGGGTCATGGTGCTTAGTACCTGACAGGACTCAGTCCTTAGTGATATGGGGTCTTACTCCCACTGAAATCAATGACAATACTTCCTTTGACTTCATTGTGCAGTATCAGAGCCTGAAGCAGTATTTTGGTATCCAAATGGCCACTAACATCCATATTCATTCTTAACCCTGAATTCCCTTGCTTATGAAGATTTCCATCAGATCCACTTTTGACATTCTTTTTTAAAACAATCCTGAAATTGATGAATAGATAATAAAGTGGCTGAGTACTTTGGACTTTCTGTACTTACATGAATGTGAACTTCAGGAATATCAAAATACATCATTATTTAAAATACAAAAGAGATATTTAAATATTGAAATGTGGGGATTTTCACAGAAGAAATACTTTTGAATTTCAACATATGGGAATCTTATTTGTTAAAATTAACAAAATTTGTTAGATCTACCTATTGCTGCCTTAAGAACTCCTTTCTAAGATGTCCTACTACATGAAAACATAAAAAATTTTTGTATGTTATTTTTAAAATTACATGAGCTCACAATATTGAACAAGCATTTTACTTATTTCCAATCCTTTCAATTTCTGATTAATTTTCTGTTTAACTAATTTTGTAAATCTTGCCATGATTTTGTTATCAGAAACTATGATGGAAAAATAGTGCCATCTTGACAAGCTACAGTATTTTTCAAACAATGTAATGGCTGATCTCTATGGGTTACCTAGCAATGATAGAAGCAACAAAATAACAAAATATTCCCCACTGCAACTCTTCCAGGTATTCCTCCTGTTAATGGTTCGTAGGTTAGCTACAGCATGTACACATGTATTTCTACATAATTTAGTGACACGAGTGCATGATTATCACATTGACAGACTCTGAAAATAAATTTGCCTTCATCACTTTATCTTTTCAACAATGAGAATTCCTGGCAATTTTATTCCATTTGGCACAAAAGTTTAAATATTATTCACAGGCTGGAAAAGCAACAGAACATAAATACACCACCATTAACGGCGTAGCTCACCCCGCAACCCCCACCTCATGTTTACAAGCGCTCAGCTATGCCACAGCTGATACTAGTACTGTTGCTAAGGAAATGAAACAATATGAATAAGCAGCTTTTTTTCTTTTGTCTCTTGCAATGTGTCAAGGAGACAGTGCTTTAATAAAATTTTTCCTTTTGCTTTTCACAGCAAAATCGTTTGTACCTGTTGAGCCCATGACTGACAGTTCTGATGAAAGTGATTCCATACAGCACTGCATTTTCTAGTAGCATGTACCCTCCACTAACTTACTTATTTTTATTCTTTACTCTGTGGTTTCTTCATGTTGTATAATTGTGATCACGGAATAAAGGGAAAACTTTCTTTGTCTAGATCCTTGCCAATCTATGTAATTGCACTCTAGTTGCTATGACTGGGATGTAAACTATCTGGCCTTACAGGCTATGTCCAATGTTCACAGTATAAGCAGGACCAGGTGGTCAAAGTAGGAGCCACAAACTGGGAGTCAGGCCTAAGGTCAGAATTAATCAGGCAACTGTCCAGGGATCAGAGCTGGAGTAAAGAATCAGAGCTGGAGTCAAGCTTAAATATTGCTTTAAATATTAAAAAAACTTTATGCTTAAATATTGTACCTGGACCAGTCAGAGGATACAATGGACTGCCAATCAGTCTCCCATGCGTAGTATTTCCTGTGGTGCTTAGCTCCACAAGATTTATAACGCACATATCATGGAAGTCATGTTCAGAGTAACCTAGAAGTGTCCATCACTAGACCTGGCTTTTAGTTCCATTGATCCTCATAGTGCCTTACCTCTGGGCATTATTCTGTGTGTGTGTTACTCACTTGAAGTTTGTATTTGTTTGGTTTTTATTGAAGGTACATTGGCTATATTTTCCTGAGAGGAAGGATGGTCTGGGGTTAGATGAGGACTTAGGAGACCTAGGGTCCTTGCTCTGCAACAGATTTACTATGTGATATTGGGAAAGTCACAGTCTCTTGTCTCTCTAGGACTCAATTCCCCATATGTAAAACAAGGTTAAAACCTCATAGGAGTATTGTAAGGACAAATATATTAACAATTATGAGGTACTCAGGTACCATAATGATGAAGCAGTGGTATATATCTATTATATAGAGAGAAATTTAATTAAGAAAAATATCCATTCCTTTAAGTCATTTTGTAGGGCAGAGGAAAATTTGACAAACCAACCTATTACACATCTTAGCCTATCGTCTTTTCACTCACAGCATCTACTCTGAGCCTACAAATTTCAAGATGAACAGGCTGTTCAAAACTCATTACAGATTTCCTATTTGTGGTATAAAGTACAAGTAGGACTTGACATAATGTACATAACACCTCTCTTTGACTCCCACTTTGAGTAAAGTCAAGCCATAAATGAAATCTGGGAAAAGAGAGGAAGCAGAAGTGGCAGTCATTTTTCACAGATTTTTCGCAAATAATCTTTACACAATTTTCCATTGCAATAAAGACAGTAAAATTAAGAACATGCTATCACCTATGTAACCAAAGAGAGAGCGATTTTAAGGCATTCTGGGATGTTTCATTGTGGATGGGAAATTTGTAATATGCAACGAGGTTGAGTTTCAATGTAATCAATTTATTTATAGAAATATACACTAACCTTGATTCCCTGAACCACAGTAGTACACTGGGGCAAATCACTTTTGCAGAAAACTTAAGCTAAACACTCCAGCCCTGTGCTCAAAAGTCTCTCTCCGCTTCTGCTTCTTTTCAGGGACACACTGCAACTGTGTCTCTGTCGGGGTGCACTTTGACTTCCATCCCAACACTATATCCAGCAGTTTAACACAAGGTCATGTAAATTTACACTACTGTTTGAAAACAGCCTCCAATTTAGTGCTTAAATCACAATTCCTTTAATTACCCCTTAGGGGCGCTGACTATATATCATTTCAACTTTCCAATGGAAGTTTCACCCTGGCTGAACAAATCAAGGCATGACAACTATTTTAGGTGGTCATTACCTACTTAAAAGCAATATAGTATGTTTGCACAGGCCTTTCTAACACACCATAATGTGGGAAGTAAAGATGTGCATGGGGGATGCTGCAGCACCCCTGGTTTGGGTGTCCTGGCCATGCTGTCCAGCTGCCCATGGTCCCAAGTTCTAGCCAAACCCATCTGCTGCCCAGAGTCCTGGTCACTATGCTTGCTGCTGCCCAGGGGCTTGGCTGGTGGCACTGGGCCCACTCTTGCCCAGGGCTCAGCCATTGGCTTTGAGGTTCTGCTTGAATGTGGTCCCCATGCCATTCCCTAGAGGGTGGTAAATGCCATGGACAGGAGTAAGGAAGGGTACAGCTCAGCTCTCCAACTCCAAAAAACATTCCAGCACAGTCAAAGTGCCACGGCAGGATAACTGCATTGTTCAGTTTCCTAAAATGATGGTGAAATCTCAGTTAAAGAGATTCAATATTGTAAGTTTATGTACAATGCTGAGTTGAGTGCAGGATTAGGCCCGTGTTGCCCGTCTCTTGCTGTAGATGCAGCTCACAGTGACTTCCTAGCCACTGTTTTATTGAGTTAGTTTTGTCTGAGTGTAACTGCTGATACATTTATAAAGAGACTCTAATTGGGAAATTACTTAATTTAGGACCTTTTAAATGTGGTGCTAATATTTACCTGTACCTTAAGTGATAGAAGCCTGCATTTTTGGAGGAGCAGAAGATCCACAGTTCTCAGTAGTATTCCCTATGCCATCACGCAGCTTAGCTGATCGACTGCTTGGGATGATTTGCTGAGGGATTCCTTGTGCTTAGTTCTGACCAAGGCAAGGTCTGTGTCCTTACTACCTCTGTGTGACCTGTAGGAGGAAAGATGTTTTGCTTAAAAACCTGTCTTTTACAAACAGAGTTTAAAAGGGCCAAGCTATTTTGGTTACTTCAGTTTTTTGCTGGCCAACATAACACGTCTTAAAGAGACCTGTATTTTCAAAGGACGTGTCCTCAGCATTTCTTCCAAATCAATTCCCACTTAAAGCACTGACAACCAGAAACTTCCACAATCGCTAGTCACTTTCAAACTATCTGAATTGTAATCTGTTAATTTCCTATCTATACAATGGGGATAGTAAATCCTTTCCTACTCTATGGGGAATTGTGTGGATAACCCTATCCCTGTTTGAAAGGCACTCAGACTACTGTGGTGAATGCCATAGAAATGCCACTTTATTTTAAAAACATGCTCAGCCTCTTTTGGGGCACATCAGTTATGTCTCCACTATAGAGCTAGCCTAGGACTTCCTCAGCTGCTGCCCCTACACACATCCTGAGCTTTCAACCCTAGTTAACTGGCACAGCTCTTGTCTCTTCCAGCTCTTAACTGGAAACCAGCTCTTGTCTCTATATCACTCAGCTGCTCTATGTTGAATCTCAATCCTGGCTTGGTCACTTTTGTGGTGTACTTCCTGAGCCTGAACTTGAGTATTATCATGGCCAAATGGTGGTCTGAATCTACATCACTCTTCTGGGGCTGACGTCTTGAATCCATCTTCTGAAAGAACTGCTGATACAGATGTGATCAGCATACTCTCAGGAGTGCAAAAAGAGTACCTATTGTCACTTTCCTGTTCTTGATCACAATGTACTGGATTATGAGCAGGACAGCAGATGGCCATCAGTGGGACATTCAGCGAACACTTCTCAAAGAGCTTGAGGACATTGATTTTGCTGCTGGTGTTGCCCTTCTTTCACACCAACATGAATGGATGGAAGAGAAGGTTGCAACTCTAAATAAAACTGCCTCAGTGACTGGATTGAGCATTAACAATGGAAAGACCGAGACAATGCAGATCAACCAGTCCAACAATAACATCATCACACTGCAAAGGGGTGACCTGGAAGATGTGGAGCAGTTCACCTACTTGGGCAGTATTATGGACTGAGATGGAGGAACAGACAAAGATATCAGAGCCAGAACAGGGAAAGCAACAGCTGCATTCAAAACTCTTCATCCCATATGAGGTTCACAAATAATATCAGTGAAGACAAAACTGTGGATCTTCAAAACAAATGTGAAGAGTGTGCTCTTGTATGGATGTGAGACCTGGTTTTCCAAAAAAGTCTTCAAGTCACAAGCTCCAGACATTCGTAAATAGATGCCTGAGGTTCAGACTTAACATCAAATGGCCAGGCTTGGTCACAAATAAGGAGCTTTGGAACAGAGCAGGACAAGAACCACTTGACGTTCAAATCAAGAGAAGAAAGTGGGGAGGGTTAGGCCACATTCTTAGAAAACCATCGTCCAGCATAGTCCATCAAGCTCTCATATGGAACTCACAAGGAAAACATAAAAGAGGAAGACCTTGGACAACGTGGAGAAGATCTACTGAGACTGAATGACAACAACTGGGGTACTCCTGGGACCAACCAGTTTTGTCTCGAGACAGAGTGAAGTGGAGGAGACTTGTAGATGACCTTTGCGCTGCCTGGAGTACAAGGGTTTAAGTTAAGTCAAGTACCTGGCACAGCTGAAGGTGTGGAATACGTCCCCAGTTGTGCTTTCACTCAAGCTGGTAACGACCGGTGACCACCCACAAAAAGGATCACATTTAGGGTTGTAACACATTCCTAAATTAGATAATGGTGCAGCAACTATGCTTAGAAAGTTAGGAGGTGATACGCAGCTGTGATGGTTGTGAATGCTGTTGGAGATAAAATTGTTATTCCTAAATTAGGAATGTGTTTCAGTATTTTGCTGATTTGGCATCTAGCTTGGATTAAAAAGACACTCAATTTTTTCCCTACAAACTCAGTCGGAAACTACAGAGTCTAGAGTGTGACTTCAAATTGTAAGAAAATACATGCAGATGATTTAGGCAATGGAGCAAAACGTGTTCATCTCTAATCATAATGCAATTAAAAATTAATTTGATTTTGCATCCAATATAGCTTCAAAAGGAAAAGCAATCCTAGCCAGTAAACAAGATTTGTTAGTGCTCTACATCTTCCTATAATACACAGCTTAGGTGAAAGTAAGTACTATTTGTGGTTCTGTGTATTCCTGTAGTGCTGCTACTAGGAACTGCCTCTCATCTACCATCCAAAATTATATAGTTAAAGCCTAGGTAATGTTTTGAGTAAAGTTGGGTGCCTTAACCCTGCTTGTAGAATAAAGGTAGGCTCAAGCTGAGGTGGAGAGAAGGTGGGAGACCAGGGGAGTCTTTATAGCTTGTCTTACTTTATTTCCTCCTTCCCTTGTTTTCTGATGAGTCACTCTCAGGAAAGACAAATATTTTGCATTTCATTGGGCTTTTAAATAATGTGCAGAGAATATCCAGCACCAGAAGCTAAATGATGCCATGGAAACAAGCTTTCCACATAGGCCAGGCAACACAGTCTATGGCTAATAGAGTCATGTATAATATTTACAGATGATGCATTCCAAATGCAAGCAATTCCAGGTGCGTGCTTCCTTTCAAATGAATATAAAATGTCTATATTCACTTGGCACCGAAATGTAGGACCATAATCATATAGGCATTTGATCCCTTTTCAGACAGTTGCAGAAGTAACTGTGACACAGGAGTTGGTGGTTCACCTACTCTGTGTCAATAACTCATGTCAAGCTTTACATGGTCAGTATACCTCACATCCATTAGTAAGAAATTTGAAACAATCTCCCATGACCTTCTCATTAACAAGTTAGATATGGCTAATATACGGTGAGTGCATAACTGGCTGGATAACTATTCCCAGAGAGTAGTTATCAATGGTTCAGTCATGCTGGGAGGGCATATCAAGTGAGTTCTGCAAGGATCAGTTTTGAATTGTTTCTCTTCAATATCTTCATTGCCGATTTAGATAATGGTGCAGAGACTATGCTTAGAAAGTTTGTAGGTGATACGCAGCTGT
Organism: Carettochelys insculpta; assembly: GCF_033958435.1. NCBI lineage: Eukaryota > Metazoa > Chordata > Testudines > Carettochelyidae > Carettochelys > Carettochelys insculpta. Next base: position 169,789,901 of record NC_134139.1, on the reverse strand, counting down.
GATGGTTGTGAGTGCTGTTGAGGATAGAATTGTTATTCAAAATGAACTGGAGAAATGGTCTGAGATGAATAGGATGAAATTCAATAAGGGTAAATGCAAAGTACGCTGCTTTGGAAGGAAAAATCAGTTTCACATACAAAATGGGGAATGACAAGCTAGGAAGAAGTACTGGAGAAAGGGGTATAAAGGTTACCGTGGTCTGCAAGCTAAATATGAGTCAACAGTGTGACACTGTTCCCAAAAAAGTGTGTGTGACGTGAAGACATCATTCTGTTGCCTGCAAAGATGTGTGTGTGTGTATATATATATATATATATATATATATATATATATATATATATATATATATATATATATATATATATATATATATATAAAGAGATTACATAAAATAAAATATAAACCACTTACAATATTACACTGCTTTTGTGGAAGCTGCAATAATGTGAGTTTTAATGTTATAATTATTTGTATTTGTTGCTACATTTTGCTTATTTTTTAATTCATCACTGGGGACAATTCAGAGTCATGTAAATTAAAGTCAATGTATATGCACGTTAGTCATACCCCTAAGATTGAAACAAGCTTTCAGTGCAGCCTCTATGCTTCAAGCATAAAGGTACATCTCTAATCTGTTCTTCGGTACTTTGTGTTAGTTTTATAGGAGGCTGACAAGTTCAGAATTCTGCATCTCTTTTGTATTTCCCTATCTTGTCATGATATTTACTTGCCATTCATTTCAGTATAGTCTTTTTCTGCAGCTTCAGTTAAATGTCTTAATTTCATCTTACCACTTACCACCCTGAAACATTTGTTTTCTTCATGTTTTGTATTGTTCTTCCTGAACTTGTCTTTCATTTTCAATATTATTGTGTTCCACAAAATGAGGGAGGGAGATGCCACTGTTAAAATGCTCTCAGTGTAGTTTGAACTGTCTGAATTTCTATTTAGTGTAATGATGCTGTCCTAAGTGCATTATATGTAGCACCATATTTTTTGTGTCTAAACAATCATATTTATTTCATTATGATTTATTTATCTAACTTGTTTATTGTGGGACTCTTTATGGGCCAACTGAGAATGGGAACCCCTTGTGCTAGGTGTTGTACAAACACATGTTAAGACAGTGTTCAGCAACCTTTATCACCTTGTGGCACACTTTAGCACTCATCATGATTTCATGGCATACCCAATATATATAACCCAATCCCCTTCCCCTCCCCCAGAACCAGGCACCCCCAACTCCCCACTATAACCCAGTCCCTCACTCCTCCCCCAGAGCTCCCCTCCAGCTCTCCCTCCCCCACTCTAACTTGATGCCAGTGACTCACCAGGGCTGCTGCTGCCCAGAACCACCATCATTGCCACCACCACCGCCGTAGCCACACGCTTCTTCAACCAAGTGGTGGGGCACATGCACAGAGTGGCAGATGGTACTCCCAACGCACAGCTCTAAGGGACACCATGTGCCCACTTTGCGGCATGCCTATATACCATGGCACACCAGCTGTGGAGCACTGTGGTAAGAAACAATCCTTGCCCTGAAGAGCTTGCACTCTAAATAGCCAGGAGAAAGTAGAGAGGAAAGGGTTAGAACATACAAGTAGAGGGAGTTATGATAGTTCACAAACATTAAATTCTATGATTTTGCTCATTATTGGTTTGTGTTTGTTGTGAACTCTTTTGGGATGGGTGTTGTTAAGAGGGAACTGGCTAAATGGAAAGGCAAAGGAAGGGAGCATGCCAACAAGGGTTGGAGACTTTGAGGAAGTAGATGGGAGGGGATTGGAACAAACAGCCAATCTGTGCCAAAGAGAAGAATATTCAGAGTGAAGACTTCAGAACACAGCCTGATGACATCACTGTGCAGTTTCCCTGCTTACGCTACTTCACAGCTGTTTGTGCCAGTTCAAGGCCACTCTACACTATTACATTTTACTGGTGTAATAATGTGCTTGGGGTGGGGGGACAATTTTTTGCCTTTCTATATCAGCAAAAACCTTATTTCTGATTAAGTTACACCAGCAAGAAAGTTTATTTTGATTGGGGAAGCACTGATATGTTACGCCAGTCAAAGCAATTTGAGCTCTAACTACACTAAAACAATTTTCTAGTTTATATTAGAAAGGGTTTCTAGTTTCTATGTTAGAAAACCTTTTCTAGTGTAGACCTCAGTTAAGTCTCTGGCTGGCTCCTTGCAATTTCCTGCACCTGAGGCCACATGCATGGCTTAGGGAAGGAGTACTATTACATAGTCTTAGTGGTGCCAGAAGGGAGGGTCTTTTCTGCATGGTTCTGAGTTGGGAGTTTACGGGATGGCATACTGGTGATTATTGCCTGCTTTAGATGAGTGCCTTTCACTCACATGGATTAACAACAAGATTGGAATTTACTCAAAATATGTCCAGTTCCCATGTCCTGATGCTCCTTGAGCTCTTAGTAGATCCTATAATGTCAGATGGAACTTCTTCCCAGAATTGGATAATTTCAGGGAAATACCTTCCCTCTCTTCCATAACTGAAAACTTCAGAGAGTGGGTATCAGCAACTACAGTGATGATTATGTTCTTCCCAAATGTAATGAGAGGAGTCCTCATCCAATACCCCCAAGCATCTTGTGAAGGCATTCCAGCTGTGCAAAGCAAGCACAATTTGCTACTATTCTCCTGGGAACTACCTTACACTTGCAGGGCCCATACTTTGCTCAGGAATAAATAACTAAACAAAAGGCAAGGAAGTTGTAAAATAGTTACATTGGTTCTCAATGTTCCTTGCTCTAACCATGTGATCTTCCCACTCTGTGAGCACTGAAGTCCCTCTGAAATCGAAGAGTGCAGGATCTCCCCAGAATGATACTTAAAGATTTGTTTGATGAAGAGACTATTGTGAGTACAGTACAACATGTATCCATCTGTACTGTAGGTGTGTTCCATACACATTGTGGCAGACCAGAAGTTGCAGATGGCAAATGCCTGATGGAGGATGAACATTTTGGGTGCTGGAGGAACTCCTTTTTGTTCCCTTCCTAAGTTCCCAAAGGGTGCAGACCTGTAGGCTGGATAGGCAGCTGGGACTCGTTAGGAGTCAGCCAGAAACTGCTTGCAATCAAGCACCTGCTACCAGTTAAGGCCGCCAGGCTCCCTATAAAAGGCTTTTCCCAGGCAGCAAGAGGAGAGAGCAGTGGCCAGAGAGAAGGAGGCTGGAGGGTTTAGAAAAGGGTAGAGCAGGACAGGCCCAACTAAAACCAAGGGACGCCAGCCACACAGTACCAGAGGGAAATGGTAGGCGCAGAGGCCCAGGGAAAGGTTGCTGCCGTGGGGAGGGGCAGAGGCACCACTAGCTCCCTCCCTACCTACCTAGGGTCCCTGTGCTGGAGTCCAGGGCAGTGGGTGGGACTGGACTCCCCCAACCCTTCCCCTAGATGGGTACCTAACTCAGGTCAAACCGGGGCAGCCTGAGACTGGTGGAGAGGGTCCTACTACACCCCTACTCAGGACTGGCTTGTGATGAAAATGGCTCAGGAAAGGGAGACGCTTGCCTTTGGGAAGCCCCAAGGCAACAAAGGGGCCTCTCTGAGTCTCTGAGGCACACAAGGAGCCACCCAGAAGCACAGGACCCCTAAGGAACAGATGATGGGTCTGTCACAACATGAATTATAATTTTAGCATGTTGCTCAACACTTGAAAACAATAAATGTTTTAGTTGCTGAGCTGTGTCTAAGTGTAAGAGTTTAGAACAAAACATGAGAAAAAAATCCCTGGTTTAGGATGGAAAATATATTTCCTTCCCCCACTTTTTCCCATCTCCTTCCCCCTTGGTTTTCACCCGTTTGCTTTAAAAAAAAAAAAAAGCATTCGTCTCAGAAGGATCTTACAGTGTTTGAATAGAAGACATGGTAGTGCTTCATAAGCGGATCTGTTTTACACTTTTCCTGGATAGGCACATCTTTTGGTGATTAAGATATTTTATTGTATAATCATAACTGATTCTTTTAGGAGGTCACTTCATAATCTGCATGAAAAACTGCAGTGGCAATAACTGGTTTTAACCTGAAAAGGTCCTCTAGGCCAGAGAGGAAGGCTGTGTCTACACTTGCATTCCTCTTTCGAAAGAGGTATGCAAATGAGGGAAATCAAAAATGCAAACGAGGTGCAGATTTGTATATCTGGAACCTCATTTGCATATTCTTTTTTCAAAACAGCTTCTTTCAAAAGAAGAAAACCAGTGTAGACACTGCTCTTTCGAAAGTAAACCGCATCTTCAAAAGAATCCTTCTTCTGTTTTTTATTGGAAGAAGGATTCTTTCGAAGATGAGGTTTACTTTCAAAAGAGCAGTGTCTACACTGGTTTCCTTCTTTCAAAAGAAGGTATTTCGAAATAAGAATATGCAATGAGGTACCAGATATGCCAAGCTGCAACCCATTTGCATTTGCGATTTCCCTCATTTTCATACCTCTTTCAAAAGAGGAATGCAAGTGTAGACACAGCCAAAGAGATGTATTTGAAAAATGCCAGCTCTGGGAGGCTGTCTAATTAGAGGTAATTTTTGGTCATGTGGAGGCAACATCCGCCATACTGACATAACTGAGGTTGCATCTACAGTACGAGATAAAATCAGCTTTATTAAAATTGATTTCTTAACGCTGGGTTTTATCCATTCGATTTTGAGCATCTTCACCTTCCCACATGCTCCTCACAAAATCAACTTACTGCTGCAACACACAAGTAGCTTAAATAGAGCTTAAATCAAGCAGAAAAAAAAAAAGGCAGCTAGCAGGGGTACACGGAAGCACAGGCCCCACAGCTGCGCTCCTAACAAAGAAAAAGAAGACTTTTCAGCCTCTCATGACCTTACAGCCACAGGCTTACAGGTGCGGAATTGTAACACTCCTGTTGCCTAATTCCTATGCAATTGAGAGCAGTGGAGATATAAGAGGCCAGAGCGGAGAACTGTGGTGCATTGTGAGGCACATAGGGACATGTGTGGAGGCTAATGAATTCCATTTAAAGACATGCCGCACCAGGAAAAAATCAGGCTAACTGACTTAAAATTGATTGTATTTCATAGTGTAGACACAGCCTCAGCCTTGATCAGAAGGTTATCTGTTATTGAGAGCTAGTTCATTCTCCGTGCCCTTTTGTTCATGAGACAGATAATTTTGAGTGGGGAGGGTTGTTTGTTTCTTTTGTTTTTTTGAGATGTGGACACATTTCCTTTAGAAATTGAACAGACCCTACCAATTTATTTTCAGCCAATGAGTTTACTACTACCAGTCTAGATTTGATATGAGCACTGAAGCAGAAATGATAATATTAATATTCACGTTCTACTTCCCTGACCCATCTTTTGTCCCTATTTATATCTTTCAGTAAACAAAGACATGGAGCAGAAAATGTGCATTCTAAGCCTTCCACTCACCCCAGATATGACTATCGCAATAGCAAGTGTATAATATACTGCCTAAAGATTATTAAATACACTTCAAAAAGAATTTGCTGGCCATGATACTAAAATTAATATTTAAGCATCTCAGATTACATGCAGTAGAAGTGAAATTATTTTCTGCTAAGTGACTCTGTAAAAATAATATTATGAGTTTATGTGTATATGGAGACTTAGTTATTTCCAGGTCAAATACTCTCAACTGTCAAACAAATACAGACTCGGAATGGGTTCTTTCTGGATCATGCATTGTCATAAGTGGAAACAACAGCCAATTTAAGCTCCATTGACATTCATCTAATGCCAGTGCCTTCGGTGGGTTAGCAAAGGTGTAAGTGATTGCCTGTGTAAATTGTACTGTGTAAGTGAACCCTGTTGCTTGTGTGGAATGCCATTAACTTCAGCTTGGCATGATTGCAGATGTACAACAGCTTGCAGGATCAGGACCTTAGTGAGCAATTCTGTTGATGAACTGGAAAGAACAGAATCTGACTTGTTCTTTTGTAACAGTTACCTCAGCAAGACTGCAAGCAGTGGATGATAGCAGATACTTAATTTTGTTGCCAGATTAAGCATCTCTGACTCTCAGTGCACACAGGATTCAGATCTGATGGGGAACAATAGGTGTGATTGTTACAAGAGCAGAAATGGACATTAAGGACGCTGACTGGATTTTGATTTTTTTCTCTTACTGTTTATTCAGTGTTTAGGAAAAGGACAAGATAGCTTTGTGCACAGTTTTCTTAAAATTCAATATATTGATTCTCTCTTTCCCCTCTCCACACACATCTTGAGACTACCATATCTTTTTCACGTATTAATGCATTCCTTATGCATAAACATCATTCTTATTATTTGTTATTTATACTGCAGTAGGTGATGAGGTATACCAACCCCACACTGGAGAACAATGGGTTAAAGATCAGCTGCAGTCTAACGCAGCCCTGCTCATCTGCAACTGCACAAGTAGGAGGTGGATTTAAAAGGGGATGTAGTGAAGCTTAGAAAGGGTCAGACAGTGGAAGGGAGCAGACTTCTGTTCTGAGCTGTGGGGAAATGCTGCCCAGCTGCTCTCCTGGACAAACAGCTGGAAAAATAGACCTGACGGGACCTGCAAAGGAGATTGGTGTCTGACTGGAAAAATCAGAGACTTTATATGTGAGTCAGTAATTTACTCCATGAGAAAAAGGGAAACTTGAGTAGAAATTGATTCTGGGGCTGGTTGTATAGCACTCCAAGGTGCAGACCATAGGTGCCTACTATCTGGCCCTTTATCAGAGCCTTTTGGAGATGCTGAGCCCAAGCCAGCCTAACCACTCCAAAAATGGGACATTAACAGAAGTCTTTACCTTGGGAGAAGGTTCAGCTGGGGAAGACACTGACCTTTTATGGGCCCAGACAGAAAACTCCCTGTATTGAGTTGAAAGCCCTCAAGCCGTTAGGAGGAACTGAAGGATGGGCTATGTCAGCAAAGATGCAACTGACCTCTGGCTGCTTGTTTTAGTTACTGTTATTTCTGAGAAGGAATTGTGCATGGTTTACAATCGATACTTAAATTCCCCACAGGCTTACAACATGCTAAAGGAGATCAAGAGTCTCCTCTAATTGAAAATCCATCCTTCTCTCTGCCCCTGAGATGTGTATTCAGAGGAAGCTTCGCTGTATTGGTTTGAAGCTTACAAAATATAAGTATAGATTTGCAAAAACAAACTACCTATACTTGTCCCATGAAGCTGGTCTTTGCCCACAAAAGCTTATGCTCCAAAATATCTGTTAGTCTACAAGGTGCCACAGGACTTCTCGTTATTTTTGAAGATACAGACTAACTTAGCTACCTCTCTGATACTTGTCACACGCGGTGGCTTCATGATCTAGTGACAAGAGGCTTTATAATAAGTGATCAAAGCTGCAACTTGCAAACGTGCAACTCTATGGATCCTACTCCATGTGTGGTAGGAATTGAAAGTATTTGTGGGCCTAGTGCAATACAGTCCAAAGTTATAAAAGTAGAATGTCATGAGCTGCAAGGTAATAATTACGGTAAAGCAGTATATATTTCTTACAGCAAAGTGATACATGTTGAACTAAAATGTAATATAGGCACATTGTTTGTCTAGCTTTGGACTGATAGCTACAGTGTTACAAAAATGGTGCTGTGTCTAATATAATTTGACATGTTCTTAATTTAAAGCATGATTTTCTTGGGTTTTTAATGTCAGGCTTCAAGTGTGTTCTAGACAGACTCATAACAACTAACTGCAATTACAATGATGCCTTAGTTCTCAAAATGTTTTATAAATGATTGTTACCAATTCCCATTTCCCAGGTAGATACTCTGAGATACAGAGGGGTATAGTAGCTGCTCAAGGTGACCTGAAAATCAGTAAATAAAACCCATGCAACCAAATTCTGCTTACACAAACATGAGCAACTCCAACTGAAAACAGTGGAAATTTGTCTTGCCAAGGGAGATTCCAGGCCTAGAATGTCTGACTTCTAGTATAATTTCAAACTAGAATTACCATAAATTCCACATTAATCATTAATCTGTGCACCACCCCACAATTTGGTCTTGTTTCTAGGAGGTTTTTTAAGTAAATTAAAGGACTGATCAAGCATTCTGACGCGAAGATGCAGCATTGATTTTGAAATGACTGTCACACACTGATGCCACAGTTATTCAGCATACTTTTTGGACATGGCTTCCCTATGTACCTTTCAATGGGATTCAGATATTGACAATGGCATGCTGATTATTAATGTGTTTTGGAAGAGAGGCCCTAATTCCAGTCTGGTTTGTGAGACTGCAGCCTGGGAACAAAATACTGAGAGGTGCTGAGCACTCTCCACAGCCAAGTTTCTGAGGCTCTAGCCAGGGAAAGTAGTGCTAGAATGTGCCTTCTTTCCCTGCGGCATTGCACGTCTAATTGCAGACAGTGTTCAGTTCATCCCAGCATTTCCTTCTGGGGTCACAGCCCACAAACCTGTCTACATACAAAGGTAGTTCACAGGGCTGGTCCTGAAACACACTGGACCTGGAGATGCTGATGGACCCAGGTCTTTATCAGGAGGGAATGAACCTGTGACCTTAGGGGCTAAACCCATGTGTTCTACCGCATGAGCTAAAAGCCAGCTAGTTGGCTCTCAGCTAGGGCTGTAGAGCTTACCTCACTCTCCTTGTCAGTGGTCTCTACCTCTGGGGTTACATGGGGACTGCACAGGGGGCAAGTAGCTTCAGGAAGGGTTGGGGGAGCAGCAACAAGCATGGTGTAGATGCAAGGTACCTCTCTCTATACTGACCAGACTTTGTTCTGCTATGAGGCCTGCACCCAGTGAAGGAAACACTGGGACATGCTGAGCCCTAACCCCTGGAGGATGCATGGAAAGCTACAACCTCATGTGTCCGGCATTCCAATTCCCTGTAGAAAGCCTCAGCCTGGAATCTGCAGCTCCTGCTCTCTGCTTCTGCCCTGCCTGTAGGCAGGTTTGCAGTGCTATAGCCAAAGATTCAAGCCTTTTCAGTTCTGAAGAGTCAGCAGAAAGGGTGTATGGGTGAACTTTTAGGACCTGTGAAGCACAATGTCTTGTTCTTCACTGTGGAGCCATTATTGCAATTTCCTCTGTTTGTTATATCATCACTGCTGATTTTGGTAAGGACAAATCAGTCTTTTATGCAATCAGGCTGTTGAAATTCTGCTGTGACTGAAAAATGTATCTGCTGTGACAATCTTTAAAACTCCCTAATGCCTCTTGAGGTGGAGGGAGGTGTGCTAAATTTTGGACAAAATAAATGAAAGAGCTTGGAAAGGAGTCCAAGGAATGCAGCTATTCTGGCTGCAGCTATTTTGGCTGGCTCTGAGAACACCCGCCAGCTGGTTAGCTTGAAAGAGCTACCCTCTGGATCCCCTGACCTCAGCGTCTAATCACTACAGTAGTGCCAAGGCATCCTAGGCTCTGTGCAGGCTTTCCAGCTATACAGGAGAATATCCTGCACCCTGATGAATTCAGCAATGACCAACAATGTATTTCATCTACACTTCCTGGGAAGTAGAACCGTACAGCAACAGGCAGCTTCTTCAGCTTTCTTTAACATTTTTTCAAACACACAGATTGTGTAACCAGTTTCAGCTGTCAGGACTTAAAGTGCATGTACAAAGTGGATGGATTGGACTGGAAAAGGCACTAAATTAAATACAAGGGCATTTACTAGTGCAACCTCTCAGAAAACTTTGCCTATATAAAGAAAAGCCAAAGAGTTTCAGGTTACATGAGCAATGAATTCTCTAATTTGTGAAGTGGGCAGATGGTATGTAAGAGGAAGTGTGGTAAAATGAACAGAGGTGTGTGTATAAGAAAAATAAGAGCAATTTCTTTTGTTTTTCTGACTGCTCAAACTAGGCACGCAGAAGGTGGCCAGCAAGAGGTTAAGCTTTCCAAAATAATCTTTTTTTTTTCTTACAGTCGTAGTTTCCAGTTGAAATCCATCCCTTCCCCTGCTCTGTGTATCTATCACTCACTAATATATCATCAACATGGTGTATAAGGGTAGTCTATTAGTTCCTAAGCACTGTCAGTAGGCCAGGTGCTATAAAAGGTGCAGAAAAAAAGCACCTGCCAAACGTGTTCTCAAGCTAAAAGAGACAAAGGTAAGGCAAGATGTTTTAGGCAACCCAGATTTTAATGTATTGTTTTTATATCAGTTTTAGCTGAGTCTGTCTCCCATGCAACGTTGTGGTAGCACTGTTAGAAGGGATGTTAATGAGGAGAGGGTGATCCCTAACTGCACTTGGATTGGTACAGGAGGTTGACGTGGTTGGGAGAGGAGACTGAACAGAGAGGGTATATTGTGGGAACTGGTGATGCCTAACATTAGGCAGTTGCTTTAATAAATAAAGGACAGGACTAGGGCTCATGTTCAGTAAGCTCATGTATTATTTTACAATAGATTTTGAGCAGTGGTTAAGAGTTTATATTTTAATTTAGATAAAAAAAAATAAAGTGTAGTTGAAGTGGTGAGGCTCTTCCTGTGTGACAGAACAGCCTCATGGACAATAGACAGACAGTGGAAGACTAGTTAGAGCTGACCTGAAACTGCTTTGGGCTGCACAAGGGGTCTGAACCTTCCACAGGCTGGCTCCAGGATGTGGGCAACATAAAGTATCTACCCTCAATTCATTGAGCCTCATTTTCTGCACCAAGCAGAGTTCAGGCAGAACAAAAAATGGGTGCCTGAGGCTTGGTTGCTCGTATAGATAAGTACGTTTAGGGCATCATTTCAGAAATTCAAATTTCACAAAAGCAAATCCAAGCATTTTAAGCCTGTCATTTTCCACAGTTTACATACAACACCCACTGAAGTCAATAGGAGTATTATTGTTAGCATAAACCGGTTGTTTCTCCCCGCCCACTGGCCGAAATATCGTGCAAGTGAGCTGGGCACTGGGACCCTCGGTTCTCGGGGGCAGACCCAACTGCCCAACTGGGCAGGAGAGAGCGCACCCGTCAATGGGAGCAATGCAAACGCATGTAAAGGTCCACTCTGCTTTTCCCCTGACAGGCAGTAGCTGGAACAGGGAGTGAGGCTCAGGCACAGATTAAGAGGTGCAACTAGTTAATGATTTATTAACAAAAATAGCAGCAAGCAGAGACACAACAGCAACAATAGAACATATTAACTATTATTTTAACTATGTTTAACTTACAATTATCAATACACATTCCATGAGAATTACCTGTATAAGTGTGTTTATTTTTCCAGAAAGCAAAAAGTTTGATTAGTGAATTGGGGTAAAGGGAAAAAGGGGTGAAAGGAATCTGGGCCGGGGCGCTACTCCTGGCCCAAGTGGCTGGTGGTAGCGGCTGCTGGGAATATTACCCGAGTCAGCCTCCTTTGAAACCCCAGCCTTTTCCCGGGGATCTTTTGACCCACACCGGGTTAAATACAAAAGGAGGAAGTAAAGAGGTTTACGGGAATAAAGTGGCTGTGTTCCTACCGATTAAGATCTAATAACCATACTTAACTAATCATACTATTACTAAAACCAATACCTATACTGAATTAATAACTAATATTTTAATCAAGTGTGCCCCTAATCAGCTATAAATATATGGGCTTTCAGGCCCGGCCCAAAGGAGTCGGACCCCCAGGCTCTGCCCTCCACCTGCCAGAAGACAGCACGGCAATGGGAGCGACCCTTCGCCCACCTCTTAGGGGTCCCAGTACCCACAGTATTGTGCTAAGTAAAGTGGTTTATGGTTGAGTAAGATGTCTGGTGTGGCAATTGCCCGGGCTGTGCCGCAGGTCAACAGGTAATTTACATGTCCGTCGATTTGAAGGTCCTGTCCAGGTGAGTTTGTCACATCCAGCATATGAAGATCCAGATGAGGGCAGCAGGCACAGATGCTGGGGAGTGCTGGTGGTGTTGTTGGCGGGTCCCTGGTTATGTCACCAGGCACACAGTACCCCCACCGACGTGGGGGCCAGTTCGCCACCCAGTGACTTGGCCAAGGGACCCGCTTGCTGCTCCCAGACGCAATGCGCTGCTTGTTTTCGTAGGGGTGCGCTGGGGCACTGGCACCGCTTCTGTGCCAGTGGCACCTGAGGTGAGCCGGTGTCTCCTGCTCTTGGCTGGCATCACCCACAGGGCAGGCGCCGCAGTGATTTCAAAGCTCTTTTTCGCTGGCGCCGCCCAAAGGCAGGTGCCGCAGTGATTTCAGCTCTTTGGCCTAAGCCTGACCTGAGGGTCTAGCGGACGCAGCTAGAGCTGCCTCGCTCCCCTGTGCTGGGTAACAGAAGCCAGTCCGAGTCCCCAAGGGCCGCTGAATGAGCTGTGGCTCCTAGATTTATAGAGTGAACTCATGAATATTAATGACATGATTACCATACTGAGAATTCTGTGCAGGTGCTTTCAAACAGGTCCTCTTCTTGGCCAAAGGTGCTAGAAACTTTTCACCTGGGCCAATCAGAGGGCTCCATTTTAAACCTGCAACTGTGAATAATTCATGAGTTCAGGTTACCGGGGAAACCGACTGACTCAAGAGTGACCGTTGGGGGTGGGGGGGCTGCTAAATGGCAGCCTATGAGACTTTAGATTTTCCATGTACCTGCATTGATTTTTACACTGCCAGAGGCTTGTTTCCCCTGACACACGGGGACGATAATGCCCTAGGGATAAAAATCCCTGACAATTATGGTCCCCGGAGGACAGACTTTGGACTTCACTTTATAGTAATCTATAACATGCTAAGGTGTGCACTTGAAAGTAACTGTATCTGTCGTCTGTAGAATGTGAGTTCTTTACGTCATTCAAATCCTTAAAATGCAAATCGTCCTATTTTCATAATCCCGTCTTTATTGTCAATTTCCTTTTCCCCCTTTGCACTTCCTCCATCACTGAGTAATTTCACATTTAGGTGAGCATTATCCTGTGAAGCTGCTCCTTTCCAGTCCTCTGGCATTACTGCCACTGCAGGTCGTGCCACTGCAGCCCTTTTTGCTGACAACTGTGCATTGATAGCACACAAGGAATCTGATCTCCAGCTCCTCGTGAACAAGTTTGCTGATGCCACTCACCTCTTCGGTTTGACCGTCAGCCTACTGGAGGCTGGTACTGTTTCAACCTGCTCCAGGATCTGCTGCTCTCCCCACTTCAATCTTTATTGAAGGAACAGGGTTAAAAACAGTAGAGGAGTTCAAGTACCTTGGCAGTGTGATAGCCAATGATGGTTTCCTTGACAAAGAAATCAATGCCAGAATCTGCCAGGCCAGCTGGGCATTAGGACATCTGAGAGCACAAGTGTTGAATCAACACAATATCCAACAGTCCGCTAAATTGAAAGTGTACAAGGCTGTAGTCCTGACCAGTCTCCTGTATCGCTGTGAAACCTGGACCTTGTACAGAAAACATATAAAACTGGTGGAGCGCTTCCACACGCGCAGCCTGAGGTCAATACTGCACATTCGATGGCAGGACAGAGTTACAAACCTGGAAGTCCTGGACAGAGCAGGAACTATGAGCATTGAAGGCATGATTCTGAAAGCCCAGCTTCACTAGACAGGGCACATCATACAAACAGAGGAGTCAAAAATCCCTAAGCAACTCCTCTACGGTGAACTCTCCCAGGGCAAAAGGAATCAAGGTAGGCCTCGCAAGAGGTATAAAGACTGCGTGAAGGCCAACATTGCTCATGCTGGTTTAAAACCAGATCAGCTAGAGCAGCATGCAAAGACTGAACAGGCTGGCGTGCTCTCGTATGACATCATATGACAACTTTGAAGAGCAGTGAAGTGTACGCCTCATTGATGCTCGTGAGAGGAAGAAAGCAACAGCGGCAGCTGCACCAACTGAGCCAGGACAATTCCCTTGCCCGCACTGTGAACACCCATGTCGTTCCAAGCTTGGACTCCTCAGCAACATGCAATTCCACAACTGATGAGCTTGTGCAAGCTCAAGATGTCGTCATCATCGGACACCGTGGACTACTCTACAGGTCGTGGGGCAGCTGGCACAATTTGGATCTGTGCTCTAAGATGGGGAAAGTAACAGATGATCCATGGATGCAAGTATTTTTTGACACTAGAATGTTAGAAATATGCTAGAGTGACACAACAGTGCTGAGTGTGCAACACAATTTGCCCTGCTTCATAACCATTAAGTAGGGAAAAAACACTAATGAATGAAAGATTATTTTAATTTGTTTGTCAATAATAAAAATGATTATTTGTAGGTAAGAAATGTAATCAGACCAAACAAAAGCTATCAGTGTCTTTCTTAAAGGAAGTACAGCAGTGTTAGACAATAAGTGGCCCATGGCCCAGGTCCAGTTTGCCACGGTTAGCCCATGGTGGGCTGCCAATGCTTTATTTACTTGCGTGTCTGCAGGTATGGCCACTCGCAACACCTGTTGGATATGGATTACTGGTCCTGGCCACGAAAACTGTGGAAAGCAGTGCAGGCCTGGGCAGTGCTTTTCTTGGGGAAAATAAAAAAATGAGCTGGTACATGGAGTTCCTGTGGCTGGGGCTGCCAACAGAGCTCCGTGCTGGAGCTGGCTCCCAGTCCCAGGGCTGCTGGGGTTCCCCCAGCCCTGGCCAGGTCCCCAGAGCTGGAGCTATTAGCAGAGCTCTGCACCCCAGCCAGCTCCCAGCCCCAGGGATTCTGAGCTTCCCCCTCTCTAGCCAGGTCCCCAGGGCTGATGCTGCTGGCAGAGCTCTGCATCCCAACTGGCCCCCAGCCCCAGCCAGGCCCCAGGGCTGCCAGTGCTCCCCAGCACCTGCGAGGTCCCCGATGCTGAATCTGCCAGCAGGGCTCTGCGCCCCAGCCATGGGGCTGGTGGGGTCTCCTTGCTACCCAGCCAATCTCAGCTGGGAGTGTTAGTATGGTGTATCATGCGGTACCATCACAAAAATGTACTGGGCCAGGGTATCTATTGCTGCAACTCCAATTGGCCAGGAATGGCAGTCCACAGCCAATGGAAGCTGCGAGTGGACGTACCTGTGGACATGCAGGTAAATAAATCACTGGAGGCCTGCCAGGGGCTAAAGTTGGCAAACTGCTTCTGACCTGTGGGAACTACCTGGCCTAATAGCCACTGCAGGCATAATGGCACTGGGGGGGGCGGGGGGCAGCTTCATGCCCCAGAAGGGGTGGGCCTTCAGGCAGAAGGTGGGGCTGGGGGCAGCCATCCCTCAGCACCACCCAGGCTCTGATGCTGGGACCCTCTCCACTAACCTTCAGAGCCCCATCACATGGCATGGCACTCCAGTAGCAATTCAGAAGGGACTGGGGCAGCACCCAGGAGCCCTGGGCCTGTTACAATTATCAGGCCTGGGGTAACTGCCCCCTTCCCACCCACCCCCAATTCCTCTGTCTGGGCGGAAGCCCACTTCTTGCCCACCCCTAAATTACGTCATTTTGGAGTAACCATTGAAGAACTCGGACAAAAATTGTCCTTGTAATGCCAGAACATTATAAGACCTTCACTGAGACCTTTGATTAACTTTTGCTTCATCAGCACAGAATGCATTAATTGAATTTGTTCAAAGGCTGACTGAACTAACATTAGTCATTTTGATCGGGGAAGGTGTCAGCACGGCTGTTACATATGAATAATTACAATTTCATAATGAAAAAATTAAGGAGAATTACTCCTCGGACCTGGGCCAAAACTGATCACCAGGAAATACTTCTCTTCCCCGACACAGCAGAGTTAATGATGAAGGTCTTTTACGCGAGTATTATGTATTGCTTTGAAGCATTTGGCCATCATTCAAGGCAGAATATACCTCTTTTGCAATATAGCAGTTCTACAACCATACGCTGTAATTAGTGGAGTGCATCTTAAAAGGGACCAGCCAGGTACGGAAAGATTATTATTTTCATTTTACAGATAGAAAACTGAGGCACAGAGAAATTAAATACCTTGTTCAAAGTTACACCAGAAATCAGATGTCAGAGCCAAAAGAACAGTCATAGACTCCTGAATCTTGATCCAGTGCTGTAACCACAGGCCCTTCCTTCCTTGATTGTTTGTACTAATCATGAACGTTTACATCTGTTCTCTGACCTCCGTTGGACTTATTCATTCACCTTCATCTCCCTTCTCTCATGTAGCATCCATCCTTATGTCCCCACCTTGGCAGCAAGGGCAGTTGGAAAAATAATTAAATTAGAGAAAAGAGTTGTTTTCCCCCTGTCTAAATACACCAAATTTACAAAAGGTCTTTTCAGATTTTGTCTTGCAATCTTATAGTAGGTTGGGGTTGATTAAATATGAACTTTATAAACTTTCCACATAGGAGAAGTTACTACGTACATTTCTGTTTCCCCTTTTGAAGACAATTTAGCTACATGCACAAAATTACTGTCTTAAAGGGAACTCGTTTTTTCTTTCTTCACTAACTTTCTTATGTTATTTCTAACCACTGGCAAGAATTTAAAGGATTTTTGGGGGACTCTATTGTCTGTATTCCAGTCTCCAATACAGCTGAATTAGAGGCTTCACTTATGAGACACAGTGTGTATACATAGATCACACGGACGCAGTCTCCTTGAAGACTACTTAACTTGTGCTCATATTTAATTAGAGTTGTCCATTTGCACTCCAAATGAAATTCAATTTGTATATCTGTGCCACTCTTTTTTTAAAATTTATTTATTTATTGAAACTCCTCGATTCTTAAGAGGATGTATGTGAACAAAAAAAAAGTTTATTTGATATAAGTGTAGGAACAAATGCTACTTTTTCTGAAAGTTTGTAAACATTTTCTGATTTTTCTTTGTCATTCTCTGTCTGGAATATACTTTCCACGCCTGTAAAAATCAATTATATTAGCTGAAGCGACATGTGAAGCATGACCAGGAACAAACATTTTTAAGTGTCTAAATTAGCATTTTCAGCCATGTTATTTAATTTAATTGGAAATCAGTTAATTTAAATGACAACACAACTAAGAACTGCAAACTAGAAAATTTACTAGGTCAAGAAATATACCAGCTATATACATTTATTAAATATGGCAACGAAATCTGCAAATGCTGTATTTTTGTGTTCATTATAGGTCAAACCTCATAAACTACATACCTGATGTGGTGGTATATAATCTTGGTACCTGAAAAATAAAACAGGTGTGGCATAATTTGTAGTCTATATCAAAGGTGTGAATGTCCACCTCAAAATAACATTTGTGTTCATAAATGTGAGTTAATTGGAAATCAGCTTGCTCAGGTTACAGCTCAACAAAAAATAGTCTATAGAGAAGCCCAGTGTGCACTGTTTTGTTCTCTGAAAATGTGTATACCATTTCCTAGTTGACTACAAACTGGGAGACAAAATGTAGCTCCTCTTTGACTTCCACTCGCTCATCTACCATTGAACCACTTGCATTTTTGATTAGAGGAAGGGAGTAGGAGGAGATATACTATGGAAGATTGCCCTGACTTGAAGAATTTCCTGAGAATTAATGCAAAAAAGTGAAGAGCAAGACCAAAATGGGGATATGACAAAGAAAACAGTAGTGAATAAACAGATTATGATAATTTTAGGTTCTTTTATGCCTTTATTACTGTAGTTTCTGAGCACCTCATAATTTTTTGTTTTTATCCTCACAATATGAGAAGTATTTTACTGAGTCATGTCATCCTACTAAGGCACAGTGACACTAAGGGACTTGCTCAAGGTCCCACAGGAAGTTTGTGGTTGAGAAAAGAGTGGAAATAAAATGGAAGAAATGTCACAAACACACTATTATGGGTTATATCCTTGCAGACTTCAAAAGAGTGAATGAAAGAAAATAGGGTGAGCATCATATATAGCAGTGAAATAAGCAGAGAATAATGGGTAGCATTCAAGACACGGTTTAAGAAGTTACAATAAGAATTCTTTCCAATGTAATTAAAATATGAAAAGTACAAGGGCACCAGAAATCAATGAACTAAGCAGAGATGTAAAAAGCAGCATGCAAGATGAACAAAAGGTACTTATTGGTACAAAGAATGTGCCTAGGTGAGATTGTTACTAAACCAAGCAAAACATATAAAAATAAATTTAGCGAAGCAAAGAGGGCAACAAATATTTGAGAACTTAAGATCCCTTTTCCCCATAACTCTCATTTTTCTCACGCACCAATCAGCACATACAGAATGGTAAATCATTTAAAAATGAATAGAGAGCTTATAGCCAGGACTATGGAAATATCAGACTTATTAAATAGTTACTTTGTTTCTGTCTTTACAGAGGAAGAGGGTGGCGATCTGCTCAAGTCTGGGATCAGTTTTCCAGGGACGACAGAGGAGGAGCTAGGTACAGATATATTATCTCTTAGAAAACTTTATGCTAAACAAGATGAGAGGCACTTAAAGGAGACTAAGAATCAGATCTGGATAATGTGCAATCAAGAGCTCTAAAGATAGTGAGCAAGGAAATTGTGGAGCTGTAATTTATCCCACGCTCTTTGGATTCAATTCCAACTTTAAGCTTTAAAAAGACTCACAAGGAAAACAAACTATGACAACATGTAGTCTTTGTGAGCACCACTGATGTTGATTGCAAATGCCTGATTGGTATCATTCTGGCCAGAATTTTGCCCTTTGAGTTATATAACATCCAGTTTCTACTCTTGGAATTTGTAAGGAAAATATCCACCATTTCATGTGAAGCTCCCCCAAGATATTGTTTTATGCGAACTTGTATGAGATTATTTTGGAACAGAAATGTAAAAAAAAAAAGTGGATTTCTGCATGCTTTCTGTAAAAAGTTAACAATTTAAAAGTGGGCCTGCTTTTACTCAAACTAGTGTCATCTTAATAATTATTCATTATTATTATCCACATTAATTAAATCTTTGGGGTGGTTAGTTTATTTTTTCTTTTTGAATAGATTTTTGCAATTTGTTAGGAATATTTAGCACTTCTGTCTCAACTGCTAAATTGTAAACTGTAAATAAATTTTTATTTATATCAAAGGGTGTGGTTGGGGAAAAAAACTAAAATCACAGTTTGGTTGAGGAGCGATTCATGGATCTTTGTGTTTAACTAATCTCTTGGGGTGGGATTTTCAGAAGCAGTGTTGGCCAATCTTGGTACCTATTGAAGTTAATGGAAATTTTGTAGAAGAATATGAGTTTTGAAAAACATGGATTTCCCAGCATTACACATTAGAGATTAAAGGCCAAGGGAAAGGGTAATGGGATAAAATATTCACAGATCTGCATAGAAGTTTATATTAAGAAGAGATGAAAGCTATTCAGTTTAGCAAAGCATCACATATTAAATATTTCCACTTCCACCCTCTGCTCTCATGCAGGATGGGACAGACATGATTAAAAATTGTGACTTGGTCCCTATCAATGGAGACAGCACTGGGTTACTATCAACAGAGGAAACACTGCATCTATGTTTTATGCCGTTCTCACTCGCAGCCCTTCTCTAGCATGTGAGAATTATAGATAATTTCTGTGCCTGCAGCTTTACCACCAGTAACTTTACCCTGTAGGATTTCTGAAGATAAAGTAAATAATATACAGATGAATGCAAGCTACTGCAGAAGTATGTGACTCCTTTCTGTGATTGGGTAGGCAGTATCTAGTGGAATTCCATGTACGCGAATGGAAAATAATTAATCAAGGAGTAAGGAACTAGCCTAGGGAATATGTGCTAAATAGATCCAGCATCCTGATTAGGTAAAGATTGTGGGTTTATAGTATAAAATTAATTGAAACCAGTAGCAAAAGTAAAGCACAATCAATAAGAAAAAAAATGCATCAGCAAAGGAACAGAGGACACAACAAGAGGTGATATTGTTACAATATAAGCATTCACTAAATATTGTGTGTTCTAGTGGTTATACCACAGAAAAGTACTGTGCTCTTGGATTTCATGTCCAAAGAATCTGAAGACCCATTCTTCACATATAGGAGAATAAGCTATGTAGGAAGTTCTGTGAGTTTCAGTTAATATTTCCAGTTAATTCTTCCTTCACAATCTTGTTGTGTATCCTTCCATCTTACATCTGTAGAAGAAATTAAGGATGCTCCCTCCTTAACACGCAGCTCACCAAAATATGTGACAGATGGTCATCCATGAGGATGCCACTTGTGGGTGGATTTCATAGAATGTATTCCATTATTTCCAGATTCCAGTTCATTATTATATGAACCAGAGTAAGGCTATGTCTACACTATGAGACAAATTGGAATTTAAGGCAGTTAGCTCGATATTATCATCTGACCGTCTTCACTCTAAATACCATTAGTTCGATTTAGGGAGCACTAATATGTAGATTACAATATTGTCATTACCTGATCGGTATAGAGTCATGCTCGAATTCAAAAGTTTGATTAAAGGAGAGTGTGAAAGTGCCACATCTTAAAATAAAATTTATTAGTCTCCAGAGATGTCCTGTATGTAACTCACAATGCCCCTCAGTGCTCCACTCTGGCCACTGCTCTCCAGGTGTGCCAGAATTAGGTAACAAGAACACCATGACTTTCAAAGTGGGAGCAGCAGGCCTGGGGCTGTGGGGTGATGTTTGTGTGAGAGCCTGAGAAATGTCTTTCTTTCTTTGCTATTACGGCTGTGAGTGCATCTGCCCGTTACAAATGGCCCCTACGGGGAGTTCATTGTTCTCTCTCTACACTTGGGGTTTTTTTCTGTGCTGCTTGTCACCAGCCGCTGCCCCACCACACCACATCGCAACAAGGCTGTTGTGGGGGGTCGTACTTGCATAAGACACCAAGAAACAACTTCTCAGGAGCTTACATTTGTGTGCAAACTCCCCACCCTCCCCCGCAGGTGCCATGCAGTTGGGGTCATTCCTGCGCTCAGACACTTCATGTAGGTAGGCCCCGACCCAATACAAGGAAGTGCCTGCTGTTCAGTGCTGACCAGGCTGCCAGGCAGCACCATGTCCTACCTTGCAAACATTTAGGACTCCAAGGGCAGGAAAGAATCTGTGAACTTGCAGCCACCGGCGGGGAGTGTCCTCCAGTGACTAAAGTATTCAGGGGCTTGCAACCACCAAGGGGAAGTCTTCCCCAGCAGCTAAGATAGTCGGGTGGGGGGGACACTTCAAATGGCTCCTGCTGAACATATCCACACCCCTAGCAAGGGACCAGTGGTGCTTGCAGCTGCAGGATAGAAGTCTCTCTTGGCAGCTAAGTTACTTGGGGGCTTACTTCCACCAGGGGGAAGTCTCCCCTGGCAGCTAAGATAGTCAGGGGGATCCCTTGAACTGGCCCCCCACTGAATCCCCCCATGCCCCCAGTAGGGGACCAGTGGAACATGCAGCCACCAGGGGAAGGTCTTCCCCAGTGGCAAAGATAGTCGGGAGGACTTCTTCAGCTACTTCAACATTCCAACTGGCTCTGTAGCCGCAGACCACAGCACATACACCCCCCACTGCCACACCCCGCCAAAAATATTTCAGGATCTTGCTGTCTATTGCAGACACCTACTGGTTTGATGTTTCTGTTATAAAATCTTTCTGCTAACGTTTCCTATCTGTCTTCACACTTTGACCTCACCCCCAGAAATACAGGGTGAGAGGCTAGTTGAGATTCCTGTTTCCTTTATAAATTCAGTGTATTATAGGTCACTGCCATCACCCATGTTCGCAATGTCCATATAGTGAAGGGAAAAGTCAAAAATCTTTTCTCCTAGACTTTTCTATCCTCTTTCTTCTAACTTTGAGAATACAGTCAGGGCCCCTGTGTTATTTTTCAGGGATTGGATGCAATCATGGGAGAGGGAGCAGTCAGTGGATGCCCAGTTGAGAACACAGCCCGTACACAGAAACCTTACAGTGCACCGGAAAGCCAAAGACACTCCCCTCAGCAACTCATTTTTTTCAAAAATGTTCCTATCTTTTCTTTCTTCAAAGCTGTTCAGGGATTGGGTGCAATTATGGGATGGGGGACACTCAGCGGATGGACAGTTGAGAATTCAGCTACAGAAGAACAAAATTTCAGTAAACTTTTTTATCATCTCTGTGCGTGCCCTACATTTCCTTCCTTCCAACAAGGTAACTGGATGTTTGCTTAACACGGGAGGGGAATGAGGAAAATGAAATGTGGGAAGATGAAGTCAAAGACCACCAAACATACCCAGAATACTATGGGGATGAGGAACTGTGGGATAGGTTCCCGAAATGCACTACTGCAACAGTCAATGTCTTCCAGTTGAGTGTGGCAGCCATAAGTTGACTTTGTGAGGAGCACATGAGGAGGTGAGGATGGTCAAATTCAAACATAAATTCCAGAATTGCAAAACTGATATTAATGAATTTGAATTTATCTCATAGTGTACATGCAGCCAAAGATATTTGTGATGTGGAATTCGTCCTGTTCTCACTGAAATCAGTGGGAACCAGATCAGATCCTAAAAGAGAAACCTGCTTTTATCAATTCTATTCTAACTGCAGAAATATAGGCACCTGTTCTCCCCAGCAGGATATGGGTAACTGCAATTGAAATCAGAGGCAGTTGTTTATCACCTACTGGCAAAGAACAGACAATGTTTTGTAATATTAAAGTGATTTTAGAAAGATCCTGCAGTCGATGTAGGTCTTTGAGCTGAGAAGAGAATGCTGATCCAAGAAGCCCTACTTTGGCATAGATTTGCCCCTGTTTAGGGCAAATGACTTAATTTCCCTACCTTCATTCTATTTCTAAAGTTTGGGTAGTATGACCTACCTAACTTACAGGGACATTGTCAGGATTAACTAATGTTTGTGCAATATTTCACTAATGTAAAAGCCCTGTGTAAGTGCCAACTAGAATTATTAATAATCCCCTGCATAAAGTGAGAGAAATTATCAAGGGACAGGACTGAGATCAACTCTGGCATAATATTGATTGTGCGAAACAGCTCATCAGTTTGTACAGCCAAATGCTTATTGGATTCTTTAAAAAAAAACTTATGCAAGCTTTTGGATCCACTTTATTCTCTAGAGTAATATTTCAGCAGTTTTTCCACCCTTTGTTTAGTGGAGATCACAGTGTGTGGAAAGAGCTTTCGGTATTATGAAATACACTGTCCATCTTAATCCATTATGACTCATATGCCTAAATTCCCGTTGTTTTTGCTGGGGACATTCACTCAGAGGCAACATGGTCAACAAGGAAGGGCATGGGAATGGGAGCCGTAGAGTAAGGCATTCTGCGTTGCCTTAAGAGAGTAATTTTTAAGGACACACTTTATTAATATGATTGTTAATTTTGGGCCAGAGATATTCTGTGAAACTACAATTTACACTAGTATTTAAACTGTGAAGTCTTAAATCAGCAGCCTGGTCTCATTTTGTCCTGTAAAATGACTATCCATTTTGGACAGCACAGAAATAATGCTAGTCTAAGGTCACTGAGAGAAATACGAAAATCTTGTTATATTTAAAGGGACCAAATTATAAAGAGAGAGTCTGAGTTGCAGTGTGAGGTGGGAGGAGTTGCATTTCTAAAAAAGTTTTAATGAGTGATTTTCCAATTGGAGTAAATAGGGAAGGATAACAGTTGCCAGAAATGTAATGGGATGGTCAGGTTACTTCTATTCCCATTTTTAGCAATAAAGATATTTGTGTAGTGGTTTGAGGGTTAGGCCCTGTCCCCCTTTGAAGCCACAAATGTCAGAGGAGGAGGTAGCCACAGTGCTGTGTATGTGGGCTTTGGACTTACGGCTCCAGCCCTAGGGTGGCATGTGGCAGAATACAGCCATGAAGCTCTGGGCTCTGGCCTGAGGCTCACCACCCTTCTCCACCCCATCAGCCCTAGTTCCTGCTTCCTCTCTACTCACTTCTCTTAATTTGTCCCTCCACTGGTCTTCATGAGAATACCTGCATACTCACTGCCTACTTGTATTAGAAGCTCTGAGTTCCATTTGCAAAGTTTCAGCCATGCAGTCTGGGGCCAAAAATAGTATGAAGTGACCTAGGTTACCAGTTGCACTCTCTGGCCGTGTCTACACGTGCACGCTACTTCGAAGTAGCGGCGCCAACTTCGAAATAGCGCCCGTCACGGCTACACGTGTTGGGCGCTATTTCGAAGTTGAAATCAATGTGAGGCGGCGAGACATCGAAGTCGCTAACCCCATGAGGGGATAGGAATAGCGCCCTACTTCGACGTTCAACGTCAAAGTAGGGAACGTGTAGACGATCCGCGTCCCGCAACATCGAAATAGCGGGGTCTGCCATGGCGGCCATCAGCTGAGGGGTTGAGAGACGCTCTCTCTCCAGACCCTGCGGGGCTCTATGGTCACCATGTGCAGCAGCCCTTAGCCTAGGGCTTCTGGCTGCTGCTGCTGCAGCTGGGGATCCATGCTGCATGCACAGGGTCTGCAACCAGTTGTTGTCTCTGTGGATCTTGTGTTGTTTAGTGCAACTGTGTCTGGGAGGGGCCCTTTAAGGGAGCGGTTTGCTGTTGAGTCTGCCCTGTGACCCTGTCTGCAGCTGTTCTTGGCACCCTTATTTCGATGTGTGCTACTTTGGCGTGTAGACGTTCCCTCGCAGCGCCTATTTCGATGTGGTGCTGCCCAGCGTTGAAGTTGAATGTTGACGTTGCCAGCCCTGGAGGACGTGTAGACGTTATTCATCGAAATAGACTATTTTGATGTCGCTACATCGAAATAAGCTATTTCGATGTAGTGTGCACATGTAGACATAGCCTCTGAATAATGTGTAGTCAAAGCAAATACTTCACAAGTAGTTTTTAATGCAGAATTCTCTAGGTAGGAATTTCCTAGCCTAAATACAATCTCCTAGACAAAAAAAGACATTGCAACAAAACCACAAGCAAAAACCTTTTAATAAATATAAAGCCAATCTGCCCTGGGATTCATGGTTTCTCCCAGTGACATCAATGGGGGGAGATCTGTACGACTGTGGGTCTTTACACTTGGAATCAATGGGAGGTATGGACCTTTGTCTAGACCCCAAGGAATAATCTGAGTTTACAAACATCTCATTTTCCCTAACAGCACATTTCTGGCTCCATGTTATAATTTTCCTAGTTAAGACCTGTGTGTTCAAAAGCAGTTTGGAGGGTCTCCATGGCTTCATTTTTCCCAGTGGCTACTATCACAGGGTCCAAAATGCAGTTCGAACCAGTGAGGGCTCATCACCTCTTACCTTCACAAAACAAGCAGTCCTGTAGCACCTTCAAGACTAATAATTTCATTTATTAAGAATGAGCTGTCATAGGAAATACCCACTTCTTCAAATTCTGGAATAGAACTGAGAAAGAACCACGTATCACAATCCCCAGCTTCTTCATTAGGCTTATTAAAAAAACTCGGGCAATGTATTTGTTTAGGTCAGGTGTCAGTAGCCTTTCTCTGTTACTTTCCCATGTAGAGTGCCGAAATTTGACCTTTTGACTTCTATGTGCAGTCTGAGTGCCAGTCCAAATTCCTGTGATACTTTTTAAAGTCACTAACAGTCCTGCTTAAAACAGATTCATTAATAAACAGAGATGAAGAGCTTTACTGTTTAGGTAATGGTTGGTAGCTTTAGCTGGCCTTTTGTTAGTCCTCAGGCAGCATGGCTTTGAGCAAGTTCCCAGCTTGCATGGGGGAGGAGGGGTGGGACTGAGCTCCTGCCTGGGTGCCAATGAAAATCAGTTAGCATGCCACTTTTGGCCCCTGTGCCAAGGGTTGCTGACCCCTGGTTTAGGTGTTTGGTCTTGCCCAAATTATCTTTAATCTCCATCCCATCCTCCGTGTTTGTTCTTCATTCTTTGTTTTCTTTTTATTTATATGGCTATAGAACCTTTTACTGTGGGTTTGAATTTTCTTTCCAAGATCCAACTCTGTTTGGCTTTTGGCAGTTCTCTCTTTCCACCTTCACTTTCTGAGCCCCAGGAAGTAGCTTCCCTTGCTGATCTCTCCCATCTTTCCTTCCTTTTAGGTTTTCTACTTTTATCTCGTAATAACATGTTTGAAATGCTTGCTGAATCCATTTTATTTGCAAGCCTTTCTTATAATGTTTTCCCTTGCTTGGGATGCAGGCTTCATAGACTCACAGAACTGAAAGGAACCTTGAGAGGTAATCAAGTCCAATACCCTGCACTCATGGCAGGACCAAGCACCATCTTGACCATCTTTGATATGTGTTGATCTAACTTGCTCCTAAAAGTCCCCAAGCCTCCCTAGGAAACATATTCTAGTACTTAACCATCCCAAAAATGAAGTAATGTGGCACTTTGGAATATGCTAATGAGGTGCTGTCATGAATATGCAGCACCTCATTAGTATAATGGCAGCCATGCATGCTTCGAAAGTGCTGGCTTCAAAATGCACGCTGCCCATGTAGCCGGGGGCCTTTCAAAACAGACTCCTGATTTCAAAAGCCCCTTCTTCCCATCTGGTTTTGTGAAGAAGCGGCTTTTGAAATCAATGGGGTCATTTCAAAAGGCCCCCAACTATATGGGCAGCATGCATTTACAAACTGGCAGTTTTGAAGCACACGTGGCTGCCCTTATGCTACTGAGGTGCTGCATATTCATGACAGCACCTCATTAGCATATTCCAAAGTGCCACATTACCATAGCCCTTCCTAAAGGAGGGGCTAGTGTGGCCACAGCCTTGCTGAATTTGAGCCTATTGCTTCTTACCCTTTCCTCAGAGATTAAGGAAATTATTTTTAATCCCCCCACCTATAACAATCTTTTAGGTAATTAAAAGCTCTTATAAAGCCCCCTCAATCTTCTCTTTTCCACACTAAATATACTAAATTCTTTCACTCTTCCCTCATAGGTCATGTTTTCTAGAACTTTACTCATTTTCGTTGCTCTTCTCTGGAGTTTCCCAAGTTTGTCCACATCTTTCCTGAAATGTGGCACCCTGAACTGGACACAATAACCCTGCTGAGGCCTAATCAGCATGGAGTAGAGTGGAAGAATAATTTTTCATGCCTTGCTTACAACACTCCTGTTAATATGTCCAAGAATGATGTTCACTTATTTTACAACAGTTGACTCCTATTTAGCTTGCAGTCTACTATGACCCCTAAATACCTTTCTGTTGTTCTCTTTCCTAGACAGTCATTTCTCATTTTATACGTGCAAAA
The DNA here is from genome assembly GCF_033958435.1 of Carettochelys insculpta. NCBI lineage: Eukaryota > Metazoa > Chordata > Testudines > Carettochelyidae > Carettochelys > Carettochelys insculpta. Next base: position 169,762,907 of record NC_134139.1, on the reverse strand, counting down.
CTGATTTTAAGAGATATTTAAGAACAGGTTAGTCAGATGTCTATCAGGGATGGTTTAGACAGTACTTGGTCCTGCCATTGGGGCAGGGGGCTGGACTCGATGGTCCCTTCCAGTCCTAGTGTTCTATGATTCTATGATTGCTTCCTAAATGGAGTATTTTGCGTTTTTGTTTGTTAAATATCATCCTGTTTACCTCAGACAATTTCTCCAGTTGGTCCAGGTTATTTTGAATTATAGTGCTATCCTGCAAAGCACTTGCAACCCTTGCCAGCTTGGTATCAGATAGTTTCTGCAATTTTGACTTACAGTAAGTAATTCCATGCTTCCTACACATTCAGATTCTTGAGTTCTTCAATTAAATTGTTTATCTTTTAAGGCTTAGCATCACCCTCATGCCATATTTATGGACAAGTAAACCTTTGAAATGTATTATTCTGAGGGTGACTTCTCGAAGCAAAGTTTATTCAAACTGTGAGGAAGGTGATACGGAGTCTAGCTGTGAAAAAAACTCCATACTCTTTTTTACTCTGCTGATGCTTGTTAAAATGCAAATTATTCTGTTTCCTGCAATCTTGCCCTCCTCCCTTTTTATTCTGGTGGCCCATACACTGTTTATACGTAAATGCTCCTTTCTTGTCTGCCTGATTGCTAGGCTTGTCAGAGAAGCAAACTCATCCCTTTGCAGAGGGCAGACCTATTTAACCTCTACTTCTGACATGACTCGCTGAAATACATTTTAGTCATAACCCCTGCATTTATCCATGATTCTTAATGTACTCTATGTGCATACATCACACATGAATATTAATGATCAGTGAGTTTTTAAATGATACTGAACGAGGCATATTTTGTACAAAATGATTACATCAGTATGTAGGATGTGAATATAGGATGCTTAAGGTCACACCCACCTTAAATCTCTGTAAATGACCTAGGCTCAGTGGACAGAAAGCGATGGGAGTGTAATTGGGACAGCAGGATAGGAATAGGGAAAGAGAGGGGCAGCTCACATTTAGTATCCAAAGATATTCAAGAAAGTTAATATTGCCCTAGATCCCTGAGAGCTAGATATCTGCCATTTTAGAGGAATGTTTAATGAGAAATCCTTCTGGAGATTCCTAAGTGAAAGTATCCTTATTAACTTAGCAAGGAACAATTGAGGTCCTTAAAAACGGCTACACAGAATCAGAGAGACAGTTCTCTTCTCATTGAAAGTTTAATGTCATTTGGTGAAGATTATTAATAGTTACAAAGTTTCTTTCTTCTGGCTGAGTCATGGTCTTTTCTTCTTTTGGGGTAAATGTGCTTGTTTTCAACATTGCTCCTTTTGAAGAATATCCCTACTTGCATAGGATATGTCTCCACAGCAGCCTTATTTTGAAATAAACTATTCCAAAAGAGCTATTCCGAAATAGCTTATTTTGAAATAATAGCACTTAGCTATCTTGAAATACATCTACTACACACAGATCCTATTTCAAAAGAGGCATTATTCTGTGCCTTAACAGTGCCTATTTCAGTCTATGGTAATCCCTCGAGTTACACGAGGGTTCCATTCCCACACACCTTTGTGTAACTTGAATTTTGCCTAAGTCCTTTTTCCCCAGCAGAATGCACGTTCTGCAGCTGGGGAAGCAGCAGCAGCACCTGGAGCTCCTTTTGAAAGGTAAGTCTTGGAGTTGGGGGGCTTAAGCCTGGTGGTGGGTTAGGGCTGTGGAATGGGGGGTTTAGCCTGTGGTGGGTTAGGGCTGCAGAGGGGGAGAGGGAGTGGAATTGAGCCGGTGTCACACATGTGGGGTTGAACCAGGACCAGGGGGTTGAGCCAGAGTTATGAGCAGGGGTGGTGAGTCAGAGCCAGAGCCGTGCTCAGATAGTAAGCTGGGGTGGAGGGGTTTGAACCGAGGCAGGGGGTGAGCTAAGCCATGTGTGGGGGTTTGAACTGGGGCTGGGGGTTCAGCTGCAGCCACACACGGGAGTAGTGAGCTGGAGCCATGCTCAGGTGGTGAGCCAAAGCCACGGGGTGAACTGAAGCCATGCGTGGGTGATGAGCTGGAGCCATGGGAAGTTTGAACTGGGGTGGGGGTGGGATGAGCCAGAGCCACCCACAGGGTTGGTGAACTATACCCATACATGGGGTTGGTGAGGTAGGCTGCGGTGGGTTTGAAACGAGATCAGAGGATGGGGGGCATTGAACCAGGACCACATGGGGCCAGAAGCTGAGCCAGAGCTGAGGGGAATGGGAACTCGTGTTAATGTGAGTTAAGCACAACTCGAAATTGTGCATTTTGAGGGTTTACTGTACGTTGAAATAACTTATTTGAAAATAGGTGCCATTCCTTATAAAATGTGGTTTAACAATCTCAAAATAAGTCAACTGCTATTTCAAATTTATTTCAAAATAGTAGTTGCATAATCTAGATCATGGTTTCCCAGCCTCCGGGTCGGGACCCAAACATGGGTCATGATTACATTTCAAAAGGGTCCCCGGCTGGGCTGGGCAGGGCATGTCCACAGGTACCTATTAAGAAGCCATGCACACTCCTGAAGTGATTGTCAAATTCTTAATTGGATTAACAGCCATCAGACTGTTAGGCCAATCAGTTACATTGAGAACCATTTCAGCTGCAGGGCAGAGAAGTGCATACCTGGGGGGCAGCGACTAGCTTAGGTAAGGTGGGGGCCTGAGTCTGAGGTTGGGAGAGAGGGCTGATCAGCTCCCTGGCTTTCAGCCTCTGCAGGAGATGGGGTCCCCGCAGACCCCAGCAGGGTTCCCACAGCTGGCTCTGCCAGCCGGGGTGCTGCACCCCAGCCGGCTTCCAGCTGCAGGGGTCCCTGTGCCTCCCCTAGCTCCCTCCAGCCTGTGAGTGACTCCTTGCCCCGAGTGTGGCTCCATTAGCCCCCTGCAGCCTCTGAGTGTGACTCCCCTAACCCCTGAGTGAGACACCCTTAGCCCCTTTCAGCCCCTGAGTGACTCCTGGCCTCTGAGTGTGACTCCCCCAGCCCCTTCCAGTCCAAGTGTGACTCCCCTAACCCTCTTCAGCCCCAGAGTGTGACTCCCCTAGCCCCCTTCAGCCCCTCAGTGACTTCTAGCTCCTCAGTGTGACTCCCCTAACCCCCACTAGGCCCTGAGTATGACTCTCCAAGCCCCTGACTGGGGTTTAAGCCGAGGGGAGCAGTTTGGGGATGAGTGTCTTTCCACCACCAGAACTCCAGCTATAGTAAATGTAGTGTTATTGGTTTATTTATGTATTTCCCCTTTTAACTATTATGAATATAAACATGAGGGGGTACAATTTTATATTCTTGCCTCAGGCACAAAATTAGCTAGTTATGGCTCTGCTCCCCACTCTCCTCCCCATATTTGAATTGCCTGGGGTCACCAAGTCTTCCTGAATTTTCAAAATGGGTCCCCGTCTGGAAAAGTTTGGGAACTGCTGATCTAGATGCTAGGTGAGTTATTTTGAAAGAACTATGCTCTGTAGACCTACCCATAGAGAATAATCATTGCCTGATAAAGACGGTCTTTAAATAAATTCATTTTTATTAGCACACCCTCTGCTTCGGTTCATGTAGAAGTTACAGACAAATGAAAGATTCTCAGAATATACTTTTCTATCAATAATAACTATAAAATTTAAATTTTAAATTTCCGTAGAAGAGCCACCTCTGTGGCAAGGTGCCCCCTTGTCTAGTTCAGGTTCCACACCTTTGCCCCTGGCTGTAGGGTTTAGGCTGTGCCTGTCTCAGTTTCTTTCCCTCCCCTAGTCTCAGCCAGGACTATCAGTCTTGCTGTGGGAGGGGAGCCCAGGCACTCCGCCCTCCCCAGCTGTCCTTTTGAGCACTCCCTGGACTCCATATCTGATTGGCCTTCTCCTTATCTCCTTTACATCTATTCTCCAGACTCCTCCACCTCCCCTCACTCTCCTCCTCCACTCCCCATCACTGCTTGACTAGGCTGCTTTTAAGCCTGCCAGCACCTGGGTGAGCTGGCTCTCATTAATTGATTGCAGTCACTCTCACCTGCTTTGCTGCACTATCTGTTTCCCTAGCTCAGGCTGCCGGCCTGAGCTTCCTTTTCCCTCATCCTGGCAGGATCTGCTGGCTTCCCTCTTACATCTGTTAAAGCTGTTCCTTTCCTCCAATGTGAGGGACCATTGTCTTGATGTGATGTCATATTTAAGAGCCATTAAAAGCAACAAGTTCTCTTATTTTGTAGCAAGTGTCCATATTGGAATTGTTTCCCAAAGCAGATCAAAGTGCCAAAAAAGATAATCCACCAGCTGTGTTGATATTTTCATATGTAAAAGAACTAGGACTGAATAGCATATTCTCTCTAGCCATTTTCCTAACACTCACACTCCATCACAATGAAAAGTTTCAAATAACAAAGAGGAATCATGGCAATTACACTCCAACTTTTTTTGCCCATATTCAGGACTATAATCTAGGCTGTTATGCTGTTGCTGCATATTCAAGGGGCCAATACTGATTTCATCAGTTTGAAGTATGTTTGGAAGTATATGTATTTGTATTCTGGGCTATCATCCAGTCTTTTCTCACTAATCCTTAAATTAGACAATGTCTTGTCAGAATGGCAGAATAATACAGCTTTCAGATGAGGCATTCTTTGCTCAGCTATATAGTCACATCCAAGGCCAGGCTAGGAAAGCCTAGGCTGTGTCTACAAATGCCCCCTCCTGTTGGAGGGGCCATGTTAATGAGGCAGTTCAGAAGACGCTAATGAGGTGCTGACGCGAATATGCAGCACATTGTTTGCATAATGGTGGCTGTGTGTGATTCAAAAGTGCCGTTTATGAATGCATGCTACCTGTGTAGATGGGGGCCTTCTGAAAGGACACCCCTGGCTTTGAAAGCCCCTTCTTCCTAAAACCAAATAAAAGAAGGAGCTTTCGAAGTCAGGGCATCCTTTTGAAAGGCCCCCATCTACACAGGCGGCAAGCATTCTGAAGTGGCACTTTTGAATTGCATGTGACTGCCACTATGCTAATGAGGTGTTGTATATTCATGTCAGCACCTTATTAGCATCTTCCAAACTGCCTCATTAACATGCCCCCCTTTTGGAGGGGACATGTGTAGACACAGCTCTAGTGGCAGATTTAATTTTAGCTGTGCCCCTCGTGGGCTGCTTAACTGTAATAAACCTATGTACTTGTTTCCAGTTTTTTGATTAGTTATTTGCTGTGTTTATAAAACTATATTTTAATTTATCATTTGTATTACAGTAACAACCATGGCTCCAGATTAGGTTGGAACTTCTTTATACAAAGCCTTATCTGGTGCTTTTTTTTTCACAAAATAGTTGCTGGTACTCAGCAGGTTCCCACCTTTTTCACCCAGCCAGTGCCATGGCTGGGGCTGCTGAGGAACAAGTACTCAGTACCAGCAACAACCGGCACAAAAAAAGCACTGGCCTTATATATATATATATATATCTCATACAATAAGAGACAGTCCCTAATACTTGCTTTGAAGAGTTTACAAACTAACTGGGATTACCCTAGTCATTTTACCGATGGGGAGCTGAGGAAATTAAGTGACTCTCCAGAACAATATATCTATAGGTCTCCTGAGTTCTGCTCTGCTACTTTCACCAGACCATCTCTGGTGTTGTCTTTTAATTCTGAATGTCCACTGGGGATTTAAGTCTTAGTAAGGCTTGGAAAAATTCAGTTAATTCCTCCCTTTGAGGGTTCTGATCAGGTGAGTGATCATGAGGGCACCTAACAGAAACCAAGATCTTATGTGTGCTTCCAGCCACATGGTTACCTCAGTTTGTGAGTCTGGGTCCATCCCCTTGCTTACCTTTCACTATTTCTTCTTAGAAATTCAAGGACCATCTGCTTTTGCTGAAGTTAACAGGCTGTATGCTCTTGCTGAGTTCAGTCCAAATTAAGAACTTGCCATATTGGCATACAGTTGTGGTCCATCTACTACAATATCCTGTATCTGGCAGCGGACAGTGACAGACACCTCAGGGGAAGGTGCAAAACCTGAAGTAGGCAGAGATGGTGTAATCTGGTCTCTAGGGGAGTTTCCAGCTAACCAGAAATAATATTTAGAGATTGGCTTATACTCTGAAGCATGAGGTTTTATAGCCCCTCTAAATCTTCTTTTTGTATTTCTTACTGTTATGGCTCTGGATATTCTTGTTGTTCGCGTAAATGTGCAGTTCCTCTTTGAATCTTGCTAAGCTCTTGCCTTCAATTACATCCTCAGGCATTGAGTTCCAGAGTACATTCTTTTATCAGTTTTGAATTTGATGTCTTTCAGTTTTATTGACTGTGCCTTTGGTTCTGTGTTGAGACAATGAGAATACCATTTTCTCAATACCATTTATTATTTATATATAATTCTTAATTGTCTCCTTTCTAATTGTTATCTTTTTTTTCTTCACATGAGAGTTACCCCATGCCCTCATAATTTTTTCATGCTCATCTCTGAGTACTTTCTAATCTGCAAAGCTTTTTGAGGTGGGGTGACCTATATTATACATAGTATTCCAAGAGAGGACAAATCATTGATTTGCATAACATCTTTATAATATTTTCTGCAGTTTAGTGTTTTGTTGGCTTTTTGACTACAGTGCTATTACAAGCAAGCGTCTTCATTGACCAGAATACCAGGTCCTTTTCTTGATCTGATTAGTTACTTTAGAATCCAGTTAGAAGTATGAGTAATTCAGAATTTTCCATGAAACATGCATTGCTTTTCGTTAATCAATGCTGAGTGTCATCTGCAGTCATTTACCAAGCTTTAGAAAAATAAAATACACTGTATACCTATTGCCATTTTAAAAATCTACATTTGTATGTGCCAAATTAAGCATAGGAAGTAACTATGGTATATATTTACGATACCAATCAATTATAACCGTTGGCAAATGCTGTATTTAAATGGTGTCCACTATATAAGAGGCCAGAAGAGCTTTATGAAAGCACTTATTATGCACTGGAAAGATACATATGTAATATACAGAAGAAGAACACATGATATATTGTTTAACTGATGAATTGACATGGAAGGACTTTTAGTGAACCCAGATTTTATTTTCTCTTACATTCCATATTTCTGGAATCACATATTGTCACATTTCTGCCAGGGGGGCACTGACAGAAAAAGGTTCAAAAATGCCTATTTTATTTCCAATGCAGTTTATAAATGGTGAGAAATGTTTCTTGCTACAAAAATGGGAATCCCAAAGGGTTTGGTGGTTTACATCTTATGAACAGTGAAAGGTGTGGGTAAAAAACTTGGGGTGAAATCCTGGCCTCACTGGAAGCAATGAAAAAACTCTTATTTACTTCAGTAGACTCAGGATTTCACCACTGAACTTTCGTAGTAGGTCTTTTGTTCTGCACCAGGATTTTCTCATTGTCCTATTTCTGTGACTCTCAGTTAGCCTCTGTATCCTCAGTTGTCCTCCTTTTCAGCAGCTGCCTAATAACTCCTGTCCCATTTCTTTCATAACCCTCCTACTCCAACAAAATGAGGTTAAACATGTAGGCTACGTCTACATTAGCCCCTTCTTTTTGAAAGGGACATGGTAATGAGTGAGGTCAGAAGATGCTAATGAGACACTGCCATGAATATGCAGTGCTTCATTAACATAATGGCGACCGCAGCAATTTGAAAATGCCGCTTTTGAATCACGCACTGCCTGTGTAGACAGGGGGCTTTCAAAAGGACCCTCCAGTGTTTGAAAGCACCTTATTCCTAAAACCAAATAGGAATAAGGGGTTTTCGAAGACTGGAGGGCTCCTTTCGAAAGGTCCCTGTCTACACAGGTGGCGTGTGATTCGAAAGCAGTACTTTCAAGTTGCTGTGGCCACCATTATGCTAATAAGGCACTGCATATTCATTGCAGCCCCTCATTAGCATCTTCCAACCTCACTCATTACCATGCCCCTTTCGAAAAGAAGGGGCTAGTGTAGACATAGCCATACACTGATTTAACCTCAGAAAAAATCAAAAAATAAAGTGAGTCTTTTAACTTGAAATCATATGGCTATTAAGACTGGTTATTCAACCAAACATAAATTCTAGGACTAGGGAAAATCATGGGATGAGTGATTTAAAAAATAGGAAATCTGAAAACTTATGAAGGTCCATGTTCCCTTAAATAAATTGTCCTTTTAGGGAGAAGGGGTTAACAAGAGTACTCTTGATTATACATGTGAAATTAGGAGCCACAACCTGAGATAAACATTAAAGCAATGAAATGGAACACTGAGAATTAATCAATTGATGATGCCTCTAAGTTCTTTGCCCAAAATGCTCATTTTCTGTGGTCATGTTATCATATACCTAGAGGAATATTTGCATAAATGTCTATCAACCACAGCAACCTGTCATTAACTCAATTCCACTTCAGGCAAATCTGCAGCCCATGAGGCTTTCAATGGCATCTGACATACATTTTAAAACTGATCAAAACTGATAGGCATTGCTAGATGATTCTGCCTGGTAAATGTCAAACAATGGTTATTTGGAGCAGTACCATGTAAATGTCTAGTTTGTTGAGTATTATTTTCTTATGCTGTGTGATTTGTCAAGACTTCTAATGTTCTTATGCCAATCAGGTACATATTGCAATTCGATAATATTCAGCCCTAAATGAAACTGATCCCGTTTTTTATTGTATGTGGATCTTTGAGTAAAATAGCTGAGATTCTTTCTCAGTACGCATTAAGAGTGAAATCCAGTCTCCACCGATGTCTAAAGGAAGTTTGTTTGAATTTAACTAACAGATTAATTTTTCTGTCTGTGCTTATTGAGTTTTCTCGTGAACACAGGGCCAGGCTCAGCCCTGGAATAATTCTCGTACTGTCAGTGGTGTTTGAGGAGTTACTACCAGGCTGCATTTGGCCTGGTAACCACAAAATATTCACCCTTCTTTTCCAAACAGCTATGTTTCTAGACACTGGCAGGAGATAACTGACGTGTTTAGTGCTTTCTAACATGACACTTACATGGGTCAGCAAAAGCCAGTGTTTCAAGTTTTTGTCAAATGCTGATCCTCATATTTTCACTAGATCCCACATATGGGGAGATTTTGTGAAAAATTATGTGTTTAAAAGATCATTTTGCTTACTGACCTCCTCCCTCACAGTGATATTATAAAGAATAATGCAATATTTGTTTAGCACTTTGAAATTGTAAAAGCACTTTGAAGTGCTGAGTATTAAGTATTATTATTACTTTCACAGATTTTGTTGTATTCTATGGAATCCAAATTTTCATGTAAAAAATGAAGTTTTGGGGCCTCTTCTTTGAAAAGGTAACCTTTCTTCTGTGGCTAAATGTACTGTAGCTTAAAGTGCAGTCAGCTTTGCAGAAACGTGTCTGTAAAATATCAACACATGTTACCATCTTACAATTCCTCCATGTGCAGTGCTCTTATTGATTTGGAACCCAGGCCCGTATGTGCTTATGCACGAGTGGTCCCATTAGACTCATTGGGATTGTTCAGGTGTGTAATGTTATTTATGTGCATAAGGATTTAGATTCCAATCTTAAATGGGAGTTCTGCATGTGACAGCTTGCAGGGTCAGATCCCACAGCATTTGCAAGCCTGTGAATTCCAATGGTTTTACTTCTGTAAGATAGTAAGTTCTACGTCAACGTGAAATCATGATAGCAGATTCATGACTGGCATTCCTGAGGTCCATATATGTGGACATTGTGCAATGTTCATCTTTTTTCTGGATGTTTGGAAGGACATTGTCTGAAGAGCTAGGGACCTTCATGTGTGGTGGTTCCAAATTACTTATTTGTATTTTTACAGTGGCAGGATAAACAGACAGTTAAGTGATATTTTTTATAGAATTTCTGCAGAAATGTACATTGTAAGGACTGCATTGCAATACATCTTCAAGCATAGGGCTGAATGTCCAATAGCTTTATTAACAGATGTAAATAACTTAATTTGACTTGAAAGTCCATGTGAGAAGATGAAGAGGTAAACTTACACCTGAAGGGCTCTCTCTTATACCCTACAAGTAATTCCACTGAAACCAGTGGGATAAGAAAGTTGCAGGATTGTGTCCAAAGGGAGGAGTATCATTTACATAATGATTGACTAAAACTGAAACATGAGACATTTTCAAAAGTGACGTAAATACTTAAAACCCAGTTCCAAAAGTGACTTGCACTTAAGTCAGAGCCTGAGTCTCATTGAATTTCAGTGGGGTGTGGATTCTAAATACCTAAGTCATTTCTTTCCCTGTAGCAGGAGCTATCTTGTTCTTTGCCTCTTGGCTAGAGGCAGGACGTATGGCCCCGTTCCATAATTGCAGCTTCACAATCATCCAGCTGAGGTGCTACTGAGCCTGCATCCTATCCCTAGATATCTTTTGTAGTTTGCCTTCCACCATTATCTTCAGCTGTCAAAGCCTTTATCCAGATTTAATATTAGGTGTCCCTTCCCTTCAACGTCCTTATCAAAGAACTTGATTTTTCTTTCTATTAAAATATATGCCAGAGTAACTACGGCCTTAATCCTGCAATTCACTGTGCATCAGTCCCTCACTGCACTAATGCTCAGCTCCATTCACTATATTTATCTCATTGAGGTTCACTGCAGGATGAAAACTGTACAAAATTGGACTTGTAGCATAAATGTTTGGTTTGGACACTACTGCGATTGTGATATGCTTGGATCCATACATAGGGCATATTGCGTGCACACACCTTCACATGAAAATGAGCTGCATTGTCATAACAAGCTAATCTCTGAAGCTAAAAGATTGGCATCAGGTAAGCATCTACATAATTTGGATCCTTATGTAAATGTTACATGAGCCTCTTTGGTCTCTTCAAGACAGGAAATCCCATGAGCTTGAATAGTTCATTGGGACATTTCCCATATTTAATCCTCCCAGTTGATCCATCAATCAATCATGGCAACCAACCAAAGGTTCACTTTCAGTGCTGGAATACACTATAAGCAAACAATTTAACAGAGGAAAACTTCTCTTGTTTTCTTATGCAGGCAAAACTTGCATTAAAGCCACAAGGAAAGCAGGAATGGGCCCTAAGTGCTGTGCTTGCTCCATTTGAAAACAATGGCAAGATTTCAGGTGCTGAGAAGCTGCATCTCCATTGAGTTCATCTGGAAAGGGCATTGCTAAGCACTTTGCCAGACTGAGACAATAGGCTCAGGCCCTAAATAACAGAAGCCCTCAATATTTTACAAAAATTGAGGAATTCTTTTAAATACGCTCTGTATATTGGGAAAATATACATGAAAGCTTTTTCATTATTATTCTTTTTCCTCCCACTAGTTTGCCATACTCCCTGTAATAGGATGTAGTTAGGCTCGTCGGTTATTTGTACAGCATACTTAGAATTCTTTAAAAAAACCTAGTCTGCTTAAAAATTGAGTGTGTTGCTTGACTTATGGAATATTTGCAAATGTAAAATAAGTTAGAGTATTTTTTCAATGGAAATCGGAGCAATTTTCAAAAAAGTAGGTAAGTATGGAGTATGGTTTATTACTGCCAGGCATTATCATTTGTGTGCTTTCTCAGTTTGCATTCAGTATGAGACAGATTTGTAGAGCTAAATTTGCAATGACAGGTACTTGCTTTGAATGTTTGAGAAATTTTCAGTTGTTTTCACATTGTTTCCCTTTAGCAAAGAGTAGAGTTCCAGGAAGTTACAGCTGCAGAGCCTTGATTTTTCATTGCTTAAAGGTTTTCAGGCCTCTTACCCTAACACATTAATGTTAATAGAGCAGCTTCAGAATTTCAAGCAGTGCTCTCAGTAATTAAAGCTGATGCTAGCTGCCTCTTCTCCCTTGATGCTGACACAAGGTAGAGAAACTGTCAAGTTTTCAAGAATTATTACACACACTTAGAAGAGAACAGCCTAGCAGCTCCTTGAAATAAAAGAGCAGCATTTTTAAAATTGGAATGTGGAAAGGAGTATCCAGGAGAAGGTGGAAGAAGGCCAAGGAGGGGACAGATGCTGTAATGGGGCGAGAGAGGGAACAGATCAAAAAGAACACAGTTCTGGTATCCATTAGTGTTGAAGTTTAGTTCATCTTAATGCAGTATTCCGTAACACAGAAAGGGGACCTTAAAAGAATTTTATTGGATTTTAAAAAATTGCAAATAGGATGCAAGTCTTCAAACTAATGGTCAAATGCCATCCTTCTATGCTATCCACGTGTCCCAACATATATCTGGATCAGTGCTGTGAAAGGAATAACTCATATAGGTTGTGTCTACTCTTGCCCCCAACTTCGGAGGGGGCATGGTAATCATGGTGATGGGAGATTGCTAATAAGGTGCTGCAGTGAATATGCAGTATTTCAATAGGCTAATTCTCCCCCACGGCAACTTCGAAGTGTCAGATTTCCAAGTGCCGGCATGCATGTAGCCATGAGCACTTTGAAGTGCCCGTGCTACTTTGAAGTTCCTTTACTCCCCCCAAAATTAAGCTGTTTGAGCTGTGTGTCACTGAGCTGTCTGTTAAAAGCACTGGGCACTTTGCAAAAAAATTATGGGGAGTAAAGGCACTTTGAAGTAGCATGGGCAGTTTGACACTTTGAAGTTGCCATGGGGTAGAATTAGCCTAATGAAGTGCTGCATATTCCTCACAGCACTTCATTAGCAGTCTCCCATCACCCTGATTACAATGCCCCCTTTAAAGATGGGGGCAAGTGTAGACAAGCCCATAGACAGTAAGCAGTCCTGTTGTCTCTAATTGCCTCATACAAAGTTCCTTGAAGTCAATGAAAGTGTCTTCTCTTCCTCCAATAGAATACCCGCTCTTGTTGTGGGATTAACATGATGTGTTAATCATGCCTCTTGTTGCTCTGGCCAAACTGGTCTGGATTATTCTAATTTGCTATGCACAATGTTTGCTTGGTTTTGTATACTAGTGGCAATGCCGTTTTCTTTGTAGGAGACACTAGTATTCTCAAGTATGAAAAAATATAAACTATTGTTAGAAGAAAACATAAGGCTGGATCTTGTAGGAGCAGCACTGAATAAGATCATTCCGTCATTTTTATTGTCTCCTGTAAGAAAGAGGGCAAAACTCCTGCCACAGTGTGGCATGCCTGTATTATATTTTTAAGCTGACTCTGACATTGACATTCAAATTAGGCCAAGTACTGGGGTCCTCTGGAGTAGGGTAGAAAGCAAGGAGGAGGGAATGTACAGGTAGGGTTGCCAACTGTCTAATTACACAAGCTTGAACCCATCCTTATAATCCCCTTCCACACCCCAGAGCTCTCCCAGAGCCCGCACCCTTCATGGACCCCAAACCCCAATCTTGTGCCCCAGCCCTGATCCCTCTCCCAAGCTAAATTTCTTCCCAGAGCCTGCAACCCCCTTTTGCACCCTAACCCCCTTCCCCAGGCTCATCACAGAGCCCCCTTCCAGAGCTAGGATAGTGGAGGCTGTGAGCGGAGCAGGTTCTGGCCAAGCGGTGCTTACCTTGGGTGGCTCTTGATCAGTGTCACAGCAGGGTTAAGTTAGTCTCCCTGCCTGCACAGCTGTGCACCACTCCTGGAAGTAGCTGACACATCCCTGCAGCCCCCTAGGGGAGGGCAGCTGACTCTGCACACTGCCCCGACTTCAGTCACCACTCCTGCAGTTCCCCGTGGCCACAGTTCCCAGCCAGTGGGAGCTACGAATTCAGCTCTCAGGACGGAAGCAGCACAAAATGATCACCTGGTTCTAAGCCCCACTTCGGGGAGCCACACAGAGCCAGCTCAGGCAGGGGGCCTGCCGGAGCCCTGGTGTGCCACTGCACTTTTAGCTACCTAAAATCTTTTGGGTTGATTTCAGTAGCTTCTGGGAGACTCCCAGTGAAATTGGGAGAGTTGGCACCCTGTACAGGACAAACACCAAGAATTTTGTAAATTGATAGTGAAAGCAAATAAGTCAATGAAATTCTTCGGAGAACTGGTACTGGGACACTAGTGATGCCAAAGAACATTTTGTTTGTGTTGAAAATAGAACACTTAGCTGAGTAATTAGGGACTTCCGTATAGGTGACTGTTTGCATGTCAATGCAATTACAAATTTTATTATTTATTTTGATGTTTAATTTTGTAAAATGTGCTTTGTCATTAAGTTGTGCAGTAGTGAAGAAACAAGCTAATTGTGACAAATAACAAAAATACCATGCATGTATGTGAAAGGTATGATTTTATATACCAATATACAGGAAATTATACCAAATCATTATAACTGTGCAATCTTACTGCATAAGAATCATATACTTAGAGATGGAAAGACTGCTGTTAGATCACCCACTGTAATGTGATCACATCCCTAGAGCTGTAAACAGATGAAAATATGTTCAGCCTTCTAATATGTAGTCATTGCTGTGAAGTGCCAAAATAATTTGGAGGAAGTTGCAGTACTCATCCAGGGAACTACCATCCAGCCACACACTTCCATAGATCTGTCCCATATCCGTCTTGGAATAGCCTTGGGTGTATTCCTACAAGACAGAAGTGAACAAGTACTTAAAAGGGACCTTCTTACACTGTTTGAGCTGTCTATTAAAAGCACTGGACACTTTGCAAAAATTTGCCCTAAGTGTGTGGGTATGTCAGTTTCTCCATCTTTTGAAAAAGAAGTCAGTAATGCCATCTCTGTCTCACACACAGATTCTGAGGACTAATTCATTTATGTTTGTTAGGGTTTTTTGGGATCATTTAATGCAAGATGCTTTATAGGTGCAAAGCATACAGTATGATTATTCTCATGATACTACTTGGTGATGTACTGCATTAACAATAATTAAATACTGTGCTAGTGATGTGGCTAAATCCCAGTGGACTGTTATAATAATGTACTGTTTTGTCAATATAAAAGTTCCATGTTTCACTGCATAATCAAAATTTGGTCATTCCTTTGCACTATTTTTCCTTTTCTTTTTCTTTTTTTTTTGTTTTGTTTTGTTTCTTTCACACAGTCATATTTGTGCAGGAGAGTCTATGCTAAATAGTACAATAGACTAGAATCTATGCAGAGAACAATATGTTTTCATTTTAACAATACAGACCAGAAGTAAGTTAATAGATTGATATGAACAAAACAGAGAAGCAAAGAGAAATATTAATAAAACAGTAAGTCCTGGGGATGAAATCTTTATCCTGCTGAAGTCAGTTTTGACTTTTGTGAGGTCAGGATTTCACTCACCATATAGAATAAGGTTTTGTTGTTTTAATTGAATATTGAATTTCCTTTTAAAACCTTGCTTAAAATTATATTAACTATAATAAAATATTATTCAGGTATCTCCCAATATAGCAGACTGCTCTGATTATAACTTTGCTCTTGCCAAAGAGCATGAATGCATTGGTATTCCATCATGACTCTCGTTGATGTAATTGCAACAAAGGGTCCTGTGGCACCTCACAGACTAACAGAAAAGTTTTGAGCATGCCACAGGACCCTTTGTTGCTGTTACAGATCCATACTAACACAGCTACCCCTCCAACGATTGCTGTAATTAAATATTATTTGTATATGGAACCAGGTTTTGATTTTTAGACCACCAATGGGGTCAGAGACAGGGAGAGACTTTTCACAGATACATAAAAATCATTCCAGCTGCTCCTTCATTATTATGTTGTCTTTGTAAGCCAGTGGCTACAGTCGGGTTATAAGAAGCAGCATATTCTCTGGATTCCATTTCTGTTTAGTATCTAATTGTTTGTAGCATGCACCTGCAATAGCTTATCCATTACGCAGTTCTCAAGAGCAAGTTTGCAGGAAGACAGTGCTAAAGTGAGCTGGAAATGTAAATTCTTAAAAGCATACATAATCCTCTACAGGAGTGGTTTTAAATAGCCTAGATATTTATCTGCTTTTTGAAACTTTTGCTTTAATAAGCTGAATTTTGAAGAGGAATATGAATGCCTAAATCAAACTGAAGTATTCAAATTTTTGCTTCCTGAATTTGACAGCTGCAAGGACTTGCATAAGGACAGGAGAAGAATTAATCAAAAACTAAATACTGTATACCTTAATTTACAAGCCACTCATGATTAGTAATCATTTCTGTTTAATAGCCACAACTTTACTGCAAAAACTACAGGAGCAAATAATTAACCATACTAAAAGCTGTGGCTTCTATATGTAGACACATGGAATCTGCTGTCTCAAGCAATAACTCAGAATGGTTGAAAGAAATCTCATTACAGTACTTTGGGACAAATGTATAATTGGGACAAACAGGATATTTTGGGATGAGATTACCATATAAGAAAGTGACTGCTATGGGAAGACATCTGCATAGCTGATGAGAAATGGTGTAATAGAGTTAGACACCTGCTCATGAACAGTTTAGGGAAATGGAAACCAGGTTTGAATTCACTGTGTTAATAATCCTTCATTATTTGTAGTTTAGTTTAACCTTTAAATGATTTTTCAGTAGCAAATTTGAGAACCGTGGGTGACATTTACTTCATCAAAAAATGAAGTTCAGTTTGCAACAAAACAATTTGTAAGGCTTAGGTCATCCAGTCGGGGGATAGCAACAATCCCATTTGACTTAGGTGACCAGTCAGAAAGTTTGAGTAGTGAATCAGAATATCAGTTAATTAAATGAATGCTCAAAATGTAACACTCAAATTATTTGAGTGGGGGTGCATTATGAACTTGTTCAGAAAAAAAGAGATCTGTTCATAGTTGTGGAGACAAGAAAGAAAATGTCTAAATTCACCAAATAAGTTGTTGACATCAAATAATAAATCAGTTTAAATTTGGAAATTGACATCCCTGTTGGGTAACTGAGACTTTCCAATGAGATTCTATGAAAAAATGCTTTAATTTTATAATGGACTCATACATTTAAAATTAATATTTTAATTAGCTACAATACTGAAAATCATGTGTTCTATCCACAGACCAGCAGTACTCCTGGTCACCTTCTCAGCACTTCAATGAAGAAAGATTCTCACCTGCTCCGAGGAACATGAAAGGATTATCTGGTAGTCGCAACCAACCACAATTATGTTCTGCTCATACTTGTGGCTTAGCATCCCCTGAAGATTGTGAACACACCCTTGACCATATCCACCATGGGCAGGAGCCAAGGCAATCATATCTTCTCAGCCCTACCGAGAGCTGCCCGCTGGATCATCATCGCTGCTCACCCCGGAGCTCCATCCATTCAGAATGCATGATGATGCCCATGGTTATGGGTGATCATATGTCAAGTAGCACTTTTCCCAGAATGCACTACAGCTCACATTACGAAACTAGGGACGATTGCACCATGTCTCACGCTAATCCTAAAATTAACCGAATTCCTGCCAATCTCTTGGATCAGTTTGAGAAACAACTTCCTCTCCATAGAGATGGGTTTCACACGTTACAGTATCAGAGGACCTCAACAGCTGCAGAACAGCGCAGTGAAAGCCCAGGAAGAATACGCCATCTTGTTCATTCTGTACAGAAACTTTTCACAAAGTCTCACTCTTTGGAAGGATCATCCAAGGGTAATGTCAATGGGACAAAAGGAGACAGCCGAGGGGACGACCATCATCATGGACATCATTCCAAGCATAGCAAAAGGAGTAAAAGTAAGGAGCGAAAACCGGAAAGCAAGCATAAATCTGGAATGAGTAGCTGGTGGAGCTCTGATGATAATTTGGACAGTGATAGCACATACCGCACACCTAGTGTGGTAAATAGACATCACGTAGATCATATCTCCCACTGCTACCCTGAAGCACTCCAGGGGCACTTTGGCGATCTCTCACTAAAGACTTCCAAAAGTAACAATGATGTGAAATGTTCTGCTTGCGAAGGGTTAGCAATGACCCCTGATGGTAAATACATGAAAAGGAGTTCTTGGTCCACACTTACAGTAAGCCAGGCTAAAGAAGCATATCGCAAGTCATCACTTAACTTAGATAAACCTCTGGTTCATCAGGAAATCAAACCTTCTCTGAGGCCATGCCATTACCTTCAGGTGAGCACCAGATTTTGCTATTATTTGTAATGGAGAAGCAATGAGTTATTATTACACCAGGATGTCATTGTAAAATATATATGGGTGCCCTGTAAATCTCTGATGGTGTTTACCAACTGCAGGTATCTTTAGGTGGGAAATCTGCAGCATTTATTATTTATGAATAAGATTCAAACTAATTAATTTATTTCCAGTACCTGAGTTTGTACTGTGTTTAAATCTGAATAATGTCTATGCTTCAGATTATAGAAAGGGGCACTTTGCCTAGCAGTGTGTGTCTAGAATAAATGTGTAGAAAACAATTGTAAATTGAAGGTACTAAGTCTGGGTGAAATCATGAGAGATCTTTCCTTCTGTTTTGTCACTCCCACACTTCCTTCCAAACCCTCTTAACAACACAAAGCTAGATTTTGCTGGTACACTCAGTTGCTTTTGCTGCTCTGGTGATGCAAAGTAGTTTAAATGTCTAGAGAAACCATGTCTATGGTTGTTTTGCATCACTGAAATAGAGCAAAGCAGCTGAGGGTACCAGTGAATCTGGTCTTGTGTCTTTAATACTTGGTCTGAAACACTCATAATACTTAGTGTGTCTACTGTGAGGATGAAGGCTTGAGCCACTACTGTTTGAAATTTTAGTGGATGGCCTCAGGGAGAGTAAATGTTTAAAATTGAGCATTTAGACAACTAGAGTAACCTGTCAAACTAGATATTTGCCTATCTGATATGAAAGCAACTTACTAAATGATGAGAATTACTAAGGCTAGTCATTCAGAAAGGTAGGGAGCTCTCAGGACCACATGGTAATAGCAAAGGCACTGCTAGCACCCTCTGTCACAGAAATATTTGGAAATGGATCCTGGCTAGTTCAGAATAATTCAAGGAATTAGGATGTTGACTATGCAGCCAAACCAGCACCTCACAATCATATCTATATTTATGCTCAGAACACCCCTATGAGGGCTCCCCATTGCAAGTAAATATCTGAGCCACAGAGAGGCTAATGACTTGCCTAAAGTCACACAGGATGTCTGTGGCGGAGCTTAAACCTAGGTATCCCAAATTCCAAAGTTACCCCTTAATCACTGCATCACCTGTCCTCTTCCTCTCACTAAGAAACAGCTGAACTGTGTCTCCTCAAGTTTCATCTTTGGGGAGTAACCAAGCCAGGAAAATTTCAAGGTGTGTGATGGCAATTTAAAAAAAAAAAAAGAATAACTGGGAACAAGGGGTTAGAACAGAAACTCTTGTGCAGCTTTAACTATAGTGGTTGCTACTGCTCCGTACGTAATTTTTCCCTGTATATGGAAAAATGTTGTTAACAAGGAAGTATCTTTAATCATCAATTATCAGATTATTTGGCTATTTAGGTACAACACATTTGAAATGGAAGCCTATTATCTGATTTACTCTACTGTTTGGCATGAATCCTTAGGTGTGACAAGGATATTCAGGAAGAAAGCTGGAAGTGAACTAAGTATCAATAGTAAAATTATAAACTTAAAAGTTGGATTTTACCGTTTCCAGTATTCAAATATCTGTGAGCACTGCTGGAAGAGAAAAGGAAACTACTTCAGGCAAAAATGTACAACTAACAACCACTACAGTTTGGGAGCGTAATGTTATGTGCCATTGATTGATATTCCTTCCTCAGTCATTCAACAGTATTGGAAGCAGCAGCATGAAATCAAGGTAAACACATGAGTGGTACAGCAAACGAATCAGCACATAAAAGATAAAATAGCATGTTGTGCTACAAAAGGGCCACAGCCCCATTCTGCCTTCCTGATGCATTAAAGTACTAGTGTCATCCTTTACAGCACTGACATTGCCAGTGTGCAGGTGGTAATAGCAGCAGCGGATTCTGAGCATGCAGTGTAGCCTTTAAAACAATAAACCCAATGTCAGTTGAGCTGCACTCTCAATTCAAGTATACCACTATTCAGAAGAGCCTGAGGACAGGTTCACTTAATTGTCACATACACAAGTCCTAGTCCAGTAACCCTATTGAGGCCACTTTTGCTTCAATAAGGTAACCTTATAGTCTTGGAAGATCTGTGCTGCAACTCTGTGTACTGTCTCTTTGTTGGGAGGATGACATTCATCCTGACCAAATTCCATATGCACTACAATGCCATGGAGGCAGATTACAAACTCCAGATTTTGTCTCATGAAACACTATATTCCAACTACACAAAACTACTTCTCATGCTGCATAACTGAGTATATTTTTTTCTTTATGTGCATTACTATGAACTACAGTGGAACATCAGAATCATGAACACTTAGGCCATTTCTACACCCGCCACTTTCTCCAAAAGTGGCATGCTAATAAATGGCCTGAAATATGCTAATGAGGCATAGATGTAAATTCCCGGCACCTCGTTAGCATAAGGTCACATGATTTGGGGGACTCCAAAACAGCATGTAGAGGCACAGCCCCTGAGGGATCTTCTGGAAGAAAGTCCTCCTTCTGGAGTCCCCTTCTTCCTGATAATTTTCAGGAAGAAGAGGCCTCTGGAAGGAGGACTTCCTTGTGGAAGATCCCCCAGGGGCCGTGCCACCACACGCTGTTTTGAATTCCGGAAGAGCTTCTTCCTGACTCCAAATCATGTGACCCTGTGCTAACGAGGTGCTGGGAATTTACATCCGCACCTCACCAGCATATTTCAGGCCTTTTACTAGCACGCCACTTTTGGAGAAAGTGGCATGTGTAGAAACAGCCTTAGAGTTATGAACTGACCAGTTAATGAAACACCTCATTTGGAACCAGAAGTACATAATCAGGCAGCAGCAGAGATCTGAAGAAAAAGAAAAAAAAACCAAGCAGAGTACTGTATTAAAAGCAAATTACTAAAAAAAAGGAAAAGCATGTAGTAAAGTTTCAAAGCTGTGTTAAATCAGTGTTCAGTTGTAAACTTTTGAAAGAACAATCACGTTTTCTTTGGAGTTGTGAATATTTCAGAATTATGAATGACCTTCATTCCCAATGTGTGTGTAACTCTGACATGCTATTGTGCTCATGCACTCATTTCATAATGTTCTGAGTGCCAACTTGTGCAGTTCTGTATTTACCCCCTGAATAGCTTTAAACAACTAGGGACTTTATACTAAATTGATACTCCCTCTTTCCAGTTTCCAGGGATTCAGAGGTATCTACTGGCCAAGACTGAAGTGCTGCTCTTTGAAAGAGAAAAGTGAAATTATTATGTGCACTCAGCAATGGGGTGCAAAGTTCTGACTAAATGCACTGAGAATCTCTGATTATTACTGAGATTAATGACATGACAGCATGCTACCTTCAAGTACTAAAAAACATTTACTGTTTCTGATGGAAATACTGCTGCAGATAGGCTTTGGCTGATTTTCCAAATAACGTAACAAAATAGTCCTAGTTTCATATCCTTGTGAAACCCAGTGCAAGTTGATTTTATTGCACAAGTGCTGTCAGCTGGATGAGAAAAGAGAGGCTATATTCCCACCAATATTTTGTCAGTAATGATTCGCTTTTATATATCTACCACTTCTTTGTTGTCAATAATATTCAATATTGCAAAGGTGGGTAGACTGAAAGTTGGTCGTTGCCACATTTGTGCAGGACTATCCTCAGGGCCCCAAGAAGCCTGCAGCCACAAGTAAAGTGATATTTTAGAGCCCTGAATCAATTCACACCTGTAACAGGGGCACTGCATGGAGTACTGCCACTGATGATAGATGACCACACACTCCCTTTGGCTAGGATTGATCTGATCAGGTAGTGCAGTTCTGGGTCATGAGTGAAATTGTTCAACACTCATTTTAAAAAGGGAATCTAACCTTCAAATGGTTATGATTTTACCAGCCTTTCTGGATCATATTTTACTCCCATCTTTAAAGGATGGCTTTTAATGGTACTTATTCATCCACATAAGTATCTTAGGGCAATGTATTCATGGTCTCTTTCTTCAACTAAGGGAATAATTAGACCTCCCTTTAAAATTGTACAGGTAGTAAAGTGTTTCCTATACCTGGAAAGTAACAAAAGTACTGACTTTCCTCAGGCTGCTAATTAATTGTCTGTAGAGTTTTGAGTTAGCTGTTCAGACCCATAAAACTGATTTGTTCGAATGAAAAGAGTGTGTGAGAGAGAAAATAGATAAGCATTTCTAGATAGCACTTTTACAATTAGTTTTTTTAAAAGACATCTGTGCTGTCATTTCAGCAACACCGATATAATGCTGGGGTGAAGGGAGCCTGTGGAGGAAAGATGTATCTTGCTTGGATTAAGTAGGTGGTTTGAAACAGCCATAATTCATTGTGGTCTGAAGGATGCTTAGTGCACATCACCAGGGTTCACACCACCAATCAGTGCCCAGCATGCTGCAGCACTGCGGATTTACACCCCAGCTTACAATGCACTAAGTGATGGTGCAGGCACGGCTTGAAGTGCAGTCAGAGCGCTTTTCTTACTGTGCAGTAAACCCCCGAAATGTGCAGTTTCAAGTTTCTCTTCTCTTGCATTAGCGTGAGTTTTCAGCTTGAAGCTACTCTGCAGCTGTCTGTCTGTTCGGCTTCCTCCAGCTGGGGGAAGCTGGACAGGCACAGCTTCTTCCTTGCTCCCCCAGGTGGGGGAAGCCGGGGAGAAGCCAATGTGCTGGTCAGTTTCCCAGTTTATGCCTATTTTGTGATTTAGTACAATAGACCCCCCACTGGCTCCCAGCTCTCTGTGCTCACAAGGGACAGGAAATTGACCAGTGTTGCTGTGCTGGTCAGTTTCCTGGCTCCCAAAGTATGCAAAAATTCAACTTAGGTGGAGGTTGCTAAGAACGCAACCTCTGCATAAGTCAGGGGGTCTACTGTACTAAATCAAAAAACAGGTTTCTTCTTACAATTCCTACAATCACCACAGTTCTGCATGTACCTCTGTTGTTATTAACTGATGCGCTCGAGATTTTTGGCACCTACACTTTTTGGTTCATGCAGCAAGGGTATGTTAGACCATCTAAAGCAGTGTTTCTGAAACTTTCTGAGACCATGGAACATCAAACGATAACATTTTTTATGCAGAACACCTGTGAAAGTCTTTAAAAAGAAATGTAATTTTGTTTGCTCATATTGGTGGAAGTAATAAATTCAATAAGTCATCACACACCACACACAGACATGAAGCAGCTGACTGATAGTGTAGCCACCATGCCAGCATAGCACATTCACCATGCATCGGTGCTAGTTGCTTTGTCGCCATATAGATAGGAGAAGAAGATTACAGGAGAGAGGAGGCAAGCACAATGTTAGTCAGCCTGGCTGTGTTGCCAGATGACTACCACTCTCACAAGGTGTGGAAATAAACTTGTGTGTCAGTGTTTTCCATTACTGTTATCATAAGATAGTTATTTATTGTAAAACTTTGAATTATTTTTCCAAATGCTCATGGCACACCTGCAAGTTCATGGAACACCCGTGTTCCAAGGTACATGGTTTAAGAAACAATGATCTGGATTATCTAGAAATAATGCTCTACATAGAAACTTGCAATTTGCTCCTTATGGGCCAAACTGTCTTGCCTTGTGTCAAAGGTGAGTAAGAAAAGTTGGTGTGCAGGGCAGCAGGACTAAAGACGTTGTTTGGGTTCCTGGGGAGAAAAAATGTTTTCTGACTAAAACTGCAGGCTGTGCTGTGCCCTCACTATTTGAATGAGTCAATGATTGATCTTCCACCTTGCCCTTCTCCACACTGACCCATCAGTGGAAGATGCAGAGAGAACCCAATAGTCTTGGCTCTATCCTCTGTGGAGGGCTTGAATCCAGCATGTGGGTTTTCTTTCCTGTATACATCAAAACTGCACTAATTATATTTCAGGTAGGGCCTTTTGTGGCCACAGAGAAGGAAAACATATCACTATCCAGGTGTGGGGTAGAGGTAAAGTAAGCGGAGAAATGAAAGGGTAGAATGATGTCAATCCTTAGAAGATAGTTACCAGTAATTCCAAAAGAGACAGATTTTATTCATCCTTTCTTGCCTGAGAAGACTTGTGGCAAAAACACATCCTTTTCTTTCCAATATCCATGGCTAGAGCTTCATCTTTTCTGTGGTGCAATGAAAAGAAATTATATGACCTCCACCCTTAAATTCCATAACAAATATAATTTTGTCTGTCACCATGAAATACCTTTTATTTCCACCTCTTCCTATGAACATGCCCAACTGTGGTTCCTTGTTTAAAATTCTAACAGTTGTAAAATTCATGAATATTTTTGCAGTGATTCTTCTTCCAATAACTGGATGAGGATGGATTTATTCCATTATATCCTGTAGGTGTCCTGGCTCCATGCTCCAGACAAAGGCCCCTGGATCATTCAAATCCTTTTTCTTCCCACATGACAGAGCAGCTTGTAATAAGGTTCATTTTGTCATCTTTCTAGTCTTCTGGGCCTTGTCTGCTGCCCCATCATCCAGGGAGCCCAGCTGGTTAGCCTACATTTCCGGCTCCCCACACCTAAAGCTGGATTACACCTCTAGCTCCCTAGTCCCTGTTTTTTTTTTTTTTTGTTTTCTTTTTTTTATTGTTTTTGCTTTGCTCCCTAGAACTTCAAGCATAATTCAATTGACTCAGCTTTTGGGGAAAGCTGTAAAACAAGGTGAATATATAGGAAGGTTCCAGGAAGGTTAGGGAGACAGAACGCTTAGGGCTCTTGCTGCAGAAAAATAGCAAATACCACATCAGAAATTCTGGATTGTCTGACAATTTGGAAATATCACTCCATCTGTTGGTGTAGCCTCATTACCATGGTATGTATCTGAACACCTCACAATCCATAATGTATTTATCCTCCCAACACTTCTGTGAGGTAGAGAAGAATTGTTATTCCTTGTTTTTTCGGAGGGGGACTTGAAGCACAAAGAGACATATCCAAGGTCAAGGACAAATGCAAAGTGCTCCACTTGGAAAGGAACAATCAGTTTCACACATAGAGAATGGGAAGAGACTGCCTAGGAATGAGTACAGCAGAAAGGGATCTAGAGGTTATAGTGGACCACAAGCTAAATATGAGTCAACAGTGTGATGCTGTTGCAAAAAAAACAAACATGATTCTGGGATACATTAACAGGTGTGTTGTGAACAAGACAGGAGAAGTAATTCTTCTGCTCTTCTGTGCATTGGTTAGGCCTCAGCTTGAGTATTGTGTCCAGTTCTGGGTACTGCAGGTCAAGAAAGATGTGGAGAAATTAGAGAGGGTCCAGAAAAGAGCAACGAGAATGATCAAAAGTCTAGAGAATGTGACCTATGAAAAAAGGCTGAAAGAATTGGGCTTGTTTAGTTTGGAAAAGAGAAGATTGAGGTGGGGACACAATAGCAGTTTTCAAGTATCTAAAAGGGTGTCATAAGGAGGAGGGAGAAAACTTGTTCTTCTTGGCCTCTGAGGATAGAACAAGAGGCAATGAACTTAAAGTGCAGCAAGGGAGGTTTAGGTTGTATATTAAGAAAAAGTTCCTAACTGTCAGGGTGATCAAACAGTGGAATAAATTGCCAGGGGAGTTTGTGGAATCTCCATCGCTGGAGATATTTAAGAACAGGTTAGATAGATCTCTATCAGGGATGGTTTAGACAGTACTTGGTCCTCGATGGCCTCTTGAGGTCCCTTCCAGTCCTAGCAGTCTATGATTCTGTGATTCTAAGGTCACACAGGAAGTCTGTGACAATGCAACCCCAGATCTCCAGATTATCTCACTTGTGTCTTTAAGCACTACACCATTCTTCCTCTCTGGCTATGGAGACCATAGCCGTGAAATCACAGAGACTATGAGTCCCTGACTGGGACATTTCACACCTCTTCAAGCTCTTTCTTCAAGTCTCTCTGAAGAGTAAGGCAGGTGACACTTCATATATTTACATGAGAGTCCTGTCTCTCAGTTTAAGATGAGATTTTGGAACACAGTTCTGCTTTATGTCAATATTTGGTGGATACGGAATCCCTGAATACACAGTATCC
Organism: Carettochelys insculpta; assembly: GCF_033958435.1. Taxonomy (NCBI): domain Eukaryota; kingdom Metazoa; phylum Chordata; order Testudines; family Carettochelyidae; genus Carettochelys; species Carettochelys insculpta. The sequence goes on along the minus strand of NC_134139.1, from coordinate 169,736,973 downwards.
ATGTCATCTTCACCTCAGATTTCATTTACTACAGTTGTGCTTTGCTTTGAGCTACTCTTGCAGGGTGGGAGAAGTTTGGTAATATGAGCTAATGCAGAATGCAGCTGCTGACTTGCTTCGCAGAATGTCTCACAGACAGAATATTGTACTTGTGCTTTGTGATCTGAGCTGGCTTCCAGGGCATTTCCAGGTGCCACTGAAGTTGTGATTTTGACCTATAGAAGCCCGGAACTGGCTGGGATCAATCAGATCACTTCTTGCTGCGTGTGATTCTGTGACAGATGATATCAGATGGGTTCTCAGGATGCCATATCCCTGATTTAAATGGGAGAGTTGTTGACAGGATGTTCCCAGAAAGGTGGTCATCAGCCCTGAAATTAACTCCCCGCTTGTTTGACAGTGTCAGCTGACCTTCAGATCATGATGCAAGATTTTTCTCTTCTACATGCTAAGGGTCCTGAGTGGCTTATGAAATGTGAAGGGAATAGAGGGTTTGGCTTTTGTTGATCTTGAGATGGAATTCTTGGTACATTTTATACAGATTTTTGAATATTTTTATGGTATAATGTACATAGAGCAATGAACCAGCATATTTATAAGAAGTCAGAGTAACTAGATAAAATATGTGCATCAAGACTGGGACGTGCATTGAGAAGGGTTTTGAGAAGAAAAATTCTTATGTATTAAGGAAATAAGGCTTTCTTTACAGGTACAGATTCATCCTATACAGGTGGTCCCCAACACACGAACACATCAACTTATGACCATTCATACTTACGACCAACCTCCAGCTCAAACCCCCATGCACCCCAGCTCACCTTCTCCAGCGGGGGACTCCAGCCTCATGCCTGGGGCTCCCCTTCAACCACTGAGAACCCAGCTCCAACCCCTGTGCCCCAACACCCCCGCAAACCTGGGCCTCTACCCCACTCATGCACCTGGACCCAACCCCCATGGACCCAGACCCAAACCCCCCAACCCCTGTGTGGCCCCAGATCACCCCCCCATGTGGCTGGCTCAGCATGTGCAGGGCTCCAACCTGCCCCCCACTCAAGCACTCCACCCTGGTGCACCCCCGTTCAACCACTCCCCCTCCTGGCTCAACCCCACTGCAGCCCCAGCTCATGCCCCCTGTGCTTGGTGATCCAACTTCAACCCATGTCTGGGATTCTGGCCTCCAGCCCCCAGTGGGGCTCCAACTCCCCTCCACCCAACCAGCTCACCCTGGTGCACCCCCCATTCAACACCCCCACTTGGCTGAACCCCTCCCTCATGCAGCATCAGCTCACCCTCCTCCCCGCCATGCTTGGCGCTCTGACTGTCAGCTGCCGCCGGTGTGCACAGGGGCTCTATCCCCCTGCCAGCTCAACCCACTCCCACCCTAGTTCACCTCTGTTTAATCCCCCATCTCCCTAACTCAACCCCCATCCCCAGCTGACTCCCCCTCCCCCCGGTACATGCTGAGCTGTCAGCTACCAGCCCCTGCACGTGCATGAGGCTCTCACCCCACCCTGCTCTGGTTCACCCCATTCAACCCCCCCTCAATCCCCAACAGCCCCAGCTCACACTCCTTGGCACATGGGCTCCATCTTTAACCTTCCTCCCTGGGCTCCAGTTCCAACCTCCCTACCCACCACCCTTGCAGCCCTGCCTTCGACCCCCTGGCCAAGCTCAACTCCCACCCCAACCCTCTGATGCCTGGGTCCAACCCCCTGGAAGCCCCAGCTCAGCTGCACCCTCTCACCCCACTGCCGCCCTAACCCACCCCAGGCTTAAGCCCCCTGCTCCCTCCCAGGGCCCCAACCCAAGCTCTCCTCATCTTATATGAAATTCAAGGTACCTCGAGGGATTACAGTATAAGGGTATTTCTGACTTCCAACCAAATCAAGTTACGGCCAGGTGTTCGGAACATGACCGGTTCTTAAGTGGGGGACTATCTGTAACTCTCCCTTTTTCCAAAATATTGAGGATCAATAGGGATAGAGGAGATTGAGCCTTTCTAATATGCATGAGGTTAGAGACATCTGATTCTAGATTTTGGACAATACAGTCATTCATATTTATATGTTAATGGAAAATTACATATATAATTTTCATAGAATTTCTATCCTTTTGGTCCAGTAATTGGCTCAAAAATGCACCCCATTTACTCACAGGAAAAAAAATTAGAAAAATGAACCTATTAACTGGGACCAAACACTCAATTCCCCAATCTACGTTGAAAAGACGTGCAATGTTAACATTTCAAATTTTGCTGCAAATATTTCATATGTCAACAAGACCTTGACACAATGCCTAGCATGACCGTTATTTTAAGGATGGAGTAAACCAAGAAAAACAGCCAACACCTAATGGCTATGGTTACACTAGCGAATTCTGCTGACAAAAGCCCAGTTTTCTTGACAAAACTGTTGGAATGTCGACACTCGAAGTGAGTTTTGTCAACAGTTTGTCAACAGAATTCAGCGCTCTTGCCAGCAGCGTTCTGCTTCTCAGCCATGAGGCATAACACTACTGTCAACAGATTCTGGCTGCATCTACGCTACAAGATAAATTCAAATTTAAAGTGCTTAGCTCGATATTACCAGCTGACTGTCTTCACTGTAAATACCACTAGCTCGGTTTAGGAAGCACTAATATCAATATCATCATATCGTTGGTACCTCAGGAGTATAACGTCAACCTCTAATTCGAAAGATCAATTAATGGACAGTGTGAAAGTGCCACATCTTAAAATTGAATTTATTAGCCTCTACAGGTGTCCTGTATGTAAGCCACGATGCCCCTCAGTGCTCTGCTGTGGCTGCTGCTCTCCAGGTGCACAAGAACTAAGTAACAGGAAGAACCAGGAACTCTGGGGAGGGGTTGTTTGTAATGGGTAGATTCACTCACAGCGCTAATAGCAAAGAAAGAAAGATGTGTCTCAGACTCTCATACAAACATGAGCCCATAGCTTGCTGCTCCCACTTTGAAATTGCTGGTGTTCCTGTTACCTAATTCCGGTGCAGCTGGAGAGCAGCAGCCAGAGCGGGGCACTGAGGGGCATTGTGGGTTACATATGAGACACCCTTGGAGGCTAATAAATTCAATTTTAAGATGTGATGCTTCCTCACTGGCCTTTAATTGAACTTTTGTATTTGAGCTTGATGCTCTACCCGTCAGGTACCAATGATATTATGATATTGATATTAGTACTCCCTAAATCGAGCTAATGGTATTTACAGTGAAGACAGCCATCTGAAAATATTGAGCTAACTGCCTTAAATTCGAATTTATCTTGTAGTGTAGACAAAGCCTCATTGTAACTATCCATAAGGTTCATGGTATTCTTCTTGTCCTTTCCCATATAACTCCAGGAACAGTCTAATCAGTTTCCCTGGATTTGGATTTATAGAGCCACCAGCATCCTAGAAAGAAATCATTTAGTTCTTGCTCTCTCCTTCTTGGTGGGGCATCTAATGATCATATGTAGAAAGCTTTAACTGAAAGCAAGATTTACATGTGCAGCCTTATGTATAGTACTGGGTTACTTTAACCAATTACCCATCTCAAAATGAGGATTTATATTTACGATAGTCCTTGAGAGTTTACCCCCCCCACCCAAAGTGAGTACAATAGAGTTAGCTTTAGAAGGTGATCCCATAGTTCACAGCAGAGACCACGTAATGCTCTTTCTATGATTATATTTGTTAGCTGAAATGTGGTAAAGTATACCAGTGTAAAGTGTACAGTGTTTGCATCACTTATGTCATCCCTTGTGGAAAAAGCTGAAGCCTTAATTCCTCACCATCATCATCACCACCACGACCCATGCCCGTCAGGTTAGAGTTTCTCACCCCGAGGAGCATAGACTGTGATACAGGCTTTATACTGTCTCAGGCTGCCACTCAATGGGGTCTACATATTCATGGAGGTTTTAACACCTCCCCCACACACTTTCCTTATTTGAATTTCCATGCCTCACTACTTTTGGCATGTCCAATTTTTCATAGCCCAACCTAGTAGTTCCCCTGATATTCATTCATATTTGTCATGGTGTCACCATTGGCACAGGCAAATACATTAAGGAAGTCACCCATATTTCACTCCGCATATCATTGGTCATCTTGTGGTGTCAACTGATCTCTTGTAGACCGTAGTATCCAAACATAGCAGTTATTTTCAAAATATTAGCCAATCACAAACATAAACACAAGCTCATCAGGGTTAAAATTTACTTACTTATAGTAATTTAGCCTAAATCCTAATTTGGCTAAATATTTTTCAGACTTGGGACTTGTAGGTTTTGTGCTACAACATAAATTTCACCTTTATATTCTAAATATGCCAGATATCTTTTATCCTTGGCTATACATATGCACCACATAGAGCTTGAACTCTTGTTCTTATATTTCTAGCCTAACTGCATTCACAAATTGATAATAAGATGTTAGATTTCTCTTAATAAAGTTCGATAATTTTAACTTTTATAGCCCTTTCGTATAAATATGTCAAAGCATTTACGTTTACATGATAACTAAATATCATATGTCTACACAACCAAGTTATTTTGAAATAACTTTGATAGCATCTACGCTATCGCAACTGCTATTTCAAAATCATTTTTAAATAGTGGTTGGCTTGTTTCAAAATAAGTAAGCCTCATTCCATGAGGAACAGACAGGGAATAGAGCCCATTGCAAAATAAGCCATAGTGCATCCAATGGCTCTGTTTTGAAATAGGCCGTATTGTGTGCACACACTCTACATTTTGTATGTAGCAGCATGATTTCAAAATAAGCTATTCCAGAAAATCTCTTCGGCTGTGGCCACAATATCAAGCGATGTCAAAGTGAAGTAATGAAGCGACTACACACAGATCAATGTTTCAAAGAGACACCCCTCCGACCCCGTCATTTCAAAATGGAGCAGCTACACAGCCCAGAGCTTCCTTTCGAAACAACGGGGCAGGAAATGGTGGAAATGACAAGGGCCGGGTCAAATGGCTGAGAAGCCCTTCCTGGAGCACTGGCCAGCTGCCCCCTTTAGGGGGTCCCTCCCAAACAAACCCCACCCCCACCCTGTGCACATGCTGAGGGCTCAGGCTGCTTGCAGCACACGACCTCCAGCACAGCACCAGCAGAGCCTTGTTCAGCCCCAACCCTGTGGCTTGCCATGGACCCGCAGTACTTTATGGACTGGGATGTCCTGGACATCATCTCCAGCCTGATGACCATCCTGGCAGCGTGTCATCTCAGGCTCTGTGCTGCCCACCATGTTGCCGCCCTCCTGCAGGACCCTCCCACAGTGCCTCTGGAGCACCCTCTTCCCCGGGTCCACTGTTGTCTCTGATGGTACCCCACCAGTGAGGAGTGGTGGGACAGCATTGTCCTTGAGGCGAGGGACGATAAGCGGTGGCTCCACAACTTCTGGATGACCCGGGCCACCTTCATGGAGCTGTGCCAGTGGCTGGCATCAGCACTTCGCCACCAGGATACCCGCGTGCAGCCTGCGCTCCCCCTAGAAGAAAGAGTAACCATCACTGTGTAGAAGCTGGCCGCTCCGGACATCAACCTTTCTGTTGGCCACCAACTCTGGGTGGGGAAGGCCACTGTCGGGGTCGTCCTTCATGAGTTAAGTCAGCCAGGGCCATGTACCCACAGCGCCGCCTAGGACAGGTGTCTTGAGGAGGGGTCCCAGGGGGGTCCCAGGGATGGAGCCCCAAGGGGGAGGTCCCTGGGCGTATGTCTAGAGGAGGTGGTCCTGGAGGGGGTCCCAGGAAGGGGGCCCAAAGAAGGGGTCCTGGGGGGGTCCCAGGGTGGGTGTCTCCAGAAGGGGGTTCTGGGGGGCTGCCAGGGAGTGGGCCCCAGGGAGGGGGCCCCAGGGGGGATTCCAGGGATGGTGTCTCGAGGAGGAGGTCCCAGAGGGCCCCAGGGAGGGGGAGCCAAGGGTGGGTCTCAAGGAGGGGCATCCCCTCTGCATGCCACCACACACTCATGGGCTCCTGTACCCTCTAATCCATGCAGGTTGTTGATGCCATCAGCAGGATCCTCCTGCACCATCTTATCCGCCTGGGGGATGTGGACGCTGCCATGGCCAGGTTCCAGCAGCTGTGATTCCCCAACTGCTTCGGCACATTGGACACCACCCATATCGTCATCCAGGCCCCACCACACAGCCGAGGACATTACATTAGTTGGAAGGGCTACCACTTCATCATCCTCCAGGCCCTTGTTGATGCCCGAGGATGGTTTATGCATGGGTTGTCCAGGCAGGGCCCATGAAACTTGCATCCTGCGGAACTCATGGCTCGAGCACCTACATCACCCCGCGGGAGCTCCTGGTCGGGGATATGACCATACCCACGTGTATTGTAGCCCATGCAGCCTACCCCCTCCAGGCCTGGCTAATGCGCCCTACACGGGACACACCACTGAGAGCCAGGACCTCTACAACGCCTGGCTCAACCAGGCCAGGAATGCAGTGGAGTGGGCATTTGGGCGTCTGAAGGCGCGCTTCAGGTTCCTGCTGATGCGCCTGGAGGTAGGCCTCCCCAGCATGCCCACGGTCATGTGCTCTCCACATCCTCATGGACAGCAAGCAGGAGCACTTTGTGGCGAGCTGGGTGGCCGAGGCTGTGCCGCACTACGAGCAGCCAGGTGCAGTCCCATGCTGCCAGGTACACTGGGACGGGGTGCATGTGTAGGAGGCCCCCGACCCGGCCCTGGCTTGCCCTGCACAATGCCCCCTGCACTCTCTCACCCACCTCCACCCCGCGAACACCCCCGCCCTCACCAGCTTCCCTCACCATCCCCACCCGAGGCACAACACAGACACTGTTCAAAAAATTTAACCATTAGTTGTTGAAAAATTATGTTGTTACATACTGTTTACATTCGGAGGGCAGGGGGCCTCAGTCCTCCATGGGGGTGGCGGGCTGTGAGCCACAGTGGCCCCTGGTGCTGTGACTACCCTGGGTCCAGGGCCCACAGTGGGGCTTGGATGGCATGGGGAGAACAGGTAGGCAGGGCTGTGCCAGGGGTGAGAAAGATTCAGACTCGCTGTGGGGGGAGGGGCACTGGATCCAGGGACAAACCAGGCCCGCCCACCCCCCCACAGCCACTTCGTGAGCTCCTCCCGCTCTGCTGTGGTCGTGGCATCTGGGAGCAGAGCGGTGAGGGAGGGGGGAGCCGGAGGGGCACTGGGGAGTGCAGGGGCAGGGCGGTGTAGGGGCAGAGGGGGGAGCAGGGGGTGGGGGAGCAAGGGTAGGGGGTGCGGGGGTGGGGGGCAGGGGCTGGGGCCGGGGGGCTGTGGGAAAGGCCATCCATGGAGCAGACGGCTGGGTCAGTGCTGGTGAGTGTGCAGCTGCAAGCACATGCTTCTGTGGCTGCCAGCAGACGCTCAGCTTCCTGCGCAGGGTTTCTGTGTCCCTGCAGCTTTAAGGCACCCGGAGCTCACTGCTATAGATCGCTGGCTGCTGGCATGGGTGTCTCTGTGCTCTGGGGAGGGGCTGGCTCCAGGAAGGACTTCTCATATCGAAATGGCGGCCAGTGGAGTGACTACACACGGTTCATTTCGAAATTGAACACGGGAGTGGAATAACGCCTTCGAAATGAATGCCTTTTTATTTCAAAGTTGATTTTGAAATGAGCGATCTGTGTGTAGTTGCTCTGCTGCTCGTTTTGAAATCCCCCCTTGTTTTGAATTCGCTTTTGAAATGACCTGTTAGTGTGGCCACAGCCTTCCAGAGTAGCTTATTTCAAAATAACTCTGCTGTGTAGACATGTCACTAGGCCATGCTTACACTGCAGCGATCTTTCAAAAGATGATCTTCCAGAAGATCTTCTTTCAAAAGAGCATGTCCATGCACAAAAAAGTGGATCAAAAAAATTGATCCACTGTTGCAACAGAGAACATCCACACAGCCCCCTCTTTTCGAAAGAATGGGCCAGGGATCGAAAAATCTGGTGCCGTGAGCACTGCTCTTTTGAAAAAAGGGCCCACGAAGCATCCACGCTTCTTTTTCAGAAGACTCTTTCAAAAGGAGGCAGTTTATCTGATCCAGGAGTGGAAGAGGGCTTCTGGTAAAAGAGACGCATTCTTTTGATTTCAGATCCAAAGAGTGCATTTTGTGTGTGGATGCTCCACGTGTTCTTCCAAAAAAGGGCCTGATTTTCTGAAAGAAACTGCTAGTGTAGATGCAGTGCTAGTGTTTCTGTGTGGTAGGTAATATGCATTTTAACCTTGCGGGCAAAATGATTACAATCAGATTTTCAAAAGATCTCAGAACCCACAACTAGGTCAGATTTTCAAAAATTTTCAGAGCCCATTTTAACACCAGAATAAGCAGCCTGATTTTTATGAGTCCAGCACCATGGGTGATGAACACATTTGAAACTCTAGAAGTTAGCTGTGTACATAAATGGGAGATGATCCTGATGTGAAAATCTGATCTGAGTTGCTGGTGTTGGTCTCTTTGGAAACTTTGACGCTAAGTGACTAGCGTAAGGTCCCACAGTGGAACAGTGACACAAGAATGACGAGAAACCCTAATTCATGCACTCCCTTCTCCTCCTTATACCACAAGAGCACAGAATTTGTTAAAGAAAACTCATCATTGTCCATAGTTGTTATAACCAAATCATCAGCAAAGGACAAATTAAATAAAAAGATTTGGATCTTTTCAGTTTATTGTTCTTTTGAAGGAAAATTCATACAGTAATATGCAGTCATATTGCTTTAGGGATAAAAACTGCAGATACAGGAATTTATGCAAACATCTAGAACAGGAAGAAGGCTTTTTTACAAATTATAAATATCAGCACTCATCACTATATGCAAATAGGTAATTAGCACAATTATTCCCATTAGCAGCTGCAAACCCTGAAGATGGGAACATCAGTGACTGAGAACTATTGTAAAAGGCATTTTTGCAAGCTGTAAAACCACTTCATGTTTTGGAATACAGACATTTAATGCCATCTACAAGATCTCTGGCAGATCTTTGTAAGCATTTCAAAATAAGAAAAAAGAGAAATGTGTTTATGCAGCATTACAGCCCTGTTGCTGTGCTGTGGTTCAGAACCAGTTGGCATCTGAGGTGGGCTGAATGTAAATAAAATTTCAGGTGTTTAACCTATGATGATTGGGTAAAGAGCTGAAATGAATTTTGAACCTGCTCATACTGAACCTGAGCTTGAATATAGCCACGTTTTTCAAACTTTGTCAGAAGTTCACAGGGAGCTGATGCAATGTCCTTTAAAATCAATGGAAAGACACCAAATAACTTCTCTGGGCCTTGGATCATGTCTCATGTGAGTAAATTTGTATCCCACTAAAACATATTTCCTTCAAGGTACCAGGCAACATCTTTCCTTCTACCCAGGATGCAGAAACTCTTACTCACAGTTGCCATTTCCAACAGACTTGACAGCCTCTGTTCTCTGTGGGATCTTCCAGTAGTTTTCTTCCTTTTAGAGGACTGGACTTCTCGGCTACATCTAAACTAGCGAGTTTTTTCAAAAAAGTCAGGGCTCTGTCAAAAAATCCCATGGAGTGTCTATATACAAAAGGAGTTCTTTTGATATTAAATCAGAAGAAAGCAGCACTTTTCCCAGTAACACTCTTCCTCTTCCAGGTGAGGAAAAGTGCCTTTTCGGAAAGATTTTTTCAGAAAAAAAATGTGTATAGAAGCCCAGGGGGCCCTTTTTTCACAGGAGCAGTCCTCATGGCACTGGATTTTTCAATCTCTGGCCCATTCTTTCAAAAGAATGGGGGCTGTGTGGATGGTCTCTAGTAGATCTATTTTTTGATCCACTTTTTTGTGTGTGGACGCGCTCTTTGGAAGAAGTTTTTTCCCGAAGAGATCTCTCGGAAGAATTTCTTTAGAAGGATCGCTATAGTGTAGATGTAACCCTAGTACCCTTCTTTCAATTGTAATGGTCTGTGATAGACAGTTAGTTACTCCTAATGTTAAAGGGGCAGAGTGGTTTTCAGTGTACCTGTGTATGCTTTGTTATATTAAAAGCAAGAATAATTTGATGGAGGACTTTCCATGATTCCAGTATCTTTGAACTTACCAGCAAAACCACCCTTACCTTTAATGGGTCTGGTAGCCACACAAATCTAATCAGCCCAAACAGGATGAAATATTCATGTGTGTCTGTGGTAGAAAACTTTTTGTGGAACAGCTGTTTACCACTGTAAAAAAGCTTAGCTTTCTAGCTAGAACACCCAGTAGGAAAAAATTGCAAACTTTAAATATTCATAACTTTACAGTCCAGGCTTGAGTTGAGCTTTGAGCCACAAATAAGAATCTCAAACTTTAAAATTGTTCTAACGTGTTTAGCTTTCAGCCATGTTTGTGTTATTGAAGTACAGAATTTCAGATTGGCGCATATGGGGGGAAATAAGCTTTTTCTACTTGAATAACTCAAAAACAGCTGAAATGATTGTGTTCACACTTTTTAATAAATAATTTTAGAGCTGAAATACAGCACTGAAAAACTCGGACCAAAATCGAGTTGTTACACTGAGTTATGATGCTTGGAAAAGTGTGTTTAGACTGCAGGCTCCAATTCACTCTTAATATAGGAAATTGAGAAATTAAGTAAGGCACATAAGGACCCACTTGTGTGTCAATAACCAGAATGCTCCTGCATTACTTGAACCTCATTCATATCCATTCCAGCATCTGAGCACTAGAACAAAACAAAAGGTGTAAATAAGTTTGTTTGGTGTCAAGTACTTTGTCATAATGAATTTACTGGCCTGTTTCTTTAGCAGCATGGCATTCAGCCTTTGGCCGTCAAGAGAATTGCCAGCTGTGTGGAGAAACTTTAAGAAAAAATAGTTATTTTTTGAAATGTTAAGGATTTCCGTCTGTAACTCCAACCCTGCTTGCAGACATTGTTGAGTTCTCAACAAACCTTGGATAGCTTTCCCAACAGATAACTTCCATATGTGTTTGATTTTAAAATAAAAAATATAGTGATTTGTTGTATCTAGAAGCTCAGGCTTGTGGGGGTTAATGTTCACCCTCTTGTTTTGGCTTCCTAGCGCCACCTTACAAAGTCCAAATCTAGCAAACTTTAAAAGTTATTCAAGTACTAAATACACAAACTTTTTGTTTCATTTGTAATCCTTCCTTCTTGCCACATCTTTTCTTTCTTCTCTTTTAGCACCTGTGTTTTAACCCTTATGTTCATTTTTCTATATTTTTTTTAAATTATTGAATAAGAATAAGAATAATTTCTCTAAACAGTTCTGTTGTCAAGGTTTTTTTTTCTGATATGCACTTTATCTCCATAGCTAGAATTACCTTTAGGCTACATATATTCTACAGCATTCCTTCCAAAAAAGTTCTTCCAAAATATCTCTTCCAAAAAAACTTCTTTCAAAAGAGAGCATCCACGCACAAAAAAGCGGATGGACAAAATCAGTTCATTCTTTCGATAGAGAGCGTCCACACAACCCCTGCTTTTCCAAAAGAACAGGGCAGGGATCAAAAAATCTGGTGCCATGAGGACTGCTCTTTCGAAAATAAAGTCCTTAGGGCATCTATACACATTTTTTCTGAAAGAACCTTTCAGAAAAAGGTGCTCTTCCTCATCTGGGAGAGGAAGAAGTCTGCCGGAAAACGTGCTGCATTTTAATATTAAAAAAAAAAAAACATTTTGTGTGTAGATGCTCCGCGGGATTTTTTGAAAGAGCCCTGGCTTTTTTTAAAAATCTTACTGGTGTTGCTCTAGCCTTAGGCTACGTCTACACAAGAACCCTCTGTCAATAGAAGTGACTGTCAGAAGGGACTTCCCAGCAAAACTTCTCTCAACAGGTTGCGTCTACACATAAAAGCAGATCAAAAGTGCAATCTGCTCTGTCAACATGGAGCAGACAGGCTGTCCAGCGCTCTCTTGGTAGAATGGCTGAATGGAAGGTCTGCAAACAGGGCTGCCCAGTGAACTGGAAACCCTCTCCATTGACAAAAGGGCCCCAGGGCATCTACACAACTGTTTTGTTAACAGAACTCTTTCTAGAGAGGCGTTATACCTGAATGGGGAGAGGTGTAATGCTGCTGACGGATGTGCCGGGTTTTGTTGACAAACTGTCAGCAAAGTGCATTTTGTGTGTCGATGCTCTGGTTTTTCCTGACAGAAGCCCAGTTTTGCCAGGAAAAGCCTCTCATGTAGGTGTAGCCTCTGTGTTTAAAAAGTCTGTCTGTCTGTCTCTGTAGCTCAGCATCTCCCGCCTCTCCCCCCGCCACCATTTCTATCTCACCTTTTCTTTCTTCATTTCTCTCTTGACCAACTTTGGATGAGGCCACAGCACAAGTCCATCTTACCCTAAATGTGAGTTACAAGTACATTTTGTAGGATGAGAAGCTGAGAGAATCAGTCACTGTCACTCTCCATGGATCTGATGCAAAACCTGTTAAGGTCAATGTGAGTCTTTAAATGGAGATGAATAGATCCAAATGTATTTAGGCTGGCAGATTTAACTAGACCTTCTAACTTTTCAGAATCTCCCCTATAGATTCTTACAGTCATCCAGGTTTATAGGGTATCTGTACAATATGTGAAGGCATTATGCTGACAGAGTTTGATCTTCCAATGTGCTGAGCTCTCTGTCCCAGAAAAAGTGTTGAAATAGTGGTGCTTCCAAATCTGAGTTTACTTTGCGTAGCGCTTCATCACATGTTGAATCACTTGGAAACTTTATGAATCAGATAGTTATGAGATGGAGCCATCAAACTCAGTTTCACTTGTTTCCTAAGTCAGAATTTGAAACTAGATCTGCTAATGTACAAAGCTAAAGAAGAGTGATGGATTGTCTAGTAACTTAATATAATGAGTATTGCAAAAACTGACTAAATTGTATGTATTAATAATTAACTGCCTATTTTATTAGGATAGAACAAGATTATATTACAGCCTTCTCTGAATTATTTATATTCTTAAACAATATTACTTGAGAAAACTCCCAGCATTGTGCTTGTTTCAGAGGAGTCCAAATTATGACCATTAGCCATCTCTCTGAAATCCATCAGTTTGTGACAGAATTAATATTATTTAAATGCAGTTTTTATGTTTAATTAGCAATGGTATGTCTGAAAGATCACATAATCCCAATTTGAGGAAAATAGGTAAAATATTCAAAAGTGCTTGACTCTCTCAGTGAGTTTCTATGCTCATAGATGCCTAAGCCACTTTCAAAAATATGATTTAGGCTCTTAAGTCAATTCAGAACTTTTGAAAATTTTACCCAGTAGCACTGTTCCTCAAGAGTCACACCTAAATGGCTTGTCTGTGAAGTGTGGACTGTCTAAGGCTGTCTCTTAAAATATGATGAGATTCCTGCATATTTTGTGTTTGGTACCAGGTGCCTCAAGATGAATGGGGAGGGTATCCTGCTGGCGGTAAAGACGAGGAGATCCCCTGCAGGAGAATGAGAAGTGGGAGTTATATTAAAGCCATGGGAGATGAGGAAAGCGGAGATTCTGACACTAGCCCCAAAACATCACCAAAGGTAGCAGTTCGACCAGAGTCATTATTAAAATCCATTGGACAGAGACCTCTTGGAGATCACCAAAAGTAAGCTTCACCAAACTTTGTCACATATCTTCCTGAAAGCCACAATGACTCAGGTCTTTTTTTCTATGATGTTTTCATGTGATTACAACAAATGGGTTTCATTTATATAAATACACAGATGAAAAGAGACAATGGTACCACATGTAAGTAATTTATAATTTTAGTTATCAAAGTGATGCTTTCCATAAAGCAACATTCCCATGTATCAAGTATATTGTATCACAGTCATTTAAAAAAAATGTATAATATGTTCTCCTTAATCAGTAGTCTATCAAATAAGCAATGTATGTATTATAATTGTCTAGATATGTATTTACATAATGGAGCCAGTCTTCTGCTTCTAGTAGGGTTTGATTTTTGTCTATTTTTAAAAAATATACCATTACAAAACTACACATTTAAGTATTTTTGAGAGGTAAATGTTCAAAGTGGTAGAAAAATTTAAATGCTGCGACTTCCATTAATGTGAATGGGTTTCCACATAGCTTTGGAATTCTGAGAAAAAGGCAACAAGCAAAAAAACAAAAACCAGATTGAATCTATTTGTCATTTATCCACCAATGATGCTGTAGATTCATACAGCACCTTGGTGACACACACTTTTATCATAATAACAGCAATAATGAAAAACTTCAACTCAAGTGAGATTTACTTGGCTTCGTTAAATAAAAGTTTGCAGATTGGAGGAAAAATATTGTGCACTATACCAGCAATAGCCAGTGTTATTAAAGCAGCATGGAATCTAAGATCCTGCTTCAGAAGACAGCTCTAAGACTATAGTGCTCCATTTATTTATGCAAGGTAAAGGACATTCTGTTCTCTTCTTAGAAGTCAAAAATTATACAAGTTTAAATAAGATATGTGTTAAAGAGGGGAACTTTTTAAAACCCACTATAGCCATAGTGCAGGAGCTTAGAATCAAGTTTCCCTTTTTAACACATATCATATTTAAACATGTATAATTTTTGACTCCTAAGAAGAGAATAGAATGTCCTTTACCTTGCATAAATAACTTATCAGGAAGTCATTGTGAAAACAGGCTGTTGATTTGGCCATGTTGTCCAAATATATTGTGCAAAATAAAAAACTTTTAAAAATGTGTAACAGAACTATTGCAGCATACTAGAAATAGTGAAAATCAATGGCAGATTTGATGTTGATTTCAACTGGCACAAGAGTGGATTCATTGTAGCATTGTAGAAAATGATTAAAGGTTTATTTGTGGCTTTCCCGCAAGCTCTGAGCCAAGGACTTTATGTACGTGAACTGTTTCAGGATCAGACCATGAACAGTATTGTGACTGACAGCCACTTTGTGATTCTTGGTTATCAGCTTGCTCTGAAATATAGTAATCTGCACCAGCCTTACATCAGGCAAAGGTTCTGACCTCCGGCACCAGTTCAGCTGCATGGGGTGGCTTGTCCACAATATTCAAGTAGCTTGCACAGAGAAGAAAGCTGATGCTTATACCCCTTATTTCCTTGCTCAGTTACATAAAATGGTTCAGAATTGAGCTGTGCAAGAGCACTAGGGTCTTTGACTCAACAACAGCTGCTCTGCCAAGTACAGAATGATACAGTAGTATAAAAGACTTTAATAACTTGCCATATACAAACATATATGGACATAATGGTTTCCTGTGAATAACTTTTTATAG
Source organism: Carettochelys insculpta (assembly GCF_033958435.1). Taxonomy (NCBI): domain Eukaryota; kingdom Metazoa; phylum Chordata; order Testudines; family Carettochelyidae; genus Carettochelys; species Carettochelys insculpta. The sequence continues at coordinate 169,721,748 of NC_134139.1, read as the reverse complement.
TCACTACTTTCAAAACAGTGAAGGATTAGAGTGCAGCTAACTTCAGCAAAACTTACAAATGTGTGCATATAATTGCCATTAATTTCATCAGGCACCTGTGCTGTGGGATGAGTGGTGACCTGTTTGAAAGTTAGCTGATTTTAACATTTTTTTCCATTTTACTAAAATAGTGGCTTGTAATTTGATGATATCCTGTACCTGGCTTAAGGGTTCAGTTAAAAATAAGCAGAACATTTCAAATTTTGTGGAAAGAAAAGAAAAGAAACTATATTGCAATAATTTAAAATTGATTTAGCAATATGTGGCATATTATATATTGTTTATACTGTAAAGATTTTGAAGAGTAACAGTTAATTCTGAAATTGATATTTTGTTGAGAAATCCCCAAAAATTTATTCTCCTGAAACAGGCCTTGTAACTCAAAGGAGAGTTTTGAGTAGAACAGAAGAACAGGCTAAGAGCAGTAACATTGAGGCCTGGTCTGTAAGAGAAAATTAGGTGTGTTTAACTATGCATGTGAGGGATCAGTGGAAGATTTTTTTTTCTTTTGACCTAGTTACTGCCTGTGAGGGAAGTTGATTACCTATAGTGATGGGAGAATCAGTCTCCAGAAATGTCCTGCACTGGAGCGCTAGAGCAGTGCTTTTACAATGGCACAGCTGTCCCTCTTTAGCATTTTAAGCGTAGACAAGTCCTAAGGCGCAGGTTTTTACAGTATTTTGGTGGCTAAGGATGCAGGTAGATGCCAATAGTTGTTTTTTCAGAAGCTAGTATACCTTAAAATGCCTTTAAAAATCTGTCCCTTAGGCAAGGTCTGTACTAAGAAAGAAATTTGACTTAAGATACGCAACTCTAGCTATGAGAATTGCTTAGATGAAGATGATGTATGTTAAGTCCAATTTGCAGAATGACCCCCCTGTGGGAGTTCAATGTGGGAAATTTTGTGACTGCAAGGAGTACCAGAGTTGATGAGATCACCCTCAAAGTTCAGTTTAGCATCTCCCAACTAGATGTGGTAAATCAAACCCCGGAAGTTTAGCCTCCAAAGCATCAATTTTTTTTTTTGTAAGTATAGACGTGCCCTTAGCCTCTCAGCTGACAGATGCATTTTTTCTTTTCTTTGACTGGTATTGTTATACACAAAGCAAAAAACTAGAATAGTCCAATTCCTACTGCTATAACATGTGAAAGACTTACCAGTGTAATTTACTGCATTTAAGTAAAATATAATATAATAAAGCTTTCTGTGTTGAAGGCAGAAGTGAATTCAAGTATCTGTCCCATTTCATAGTTGTTGCTTCTTGGAAAAGTGCCAGTGTTCACATTTGTCTTGGAAATTGTCTTAACTTCCTTTTGTTAGGAGAGGAAAAACTCAATTTGTTTCCATTGTGGTTCAGTGTACCTATATATAATCTGGGATCACACATCAAAATATGGATGTTAGGCTGTAAAACACAAACTGCTTCAATTCAATCCACTGTTTCCTGGCACAGTATAATATCATTTAACCTCCAGTTACAGAATTTTTTATCTTACTGGCAACAGTCATGCAAATAAATAATCATGTGGTGCTAGAGTCTCCCATTATGCTTTTGGACACAACTCAAGGGAAATTTACCTTTACAAACATGAAGAGTAAAGTGAAAATGAGGGAGGTCAGGTAATAAAAAAAGTCTATGTGTTGCATATATATTTGTCTACTTCTCTGAACAACAGGCTAATGTAGCAATAACTCTTTTGTGAGGACTGGATATATATAGTATGTGTTGTGATCATTGGTGAATCCAACAGATGTTTAGGAGAAATTATTTATTTGATTACCAACAAGATATACAGTGACAACAAATAAGCACCCTACTGATGCTGCTAGAATCTAGTCTGGCTGTATGCCCCTGTCAATGTGTGAGAGTGAGCCCATAGGAATCAATGGGAATTATGGCATTGCATGGTGTCACTTTAAACATTTGAACTTTATTCTGAAGCTTAACTCCTTAAAGCCTGAGTAGAATATACAAATATACGAGCAAATATAAAATATAGGCTTGCTGTACTGGGTCTGTTCTGCAACCCTCTAACCCAGCTGTGGCCCGCACTCATGGTTAGCAGTTGTGACAAATTTGGATATAGCATCTTTGTGATGAAAAACTATTTGATAAGCCTGCAGACAGGAAGCGTGGCTTTGAAAGATGATGCAGGTGCCAAAATTAATCTTGCTTCCATGCTACATTAATTTATACACTATCCCCCTTTACTGCCTATAACTGGGAGATGCCAATTTAAATTATTAAGTTTAAAACTTACTGTTTAAAAATATTTATGTATATTAACAGGGCTTCTGTGGAAGGACGTGCTGAGAGAAATGCTGAGAGAATAATTTCAGCTGACGAGATGGTAAATTAGATGCAGAAAAAATGTGATATCTTTTATTTGCTCTTTATATTATATTGCCTTTTTTTTTCTCTCTTTCTTTTTTTGGTAATCTGTCTGACAGTAGAAGTCCAGTTGCACATTTCATTAGCAGCTTTCCAAGACTGTGCAGTAAACTAGCAGCTTGCTGGTAGTACCTGAGGGTATGACCATACAGAGATAAAAAAACCGCAGCTGCCAAGGATCAGCAGATTCAGATATGCAGGGCTGAGGCACCGGGGCTAAAAAATTACTGGCTCAGGCTGTGCTTGCAGGGTCCCAGATCTTACGCTCTAAACATCTGCAAACTGATTTATGGCCCCATAGCCCAAGACCCATTAGCCCAAGTCAGCTGACTCCCACCAACCACAGCCATGCAGCAGGCTTTTACCCCCAGGTAGATGTACCAAGAAGGGAAAAAGTGGAGATTTACCAAAAGCAGTTTGATGGCTTGTTACAAAGCCTTATCAAACAAACAGGATACTTGCAAGGCCAATGGCGTAGTTGCTTTCTCTACTGTCATTCACTCGGTCTGGGTTTGACTGCTCTGTAGGTTGGGAGAGAATGTTTAAGGGGCTTAGCTTCAGGGAAAATAGGTGTTTTGCAGCAGTAAAGAATAAGACGTCTGGATAATGGCTGAATGTTGAAAGAAGACAAATTCAGGCTGGAAATAAGGTGTAATTTTTTTGAGTGAAAATAATCAGCCACTGGAACAATTTACCAGGGATGTGGTGGATTGTCCATCGCTGTCAATTTTTAAAACAAGATTGGATATTTCTGAAAGATATATTAAAACATTATTATGGAGAAGGTAAGTAGCCTGGTCTGTATAGTAGGCCAGGCGAAATGATCCCAGTGATCCACTCTGAGCTTGGAATGCATGGATCTGTGAAGTAAAAAATATCTTTTAGAGCAGTGATACCCAATGACACCAACGCATGGGCCTGTTTGCAAATGTCATGACAAAAGGTAGGCCATTTGTACATAACCCCTCCCATTCAGCTGCCAATCCATAAATACCTTGATTGCAACCTAAGTGTGAGTGCTCTAACTTGGCTAAAAGTTTATAAATCAAAATTACCTGTGTTTATGGCAATGTCTAACAGGAAAGGTGACATCCCCAATCTCTGGCAAGCTTTGTGAACAGCGTTTTTTAGGAAGTCAGGGCACTGGAGAAGATGTTCATCTACCATGTGATTGTGATTTTTTTTTATCATATTCGTGGTGCAAAATATGGTTTCACAGAGGTAACTTGATCCAACATCATTACACAATAGATGATTAGATGTTGGCTATTCTGAGACTGTTCAGCATATTGAGTCCAGAAACCACAAGGTCCCAAATCTCTGAATTTTGCTTTGAAGACGTCTGAGTTCTGGAGCATTACAGTTGCTAATTGTAATGCCTCCATCAACTGAATCAAAAACACTCTTTGCTTCAGGGCTACGTCTACACGTGCCCCAAAATTCAAAATGGCCACGCAAATGGCCATTTCGAAGTTTACTAATGAAGCGCTGAAATGCGTATTCAGTGCTCCATTAGCATGCGGGCGGCAGCGGCGCTTCGAAATTGACGCATCTTGCCGCCGCGCAGCGCGTCCAGACGGGGCTCCTTTTCGAAAGGATGCTGCCTACTTCGAAGTCCCCTTATTCCCATGAGCTGATGCGAATAAGGGGACTTCGAAGTAGGCGGGGTCCTTTTGAAAAGGAGCCCCGTCTGGACGCACCGTGAGGCAGCAAGGCGCGTCAATTTCGAAGCGCCGCTGCCACCCGCATGCTAACGAAGCGCTGAATATGCATTTCAGCACTTCATTAGTAAACTTCGAAATGGCCATTTGCGTGGCCATTTGGAAGTTTGGGGCACATGTAGACACCGCCCAGAAGGGCAAGGTACATCAGCAGAGGCAACAAACTATTCATGGGGAAAAAAAAACAAAAGCAAATTCTTGGGTGCTCTGGTACTACCCTTCTTAAATGGGCTGTTTTGATTGTCCTGTGCCTAATGCTTCTTAAGAATGTTTGCGTTTTTGCAACATCAGCCTTGTTTTTGCCAGGTTTTGTGAGCCTGCAAGTGAGCTGACTTCTATTCTCAGCCTAGTATGCTTTATATCAGCAGGAACTGATCACTTCACTTGAGGCCTTAGTCCTCATACCAGGCCTTTTATACCAGGCCTCTTGTGTCAATCTCTCTCATTCTACTACAATGTTTCATCTGCAGAAACAACACAACATATAGGAAAGTTCAGTCTTTCCTGTTAAGCCTGTCTGAAAGATGTCAACATTCCTCTGAAAGGGAAAAACTTTTTTCAAACAGATCCACAACACAGCTTGCCAAGCTTTGGAGCTGCAACTCGAGGGAAATGAAGCGACCAATAGTCTCACACAGAAAATCTACATGTGTCTCTTAAATAGCTTGATTCTGCTACTTCAAGAAACTGCATTTGGGGATGGCGACTTTTTTCTTTTTTAAATCTAGAGGACGTGCTAACAAAAAATCCTCATAAATTACCTTCAATCTCCACACTGTTGCGGAATCGGAGGGAAAAGGGGATTTGTTTCATCATTGTTTTTACCTCCAAGAAAAAGCTCCTCCAGAATTTCCAACATGCACTCCTCCACAAACTTGGCATCCAGAACATGATTTTCTTTTTTTTTTTTAGCTAGAACTGGCGTTATCAAAAAAAGAAACAGTTGCCAAGGTGCTACGTGGGGGTGGATGAGCATGCAGGGTCATGTGGGTCCTCCTTGTCAGCTTTCCTTCTTGTACTGAGCATGCTCATGCAGACTGAGCTCTGTACCACTGCTGAAGTTAGCTGCCCACACTGCTTCCCCACTATAAGCAGGCATGGACTGTCTCTGAGCAGCAGTTGCATTTTTATGTGATGTCTCTGATGACATTTGAAGTGTGATATGAATACTTCACATTTATCACATCTTGTAACACTGCCAGAATAGGCTGTGTTCAAGTTACCATGCTTTGATTCAAAGTAGCACCTCACTTCAACAACCTTACAGATGGAGACAGAAGTTTGGAGTATTAAACACTACGTTTTTGCATTTAAATGAGATGGCAAAATACAAAGAGAAGCCACTATCCAGTTTGGGTTAAAAGTTTGGTTTTTGCTGTCAACTTTATAACATTTACTCCCCCTCACCTTCATTTTTGGCTCCTTTTTCATCACTGCTGAAAAAATGGGAAGCATCCTGCCTCCATTATATCTGATGCGATCTAGAGAACATAAGATCCAGTAAGCAATGCTCGATATGTGCTGGGGTTGAGCCCTAGCACCTCTAGCTCTGGCAATTCATAACCCCAGCACCTCTTCACTCCTGGCAGGCAGCCATCACTCTCCAGCAGCCCAGCTCTGAGGGCAACCCATTCAGTCCTTAGTTTATGCTGAGGCTTTTTGGGCTGAGCCTTGCACCTCTTTCATTACATATTAAGCACTGCTAGTAAGTTGCTTACCAAGAAAGTCATAGGCGAATAAATGTTAGCCAGTGCATCAATGTTTGTGAATTTCATTATAAACATTTTAAGAGGATCTAGTGGATCACACAGGAAGCCTTGGTAGGCTTCATTTGGCTCATAGGCCCACTTAGTGAGTTTCAGTTTTCTATGGATTCAGAAGGAAGGCCAATCCATTCTGCCCTGCAGGAAGAATAGTTGTTGCTCTTGAACAATAAAAGATGCCAGTTGCTGAGCATGCTGCCTTTCACCAGCATTAACTCCAAACCTAGGAAGTAATCTAAACCAAATCTCCATTGCAGCAGAGGACATTATCGCTATATCATTGGCCTGACAAGGGCACTAAATTATGGTGGGAATGTCAGTGAGTGATGTGGCAGATCTTCAGGCTTGGTCAGGACTGTGGCGGTTCCTCAGGAATAAAAGCGCATTGTTTCCCAAAGCAGTAATTCATCCCAGTCATGTACAGAAATAGTCACTCACAACCATGAGTTTACAACTTCTGATGGCAGAGTCTTTCTTCCCAAAGCCAAGCTGTACACTTCTGCTCTAAATCTGTGTCTTACTTTTACTTTTCTTTTAACCTAAAAGGCTGGATCAAGAGGTTTTTCTGATTTTTTTTTCTTATTTAATCTCCTACAATAAAAAGTCAGTGTTTATGAATGCTCTCTGCTAGAGGCAAGAATTTGAAAAATAAGATGTTTTTAATAAAAGAAAAAAGTGTATAAATTAAGTTTTCATTTTCATGATGTCTTTTATTTCAGTTGTTTAAGTTGCATGAAGTCATCTGTAGTCTCCACAGTCTGAGGGCCCTATTCAGTAAATCTCTAAGAAGCTTAAATCCACTGACTATAATGCAACTTACTTAACTTCTTTGCTCAATATAGATGGTCTCTAGCCCTTGTTTAAGATTTTTCTTGAGTTTGGGCCAGTTGCAATAATATAAATACGTATATAATGGAAAAATAAATCAAATCAAAGCAGAAGAATATGAGAAGCAGCCTCTCATGGAAAATGAGTAAAGTTTTCTAAAGCATCTGAGTGACTTAGCAGCCTAATTTTAATTAAAAGTCAACTGGACTTAGCTTCTGAAGTCGCTCGGTGGCTTTTTAGAATTTTATCCTCCGTCTATCATTTCTGTAGGCTGCTGTTTTGGGAGGCAAAGAATGAAGTGTGAGGTTAATGATTAGAGCTTCATTACCATGAAAATATTTTGCACACAGAGTTAAGATAATATCACAATGTTGGTAGTGTTACTGTCTAAATACATTAATCATAGTTAAACAGAACCAACTTTTTAAAAATATTAAAAAATTAGAAAATAAATCATTCACCATAACAGTCATTAAATCATCTGTCAGTATTGTTCCTTGGACAATAACACTATAGCATTAAGGAGGCATTTAATTTCTCTGACCTAAAAAAGAGGACCTCAGTTTCCTTCTAATAATTAATAGACATTTCACAAGGAAAGAAACAGCATCCTATGCCCTGTTCCTAATATGGTCTCATTTTAATAAATCAAATGTGCAGTATCTAAGATTGGCTTGTCAAAAGAGGGAAAGAGGTGGCTACTTTCCTCTGCAAAAAGCTCTTTTAATTTCATTTGACCCAAAACCTGATCTTTGATTCTCTCAAAAAGAAATTATTATACTTTGGCAAAGCTTAGAATGTAAATTTTCCACTACAGAGAAATTAATTAGCTTTATGATCACCTGCACTATTTCAAGGAACCCAAAATAGCTATTACATGCTTAAGGGAACACCAAGGTTAGTATCTACAGTCCTGGTTTTGGCCTGTTCCAGAGACTGAACCAGCTCCTCATGTAACCAGAGAAGTGTCAGTGTTAAAACAGCCTATCTCTACCTAGCAGCACTGCCCAGAATCTGCACATATTACTGCACACTAAAGTCCAGGATTGGACTTTATCAACATGAATAGTTTTCTGTGTCAATGGTATCTGTTTAAGAGCCACATAAAAAACAACGGAAGGCAGATTTCTGAAAATAAAAGTGCTTCCTGTTAACTCAACAGGAGACCATAGTGTGCCCCCATACAAATGTGCACCTTATTCTTCTCAGCAATGCATACTTTAAAAATAAAGATTAAATTATTGATTTCAAATGACCTTTTCATTAAAAAATAACAATAGACCATAGCAGGAAGAAAGGTTCAAATCAATGTAGCCTGAGATAAATACAGTGTACTATCGTTGCCCTTAAATGGGGAAAAAAAGAGAAGGAAAAAAATTAAGGCATTTAGGGTATGTCTACATTATGAAATAAAGTTAAAATTTATCAACGTTGAATTTGTAACACTGGATTTTATAAAGTCTGTGTCTGCTCCTGCCCATAGAATTCCCACTAATCACCAGAGTTCGGCTGCTGCAGCAGTGCATTGTGGGAACCTATCACATAGTTCCCTGAGCTCTGTTGTATTCTGGGCTTATTTGCTGCTGCGTTATGGGAAAAAAATCCCTGCAAGTAGTTGTGAGAGTGTAATGTCATCTTCCCATACTGCATTGCCTTCAAAACAAATGGCCCTTTTTCAGGTCTCTTTCCCCAGTGAGAGATTGGATGAGTCATCTGCATCATAGACCTTTTAACCAAATGTACCACGAAAGCACCCAATATCATCTTCCCAGAATGCATTGCCCTCATTCCCCTCCCTTTGAAGCAAAATGGCCAATTATCAGAAGGGAATTAGGAAAAGTAGGGAACCCAGAAAGCAGTGGTGTCCAGTGGTGAGCATCACTCAGAAGAAGAATAGAAGGAAAGACAGAGGGCCTCATTTTCTAGTGGTTAATCTCTCTTCCCGCAACTGTAAATCAGTTTAGGTCCCCTGGGGAAGATTACCTAGAGAAATGTGTACAGCAGCCAAGAAGATTGGCAAAGGTGTGCAGGCTACAATAACCTATGAGCCTTTCCCTGTTCTGACTGTGCCATGCTCACAGGAACCTCACTGGTCCCCTGAGGAAAGAACAACTGTAAATTTTCTGGTGTTCAGTAGGGCTGGGCACTTGTGTTCCTCTGCTCCCCCCCCCCCGCCCCCAGAATATTCTGCATGCAAATAGCAATGGTGCCTTTCCCTGTTCTGACTGTGACATGCTAACAGGAAGCTCATTGGTCCCCTGGGGAAAAAACACCAATGTGCACAGTGGCCAAGAGGAATGGCAAAGATGCTCAGTCTACAATTATCTCTGAGCATTTGTACAGCAAACAGGACACTGCAGAGACTGTTCAGCTCCCCTGAGCTGCGCGCTTTGGGAAATGGGGAGGTGGGGGGCCAGCCCACAATTCAGCACTGGCCAGAGCTGGCTCCCCCAATCCTCTGAAGCCAGGGGAGAGCCAGGGGATCATGAGGCTCCCATTAGCATGGAGCAGGCACCAGACTCCAGTGGGGCCAGCCCACAATTCAGCATTGGCCAGAGCCTTCTGGTGACAGCCATCCAGCCCCCAAAAGTCTTTACCATGAGGGAAAACTTTCCCCACAGCAACAGCCAGCCAGCCAGCCCCCAAATATCTTTGCCACAGGGAGAGACTTCCCCCAGTGACAGCCAGCACCCAAATCTTTTCCACCTTTGAAGCCTTCAAGGTGTGCAAGCCAAGACATGCAGCTGTCTGGAAGCATGGACTACACAGTACAGCAGGCATGTGTTTTTATTGGGTGGGTAGCTAGCCACGTGGTGCGGTTAGCCGGGGGATAGACCCTAACTGCATGGTGCCTGTAAGGGAGGGGAGCTGCCCTGGTACAAATCTGACCTGCCGAAAAGAAGTTTCTCGACCTCTCGTACAAGCATAGTTCCCTCCCCACCCCCGCATACAAGCATGACCCCCACAGCCAAGCCACCACGTGCTGTGTTGGGGCAGGGGCTAGCCTGCAAAACGAAATGACTCATGATGGCTCCATGCTGGTGCTCTGTAAAATAACTACATGCGATTGCCGCACTGATCATAAACAAATGAATTCTAAATGCCGGCCTTTCCGTTTCCTACTTCCTGCTCACCCGGAGCGATGACATGAAAAGACACCTCAAGGGACATTGTGGGACAGTTTCTGGGCCTAATAAAATCGATTTTAACTCTTGTTAATCTACACTGTTTTAGCTCAACATTGCAAATTTGATTTTTTGAGTAACTTCATCAGGAAGTCAGCAGTACAGAAGTCGGCATTACAGCTGCTTAGAATCAACTTATTGACCACTGGGGTGTAGACAGAGAGTTTATAAAAATCAGCTACAGAGCCTTAAATTCGACTTTATCTCATAATGTAGACCAGGTCTTACAAAGGCACATTATTTTCTTGCTGTGCCTCTATCCTTCTTGTTCTACCTTGGGCTTATTCAAAATCCACTGTATCTTCATGGTGAAATGACCAAAACTGTTCTCAGTATAACAGAAAATCTCATGCCATGCCCTTTTCCAGTTATATCATGATACCACAGCGTGTTGCCCTCTTTAATTGCACCTGAGCAAACAGTTATCATGGGAAGTGCTGCTGCACAATAATAAATCTGCACTGAGCAATCCTCAATAGCCCTCTAAGTTCTGTTTCTGAGCAGCAGATGCAGTGGCTGCCTGTGACAGAGTATAAACACCCCATCCCCAGGAGTTGAGATCTCAGGAGTACATGTGATGCTATAATTGCTGCCAGTCTGTCAGGGACCTGAGTCAGTCTGTCTCCTCTGGCCAGCACAGCCTAGCAGCTGGAGTGTGTGTAGGGTGGCCCTTACTTGCAGGGCCCTATGGGCCTACTGGCCAAAGTCTGTAAAGCAGCCCCGGCTTGCAGGGCAATGCGGCCTAATGACTAGAGTCTATGGGGTCACCCTTAGTTGCAGGGCATTGCAACCTAATGACCAGAATATATGAGGTTGTTGCTAGATGGTGGAGGTGGCCCACGGCCCTGTCAATGGTGGAAGGGAATCATGCCAAAACACACCGAGTTACACTTGTGGGAAATACTACTTACATATCCTCCCTGGGTCACTTCCAGCTGTCTCTGGTGCTGGGGTGATCTGAGAAGCATTGAGGTTCTCAGGATCCACTGCGTAAGTCACGCCTCATGGAGGCTTGTGCTAGTCTCCTGGGTCTCTAGTTCCTATTGTAAGGGTCCATGGCTGGTCCGCCTCTGGAGCTTCTGCCTGCTGGAGTTTCTTCCTATTCAGCATTCACCCCAGACTGAGCTGAGTTGCTCCCTCTTATGAAGCCAAGCACTTGGTTCATGCCCAGTATGGCTGAGAGGATGGGACTTCCTCCACCGACAATGTATTAACACCTTCCAGCCCAGTACAGGGTAGGTAAACCCAGTCACATGGGCATTAAAAAAGTTTATGCTTACCACAAAGTAATATATGTGTTGCTGTGTTCTCTGTTGCATCCAAATACTGATTAATGTTAAATGCACTAAAGATGGAGGCTGATTTTTATGGCAACTGTTGCATATGATTGGCATCTTTCTGTACATTTAGTCCTTGATAACGCTAATGTCAAAAGAGTCACAATGTGCATCACAGAGTAAACCCTTTAAGGAATTAAACTTGGAATATATCATACAAATAAATGTTTTAATGCTATTCTGGTTTAAAAGTTTATATCTCTACTCAGAAAAGTTTCAAAATATTAATTAAATGGGTCTCTAATGTATGCAATGTTTCTTTTACTGTGTTATAGAGCCTTGAATAAATTACTGCACTCTGATAAGTGAACAGTTACTGAACTGCCAGGAAGTATCCATCCCTAATTCATTAGAACTCAGCTGCTTAGGGTACTACAGTCCACCTCGAGCTTTTTTTCTGTAGTAAACTATAGCTGTTTAATTTGTCAGTTTATGGTGTATGTTAACAGTACTTCCTGTGAAAATGAGTATCTCCATAATTAATTAGTATACTGTGAAACCATTACTTTGTGTGGCAAAGAAAGAAGACAGTTATTAACTGTTGATGATCATTCATTTCTGGCACTTTATCGTCTAACATGTCTTATTTCTATTGCCATTTTTTTCTTCATGTTGCATCTGTGATTTGATGCCTGGAAAATACCAGATCTCAGTGAAGAAGTCCAAAGTTTTTTCTCTTTTTCAGATTGTTTCTGTTCTGAGAATCCAAGATCAGATAATACCAAATAATAAGCAGAGGGTTCAAAAAGTTTTTCACACATATTGGAATAGGGCCAACACGAATAACGCTAAGCAGTTTTAATGGAGCCGTGTTCAGAGAGAACAATAAAGACAGATTTAAAAGGAAAGCATGAGTAGTACATGCAGAGTTGTTGTACTCATGTTGGGCCCAGGATATTAGAAGCACAATATAAATGAGGTAATTTCAGTCGGTGAGAAACAGAAGCTTTTGAGCTTCTGTGAAGCTCTTCTTCAGCCTGGAAAATATACTCGGAGTGTCACAGCTATGCACTCGGTAGAGCATATTGTTTAGCATAAATAGTTATATATTTTAAGGGACCATTCAAGGATGAACTGGCTTCTCCATTCATAGACAGGAAAAGAGGTTTGGGGTACATCTTGAGGGCTGTATTATTGGTGCGTTACAGACTGTTGTAATAAGCCGTTAATCCAGGGTCTTTATTCAGTCCATGATTTTTACTGTCTAGCAATATAGTGAATTTACGCTCCAGGCTTGTCTTTTGAAAGTATTGTGTAAGTGTCCTTTAATGAAAAGTTGGCTATAGAATGATCACTTAGGCTATGTCTACAGCCGCATTATTTCAGAATAAGCTATTCCCGAAGAAGTATTCTGGAATAGTTTTTTCCAAAATATTGCATCTCCACATAATGGCCACGGTTACACTGCCCCCTCTTTTCAGAAGGGACATGGTAATGAGCTGCTTTTCAGATGCTAATGAGGCACTGCCATGAATACGCAGCACCTCATTAGCGTAACGGCAGCTGTGCACATTTCGAAAGTGCCACTTTCTAAGCACACTCTGCCCATGTAAACAAGGGGCTTTCGAAAGGACCTTCTGGACTCGGAAAGCTCCTTCTTCCCAAAACCAAATGGGAAGAAAGGGCTTTCAAAACCAGGGGGTCGCTTTAAAAGGCCCCTGTCTACACAGGCAGCATGCATTTTGAAAGCAGCACTTTCAAAATACACACAGCCACTATTATGCTAACGAGGCACTGCATATTCATGGCAGCGCCTCATTAACATCTGCCAAAGTGGCGCACATTAACATGCCCCTTCCAAAAGGAGGGGGCTAGTGTATCCATGGCCAAAATGCATTTCAAAATAGTGCTCAGCTATTTTGAAATAGAGCATCTACTCACAATAGAGCCTATTTTGAAGTAGAGCCATTGGATGTACTATGGCTTATTTCAAAATAAGCTCTATTCCCTGTCTACACAGCCCCTATTTCAAAATACCTGTTTCAAAATAGGCACTATTCCTCCTGGAATGAGGTTTACTTATTTCAAAATAAGGCAACCGCTATTTTGAAGTTATCGTGAAATGGCAGCTACGTTGTGCAGATGCTTCCATAGTTATTTAAAAATAGCACATGTTCGTTCAAAATAACCTTGCTGTGTAGACCTACCCTAAGGGAAAAGAGTTCACCCATAGGTGCAGTATGTTTTTTGTCTTTCCTCATTTACTAGCCTCATTTTCTTGAATGGTTGCACTCTAGGGCCATATCCAGGAATACTTGTGCCTTTTTATTGCAGGGGGGTTAGAAGAGACAAAAACTCCTTGTATTCCTTTCCCTCACCCCTTCCCTTGTAGACCCACAGAGTAACACTCTAACTTTTAACATGCAAAGGGATACTATGTTAAAGCAGGGCACATTCATAATTGCAATACATGAATCTCAGAAATTTTGAAGGTTCTGATAAATACATCAAAGTTTTGAACTTCTTCTGACCCATCCATACCCTTTGATTATGCGAGAAAGGGCTGGACCCTGAGAAACCATGCACTGATATTGGTGCTTTTCTTTGCCTCTTACTGGTTCAGAAATGGCTCAAATTGCCTTTCCCAGCTATTTTCTTTTATTTTTGATTCTGGTTGCAGGTGAAGCAAGAAGAGAAGAAGACAAAGCATAACAAACACTCCAGACATTTTCAGCCTTCTGAATAGAGATGGTTTGGGCTTGGTTTAAGTTTCAAGCGTGTTTCTAATCTGCTTATTATTTTCTCCAAACCAGCGCACCCTAACATCATTTTAGCAAGTGCTGATTTCTTTGTTCTCTGTGGATACAGCAGAAGCTTCACCCAGGAAGCTTCTATTAGACTGAAGAGGTTGATATTTGGAGCCATTCATCTGGGGATGAATAAACCCCTTTACAAAAATCTGTTTTTGAGGACACCAATCTCAAATCAATCCCAATAAGCAATCACTTGGCTAGCCAGCCATATGTCTAGTGGGAGTTGTGTCAGATGAAAAAAATGGTTACAAATTAATATGAAGCTTTTTCATAGAAGGGGAATCCCTTCAGAGTTAAACAGTTTGTCTGTGTCTACAATATAGTGATCTGTCGACAGAAGTTAATGTCAGAAGAGATCTTCCAGTAAAACTTCTGTTGACAGGTCACATCCACACACACAAGCAGATCAAAAGAGCAATCTGCTCTGTCACCTGAGAGCAGCCAGACTGCCCGGCCACTCTCTTGACAGAACGGCCAACTGAAAGCTCAGCAAACAGGGCTACCTGGTGAACCAGAAGCCCTGTCTATTGCCAGAGGGACCCCCAGAGCATCTATAAGGCTTTATTGTAGACAGAAACTGTTGCCAAAGATGTTATTCCTCATTGCAAAGATGCAGAATGCTGTCGGTTTTGTTGACAAAACCCCGTAGATGTAGCATTTGTCGGTGAGGAACCTCCAGGAAGATAAACGTCTTCAGAAGATTGACCTATGGTTCAATGACATACAGATACAATTTTTGTTTTCATCACCTTACGCTAAATTACACCATGATCTGAGTGATACTTTAGTATGTAACCCACCTTGACTGTGACTTAATTGACCCAGATGCACAAATATTGGTTAATCTTGTGTGGTTGCCTTTTGGTTTAGCAATATTAGTATAAGTTCCTTCACAGTTTCACTTTGGTAACAAGACACTCAGTCTTGTGATGATATCAGCAACTTCTGGGAGATGCTGAGTGCCTTTTGGTGTGACCTGCTGAATGGTGGAGCTTCTGACACAAGATCTATCTCCAAAATAATGGCTTAAATATTAATATTCCATTGGTTTAATTTGCTTTAGTTTGTTTTGAACAGAAGAAAAAAATTGTAAAACTTTTCTTTATATATGATTCTCAATTCTTCTTTTGAGGAATAACTATTTTATGGATTAAAAGTTATATTTTCAGAAGAGTTCACTAGTTCTGTGCAATTCTATTCCATAGTGCCAGCTCCCTGATTTTCAGAGGTGCTGCGAATTCAGTTCTCATTGAAATCATAACTTGTTCACAACTATTTAGTTTTTCCCTTAGGTGTAGTAAAGATCTTTTTTCCAATTGAACCAGTTCTTCTTCTTTCTAGGCAGATTTGCAGTCCGTTAACCTGAAGCATGATAGACTGGAACAGTGCTAGGAAACCCATATGGAGCTGACACTGGTTTGGCCTCCATTCCCCCTCTGACATATTCAAGGCCACATTTGCAAAAATGTCACAGAATTTGAGGTTCAGTTAGAGAGACCTGCGCACTGAGAATCCAAAGATTAAGAAAACCAGAAACGGCAGCAACTGTTGAAAATTTGTGTTATATTTTAACCTTGCACCAAATGAGTTTGGCTTTGTGTGCTTTCATATTTGGATGCCCATCTGGAGGCAATTTACTCAACTAGAAATATGCAGCTCTATTTTGAAAGATCCAGGAGGTTTTATTAACAACTGGATACAACCACTTTTCACTAATAACTCTCTGAGGGTCTGATTCAAGAAAGCATTCAAGCATTTCAAATAACATGCAGTCCTGTAGCACCTGAGAAACCAACAAATGTATTAGGTCATAAGCCTTCATGGGTAAAACCCACTGAGGGGCTACGTCTACACTAGCCCCAAAGTTCGAAATGGCCAGGCAAATGGCCATTTCGAAGTTTACTAATGAAGCGCTGAAATGCATATTCAGCGCTTCATTAGCATGCAGGTGGCCGCGGCGCTTCGAAATTGACGCGGCTTGCCACCACGCAGCTCGTCCCAACAGGGCTCCTTTTCAGAAGGACCCCGCCTACTTCGAAGTCCCCTTATTCCCATCTGCTCACAGGAATAAGGGGACTTCGAAGTAGGAGGGGTCCTTTCGAAAAGAAGCCCCGTCGGGATGAGCCGCGTGGTGGCGAGCCGCGTCAATTTCGAAGCGCCGCGGCCGCCCGCATGCTAATGAAGCGCTGAATATGCATTTCAGCGCTTCATTACTAAACTTCAAAATGGCCATTTGCCTGGCCATTTCGAAGTTTGGGGCTAGTGTAGACACGGCCAGGAGGACCCTGATACATTTGTTAGTCTCTCAAGAGCTACAGGACTTCTTGTTATTTGTGAAGTTACAGATGAACTCACCTCCACTGTCACTCAAGCATCTGTTTTGTGTATGTATACATGTTGTCCCTAATGTAAGTATGCATCCACGGTGCTTACAAATGAGGATCATTATTCTTATTTAATCTGTTCCAAGTTAAGTCCACAGAATTAGTGACCTCTGACTACATATGTTGATATAGGTGTTCTTTTTTACTTTAAGCAATTTGAAGTCTGTATATTGTTTTGAAATATATATGTAAATAGTCATATTTATATGGGGGTGTTCCTGTTTTGCTTCTTTAGGGAAGTCTCTGTGATGCTTTGTAGAGGAATGAAAATGTGATACTGTCATATACAAAAGATGCAAAGTCCAAACTGAAGAAGCTGCATGGGAAGTGTGTAGGATTTCTTTAAAACCTAAAGAGAAACAACTTGCAAAATTTTAGTCCATAATTAATTTTGGTCAATAGTGTTGCACATTCTGATCAGCAGAAAAATTGCATAAACAGTTTATTAATTAAACCCCATAGCTACAAATACATTCCCAGTGAGGACAAATTAGAGAGCAAATTTTGACACTTAATCATTTTATTTAAAAAATAATTTATTTGTATTTTAATTATTTTAACACTATAGCAATAATATATGTAGAGCATTCAGCATCCTGCTGGGAAGCACACACTGAGATCAGAAGAAGGATTTTTCTTGACAAAAAGGCAATCTTTAACTTTAACCTACTGCTAAGGGTGGTGAGGAAGTGCAATGATGCGAATGCAGCATGTTGGGGAATGGTGCAGACCGTGCCTCCTGTAGTATTGAGCCAGGGCACAGAGCAGCTGCTGCTATATACTATACATATTAACAAGGTGTATGTCAGCCACGGCCGGGTAATGAGTTGTCTGTGAGCCTATTTTACATCCGAGTCTTTAGCTGCTAGGACAGCCCGTCCCTTCACAGCAGGCAGCCAAGATGGCTGATGGATGTCCCTGAGATTCACCTGAGTCTTTGAGCACTAGGACAGACTGCCTCTTCGCAGTGGGCAGCCAGTGAGGCTGACGGGTGCCCCAAGAGTCTGCTCCATGGAGACAGCACGACTCAGTGCCCAGCTTTTACTGCACCTTACCACTGACCAGGCTGAATACAGCCAAACGGGCTAAGGTTCTTTGTTTGTGTTTGGCCAAGTTACAGCAACTGGAAGGAGTCAGGCTGAAGGTTAAACATGGTTACTATTTATTACAAAGCAGAAATAAAAAAAAAAATCTTAATGGTTACAGAATTATATAAAGTCTTAATGGTTACAGTTGCAGGAAAAGTTAGATAAAATCTTAATGGTTACACTGTTATTGCTCTATTTGCTTAGCTACTATAGTAGGATGATACAAATGACATGTCAATTAGAGAAAGTTACCCATTTGAGGACCAGACGCCTCAGACTAAAGAGCTCTTACAATTAAATGTGCACAAAAAAAAAAAAAAACATTGCAGGTATAATCTCACCCCTGCATCCTTCGACTCCAGCGTAGCCAACATCGTTCACTGAATCCCTTGGGAAGAACAAACGAGGAAGGGTGTCCCCTGGGTCCTCAGGAAGCAATAACCTTACCCGACCAGCAGGTACAGGAAATTGGAGCTTGGTTAGAGTAGACACTTAGGTCCTTGGGGCCTAAGGTTCTTCCTTATCTCAAGGTACCAATTGTGCTGGCTCATCTTTGTTATGCCAGCGCTTACAAGGCAGTTACACTTGTAAGACAGAGATAACTAAATTTATGGAAACGGGGCAAACTTTCACACAGGCAGTAAAATTCCCCTTCCTGGGACAAAAGTGTGGGCGGATCAATTATCAATACCAGCCAAGGGCAGCTTGAAGCCCCAAGGCCATTGGCTAGACCGTTAACCCTCTTATCTGTATTCTTCAGTCCAGGGTCATGCTGACATAGCACATCCGTGTTTGTGAGGCACCGGAAAGTGTTTGAGATTAGCGCATCTGTGCTCTCAAAATATTCCAAGACTGTGCTGTTTCTTTGTGCTGTGTGCTCTGAGGCACTGAAGAGGGGCAGGCAAGATGGAGTAGAGCAGGGGGATTCTGTCTGGCTACAGCACAGTATGTGCTGGCCCATGACATCCCAATATAAGGGGAAGTGGACAATATTGCAGCCCATTTGAGTTTCCTAACACTGTTGGGGTTGTTGATAGTTCTGGTAATTTTTTAACTCTCAAGTGAGTTAATTACACATCAGCCTTGGGTAAAGAACAAACCTAGCATTTCATCCTTGTTTTCTTATTCATACAGTACCCAGTGCAGTGAAGTCATGGCCCATGACTGGGGCTCCTTGATGCTACTATGATGCCAATAATAATGATCTCCTGACTTAGGACAAAGAACTTTACTCCACCTAGGATAAAGAGTAAATATTTGTAATTTACAACAGGTTTGTGGAGTGTTCACACTGGCCTTTACCAATTCACAAATAACCTCAAATTAATGGACAGCTCAAGATAAAATGAAATCTAGTGTAGACATGTCTTGTTGCCGTTAGAGTTCCCTGTTTCTTGTGTGCCTAGATTGTCCTCAGTGCTTGAGCATGGTTTAAATGGGTAGGGAGGCTCAACAGTCTGCACCTTTTTTACGTGCACCAATCCACTCCCAGTTCTGGAATACAAGTGCCCATTGCTTTAATGCCTGTGCTAGTGCATGACATGTAAGGGAACAATGAATATCTTTGTCCCTCATGCATGGAGGGAAAGACAAGTTATGAAGGACTTTGCTTTAAGTAGGCAACAAATATATTAACTCATTTAGGAACTACAACTACAACTACAGTGCAAGGCATGATTCTGTGATAATTTCTATCTCATGGAGGACCACAGCCAGAACCTAAATGCACCACAACTGATCCCAGCCTGACCCCTGGCCCTCCTACCATGTGAAGGTGAAGAGGCTGAAGAAAAGATGTTATCCCTTTGCTCTGCTGTGCACAGGGAGCCCCAATCTCATTTCTGTTTCCTCACATGATGCGTTCCCTAAGTTCACTTCCAATGCTGGATGTGAAAGAACCAGACCCATTTCACAAGGAGTACCTGGATATCTGACACCTGTTGAGTTGTGGCAATTTGATCCCTAACCTGCGAGACTATCCCATTGGGTCTCTGAGCTACTGTGGGAAAGGCAAAATCCCCACCCCAGTCAATCTGGCAGCAAGTTAAAAATTACTTCCCTGTTCCATAAAGATAGAGCAATGGACACATCAGACCAAAAAAAAAAAAAAACAGGCCTAAGTAGTAGAACTTCAGACATAGTATAGAGTTCACCTTGCTTAACTATATCATTGCAAAACATATTGTTCCTTATCTTCAGGGCTGCATCTACACTAGCACGTTCTTTGGAAATATTTTTCAACAGAAGGGGATCTTTTGAAATATCCAGCATCGCGCCTACACACAAAAAGCATTCTTTCAAAATTAAATCAAAAGAACACGGTGCTCCTTTCAAAAGCACTCTTCCACTCCTGTTTCAGGAACAGCGCCTTCTTTTTGAAAAGCTTCTTTCAAAAGAATATGTGTGTAGAAAAGAGCAGTCCTCACGACACCTGATTTTTCGATCCCTGTCCTCTTCCTTTGAAAGAGTAGGGGCTGTGTGGACGCTCTCTTTCAAAAAGGCAAGTCACTCTTGATCCATTTTTTTGTGAGTGTGTGCACTCTTTTGAAGGAAGTTCTTTTGGAAGAGATCTTACGGAAGGACTTCTTTCGAAAGATTACTGTAGTGTTGACGCACCCCAGGAGAGCAGCACAACTTAATACAAGTTAGATATTTTCGTAAAGGAAGGAAAAAAAGCACCTTTTTGACAGGGAAAACATAGTTAGTGTCTCTAAACAAGATCATCCTCTAAACAAGAGGTGATGGTGATGCCTTCAGGTCTGCAGTTCACTCTGGGAAAAGTAACTTGAGAGTCATGTTGTAGAAAAGAGCAGTTCAGGGGATTTGTGCAGTTGTGTTGCGTGCCATTACAAATCAGACCCTTTAATCTTTTTCATGGAACTGTCTATGATGCTGATTAGAACTTTTCTCTAACTCGTTAGAGTAGTGTATATGAATGTACATACTGGAAGAATATGAATCAACTTTGCCAGTGTCCACAATGAATTTAATTTTCTGTCTTTTTGCTGAATTAGATCCTACCGAAGTTCCTCACTATGTTCTTCAGTCTTGACCAGCCTAAATTTTTTAGCTGATTCGTAAGGTATTTTGATCTTCTGTAAATGCATTGATACTTTAACCTAAATGGCATCTGTATATCCAGCACCGAGGTGGAAAAAAGATGACAGAGAAGAGTGATTTTCATCCCTGTACAAACATTTCCATTCCTGCAGTAGTTGTTGTTCATATTGATATTCACATTTTATTTTAGTAAAATGTAACACTTTTAGCCAGGGGAATATTAGCAATATTTATTCACTGTGAACATGCTGAGCACTTCAGATAATTTTGATAGTAATCTGAAGGCCAAATCCTCTGCATATATTAAATGATGCAGCTCTCTTGACTTCCATAGCATTGTGCTTCTTTATGTAAACCAAGAATTTGGCCCCAGGGAAGGCATTTATGATGCTAATGCAAATTACTGTTTTCAGTGGCATAACTGATTCCATCTGAAGTTTTGTTTTATTTTTTTTTTCATTTTTTTTTAATAGCCTCGCCTTTTTCCCTCTTTCTTTTGTAGTCAGAGCTACCTTCAAGCAGCAAGTGATGTGCCTGGGGGCCACAACCTGGATCCCTCCGCAAACTACAATTCCCCAAAGTTCCGATCAAGGAATCAGAGCTATATGAGAGCAGTGAGCACGCTCAGTCAGGCCAGCTGTGTTAGTCAGGTGGGAATCCACTGTTAAATTTTTTATTGTGGGCTAATTTACATATACAGGACTAGCTACTAAAAATGGAAAATTTATTTGGATTTTTTTGCAATTGATGTTAGAGGAGTGAAGATGTAAGTAGTTACAAAGTAATTCAAGCTTCAAGGAATTTAATATTGAATGAAGATGGTGCGATTAAAAACATGCAAAATCAGAATTTCCCTTTTAGGAAAGCTAGCATATAGTTATGCACAGGGTTTCAAAGGTATTGCCTTTTAGTTTCATTGGGTTCCCACTGCATCTTGTATGGTAATAGGTCACAAATAGGAGTGCTAAGCAGCCATTCTCTATATCAATCATTACTATTTATACCTCTCTCATGTCGTCTTTTCATCTTTTCTTCTCTAATTAAACAGACCTCGTCTTTTTCGATGTCCCTTCATGTGGAAGTCTCTCCATGCTTTTAAAAATTTTCATTGCCTTTGTCTGGACATTTTCCATTTCTGCTGCATCCTTGTTGAGTTGGGATGACCACAATTCAGTGAGGTGTACCATCAGTTTATATAATAATATTTTGTTAAGCGTTATTATATATGTTTCTTCCTTAATATAAAATAACATCCTTGCCTTGTTTGACAATCACTGTGCATAGAAAAAGTATTTTTCATTCAACTGTCTGCAATGATAACTAGGACTTTTTACTAACTCATTAGAGTAGTGTATATGAATGTGCATACTGAAAGATTGTGAATCAACCCTGCCTTTGTCCACAATGAATTTAATTTGCCATCATTTTGCTGAATTAGATCAGACAGAAGTTTCTCACTGTGTCCTTCTATCTTGACCAACCTAAATATTTAAATATTTTTATCTACATAATTTGCCACTTCACTGTTCAACCTTTTTCAGCTCTCTCTTTCTCTCTCTCTCTCTCTCTCTCTCACACACACACACACACACACACACACGTTCAGTTTAAAAGTTCTGAGCCTTTGCTGCTTCCTGGTCCTTTCCTGTGACACATGTTCCATCAATATGAGAGCAGTTCAGTAAGTTTTTCTGTTATTTCAGTGGGAACTGAAGGATACTGGTGATATATTCATTCTTGCAATCTTTGTTTTAAAATTATGTTTCCAGGTTCCACAATCTAGCTGTATCTACACGTGCTCCCCACAGAAGGGAGGCATGTTAATGAGGCAGTTTGGAAGAAGCTAATGAGGCATTTACATGAATATGTAGTGCCTCATTAGCATAATGGCTGCCGCACGTGATTCAAAAGTGCCACTTCCGGAATGCACACCACCTGTGTAGATGGGGCCTTTTTGAAAGGACCCCCTAACTTCAAAAGCCCCTTCTTCCTATTTGCTTTTTTCACAAAGTGCTGAATGTTAACCCTTTGAATTGAGCACTGTAATAGTGTCTAAAATGGGAGACTCCCCAAATTACCAGTCACTTTTTGCAAATCTTTGCCTAAGTTGTCATGACTCTCTTTGTCAACAGTACAAGCAAAAGATTATTCAAAATAAGATTTTTCCCCTTCCCAGATATCATCAGTGAATTTAATTTATGAAGGACAAAATAATTCATTTCAGAGTGGATTTAATTGCCAAGATACTTCTATAGAAAATTAAAATAATAGACTTTCATTGTGGTCAGTGGTTCTGTATGAAATTTCTTCTATCAAAATCATGGAGAATTTGCAGTGACTTTTTCCAAAATAATCAAGAGCTATTGATAACAATATATGATAAAAAGCAATATTATTCAGATATGGAGGTTGGTGAGGTTATACGGTTGACTAGATAGTTATATGATTTTGTTTCCATTATTGTAAATTAATATATCATTAAATAAAATACATATTATTGTCATTTACTGCTATCTCCATTATTCATCTTCTAATTTCAATCTGAATTAATATAATTTTCAATTTCTCAGCCAAATGCTACAATTAGATATATAGTATATTCCTAATAATTATTCCAAATGTCTAGGAAAAGAAACAGAAATTAATGTTGAAACTACTGGCAGCATAAATGGACAGTAAAACAAAGTTCTTTTGCTTAACCCCAGGTATTTGACATTAATATATTTCAGTCCATATTGTCAATAGGTCCAGAACAAATTTTTAAATAGATGCAGGGAGGATGCTCAGCTGATTTAAACCATTAAGTCGTTATCATTATAATTCCACTATATTTAGCAACACCAGTTAACTCCATTGATGGCTATGGCATGACAGTTGTATAGTTTCTGTCAGTATAGAACAGATTATTTTGTGGGGTGGGATTCCCCAAGATCTCTTTCAAGAACTCTTCCACTTCATTCCCTAAGAGTTCAGTGCAACATCAGTTCTGTCACTTAAATTCCTTTATTTTGTGTACAGAAAAAACACATTAAGTTGATCATAGAGGATGGTGTAGGGCTATCTCACATCCAGTGCTTTTTTTGTGCTGTTTGTTACAGCGCAGCTGCAGGACCCCCGGCCAGGTAGCAGGAGGACCCTGCCAACCCTGTGGCTGGCAGGGAGGCAGGGGGTGGGGAGAGTGAAAGCAACAATTGTTTTTTTACAAAAAAAAAAAAAAAGCCCTGCTCACATCCAAAGGTACAGTGACTTCCTCCCTTTATAACTATTACGTTCACTTTACATTGCATCACTCATTTTGGCAGTCTTTGTTGATTTGTAGGAACCAACGCTTGAACATCATACTCTTTCCACTCACTGTCCATATACAACTTACACTTCTCATCTTTATGTTCCCAATTTATTGCTACCTTGTCCATTGTAAATGGTTTCCTGGGTGTCTCTCTTACCTTAGCTAGTACAGATGTGCTGTTTTTTAGTTTACTGATCCATGTACCCAGCAGAGTTAGCATAGACATTGTTTCAACTTGCTGATGCATTTACTTCCCTAATCCGGTCACTCAGGAAATGAAGCCCACCCATGTCCAGTTATTTATGCTCAGCCAGGCCAACATTCCACTGATTTTCTTTTTCATTTCCATTTTAGTTCTGTTTCTGTGCTTTCTTTTTTATGTTCATTACCCAGCAACACATTTCCAAGATGTCAGTAGTTATAATTATTTGAATCACTATTAACAAGAGGCTCAACGTATGAACCACAGTGTGAAATTCTACTTCCTCTCTTATAGCACTTTAAAAACTAACAAAATACTTTATTAGGTGATGAGCTTTCATGGGTCAGACCCATATATCTCCAGATCTGAGGAAGTGGGTCTGCCCCACAAAAACACATCCCCTAATAAATTTTTTTGTTAGTCTTTAAAGTGCTACATGACTGCTGATTTGTTTTGATAGAATACAAACTAACATGGCTACCTCTCTGTTACTCCTCTCCTATAGTCCACTAGGACTCATCTACTCTAGCCCCCTTCTTTGAAGGGGGCATGTAAACAAGCCCGATCTGTGAATAGCAAGGAGATGCTGTGCTGCATATGCAGCAACTCATTAGCGTAATTCTCACCACACAAACTTGGAAGTTGCTAGCTTTGAAGTGCTGGCAAGCAGTATAGCCACAGGCACTTTGAAGTTTTGGGAGTAAGGGAACTTCAAAGTTGCACAGGTACTTCGAAGTGCCCATGGCTACACTGCTTGCTGGTGCTTTCAAGTTAGTAACGTCAAAGTTTGTATGGTGAGAATTATGCTAATGAGGTGCTTCATATGCAGTGCAGCACCTCATTGCTATTCACCAATTGGGCTCATTTACATACCCCCTTCAATGGAGGGAGCTCATGTAGATGAGCCCCTAGAGTGCGATTCCTCCTAGAATCTTAGAAATGCAGGACTGAAACCTACTTCGAAAAGGTCATCTAGTCCAGTCCCTTGTACTAAAGGCAAGACTAAGAAATAACAAGACCATTCCTCACAGGTGTTCATCCAACCAGTTCTTTAAAACTTCCAGTGACCAAGATTCCATGACCTCCCTACACAATTTGTTCCAGTGCTTAACTACCACTCAGTTAATAAGGTTTCCCTAATTTCCAACCTAAAAATCCCTTGGTTCAATTTAAGCCTATTGCTTCTTGTTCTAACCTTAGAGTTTAAGGAGAAAAGTTTTTCATCCTCCTCCTTGAAACAGCCCCACTCAATATGCCCTGCCACCTTGATTGCTGCCACTGATTACTACTCTCCGGTAACAGTTTTTCCAACCAGCTGAGCAGTCACTTTTAGGTAGCTCCATCTCATCTGTATTTCCCTACTTTGTTTATGAGATGGTCACATAAATCCATATCCAAAGCCTTTCTAAACTCAATATACCACATCTACCACTTCCCCATCCACTAGGCTTATTATTCTGTCAAAAAGCAAAAAACAAACCTATTATGTTGGTTTGACATGATCTGTCCTTGACAAATCCTTCTTAATTGGACTCATCTTCTCATTTTCTAGGTGTTTACAAATTGATTTCTTGATCATTTGCTCCATTACCTTTACCATTTACCTCCATTACTGACATTAAGACCACTGGATTGTAATTTCCTATGTTGTCCTTATTCCCCTTTTAATAGATTGACACTGGATATGTGCCCTGTTCTAGTCCTCTGCAATATCTCCTATCTACCATGTGATTTCAAAGATAATCACTAATGGCTCCGATATCTCTTCAGTCAGATCCTTGAGAATTCTAAAATGTATTGCATCAGGCTCTGATAACTTGTGACATTTTATTTTTCTAAATAGTTTTTGACTTGTTCATTTCTTGTTTTAGTCACTTTCCTTCACTACGTTGGACGTCTAATTGCTATTAACCTTTTGGTGAAAACTGAAACAAAAGGCATTTAGTACTTTTGCCATTTGCATATTTTGTTAGTGTCTCGCTCCCTCATTGAGTAATGAGCTACCCTATCCTTGATCTTCCTCTTGTTTTTAGTGTATTTGTAGAATGTTTTCTTCTTTCCTTTCATGTCTCTAACTAGTTTAAAGTATCAGAGGGGTAGTCATGTTAGTCTGGATCTGTAACAGCAACGAAGGGTCCTGTGGCACCTTATAGACTAACAGAAAAGTGAGTCTGTGCTCACGAAAGCTCATGCTCAAAACTTTTCTGTTAGTCTATTAGGTGCCACAGGACCCTTTGTTGCTGTACTAGTTTAAAGTAATTTTGTGTCTCGGCCTTTCTAATTTTGTCCCCACATGCTTGTGTTGCTTTTTTGTAATGTTCATTCTTTGTAACTTGACCTAGTTTCCACTTTTTTGTTCAAATTGAAACTCCCTGATCTGATGCTCTTGGGACCCAACTGGTCCCAAACCAGGGAATTTGCTGAACCAGGTGAGGACAAAGCTTGCCCCTCGACTCCCAGCTGCCGGCTTCCCTGAGGCTCTGTTGCTGCAGCCCACAGGGCACTGCCACCTCCTCCTGCCCAGAGCTCTGCTGCTCTGGCTCCCAGAGCTCCATGGCTCCCTTGGTCCAGCCCCAGGAGCACTGGTGCCCCCTTGTTCTGGTCCTGGGGCACCAGGGCACTATTACTCCAGTACCAGGGGCCTCTGTTGCTCTGGCCTGCAGGCCCACTAGGGCAAAGGGGCTTTGCTCCTGGACTCCAGGACTACATTCTCCCCTCATCCAGCAATGCTTCTGGCTCCAGCCTACCGATTTTTCTGTGTGAGAGGTCTCACCCCAGAGCACTCACAAGGTCACTGATGATGCTAGACTAGAGGTGTTGCTGAATTAGGGAAGTCTGCATTAGAGAGGTTTAACCTGTTGGATTTTTCCTTGAATTTCAAGCAATCAAAGATCCCCTGGTTAAGCCAGGGTGGTCTCGTGCCATAGTTGTATTTTTTCCTATGCAGTGGGGTAATTCATTCCTGTGATCTAAATAACATCACTTCAAAAAACTTTCAACTCTCCTGAACTGATTTTTCCGTTGCATTTGCTTCCCATGGCATCAGTTCCCTGAGTTTGCTAAAGTCTGCCTTCTTGAAATCTATTATTTTTATTATGCAGTTTTCCCTCCTACCATTCCTTAGAACCATAAACTGTATCATTTCATCATCACTCTCATCCAAGCTGCCTTCTGCTTTCAAATTCTCACCCACTTCCTCCCTCTTTGTCAAAATCAAATCTAGAACACGCTATCCTCTCGTTGCTTTCTGTACCTTCTGAAAGTAAAAATAGTCTCCAATGCTGTATTATTTTTCCAATAAAAAAGTGGATAGCTGAAGTTCCCTCTTACAACCAAGTCCTGTGTTGTGGATTATGTTATTATTTCTTTAAAAAAAGCCTCATCCACTTCTGTCTGGCTTGGTGGTCTGTAATAGATCCCTACCAGAAAACAGTAGTACAGGTTTGCTTTACCTTTAAAGCCTCCCTCTGTAATTTTAATGTTGCTCTTATTTTAATTATACTATAAAAGCTGCCACCAATTTTTTCCACTTATTACTACAGGAAAGGTGGGCGTGAAACAGAACAACGGCTAATTAAAATAACATTCCCTTGGGCCATACTAAAAGTGGGCTTCTTCAGCCACCACCCAATATTTGTTTATAACCTGCACAGGCAGTTTTTACTTCACCAGTGCCTCACCCTCTCTTCTTTATGGTGAAATTTGGAGACTGTTCCACCAGAATGAACTCACAGGCTTACAACTCTGTAATCCAGAACACATGCACCAATTAGTGCCAACAGCAAGACAAGTCTGGGGCTTTCCAGACCTTGCATTTTCTTTGCCACAGTATTTGAGGGGAAAATAAACTTCTTCCACACTTTGTTAGTCTTTAAAATGCTACTGAATTTCTTTTTTATTTTGATAGTATATAGACTAGCATGGCTATCTCTCTGTTACTATTCTTCCACACTATATGGGTTACAGTGGTTCTACATTTCACTTCATGGTATTGAACCCTAGTTAATTTCCGTACTCTTCTCCAGCTGGTTTTCCTTGTCTTTTACCAAATTTTTAACTTTTCTGTGGTGATAAAAGAGGGCAAGTTATGTCCGGATTGCATTTCCACTAGTACATTCGGAAATCGTTAAACCATACAGAAATCTCTAATTCCTTCAGTAATTTGACTAATTTATGCATGGTCATCCAGTTTAAATCAGACTGTCCTGTAGGACACCACACCATTCATAACAGACACAAAATGACCTTTTTTATTTAGAGTGGCTATCAAGGCATGTTGAAGAGAAAATGAGAGTGGTGACAGTTGTTGCCACTTACCTTCCCTTTGTATAATCTGATTGCTAAGCAT
Source organism: Carettochelys insculpta (assembly GCF_033958435.1). Classification (NCBI taxonomy): domain Eukaryota; kingdom Metazoa; phylum Chordata; order Testudines; family Carettochelyidae; genus Carettochelys; species Carettochelys insculpta. The sequence continues at coordinate 169,693,358 of NC_134139.1, read as the reverse complement.
TTTACTAGACATCACTGTACTGAATTATATTACCATCATGGGGTTTTGTTATTACACTAAGCTTTCTTTTCTTTTTTTCATTTTTAACATGTTAAAGTCCTTTATTAACATTTTATACACTAAACAGGGCAATAAACCTATTACAGTCCTTTTTAACAGTTTATTACTTTTACTGCCCTGACTATGTAGTCCCCTCAAGATCTCTAGAGTGGTAATTTGTGCAAAAGTCTTTTTTGGTAATTTTGTACTTTTTTGTAATTACTCATGTCCGTTTTTTCTCTTCTTAGTAAGAAACTTCACCAGACCTTACTATCTACTAAATTCTGAGAACTTCTTCTGTTTCATTTCCTAGGATAAGACATTTTTAGCCAACTTTTCCTCAGAGATCTAAGCTTATGTTTTTTCAGTTATTTCTTAACTTAGTACATTTTGCCTACACAGTTGCACTCACTAAAGTCAGTCCTTCAAAGATGGCTGACTTTTAGTCTTGATTTATGCAAATAAGTAACAGACACTGGGTTGATCTGAAGGCTTCTTTTCTCCCTTTATAGGACTCTTTTCCATTTATTTTATTTCTTCCTCTACATCTTTGATTTGCTTTTTATGCTTTTAGCCTTCAGTTCTCAAGATAGAACATTATATTTGTAAAATTTTAGCTACTAGAAATAATCCTTGCAAAGCTGCTTTTTTGATCTGGGCTTTCTTTGCATTAAGATAAAAATAGAAAAACTAGATACTATTTTTATGGCTGTCAATGGGTCCTATTTTAAAAAAAAATCACTGACATTCAACAGACCTTTGCTATGCTCTGCCAAACATTCTCTTTTCTAAAAAATAACTATCATTCCCTGGAGCTTCTTTTTCACCTGTATCCAGTTTCCCTCTAATCTGTCTTTATAAGCTCCTTCCTTCAATTTAACCCACTTCTCCAGCATGATGCTAACTTCCTCACATTTAAACCCTTAAGCCCTACCATTGCTATTTTTGTTAATGCTAGGTTGTGACTTTCATACCAAGGGTCTGTATGCTATCTGTGGATCCAAGTCATGGCACCAATATGTTAGGGTTGCCCAAAATCCTCTTCCACTTGGTTTCCCAGTCTGGTTTCCCAGTACAGTCTGATTCTAATCTTCTCAGTTTGATTCCTTTTTTTTTTTTTTTGCCATGCTTTAAAGCTAGGTTAAGTTGATCCAGCTCAACCATAATTAATGGGTAGGTGGCATACCACACATCCAACATTACACACACGCCCCTTCCTACCAAAACAGAACAGCAGTCCAGCAGCACTTTAAACACTAACAGAATAATTTATTAGGTGATGAGCTTTCATGGGACAGACCCACTTCTTCAGATTATATGCATTTACACTTCACATTACATTCACTAAACTTTCCATCATGTGTTTGGGATTTGACTTAATTGCATTGTAGAAACCCATCCCTGCCTCATCCTCTGTCCATGTACAGTACTGTTTACATCATCATTAGGCACCCAACTTATCTTATTCATTGTTATCTTATCCATTGTAAATAATTTCCTTGGTGTCCCTTAGCTAAGTACAGACAGTGTGTTTCAGCCCACTGGTCCAATTACCTCCCTCACTTTCTCTTTTAAATAAAAAGGCTCACCCAGGTACACATACTGATGGACCCAGTACTTATTTTTGTTGAAAATTTTTAATAAAAAAGGTCCAGATTGTGGTTTTAGCCCTCAATCCATACAGATACTCCAAGAGCAACTCATACAGCTGCAGACACATCTATTCTTTACAATGAAAGTGGCAAGAGATTCTTTTCTTCCATCATTTAGTGCACTTGGGCTTAAACTGTGGCCCAGAGCAACACAGATACATCCTGGAGCTCCCTGATAGCAAGAGGAAAAGAACAGTCTGCAGCGTCCTCTTTAAAGGATGGTGCACACATACCCCTATGCGGACAGCCAGTTTGTTGAGTTGTACACAGAAAGTGCTACTCAGCCCACTTCTCCACTACTCTTGCAGGCTACAGTAAATATAACACACAGCCTGAAAATTCAGACTAGTTTGACACAATATCTCAATTGGGAAACCTCATACAATTAAATGGTATTCAATGGGTCTTGACTCTCCACTTGCGATAGTGGCTAGATTTCCTAATCAGTGTATGGAGATCTTGAATGTATCTGTTTTTGTTCTTAATATTTATTAAACATAACTATACCAAATGGGCATTGTAATGCTTAATTGTTTCCTAAACAGTTCTTCATTAGTGCACAGGCATCCAGCTGAGAGATGCTGAAGCTGCGATGATGAAAAACAAAGCAACTCAAAAATCAAATGCATTGTTGTTATTTATTTAGATGAGTGAAGCAGAGGTCAATGGGCAATTTGAGTCGGTGTGCGAATCAGTGTTTAGCGAAGTTGAAGCTCAGGCAATGGATGCCCTTGATCTCCCCGGATGCTTCCGAACAAGAAGCCACAGTTACCTGCGGGCCATTCAGGCAGGTTACTCCCAGGATGATGAATGTATCCCTGCAATGGGATCTTCCAACATCACCTCAACTATCAGGTCAACAACAGGTAAGAAAACCTATGCTGGCTTCTGGAACAAATAAACAGAGTGGGGAAAGGGTGCATATGGAAAGCCTATTTTTCCTGTGTGATTCTCATAATTAATATTGCCTTTTACATTGAAGTAGTCAGTGCTTTTTTTATAAATAAAAAAAAATTTCGGGTTAATTAGCCGGCTCCCCGTTCCCTCCTCCCAGCCAATCCCATAGCTGGGGCGGCTGAGGTGCTGGTACTCAGTAATGGCAAGTACTGGCACAAAAAAAGCACTGGATATAATATATTGAGAATCAGGCTTGAATATTGTACCATAGTGCTTGAATGTCTGAGTGTGTAGCTATGGATAATTTCATATTTATTGGAATATAATGGGCCTGAACTTCAGCCTGGATTTGACTTCATCTTCTTTGCTCATCTGTATTATTTTGTAAGTGCAATGAATTGCAGGCAAAATTATATTATTTAGCTAATTAAATACCTATTTTGAAGTTAAACTTCTAAACAAGATCAGTTACATTCACAGTCAGCTGGGTCTTTAAAAAAGTGAAGCTAGGCTCAAACTCTTAGGGTGAAGACTAACTTACTTAGCTTTGGAATGGGTGTGATAGATGATGATCATATACTGCAGCATACGCACTGTGTTATATTTCATGAATCGTCAGTAATCAATCAGTATTCAGCATTCATTATTATTCCACTTGGGTTTTTTTTGCTCCTTTCATACATTTAGAACTCCTTTTTCTCTTATAAGTTGCTTAACAAAAAGATTGATTTTATTGTTTTATTACTTTAACTCTCTTGAATAGTGAAGGGTGATTAAAGATTGTACGGATAAGGTAAAAAGTAAACTGAATCCATTATAACATTTCATCAGATACATTGTAACATTTATTTGTGAAGTTATCCAAACCTATTTTTACATTCCCAAATATATTCTGTAACACACAGTGATACTGCCCTAGCCTCATACTGCTGAAATGAGATGCCACATTCATAGAAAGTAAAAATATAGCCCAAACAAAAATAAATATGTCAGCTTAAATTGTTTTTGGCATTTATACTATACAGCACTGCACTAAGAATTTTTGAGCAGAAAGCAATTGTTGTCTTTCAATATCATTAGCATGAAGTGTTACCAAGAGTATTGTGTGTTATTTCATCTTCACTATAACATTCTACACAGAACATCTTAATGAAATAGTGTAAGCAACTCCTATAATACAGATAGTTATGGTTACCTCCCTTACCACATGTCCATGCACTTCAATACCAAGTTTAGAGGCTCTGCCATCGAGGGATAAAATGCAGAATGCAATAAAACCTTTAAAGACCACCGATGAAAGTACATTTTTCCCAGTTATTGTATAGCATTGTGTTGTGAATATGACCATACTGTTGCATGGACTGAAGTAAAAGCAGGCAATGTGGATGCCTAAGTATAGATTTTGGCACCTAACTTTAGGCACCTAAGTTAGAATATCTCTAAATCTATCTTAGAAGTCAAATTGGTTGGCTTAGTTATCAGAGATACTGACTTTACATTGCAGATTTAAAATAACCGTCCTGTCCAAAAGGAGATCACTTTCTTTTCCTAAAGTCATAAAGTAGCATAAGTACAATATGTCTGGCAAAATCATCAGATAATGTAATAAATATGTCTGCATCCCACTGTTCTTTCCTCGTGAAAAATGCTATGCAGTGATTAGTAGTCTGCTGGTTAAATGATGTGGTTTTGAAAACTCTAACCTTCATTTCACACATGATTTCTTTCCATTTCTGAAATGATTAATCAGACAGGTTTTGTTGCCTACATACATAATATTTCCTATTTGTCAAGGAGAAACAATAGTAGCAAAAAAGTGACTATAGACAAAATGGTCATTAGAAATGGGGCCCTAAGCAAAACTCCAGTTCCAGACATACTTGAGAGGCTTCAGAATCTGGCTCTGTGTTCAGATTTCAGATTTAGTGACATTCTGTAATCAAAATATTATCCCTGTGCCATTAAACAATTTTGTTTTTAACTTTAATGGGATTACTGATGTAAGGCAAACATTCAAACCAGAAAAAGCAGTCAAGTAGCACTTTAAAGACTAGCAAAATAGTTTATTAGGTGAGCTTTCGTGGGACAGACCCACTTCTGTTCTGGTCTGGCTATGGTCTGAAGAAGTGGGTCTGTCCCACGAAAGCTCACCTAATAAACTATTTTGCTAGTCTTTAAAGTGCTACTTGACTGCTTTTTGTTTTAATAGTGTATAGACTAGCACGGCTTCCTCTCTGTTACTATTCAAACCAGAAATACTTATTAAATTTGCAAGGAAGAACAATGACTGTGTGGTTCACTATTAATTAAAATTTCTAGTTTCCAAAAAAGTAACCATGTGACAGTGGTTTCATGTTTCTGTCTTCAGCCTTTGGCCTTTTAGAGGAATATGCTTTATTTCATATTACTGATACAGTTCAAATAACCCATTACCTCCCCCTTCACTTATCTGAAAATTGTAAAATTAGTTATTGGATATAATGTGATATATGAGACTGGTTGATATTTAACATGACCATAGGTTCTTTCAAATAAAACATGCATTTCAACCTTCAGTGCAAATTCACCATTCTAAATCTTTAGGAACATGACTTTTCTCTGTTTGCTTGTTTGTTTGTTTGTTCATGCTACTGATGTTATAACCCCTTCTTGGCCAATTCATTAAAGACATTTCTTAGAAAGTTACCAAGAAACCCAATTTAATTATTATTTGAAACATTAGGGATAGGAGCTGGAGCTGTCTCTTACCAGTGTTTTAAACAAATGAAATTATAGCACATAGACTTAGCTAAAGCTTTAATAGTTTAATAGCAAATATAGATTGGAAGCAGAAAAATATAATATTTAATCTATGAAATTAATTATGGAACTATCTTCTTTGGAAGTATATTTATATATATATCTGTAAAGCTTAGTTGTAGAAAAAAGATGCCTATAAATGTGCATAGATGCATGGGTTTCATTTAGAATGTTAGGAAGGATACAGGTTTATTCACTAGTATAAAATACATATTTGTTCATCCCTTTAGAAGCGTTTCCATGTGCTCATAACATTTGGATGGGGCAACCATAGTCCAGACGTAAGCAAACTTTTTACTCCAGGCCCCATTTTTCATCCCTGCAATTAGCAGAAGCCCCCCAAGAACCTATCTAATGTTATCCAAACTGATGGACATTTCACTTATGTTCATATAAAAAACGCCTTTTGACATGTGTAAGAAAATAAGTATGTAGAATGTAAAAACTTCATTAACCAGTATATAAATGTAAATACACATACATAAAAACAGTAACATGTTCCAACATTTTCAATAAGATGGATGAGCCTGAGACCCAGCAGCCACTTGTGCTGCACCCTGCTTATGAAATGTATTGCCCCTCCCAAGGGAGCTCACCCCCCACTTTGCTCACCCCGCCACAGTCATCTCTTCCAATATTTAAACCGGGTTCCAGAGATGTGCATGATCCCAGGACATCTCAAGAATATTTATTTCTATGGGCTAGCTTTTGTACCATTAAGCTAGCTACGCATAGGATGAATCCCTATCCATCCTTCATTGTCAAATTGTGTGGTAGGAAGCAATACTCTCTTTTTGCCTTGGCAAAACTGGAAAACGGGAGGTGCGGGGGCAGGGGTTTGCCATACCATCTAAACCATAAACTCAGGCAGCTTATTTGGTAGAATTCAAAATGATGCAATCTTGCTCCAAGAATGGAAACACCAGATTAACAATACATATGAACCTGTAGTCACAGGGTCACTACCTACACTTGTGGCCTATCTAAATTGGGCAGAAGCCAATACCCCCACTGATGCCTGTGGTCCAATGTGAATAAATTATAGTGTCATGAAAGCAGTCCATGTTGTTGGAAGCCAGAAGTAACTCCCACTCTCATGTGACTCCTGCCAATACTAACTATGCTTCACTGTGGTTAAGAACTTTCTGTCCATCTTTCATTACTTCTTAAGGGGAGATTGTTGTAACCTTTCTGCCAGGTTGTGTCAGTAACAGGAAAGGTTGAGTTCAATATGTAGCGATTCCTCTGAAAATTTTCAAATAAAATCAGCTCAAGCCCCACCAAGAAATCTGGAAAACTAAACACCATCCCAGGCTCCTGTGACAATCATTACTTCCACACTCACAAGCACTAAGTTTGTATAACAAAAGAAAATGTGTACAAAAGTGAGTATTAGTGCTGTGCATGTGGTATGCCAATGATCTGATGGCATGATAGTTCAGCGGACATTTATCCACTCCTCATGATACTTCCTGCTCACAGTCTGTTGCTCAAGTTCAAGGAAGTCGCAGAGTCTGGGGGAAAGTTCAACTGGATTCACCTCTGGTCCCATCGGAACGAGGAGAGTGAACAAGTGATCTCTTTGCAATTGTGGATGTGCTATCACTGCTGCCTGTGTTGCTGCTCATCGTTGTTGCTGCTGCTAGTTGTGATGCTGTATTCAGACACTCCACTGACCAGCCCCATTCTCATTCTGGTAAAGAGCATAAAGGCAGTCCAGTAGCACTTTAAAGGCTAACAAAATAATTTATTAGGTGGTGAGCTTTCATGAGACAAACCCACTTCTTCAGACCATAGCCATCTGAAGAAGTGGGTCTGTCCCATGAAAGCTCACCACCTAATACATTATTTTGTTAGTCTTTAAAGTGCTACTGGACTGCCTTTTTGTTTTGATAGAATATAGACTAACACGGATATCTCTCTGCTACTGGTAAAGAGCATATGTGGCAAAATCCAAAACAAATACCAAGAGTTCCCTTCCCTAGGGATATCTTTTCCCTTCCCAGTCTTATTTACATAACAAACTCTTCTTTAAAGCTACGTTCAAAGTCAATCATTCAACCCTCTAAATTTTTCCCAGGTCAACCGGTCTGAAAGGAAAATATAGTTTAAACTGACAGTTTACTTTCCTGTCTCAGCAAGAGATCCTTAATCTGGATCTTTTCAGATCTGTCAAATGGTCATTATGATGGAAGAATGTTACTAATATGCAAAATTTGCTTCCCAGCATGCCTGGCTGAAATACTGCTCTGTGATTCTTAGCATTGCTAGGAAATTTCAATTCTCAGTGTGCCCTCATTTCTTGAACAATACGGAACTTGTAACCATTTACACCTGGAAACTGATTTTTGTTCCAAACTGCACACAGCACCCCTTAGACCATTTTTTTTTCCTTGTTAGCTGCCTTCCTTGTTACCAAGGTATGTTCCCAGAGTAAAAAGTTAAAGAATTTTTCTTATAGCCTTAAAAGAACAGTACCCTTCATTTCCTTCCAACCACTTATAGTCTTTTTTTCAAGCAGCAGGGGTGGAATTACTTCAGATCAGTCAGTTCTGGGGGTTAGTCAATAGCTTGTTCCACTTAATTCACTCTCTCCAGCCTCCTGACCTTCCTTTTCCAGCATTTTTCAATGATCCCTATCAAGAGAAAGAGCTAAAGAATGAAATTACCTGCCTCCTCCAAATGTTTGCAACAGAGGAGGTCTCTCAGCAGCAAAGGAGAAGCTTTCTATTCCTGTTATTTTCTTATTTCCAAGACAAAAGTAAACTGAACATATAGATCAAATGGTAACAGTGGTGTCCATATGTCATCTCTGAGGCAAGCGGGCTATCTGCTTCTTTGCTTTTGCCATTCAGTAGAGTTCTCTATACTTGCCCACTAAAGGTTTGGATTGAGGATTTCTCTCTTTCTCTCTCTCTCTCTCTCTCTCTCTCCCACACACATGATTTGACCTTAATGTCTTAACAGAAAAACATCTGTAAATATGTCAGTTCAAACAAACCCAAAGAAATCCCATTCAAACAGAGCTGACCTACATAAAAATCACATTACTGTGTGTCTTGAAACTCATTAAGCTGGTCTTGAAGCACCAGCATAGGGCATGAGCTCCCAAGCCAGGGGCTCTTAAATGAGAAAAGACACAGCTCTAGCCCCTGAGAATTTTACCAAAGGAAAGAATAGCTGACACACTGCAGTTGATTTTAACTGAGTATTTGGGATGCAGGAATTCCAGAACCATTTAGATTTTAAGAGCTCAAGGTGCAGGTTTTATTGGTATAGCAGGAAACCCATGCCTTTATTCTTTTAATTTCTCTCGGTATGATCAGCAATGACAAAAGTGGGACAGAAAAAAAACCCCATCCTTGTCTTGCATTTGTAGTTATTTTTAGTATGTGTGGTCCAGCCATAATAATCACTGGTTTGTGCCAACTTTTGCTGTGCTGTACTTGAAATGATTCCCCCACTACCTATTTAGATTGCCAGGCAATTGGCTTCATTTTTGTTGAAAAGTAGTAGTGTTGTAAGCAAGACATAAGAGGGAGTTTATCTGCTCTATTCTATGCTGATTAGGCCTCAGCCGGAGTATTGTGTCCAGTTCTGGGAGCCACATTTCATGAAAGCTGTGGACAAATAGAATAGAGTCCAGAGAAGAGCAACAAAGATATGTGTATAAGAAGTGGAAACTTGGACAGATGACTAAGGAGGAGTATAAATATATGTCTGGAGAATGCTGGGGAGTAATCAGGAAAGCAAAAGCACAACTGGAACTGCAGCTAGCAAGAAATGTGAATGACAAGAAGGGTTTCTACAGGCATGTTAACAATAAGAGGATTATCAGGGAAGGTGTGGGGGATGTACTGGATGAGGGAGGTAACCTGGTGACAGAAGATGTGGGAAAGGCTGAAATACTCCGTGCTTTTTTTGCCTCAGTCTTGACGGACAAGGTCAGCTCCCAGACTAAGGCACTAGGCAAGGCAGCATGGGAGGAGGTTGGCATCTCTTGGTGGGGCAAGAACAGTTTAAGAACTATTTAGAAAAGCTAGATGCACAGAATTCCATGGGTCCAGCTTTAATGCATCCAAGGGTACTGAGGGAGTTGGCAGGTGCAATTGCAGAGCCTTTGGCTATTATCTTTGAAAACTTGTGGAGATTTGGAGAGGTCCCGAATGATTGGAAAAAGGCAAATATAGTGCATATCTTTAAAAAAGGAAAGAAGGACAATCCAGGGAATGATAGACTGGTCAGACTTACCTCAGTCCCTGGAAAAATCATGGAGGAGATCCTCAAGGAATCATTGTGAAGCACTTGGAAGAGGGGAAAGTGATCAACAGTAATCAACATGGATTTCCCAAAGACAAGTCATGCCTGACCAATCCGATTAGCTTCTATGACGAGGTCACTAGCTCTGTGGATTTTGGGAAGTCAATGAATGTGTTATACTTTGACTTTAGCAAAGTTTTTGATACTGTCTCCCACAACAGTCTTGCCCATAAGTTAAGGAAGCATGGACTGGATACATGGACTGTAAGATGGATAGAAAGCTGGCTTGACAGTTGGGCTCAACGGGGTAGTGATCAATGGCTCTATGTCTGGTTGGCGGTCAGTTTCAAGTGGAGTGGCCCAAGGATTGGTTCCAGGGCTGGTATTGTTCAACGTCTTTATTAATGTGGATAAGGGACTGGATTGCACTCTCAGGAAATGTGTGGATGACACTAAGCTGGGGGAGAGATACATACATTTACAGGGTAGGGATAGGGTACTCAGCTACCTAGAAAAATTGGAGGATTGGGCCAAAAGAAATCTGATGAGGTTCAACAAGGACAAGTGCAGAGTCCTGCACTTGGGATGGAAGAATTCCTAGCATTGTTACAGGATGGGGACCAACTGGCTAAGTAGCAGTGCAGCAGAAAAGGACCTGGGGGCATATAGTGGATGAGAGGCTGGATATGAGTCAACAGTGTGCCCTTGTAGCCAAGAAGGCTAATTACATATTGGGGTGCATTAGAAGAAGCATTTCCAGCAGATCTAGAGGAGTTATTATTCCCCTCTATTCGGCACTGGTGAGATCACATCTGGAGTATTGCATCTAGTTCTAAGCTGCCCAGTATAGAAAGTATGTGGACACATTGGAGAATGTTCAGTGAAGGGCAACAAAAATGATTAGGGGGCTGGAGCACATGTCCTATGAGGAGAAGCTGAGGGCATTGGGGTTATTTAGTTTGCAGAAGAGAAGAGTGAGTGGTGATTTTATAGCAGCCTTCAACTTCCTGAAGGGGGGCTCTAAAGAGGGTGGAGAGAGACTGTTCTCCTTACTGATGGATATCTGAACAAGGAGCAATAATCTGAAGTTACAGAGTGAGAGGTGTAGACTGGGTATTAGGAAACACTGTTTCACCAGAAGGGTAGTGAAGCACTGGAATGCTTTAGCTAGAGAGGTGGTGGAATCTCCATCCCTTAAGGTTTTTAAGTCCTGGCTTGACAAAGTCCTCACTGGGATGATTTAGTTAGGGTTGATCCTGCTTTAAGCAGGGGACTGAACTAGATGACCTCATAAGGCCCCTTCCAGCCCTAGGAGTCTATGATTCTATGAACAAAATTATTAATAGGCTATCAAATATGACCTATGAGTGAAGATTGGAAAAAATGGGCTTGCTTAATCAGGAGACGAGAACAGTGAGATTGGATATGTTCAAAGTACATAAAAGGTTGTTGCAAGGCAGAGGGAGAAAAATTGTTCTCTTAAACTTATGATTATAGGGCAAGAAGCAATGAGCTTAAATTGCAGGAAGGGTAGTTTCGACTGAACGTTAGGAAAAACTTCCTGACACGTGTTAAAGCACTAGAATAAATTGCCATCATTGGAGATTTTAAAGAACAGATTAGACAAACACCTGTCAAGGAAAGTCTAGATACTATTTGTTCATGACAGGAATGTCAGGGAATGAACTAGATGGCCTCATCAGTCCCTTCCAGTTTTATATTCTATTATTCTAAAAATAAAATCATGCAAAGGAACTTCACTGCTAGGGTCTTTGAAATCTGTTAGTTTGCTAATGAGTAGCATTAGCATGTTTAAATTCCAACTTTTGGAAATATTTATTTATATATTACCAGATCATTCTGTCCTAGGTAGATGCTATACAACTAGGGAAGGCCCACTGTGTCTTCACCAGTTGTGTTCCTTTTACACACCTTACAAAGTATTCAGGAACCTTCCTCCAGCTATTACACCCCTCAGGTTCCACCAGCACTGACAAAAAAACTCTTAGGGGGTCCTCGCTTAATCCCTGCAGGTACCCTGCCTTGTTTTTTACAGAAATATATGCACACGGAAAGCTGCAGGCTTCTCAGAAGGCCCTAGGTGACAGGCCTGTTCTCTCCTGCAGACAACCTCCCAACCTTATGAGGATTCTCACCCACAACCACAGTCTATACCACAAGAACACCAGTCCTGGAACTTTTCCTTGCAACAAAGCCCGCCGCCAGCTTTGTCCACATATCTATTCTGGAGATATCATCACTGGACCTAACCAGGTTATTCACAGAATCACGGGCACATTCTCATGTTCCTCAGCTAACATCATATATTCCGTCATGTGCCAACAATGCCCAGATGCTTTGTATATTGGACAGACTTCAAACTCTCTTAGACAAAGAGTTAGGCTGGGTCTACATGTGCCCCTTCCTTTCGAAAGGGGTGTGTTACTGAGCAGGTTCAAAAGATGCTAATGAGGCACTGCGATGAATATGCAGTGCCTCATTAGCATAACGGCAGCTATTCGAAAGTGCGGCTTTTCGAATCATGCGCTGCCTGTGGAGACTGGACCTTCTGAAAGGACCCCCCCCCAGTTTTCGAAAGCCCTTCTTCCGATAGCCAGATAGGAAGAAGGGCTTTTGAAAACTGGGGGAGGGTCCTTTCAGAAGGTCCCATCTCCATGGGCGGTGCGCGATTCAAAGAGCCGCACTTTCGAATCACCGCAGCCATCATTAGCTTCTTTCAAACCCGCTCATTAAAATGCCCCTTTCTAAAGGAAGGGGCATGTATAGACACAGAGTTAATGGGCACAAAACAGACATAGAAACACTCCTGATCCACAAACCTGTCAGCCAGCATTTTAATGGAGTGGGACATTCTTTTAATGACTTAAAAGTTTGTGTCTTACCAAAGAGGAATTTTCACAACGGCCTAGAAAGAGAGACTCTGAACTCTCTTTTATATTCAAATTTGACACATTAACACATGGTTTGAACCAGGATGGGAATTTTCTGGGTCATTATAGGGGCTCTTTTCCGTACTTGGCTTAATCTAATTCTTGACTCCCCGACCCCGTTCTGCCCCTCTATTCTCTGATTTGCTCACCTTGATAATTTTTTTTTCGGATTTGTCAACCTTGATTGCTATTTTTGGTTCTCTGTTCCTTAAATATTGAGTCTGTTCTGGTCTGGCTATGGTCTGAAGAAGTGGGTTTGTCCCACAAAAGCTCACCTAATAAATTATTTTGTTAGTCTTTAAAGTGCTACTTGACTGTTTTTTTGTTTTGATAGTCTATAGATTAGCACGGCTCCCTTTCTGTTACTGAAGGCTGAGTTGACATAAAAAGGTTTATCACTGTGGCATAAAGTCTGTTTATTTTGTCGAGAGTCTCCTGCCAGTTCACATACAAAATTGTATATATTTGGGCCCAGATATTCAGCTAGTGTAGACAGCTGCATTGAAGTCCATGGGACTTGTGCCTCTTTCCAGTCACTGATGATCTGGACCCAGTTATATAAAGTTATTAATAAGACAAGTGTTGAGATGCTCTTCTGCTCTGGGCCCATAATTTTGTACAGGAGGGTTAGAATGTGGTAGGGGGTCCAAAAACTTTTGTGTCTAGCTATGGTGGGGAGTGGGGTATTCTGAGCTAAAGCACTATGGAATTTTAGTGTATGGCTGCTTCCTGAGTCCTGCCTTAAGCTCCTAAGCAGGGGTTATGCAAGAAGTGAGTAGAGCTGGAAAGGGGACGTCAGGGATTGGACTGTGAGTCTAAGCAGTGCAACAGCTCACAGGATAGCCTGGAAAGGCTTCAAAGCTTCCTTCTCTCTGTAAGTAACAAACATGCTCACATAGTGACCCATGGCTTTATGTCACATAGGGGCTGTGTCTACACTAGCCCCAAACTTCGAAATGGCCACGCAAATGGACATTTCGAAGTTTATGAATGAAGCACTGAAATGCATATTCAGCACTTCATTAGCATGTGGGCGGCCGCGGTGCTTCGAAATTGACGTGCCTCGCCACTGCGTGGCTCATCCCAACGGGGCTCCTTTTCGAAAGGACCCCACCTACTTTGAAGTCCCCTTATTCCCATGAGCAGATGGGAATAAGGGGACTTCGAAGTAGACGGGGTCCTTTCGAAAAGGAGCCCCGTCGGGACGAGCCGCGTGGCAGCGAGCTGTGTCAATTTCAAAGCGCCGCGGCCGCCCACATACTAATGAAGCGCTGAATATGCATTTCAGCACTTCACTAGTAAACTTCAGAATGGCCATTTGCATGGCCATTTCGAAGTTTGGGGCTAGTGTAGACGTAGCCAGGCTGTGTCTACATTACCACCTTCCTTCGAAGGAAGGATGGTAATGAGGCTGTTTGGAGTTTACTAATGAATACATACACTTCATTAAGCAAATTACCACCCGCAGGAACTCCAAAGTTTAAACTTTGAAGTACCAGCACGCATCTAGCCGCGGCGCACCCACCAGTACTTCAAAGTGCCAGGGCATCTTCAAAGTCTCCTTACTCCTCGAAATTTTGGACCTTACTCCTCGAAATTTTGGATGAGCAAAGTTTTGAGGGGTAAGGGGACTTTGAAGATGCCCCGGCACTTCGAAGTACCGGTGCGTGAGCCACAGCTAGACACTTGCCAGTACTTCAAAGTTTAAAACTTTGGAGTTGCCACGGGAGGGAATTGGCTTAATGTAGTGCTGCCTGTGCAGGGCAGCACATCATTAGTAAACTCCGAACAGCCTCATTACCATCCTTCCTTTGAAGGAAGGTGGTAATGTAGGCACAGCCATATAGAAGTAAATCCCTGTTTGCAATAGCTCACCAATCAACACCAAAAGAGTGTATTTTTTCACTATTTTCATTGTTTCTTTGAAAACAGCTTAGCCATAAGGATGAAAGTAGGTCCACTGGCTAAATTTCCATTGACTTCAGTAGGGCCAGGATTCTACTGCAGGTGTACAAAACCTAAAGCTGGTGGTGTGCTGTGTATGAAGGAGTTAGCTTGGTCTGGACACAGGTCTGGAGGCCAAGAAGAACTCTTTGAACTCTATTTTTGGCTCTGATGGTAACTCCTTCCCTAACGCTGGATAAATTGGTTTCCCTGCAGCACATACAGTATAAAATTATCCACCTCACAAGAGTGTGGGGAGAGTTAACTGGTGTGTGTAGAGCTATTTAAGATGAAAAGCTTCATCTAACAAAGATCATTTTATTATTTTTATTATTAAAGTTGGTGACCTGATTTATAATTATCAGTAATTTAGGAGAACATTTATCTTGCACCATTAAAACCATTTCATTGCATGATACTTCTTTTAAGGTTAATGATTATACTAGTGTTTCTCAGCTTTTTCAGGTTGGTGATTCCTTATTGGAATTCAAACATTTTCACAGCCACTTATAAAAGTAATAGTAAAAGTGTATCAACAATCCTAATGATAACCCCATATAATGTAGTGTGTATGTATGTGTGTGTTCTGAGGGGTTGACAGAATATTTGACCTGGAAGGGTAAAGGTGGGTAGGAAGTAGGGGGTAGCAAGGTTTTCTTGGTTTTATATTGTAATAATATATTCAATAGCCCATAACTCCTCTGACTGGCTTTCATGACTCCACCTTTGATGAGAAAGGGGTTGAGCAACCATGAATTACACTATAGGAGGGCAAAGACGCACTTCGTCAGATGCATCTGATGAAGCGGGTCTTTGCCCACAAAAGCTTATGCTCCAAAATATCAGTTAGTCTATAAGGTGCCACAGGACTTCTTGTTGTTCTCGAAGATACTGACTAACACGGCTACCTCTCAGACACTAATAGGAGGATGGATCCTACTTCACTTAAAGCTGGTTGCAAAATTCCCATTGATTTTAATAAGACCAGAAGTGTCCCATAGTTCCTTTTTTCTCCCTGATTCCCTTTGGCAAGATAAGGAACATATTTCCAATATCTGTAATATATTTTTAAGATATCGCATTATGAAATTCACATTTTCCTATCTCCTTTTTGCTGCTGAAAAATGAAGATAATATTTTGTGATGCAATTTAAATATTTTAGAAGAACAAAGAAATTGTCTGGAAGAGTGAAACATCTGTCAACACTATTTTGCTGTCTACAGGATTCTGGATAGACTATAATTTCTTGCTAATTAACTGATCTAAAATAGAACCCTTTGTAACTAGTCCATCAATGATCTCACAACATTAGTGTTGCCCACATCTCGCTTTTAACTTCAATACATGCTTACAACGTGTGACCTTGATGTCTTGCTTGATTTACGTTTCTGTTCTGAGACTAACATTAATTACACTGTCAAAATAGATCTTACCATCTATGTAGATTGGTCTGCCTTCAGAGCTAGATGCTTCCAATATGGCAGCAATGATTTACACGCTGACTTGATTATTGTTATTCCTTGTATACTGTTCTTCTTCAAGTTCTAATTAGGAGATTGCTGTCTGTTAAAATGTTACTCTTTGACTTCAGCATTTTCCAAACTTAGTGGTCACATTTCCCAGTGTAATTATTTCTTTTGTTGTCGATGTATAGATTTCACAGTTAGAAGGGTATATTGAGATCGACTAGTCTGACCTTCTGCATAGTCATTTCTACATCATGCCTAATGGCTTGTAATTGATCTTAAGTACTGTAGGAACAGTAAAGCTTATGTATTGTTTCAACTGGCTTTATGTTTCAGATCAGTGCTGAGATGTCAAGCATGGATAGCTGCATCACAAGCTGTATTTAAAGTACCATTTTGTGTAAGATTTGTCCAGCAAGAGTGATTCAGTGACCGGGTCTTTCAGAAAACTTTTGTAGCTAGATAGGTAAATAGATAAACAGTAGGCCCATCTGTACTGTACACAGTGATAATGATAGTATGCCAAATCTTCAACTGGTAAAAAATGGCCTAGCTTTATTGACTTCCATCTTGGTGATTTCACTGGAGCTACACTAATTTACACCAACTGAGGATGTGGCCCCATGTTAATATTTCACCAGCCAATTCAAAACTACAGAAATCTACATGATTTGGACTCACCTGTTAACATTTCTATACAGCAGAACTTCAGACAAGACTTTTTGGCCAGACCATTACTGTTTGTGGTGCGGCTGTACCAGGGAAGAGAGATTATGGAACTGTCTTCTCTCTTCCATGTGCAAGGCATTCACAGCCAGCAGCACTTGCCCTGGACAAGCAAAGCTGGCAGACTGTAGAGAGGAATACACAGTGCAGTGGTATGTGTCAGGCTACAGCCAAACAACCAAGTTATTTTGAAATAAGAGCTGTCATTCCAAAATAACTTTGCTGTCACCTACACTATGTGCATGCTATTTTGAAATAAATTTGAAGTAGCAGATGCATTATTTCAAAATAGGTAAACCTCATTGCAAGAGGAATAGTGCCTATTTCAAAATAGGTGCTGTTAAGGTGCAAGATAGCTATTCCCTGTGGCCATGTCTACACAGCACTTCTCTTCCAGAAGGGGAATGCAAATAAACAAGAGCAAAAATGCAAATGAAGTGCTGGTTTATAAATCTCACACCTCATTTGAATAATCTCATGTGATCACGTTTCTGGATGTGGCTTTTCTGGAAACAAAGCGAGCCATATAGACAGGGTTCCTTCAGGGAAAAAAAAAACATTTTCAAAAGAACCGTTCTTCCTGAAACAAATGAGTGCTATTTCAAAATGCATATTTGTGTGTAGCAGCCCTAGCTGGAAATAGCTATTCCAGAACAGCTAATTTCAAAATAGGGCTGCAGTGTAGACGAAGTCCCAGAGAATTCCAAATGAGCTGCCATTGTGGGTTTGTCTACACTGCAATTGAGGGGGATATAACTGCATCACAACCAAACTACCTTTATTCTAGGTAGTACAAGTACCATGAACATTGCACTGTATAAGCCCATAGCATGCTGGGTATTTACAGAACTCCATGCTTCTGTGCATTGACTGATACTGACATTTGTGTTCTCTAGAGGAAAGCTAGCTTGCATACATCTACACATGGCATACAGGCACCTCTGATTGCATGTAGACATGCCCTGAGATGAAACATGTATGTAGTGCCCCACAAATAGGGCCAGTGCCTCAAAGGCACGATAGAATTCTTTGTAATTTAACAGCGCCACCAAAACACTTGACCGGGTTCCATGGCCAACAAGTCCTTCCAGGGCTGCAGCTAGCCGCTCCCTTAAAGGGCCCTTCCCTCCACAAGCTGAGTGCTACCCAGCTGTATCCAGCCTGGCAGAGCCCACACGTGCTCCAGCATGGAGGCACAGCAGCATGTTGGAACAAAGTCTGGACACAGTATATGAAGCAAGCAGGAGGGTTTATTACACACAGCTGGTGGGGTGTCAACTCACGCCTTAGGCTCAGTGATCACCATCAGAGAACGGGTTACAATCAATTATATAGATTATTGATGAGTGAGGGGAAAACTATGGCATGAGTGTTACCTAAGCCTGGATAGGCCCTAGAAGCAAGACGACATAAGCACAATAAGCCAATAAGCTAAAAAGGTTACAGAGTATCCCTGCCCATTTCTTATAGAACATTTTATCTCTCATACAGGTGTTTTCCCTAACAAGTTGTCAAACAAAACAGATAGACAGGAACATATTTATGTCAGATAGGATGGATGATGTGTCTACAAGGGTAATGATGGTGCCTCCACACTGGCACATTCAAGGGTGCTTATCTAGAGGATTGAAGCAAAAGCCATTAACAGCATAAAGCAATAATATATTTGCTTTGAGTATGAGCCTGGGATGGTGGAGGAGAAAATACCGTAACTCGGTTCTCACGTGCAGGGCCTCTCTTTGGAATGTGGTTGCTGAGGCAACTATCCCTCCCTTCAGACCCCAAGGTCCTGCCTGAGCTGGGATGACCTTCCTTGGGTCTTATGAGTGAAATGAAGGAGGGGGGGCCCTGCGAGGTATCTCTCCAGTCGTGTTAACTGGGTTTCTGTAATATAGGCTTATAGGCCTGCTCCAGACTTTAGGAATTGAATGGGGGGTCTTTAGCACAAACCATTGCCTGCCTCAGGAATTTTCACCCTACAAGCAGGTCCTGCAGGAGGACACGCTTATCATGGAGACCCTGCTGTCAGTGCTCTGCACTGTTGCCACAGCCTCCGCACATCTACTTAGGTGGCTGAGCAGCCCCCGTGGGGCCCCATACCCAGGACACCATGGGACTTCCCCACCCTTAGGTACCCCAGAGCCTCTGGAGCCACCCCAGCAGCACCGACTGATGGGAGCACCTGGTGCTGGAGGAGTGGAATGACGAATGGTGGCTGTGGAGCCTTCTGCATGTCGAGGCAGATGTTCAACGGCATCTCTCACTGGCTCGCCACCACACTCCGGCACCAGGACACCTACCTGTGGCCAGCGCACACCCTGGAGAAGGAGATCTTGATCACCATCTGGAAATTGGCCACCCCGGACTCCCACTGCTCCATGGGACAACAGTTCGGGGTGGGCAAGGTTACCACTGGGGCTGTACTCAAGGAGGTAAGTCAGCTCTGGGTCATGTGCCCCCACGGGAGGGTGGGGAGGCCTGGGGGAGAGGAACCCCTGGCTGCAGGAGCCAGGTGGGCAGGGGGCAGGCAGGTCGGGGGCAGGCCGGGGTGGTGGGCTGCAAGCCCTGTCAGCCCCGGAATCCCCTGACCCCCTGAGTGCGGGGTCCCCAGTGAGGCAGGGAGGGGGCAGGGAGCACCAGTAGATAAAGCTGCCAGTGGAGCTCTGTGGGGGGGAGGGGCAGCAGCAGGCTCCACAGGGGGGTGGCAGCAGGCTCTGCAGGGAGATCACCGGGGGGGCCAAGAGGCAGGCCACACTGGGCGCTTGCACCTGGAGCATGGTGCCAATGCCCTCCAGGGTGGTCAGAAACCTCTCCTATGCCACTGTCCGCTAGTCCAGGTTGGCCTCTCCAAGCTGCAGGTGCCGCTCAGCCACCTAAGCCTGGCGGTGGCTGACTGAGTCCTCCTCTGCCTGCCAGGGGACTCTCTGACCATGGTCCTGACTGCGCACTGTGTGGGGTGGGGCCTGGCCACCCTCAACATTAGCTGTGGGGGCTCTCAGGGACCAGAAATAAACTATGCCAGAATAGCTGATTTCAAAACAGCCCCTATTCCCTGTCTACCCAGCCCCTATTCTCAATCTATTTCCGAAATATCTCTTCCTATTTTGGAATACGTGCTATTCCTCATACAGTGAGGTTTATCGAATTCGAAATAAGCTGTCTGCTGTTTCAAATTTATTTAAAAAATAATTGTGTTGTGTAGATGCTCACAAAGTTATTTCAAAATAATGGTTGTTATTTTGAATTATCTGTGCTGTGTAGACATACACAGCTAGCCAATCTGATTAGTTTTGGAGAAAAGTAAAACGCTATATTAAAAAAAATAATTTTGTTCAAAATATATTTCTTTAATTTCCAATAGAATTTGTTTTTCCAAAGAATTTGATTGTGAGTGTACAATATCCAATTCTGTCCTTGAAGTAAAATGCCCAGAAGTCTTTAGAAAGGGAAGAGTTCTGGATTCTGGGGCACTCTGATCCTAGGATGAGGATGAAAAGAGCAAAATGCAGAAGTAGGCTCTCTCGCAGGAAATGGCTGAGGGACCAAACAACACACAAGGAAGGTGGAAGAGTCAGTAGAGAACAAGGATATAATCTGGGATCCTAATTTGCCACCATTTTGTGTAGTCACTTACCCTTGTCCAATATAAATACAAAGTGACTCTGAAACACTACCATTCTGATTTGGTTGCATTTTGCATTCACTTGCACACAAGCAGTTGCGGCAGAATTAACTCTCCTGTAGGCAGGGCTATTAGATGTTGTGGGGTCCCTGTGAGTTTGTGAATCTGAAGGGAGGGAGTGGGACTCGGGTTAGGACAGGGGCCAGGAATGGGACAGAGGTTTGGAGTTCAGGTGAGAGTGCAGGGTCTAGGAGGGAATTTTGGAGTTTAAGTGCAGGAGGGAGCTCTTGCCTGGGGCAGGGGATTGAGGTCCAGGAGGAAGTGCAGGGTGTAGGGTCTAGCTGGGAGGTACTTACCCTGACTGGCTCTTCCTCCGTGGCACACTGGGGCTTTCTGCTGCTCTGCTCCCGAGGTGGCCTGCATGTCCGGCTCTTAGGCAGAGTGTTTAGGCTGCTCTGATTGGTGCATGCAGCCCATGCCTTCAAGAGCCTCCCCTGTAGCTCCCAGAGATCATGGTTCTCAGCCAATGGGAGCTGCATAGTCAGTCTTGGGGACAGGGCAGTATGCAAAGATTCCCTGAATGCCCCTCATCTAGGTGCCAGTGCTTGCAGCTGCAGGCACACAGGGGAGGCACTGAGGCTCAGGGACCAGTGTCCAGCCTGCAGCACAGAGATTTGTCCTGGACTGAATAAAAAGAGTCCAGCCTGCAGGCCTGAAGGTCTCCCACTAGCCCAAGGCACTAGGCTGCAGCCCCCTAAAGCTGGAGTTAATAAGTCCCTGAATACAATTTATTTCACAAGGCCCAAATGGTGTATATTCTCCTGTCTTGTGTCTTAA
Organism: Carettochelys insculpta; assembly: GCF_033958435.1. Classification (NCBI taxonomy): domain Eukaryota; kingdom Metazoa; phylum Chordata; order Testudines; family Carettochelyidae; genus Carettochelys; species Carettochelys insculpta. Next base: position 169,672,164 of record NC_134139.1, on the reverse strand, counting down.
ATAGCATTCATAAATTACAGTTTTCCCTACAATTTAACTTTCTTTTGGCCCAACTTGAATGACTTTAATGTACCTTTTGCTATCTGATAAGCTTGATTTTAAATAATTTCATGCATTAATTAAATTGGGTGGCAATGAATGGGCACTGTAGCAGTCATCTGGAGAGAAGTGCAAAATGTATTTCCCTTTATTCAGATCATGAAAAAGTCCTACACGCTGAAATATTGTTTTGTTTGAGATATTTCAGGATCCTCCAGGTTGCCTGTGGCTGTCCTTTTAGTGGTGATGTCCTTTCCTTGTGGAGCCCTTCCCTACTAATCAATGTCAGGTAGCGGGGAGGGTCACAGCAAGGTGAGGTATTTTTCTTTGTGGTACATACTGAACACATAATCCTTCTGCATGGAAGAGAGAGACTAAGCTCAAGACTGAAAACGTCAGTTATGGACATTACAGTACTACTAGTCAATACGGCTAGCCCCAGGAAGTTGTGTTAACTTTTATGTTAATTTATGTTAACTTTTGCCTATTCCTTCAGTTGATCCATTTTGTTTAAAGAGACAATTGCACTATATGCCTTATATATAAATATTTCTAAATCATCTCTTTATTATTGAGCACAGAAAAGTATTCATAATAAAGGGAAGGAAAGAAACCTCTGGCTAGATTGCATTCTACTACTAGCCCTTATAAAACTGCCAGAAAAATGTTGTCTATGTAAAATTGCAATGAATCTATGTGATGCTATCATGATCTCTGAAAGTAGTTTTCCATAATCATGGAAAACCAAATTGTGGAATTGATTGGCAACATGCTTATTAAATATAAACAACAAGCTTCAGACACACTCTGTTTAAAGAAAGGACTTTTATACTTCAAATGGAACATGGACTTCTAGGAAATTCCTCAGAGGGGTCATCCTTAGATCAGCAAATAAAATCATTTAAGTGCTCAAGATATCATAACTCAAAAGCTTCCATTGTGCTTTGCAGTCAATGGTCCTTTAATGTTCATTTTTCTTCGTTTCAAATTTTATATATATATATATATATATATATATATTTGCAACAGCAAGTACTTTAAAAAAAGTTCCATTGTCCTGCTGCGTGTGAAAGCATTTCTAACAGAGCAAGGCATTTGGCAGGTGGCCAATTTCAGCGATATAAATACATTTGATTATAAGAAGTCTCGTAATGATCGGAAGATCACATAATGAATTTATGATTCTGTACATTTGGGTCCACATTTTGTCACACCCTTAAACTGGCTGGCACAAGGAGTTTTTGCACCCTGGTGGAGCAAGGAAGTGCCAAGGTAGCGCTAGCCTCACCTTCCTTCTGCAGTAGCCAAGAGAACAAGCACCTGCAGCAGCAGCAGCTCAGTGGTCTTGCTCCTTTGAAACACTGGGGCACGTTGTATCTTCCTGAAGCAAGATGTCCCCTGGAGAACCTACTGAGGGAGTGTGCCTCTGCACTATCTCCAGTAGAGACCTGTGCTTCTAACATAGTAACTATGTCCATTATGAATGAAGCATGTTACTTTGGTAATCTTGTGTGCTTTCCTATCTTTTCCCGTGTGTAGCAAGGGGAAAATATTCCTTTTAATGCTAGTATACGTTTGTAAATTCATATCTCTTTCAGCCTTTATCTTTGTCTGTCTGTGACACCTGTATCTGGTGAAATGGGTCTTTGCCCATGAAAGCTTATGCTCCAACAAATCTGTTAGTATATAAAGTGCCACAGGACTTCTAGTTGGTTTTGAAGATATAGACTAACACGGCTACCGCTCTGATACTTGTCAGCCTGGATAATGGCATTTTCCTCTTCAGTTATGTTTAATGGTTTTATTGATTCATAAGAAAAAAACGGTGGTCACATCTTGCAAAAGCATGACAACTATGGCTGAATTAGTCAAAGTGTGCTACCTGTGTGAGTCTGTATCTTCACAAAACAACCCAGCAGTCCTGTAGTACTTAGGTGATGAGCTTTTGTGGGATAGACCGACTTCTTCAGATCTGGAAATCTGGCGGGTCCGGAGATCTGAAAACCCTCAGGCAACTTCCTTAAGTTATTAGACACTTGCAGTAAGTAATTTTCTTCTCCCTTTTCCCCCTCCCTTCATCACCCCTCCATGTGTCCAATGTAGCTGATTCATCAGTTTTCATTCAATTTTTGATCTCTTTCTGTTAAATTCTCATTGTGTCAGTTTACTTTTATCAGAATTTCCAGATCAGAACAAGCGGGTCTGTCCCACGAAAGCTCCTCACCCAATAAATCATTCTGTTAGTTTTTAAAGTGCTGTGGGACTGGTTTTTTGTTATGTGGCTGAATTAGAACTCCTGAATGCACCTGGAAAGTGACCTCATGAAATTTAATGTCTGATACAGAATACCAAGTCTCACCTTCTGCCTTTGGTCTTTAAATCTCCTGATCCACTTCCTAGGCCTACTTTTTGTGGAATAACCTCAGTCTGAAGAGCATTTCATATCTAGTACAAAATGTATTTGCACTGAAAAAAATTGGTTAGACTGAGTAACTTTATTATTTCTACAACTGTTTGTACAACACTTAGAAAATTCAGCCAAATGCAGCTAGGTGTAAGGGGAAAAATCTGCTCTGAGTTATATCAGTTACACCTGGAAGTGCCTTTCATTGAAGAGAGAAATCAGTAGAATTACTTTAGATTACACCAACTGTGTCCCATCTGACGCCTAAGCTCTAAGCTCTCTGGGGCAGAGATTGTCTTCTATACAATGTGTCTGTACTTGGCATACTGATTTCTAATTATACTTCATAAGAAATATCATAATGTGAATACTATTGAGAGTTAAATATAGTTCAGAACATGTATCATTCATGGCCATTTTGGGGCTAAACCCAGTAGCATAAAGAGTTATGTATACTATAGATGATACGATAAGCAATGACACAGTGTGTCAGTTTTGTATTGAGTGGGCATGCAAACCACATTTAACTTGCACAATAATGCTATGTCCAGATAGCAGACTTTTTCCAGGAGATCAGCGGTCTCCCAGAAGAGGTCTGCTGCCTCAGCAGCATTCTGTTGCCATCCCTGTAAAGCTCATAAAGAAGAGATGGCTCTACAGAGGGGTTTTTTCCAAAATATGCTGCCATGTAGTGAGACCAAATTTCAGAAAATCCCCTCCCAACAGGAAAGCAGGAAAAGATTTGTGAATCTTTTCCCAGCATTATCCCCACAGTGTAGCCTAAGCAGCAAAATCAACTATTAGGAATTGACTTGGAGGGGGTTGTAACTGCTTAAATTGTACTAAATGTGGCACCTACAAAAAGTGAATGTTCCTTTTGTTTTTCTTACTCATAAAATGCCAGTTTTATGCACCTTGTGATACCAATTCCTTTCTTTTGAGCAATTTACTCCAACTTTATATCATCTTTTAATTTAACCCACCATGAATCAACATAGAATCATTTTATTGTCCTGACATAAATTTACCTAAAAATGTATTTCCTAATAAGAAAACATAAGAGAATGGCTTGTGTATGTTTGTATTAATGATGGGCAAGTATATAAACAGTCCAAGCTGTTATTCAAAGGAACCTGTAAGACATCCCTATAATTTAGCATAAGGGGGGATTTTGTTTATGTATGTGTGCACTCCATTTCGTTTTCTTGCGATGATCAGTAACTAACCAATGAAGACAAGTTTTAAATTTTTGTTCCATAAGAAATGTTTCTCCTGTTCATAAAAAGAAAATTCTTGATGTGACCCACATATGTATAGGAAAGCCAAGTTTCAACCTCTTTCATCCATGTCCTTTACATGTTCAGGTTAAAACAATCACATAATATGTCTTGACTATTGTTGCCAACTCAGTTTTCTCTTTAGCTACATCTACACTAGTGAGTTTTGTTGACAAAACTCAGAGAGCACTTTTGTCAACAGCCTTCTGCCTCTCCCCCCATGAGGCAGAATGCTTTTGTCGACAGAATCTATTGACAAAAAAGTAATATGGATGCTCCAAGGGGCCCTCTGTCGACAGACAGGGCTTCTAGGTCACTGGGCAGCCCAGTCTGCTGTGCTTCCAGTTGGTCATTCTGTTGAGAGAGCGGCCAGGCAGTCTGGCCACTTCTGTCACGGGTAACTTCTGTCAACAGATCACTGTAGTGTAGACGTAGCCAGAGTGCTTCAGTGCTGCTGCAGATGTTACAGATCAATTGTCAGTGTGGAAGCAATCTCTCATTTTTACTTTGTGTGTGTGCCTTTGAGTGCAGCCGCAAAACTGTGCACAGTGTATTGAAAATGGCCAGCAATTAAACACCAAAGTCATTCACCCAGAACAGGGAAATAAAAAACTCCCACCAAATTTTGCAAGTTCCACAGTAGGTTGAGCTTTTTCTCTCTTATTCAGCAATGCTGTTGTATGATGAAAATAAGCTTGTACATGAAAGCTCAGTGAATGCATTTCCCAGCTACTTTGGGCATGCTTATGCTCAATTGGCACCATGTATTCTGAGGCTGCTCCAAGCCTCCTCACAGGATATATGTATTGTTCCACTGAAGGCAAAATGCAGTAGGATTTAAGACCTAATAGAACATAAAGGCTATGTCTACACTAGCCCCCAACCTTTTGAAAGGAAGATGCTAGTGAGACACTTTGGGGTATGCTAATGATGCATTGTAATGAAAGTGTAGTGCCTCATCAGCATAATTGTGGCTGCAGCACTTCGAAAGTGCTGCTTTCGATTGCATGCGGCTTGTCTACACGGGATCCTTAAAGGACCCCCTCATGCTTTGAAGTCCCCTTTTTCCTATAACCAAGTAGGAAAAAGAGGATTTCAAAGTGTGCAGGGTCCTTTCAAAAAGGACTTCATGTAGATGAGCTGCGTGTGATTGAAAGTGGCACTTTCAAAGTGCCATGGTCACCATTATGCTAATGAGGTGCTGCATATTCATTGCATCACCTCATTAGCATATCCTGAAGTGTCTCTTTTGCATCACCCTTTTGAAGGGAGGGAGGGCTACTGTAGGCATAGCCAAAATTAAAAATGGTTTGGGGAAAAACAGAGGTGAGGAGAGAGAAAAAAACTGGGATTGCTTATTTTAGGGGGCATGATACAAGTTTACAAAATAATGAACGGTAAAGCACAGGTAGATTGAGATGATCTGTTCTCTTTATCTCTGAACACGAGAACAAGGGGGAGTTGAATGAAATTAAAAGATGATAAATTCAAAATTGAGAAAAAGATTTTTTTTCACCCACTATGCAATTAGACTGGAACTCATTGACACTGGGAAACATAGAGGCCAGAAACTTGACAGGATTTGGACAGAAGACTATCCAGAGACATAATAGGTAATGCTGTCAAAAATTTGGAAGGATTACCAACTTTCAGGCTTAGGGTTTTAAGCCAACCTGTAAATATTGGAGATCAAGATGAGGGCTAATGTAAGGCACCAGTGCCACCTCTGCCTACGCCAGGATTCTTTTCCCCTATTAGAATATCTCTCATCTTCTATGCTCAAACATTTGAGGGTTTTTTCAGGAAGGGTTTTCTTCCAAGAGAACCCAGTCTACACGGCTGTTTTTGCTTCTGGAAAAGGCTCTTCTGGAAGAAAGATCGTGCGAGAGTATGCAAATGAGGTGTGAGATATGTAAATCCACACCTAATTTGAATTTTTGCTCTCACTCATTAGCATGCCCCTTCTGGCATGAGTTCATTCTGAGTCCTGCTCACCTAATTCATACAAATACCCATTGACTTCGCTGGAAGTACTTGAGTGATTAAACCACTGGGATTGTCCCTTTAATCTTTCTGCATAGATCAGCCCCGTTCCCACCACAGCCATGATTTTAACAATGTTTCTTAGTGCCTCAAAGCTTCTAGTTCTCTCTGGCACTAAAGCAGCCCTTACAGAACACACTGTTCAGGTCTGGTCTGACCAGCTGTATGGTCATGGATTTTAACTTCTTTGCCCAGTTATCTGAGCTTTGTGTCTGCAGCCTGGAAATTCCCTACACATTTTTGCTGTCATGTCTCACTATAAATATATGTTAAGGTTGTTTATCTGCTTTGATTTTTTTCATTATTATGTTTTTCCTGGTTTCTCCCTTTCATTGTATAGGTGGGGGTGAAGCGGGAGATAATTTAGAATGCAAATGCTTTCCAGCGTAATGCAGATATAAGTAATAAAGTGTATTTGTCAGTCAACTACAAAGCAGAAGGACAAAACCAATATTGAGTTCATATTAGTAACTCCTAAATCTTATTTTAAAAAGTAATATTCAAACAAGAACCACATTAATTCTTCCAAGAGAGGACCTTTAGAAAAGCTAGAGAGAAATTAAGCTAACTGTGGAGGAGTGCTGAGCATGTTCAACATTTACATTTGTTAGGCAGAAATAGGACCTATTGCCTGAGTATTAGGATGCTCTCGAGGTTTCACTGTCACATTCACCATGTGCTGCATTGTTCCCTCTGTTTTTGGGGATGAAGACAGTTGAAGAAATACACAATAATAGATGATAGTGCATATAACCTGTCCCAGGTTAATTTCCTTATTTAGATTTCACCCACGTAGTTTCATCCCAGTAGCCCTATTTCTAATGCTTTGCAGCACCATGCTCGTCTGCCTCTGCCCTTCCCAGCAGCATCATTAATTTGAGCCATCGCTTTAAGCTTTGCAGACACAATCACAATTTCCAAATATTGTGTTAATCTCCATCGCTGTGCGATAAGTCTGATCTGAAAAGTAGCATTCTCACTTGGCATTTGAAAAGTGTTTTTTGTTTTCTTTTCATCTTCTCAACCAATACTTTTAAATCTGCTAAGACATAAGTTTGATGGTGGAGCAGCACAACAATGCTTTAAGAAAATGCATCATCTCTCAGACTCGGAAGACTGTCTCTTCATTCTCATTTTCCCTTTTTTTAAAAAGCTGTTCTTGCTATAATTCTAATCTTTAGGAATAATTGTCCTAAGATATGTCTACACTTGCATTCCTCTTTTAAAAGAGGAATGCAAATGAGGGAAATCAGAAATGCAGATGCAGCACTGATTTACATATCTCATGCTTCACTTGCATAATCTCTTTTCAGAAGAGATTCTTTCAAAACAAAAAAGCAGTGTAAATGGGGCTTTTTTGAAAACAAACCCCATCTTTAAAAGACCCCTTCTTCCTGAAATATTAATGCAAATGTAGACTTAGTCCTAGAGTACATAGGTAAGGATGGTTTAAGGGAAATTGATGAGACAGGTATTCCATTGTTTTAAGACAAGGGAAATTTTCATAGACGATTCAAATTATAAATCAAGATATTCATAATTGTTTATTAAAGAGAAAAGTAGATTTAATAGGCCTTATCTACACATGCAAGTTATACTGCTCACTATATTTGTATAGTTAAAGTAGTATGATTCTGCTAGTGTGGGAAAATGTTATCAGTATAAAGAGGGTGAAGCTATTTCACTATGGGAAGGGACTAAGTTATACTGGTATAAGACACGATTGTATCAATACCATTGGATCAACCCTAGGAGTTGTACTGGCTTATTTTAGTAACAAATCACTTGTCTAACAAAACAGCTATGCTGTGCAAACTAGAGAATGGCCCTGGTGTTAATGTAGCCCCTTCTGAGTCAGGTGGGTTTGCATTTTAAAATTCAGATTGTTTATGACATGATAAGAATCACCAAATAAACATGTAATTTAGTTCACCCTTTTCTACTGCTCTCCAAGCTGGGTTTTTGTTTTGCTTTGTTTTGTCTGTTTTTGTTCCCTGAAATGCCAAAAAGGCAAGAGATTTCTTCTGGTCAGGATTCTGCCTTTTGTAGCACTAGATGCACTTAAATGAATGCACCTGATGCTTTGTCAAACTCTGCTTTGGAATGGGATTAGCATCAAACAGGAAACAAACATGATTCATACTGTGGAATCTAGTTCATTGTCCTGCTGATATGTAGCCTGTTCTTTCTACATCATTTTAGTACTATTTTTTTTAGATCTGCGCTTTTGCTGGTTCTCTTTCAAAACAGTACGCTTCAATATATATTCCCTGCATTTAAAATATACTATGAATTAAGGATAAAATGTCACTGTGAATCAAAGTATTTTGTCTCTCTTGATTTTAAAGGAAATGTGGGGCCTTTGGATTTTGGAAACATGTAGATGTACAGAATTTACTGCTTTACTAAGATTTGTATCTTGGTTTTAATCGATATATATATGAGATATATATAATTTTTTTCCTGTATAAGTAGTCAAATTACTGTCAGGTAGTAATCTATATTCAACAGTAAACCTAAAATTAGCATTAAAATGTAAAAATGTAATGTGTTGCTCCTCAGTGGAAGAGTCTGTCGAAGAATTTCTTGTTTCAATATATTGCCGTCACTTTCTGAAATCCCCACTCTATCAGTGAAGAGTGCCCAGTTCAAATGATTACATGAGGTGAAAAAAATCATCCCTCATCCCTGTTATCCGTTTTATTCCAAGTAGAATCAACCCTACGGGTACTAACGTGCACAAATCTGAACATTGCTCTCGGTACTTACACTTGCACACAAATCCGTGCTAACTCCTTTCATTTTCACAGCAATCAAGCATTTTCATTTTAGTATGAGGAGCATTTTCAATCCTTGCTTCCTGGATGAAATAAACTAAACCTGTTGCTATGGATACCCATCCTTCTAAGAGAAAGTGTGTGTGCTGATAGTGAGCTTCGCAGATGAATGCTACTTTTTAATGGTCTTTGGTTTTTAATTAGCACAGTCTACCTTTTACATTTTCCTCCAATAAAGCACAATATTGCCATTAACAAATTAATCCTGTTTTTTTTTTATTCTTTCTGTAGCTGTAACTTATACAAGTTACAAAAAAACGCCACCACCGGTACCCCCACGTACCACTTCCAAGCCACTCATCTCAATTACAGCACAGAGCAGCACAGAATCCACCCAGGATGCATATCATGATAGCCGGACTCAGAGGATTACCCCATGGCCTCAAGATGGTCGAGGGATGTACAACTCTACAGACAGTTTGGACAGTAATAAGGCTATGAATCTTGCCCTGGAAAGTGCTGCTGCCCAGCGCCATTCATCTGAGAGTCAAATCACTTCAGTACGAACCAGTGACAAGGCCATTTTAGTGACAAAAGCTGAGGAGTTTCTTAAGAGTCGACGGTCCTCCATAGGGATTCAGGTAGCCTATCATTAACATCTGTTCTGTGATGAATTGCTCGCCTTGATTCTGTAAATAGCACAGAATGAGTCATTCAGCTTCACTGGCTCTAATAACCTAACAACCAACCCCGGCTGCTTTAGCATTAGTTGTAATTCGCATCATGGCAAAGTGGCTTTGCAGAAACCTGGAAGTGAAGTGAATGAACAAATCTCTAGGGAGGTTACCTGTCATTAACACTTGATATGAAAATTATATTGAAGATCTGCAGGTGAACAGCATGCTCGTCTCCTTCACTCAGTGAATTCAAAGTCCTTTTTATAGAACGGTGTCAGCTCGAAAATCCTTGACTACGTTGTTTCATTATCTTTCCTTTTTGACCTTGGACAATGGCTAGTGATGCTGGGTCTGTGGCTGCTGTTTGTTTGTCTGGATGGTGGTTTGGTTTTGGGTTTTTTTATTACAGGTTCAACCTCTTAAATCCAGTATTCTCTCATCTGACAACATCTGTGGTCCAGCTTGACCATGGATGTTGCAGGACCAGAGAGTCCTGGGCCTGGGGCAGGACCTGCATCAGCAGGGCAGGAGCTGGAGCATAGCAGTGGCTGGCAGCCTGGCCCTCTGCCATCCCTTCTGCAGCACAGAGGGTGGGCAGGGAGTAGAGTCCCCTCTAGAGTGTGGGACTGGGGTCAGCCCATCCATGCCCCTTCTGGAGCCCCTGCAGAATCCCCATAGGAGGAGAAAGAGGGAAGCTGGGGAGCAGAAGCAACCAGACCCCAGTGGCTGGAGAGACAGTGGTAAGCACTGGGGCCCCGGGGGTTGGGAAACCGGTCGGGAAGCAGCAGACCTGGGAAGCTGGGGAGCCGGCAGGAAGCCAGCCAGGGAACTGTGGACTGGGAAGCCAGGGGCTGGGGAGCTGCCAGAGAACTGCCAGCAGGAGGAGGTGAAGGGAGCCAGCTGGGAAGCCATGGGCTCAAACCAGCCAAGGAACCGCGAAGCCAGGGAGCCAGTGGGAAGTCTGGAAAGTGGCTGGGGCTCAGGGACAGGAGGGGAGCCCTGAGGGCATTGACCACCCCTTGTCTGGCAAAATCCCTTGTCTGGAACTGCTCAGGTCCCAAGGGTGCTGGACAAGGGAGGTGCAACCTGTATTATTGTTTTAGAATAACTTCAATTCACCAAAAGAAAAGTGGAACTGGGACTTTTGTTGGGGATAAGTAAATTAAAAATATGTAGAAACAGATGAGAAATTGTAATCTGGAGAGTAATTATGTAGAATTAATAAGGTAGTCCTTTAAGTAAATTTGTTCAGCACAAAAATATTTATTAGGGGTTACAAAATGTCTGTTGTTCTATTGAACATACTGTCATGCTATGTAGTTTCATGTGAATGAAATATGATCTAAAATGCAAATTTTAAATAATTTCTTCTGCTGACTGGCAGACACTGGAAAATGGTTGTCATTTAAATCCCCATGACATATTGATTATTAATAAATATACTGCAGGTTACCCTGCAATCAGTTCAGGATCTCTTCAGGACAGAGGAGGAGGTGACTAGGCTATATGTGCAAGCACTTAGACATACACTTAACTGTAAGGATCCAGATGTCCCCATTGACTCTAGTGGGACTGCTCATCTGTTTAAATTCCTCTGCCTTTCCTTACACCCAAAGGAATTACCATATGGCAGTAACAATACAACTCTGAGGACAGTCCTACTGCAGCATCATTCCAGGGGGCAGTGCAATGGAATCTACTATAGCAGGGTTTCTGAGTGGATGACCTATTGTTCCTATTAAGTGGATCTACTGTTCTCTTTATACAGCAGTTCTTCCATTGCCAATAAGCTTAAATATGTTCCCAAAAATACCTACTGATGGTGCATGTCTCTCCTAAGATGCAAAACTTTGAAAAATTGCATAACAGTATGAAAACATGTCAGTGTTTCATGGCTCAGGTGTTGAAGCTATGAGAAGGCACAAGATTTAGGTGATGCAGTGTAAAAGTTCTCTGCTACAGCTGGTTATATGAAAGAGTAAAATCCAATTTGACATTAGCAGGAAGATACTCAGGTATTACTCTTCCACTGCTGTAGTAAGGAATTGACTCTTGCCATTATCCACTGCTTCCTAAGAGGTTGTTCAAAATAAGGGCTTAGCTAACAATGATGGAGAGCTAAAAAGTTCAGTGAGTAATTTTGGTGCCTTTCAATCTTGAACCCAAAATTCACTGTTCAAACACATATGGTATGTATACTTGTTCTTATCACTTCTTTCCAGTAGCTGCAACCAAAGGTATATAACAATAGTAGTGCTTCCCTCAACTCTTGTATCTTAGCAGTTAATTCAGAAGCTTTGGCTACATCATTCAACCAGTCTCTTACTACAGGTGATAATCAATCCTTTTAGTAGGACTGTGATTCTTCTTGGTATGCAGTATGTTTGCTAAGGTGTGCTTATAATCCCTTAGTACATCCCTGCAATGATTTACATGGATGCACTGGAATATCCACAGCAAAATAACATTTGGTGGTTCATCTCCTAATTCTGGTTTTCAAATCTGATCACTGTGAATGACAAAAGCTCTTTGTGAAAGGTCAAAAACTAAAAAGCCTGAAGCATATATTTTCAAAAGTGCAGATACCACTGATGCATCTTTTGGAGGATTTTGTATATAATATTCAAATTACAAAATTGTCCCAAGGCATAATATATTTGTACTGGTTCTTTCTGCAGTAGGTACAAAATGTTACATGTCTGTGAAAAATACTCACCTGAAGGATTTCTTAGCAGAAAATACATTTTGTCATATTCCCGTTGCTTTGCTTATGATGAATAAGAAAGCAGAGTAGAATCATTTTATTTCAAAATACAGAAACGTTTAGTTTATACCACAGAAATAGGGCTAAATTATTTCAGCTATATCAGCCTTCTGCATCAAAGCCCCTAAAATAAGGATTTTATTGCATTTTACCTTGATAGATTGCATTAGTAGCTTTCTTATAAGATTTCAATGCAGTGTTATTACATTGTATCTGCATTTATTTGCATTAATAAACTTGCTTCCAGGGTGGATAATTAGTGCATTATTAATGATTTAACAAATTGGTGTGAAAATGATTGCTATTTCAGTTTTCAATAGCATGAGACAGTCTGAAACATAAGGCAGCCTTCCACAATGAAAATCTTGCTACCATATATGTTTTTAAGATGACTAACTTTAACTTCAATCTAACAATGCTGCTTGCATGTGGCTCTGTACAGTTCCTGCATGTGGAACAGCTGCAGAACCCAGCCTTTCATGGAAAAATGAAGCATTTTCTGTCCTAAATCCTGCACCATTCAAATCAGTGGAAGTTTTCTTACCGACTTCAGCAGCCTTCTATTCCCAAACATGGGCAAACTGCTAAATGTTAAATTTGGGTTAAAATTTAGTCACTGTTATATGAATTCTAGTTAAGCCTTCAGTTTTGTCAATCCTGTAGTGAGTTAGGAAAATATTAGAAAGTCATGAGAATACCAGAAAATACTTTGATACAGAAATAAATCCAGTAGGTGTCAAGAATAAATCCTAATTACAATTTTGGTGATAAGTGTGATATGTAGAATAGAAAATAAATTCTCTTTCTTTCATTTATCATGTACAGGGCAATCTTCAAAATTGGTAATTGTAGACATTGATTAATGGCAGTTAACTCACATGATTACCTCAAAGACTACTTGCAATTTATAAATTAATTAAGATTAATCACAGTTTTAATTGCACTCTTAGTACCAATTGAAATGTAATAGTTTTATGTTTTCGTACATTTTCAAATGCATTGATTTCACTTACAACACTGAATATAGTGTACAGAGCTCGCATATTATTTTTATTACAAATATTTGCTATAAAATGATAAAACAAAGAAATGGTGTTTTTCATTTCACCTCCCGCCAGTACTATAGTACAATCTGTTTAATGTGAAAGTTCAATTTACAAATATAGAATGTTGCTATTACATAACTGCACTTCAAAACACAACAGTGTAAACCCTAGAGCCTACAAGGTAACTCAGTCCTACTTCTTATTCATCCAGTTACTAAGAACTTTGTTTACATTTATGGGAGAAAATGCTACCTGCTTCTTATTTACAATGGTACCAGAAAGTGAGAACATGTATTTGCATGCCACTTTTGTAGGTGGCATTGCAAAGTATTTACATGCCAGATATCCTAAACATTTGTATGTCTTTTTATTCTTTGGCCACCATTGTACACAATATGATTCCATGGTGTTGATGCTCATTAAAAAATAATGTATTAATTAAATTTGTGACTCAATTCCTTGGGGAAGAATTATATGCCTCCTGCCCTGTTAAACCCACATTCTATCACTTATTTTATGTTATAGACCTCTCAGATGATGATCCGTCACATGGTCACTTTAAGAACACTTTCACAGCAGATTTGAGACAGTGCCTTCCAGAATCTGAGAGGGAAGGGATGTGGAGCATGCATTCAAAAGTCTTAAAAGAGCAGTACTCCAATGAGGAAACTACAGAACCCATACCACCCAAAACAAAAATTAAACTTCTGCTGGTGGCATCTGACTCAGATGAAGAAAATGAACTTGTGTTGGTTCACAGTTCTTCAGATAATTATTAAGCAGAAGCTGTCATCAGGGATGGCCCATCTAATAGGCAGGGAGAAGCTGTACCTCCCCAAAGAGCCCCACAGTGGCCCAACCCATGATGTGTCCAGAGGGCCCCTCCTGCTGCTAGTTGCCTCCAGGCCAAGCAGAGAAGGCTGCTCCTCTGCTGGGAAGCTGGCAGGTACTAGGGCAACTGAGTCTTGGTGTATCTGGGGCTACCCTGTGCTTGGGTGGCAGTATCTCCCAGTGCTCCAAGGATAAGTTGAAGGCAGGTCCACACACCACCCTCCTGCCCAGTGTGCTGAGGGTGGGGGAGGGGGCATCCACTGCCCACCCATCCAGCACTCCAGTGCTGGGGAGGGAGACATGCCTCTCCTGCTTGCCCTGTGCTCCAAAGCTATGGGGTGGGCAGAGCCTCCCAGATGGAGTTTAGGGGATGGCCTCCCCAAGCCTGTGGTTCAGCCACACTGATGCCTATAATTTGCATGGATGTGTGTCCTCTGGAATGGTGGTTAAAACATTAAGGGACATATGAATCTTTAATTCATCTGGCACATAAATGTCTTGCAATGCCAGTTACAACAATGCCATGCCAATGCGTGTTCTCACTTTCAGGTGACATTGTAAATGAGAAGAAGGCAGAATTATCTCCTGCAAATGTAAGCAACCTTGTCTGAGTGATTTGCTGAACAAGGAGTAAGACTGAGTGAAGTCACTATGCTCTAAAGGTTTACATTTGTTTTATTTTTGAATTCAGTTATTTTTGTATATAATCCTATATTTGTAAGTTCAACTCTTATGATAAAGAGTTTGCATTCAGTACTTGTATTGGGGGATTGAAAATTATTATATCTTTAGTTTTTTACAGTGCAAATATTTGTAATAGAAATAAATATAATGGGAGCATTGTATGCTTTGTACTTTGTTTTGTAATTGAAATCAATATACTTGAAAATGTAGAAAACACCCAAAATATTCAAATAAATGGTACTGTCTTATTGTTTAAAAGCATAATTAGTCATGATTAATTATTTTAATCATTGACAGCCCTAGTAATTTTCATTTATTTTTTCAAGACCTTGCTATTGTAATAGTTACAAATTGCAAACTTATTTTGTTTCAGTATTTGCTAAAAAGATTAGTGGTGACCAACCACTCCATACAATTAAGGTTAACAGTAAGGGAGAAGGAATGCAAACTAAAATAAGAAAGAAATAGGTTAAAGTTTATAGAAATAAATTGGATGTATTCAGTTCAGCAGGGCCTGACGAACTTCATCTTAGAGTATTTAAGGCATTGGCTGAAGCAATCTTAAAGCTTCTGGCATTTATCTTTGGGAACTCCTCAAGGATGGGTGAGGTTCCAGAGGACTGGGCAGAGATGATGGGGGGGCACCCAGAGTTGCACATAGTCCTGGATTTGCTGGTTGGCTTGCACTGAGTGTGCCCACATGGACTGAACAGGCTTAGCAACTTCTAGTGAAGCAGCGGCTCTCGCTTTGCGTCCCCATTATCAGCAGCTATAAGTCTTCTCTAGGGTGGGGGAAGGGCAAACATAGTGCATGTCTTTAAAAAAGAGAACCTGGAGAATTATAGAATAACCAGCTTAATTTTGATACCCGGGAAGATAATGGAACAAATTATTAAGCAATGAATTTGTAAGTTCCTGGAGAATAACAGGGTTATAAGGAATAGTCAGCATGGATTTGTCAAGAACAAATCATGCCAAGTCAACACATTTATTTCTTTGACAGTGTTATTGGCCTAGTGGATGAGGAGAAGGAATAGTTGTGACATACCTTGATTTTAGAAAGGCTCTTGATACTCTTCCAAATGACATTCTGGTAAATAAACTAGGAAAATATGATGTAGATGAAATAACTGTAAGGTTGGTGCAAAAGTGATTGAAAGTTTAATTTCAAAAAACCGTTATCAATGGTTTGCTGTCAATCTGGGACAAGGTATCTTGTGACATCCTGCATGGCTCCATGCTGGGTCCACTAAGTCAGCACTCTTTGAAGTTAACTTTGAAGTTAGTTACTAGTGTAGACACACCCCTTGTGTGTTTAGAGTCAGATTTGCTTCTTGTGGTCTCAAAAGTAGAGTTTTCTTGCTTTTTACCCATTACTACTCAGAAAGGCCAATACAGGTAATGGAAGAGTGAGTCAAAGTCCTTTCCATCATCAGAAATGTTTATTAAATTATAATTACACAGAAAGCCAAGCAGTTGTACCAGGGCAAAGCCACTGAAGGCAACAAGTTTGGATGGGATCATGACAAGCATAAGTCTGCAAAACTTTTTATTGCTGGTGTTGATGGGGGGAAAGGAAAAAGCCAAGCTTTGCTTTTAGGTAGCTGGTTGTGATCTGTTCTCTTTTAAACTGAGCATATTTGCTTTGTAATTCATTGAGAGACAGTAAATCTGAAACCCAGCTATACTATTTTCAATGAATCAATGTCAGAGCAGCCAATAATGTTGAACTAAATGGGGTGCCATCTATTGCCTAAACATTAATAGCTAAAAGAGCTGAACAAATAATTTGCAAAAAAAAATAGTATAGTCAATTTAGCATCATTTTTTCAATTCATTGAGTAGCTGCAGAACAAATCAAGCTATATTCTTTTTGAATTTATATTCAGGTTGTAAGATCCTCTTTTTACTCTTTTCCATCTGCTTTAGACTTAAATATCTTGAGTAATTTTGTATTTTCTGCAAACTTTGCCATCTCACCATTTATTCCATTTTCCAGACCATTTATGAATATGCTGAAAGAGCCTAGCTCTTGGTAAAGATCCCCAGAAAACACCATTATTTACTTCTCTCTATTCTGAAAATTTATTGTTTGTTCCTGCCCTTTGTTTCCTATCTTTTAACAAGTTATTGACCCATGAGAAGCTCTTCCCTCTTATCCCATGACTGCTTAGTTTGCTGAAGGCCTGTTGTGAGGGAGCTCGTGAAAGGCATTCTGAAAGTCAACTGATGCTTATAAAATTTAGATGATGCCAACCTTCATTGCAAGACCACTGGAGGAGAACACCGGTGAGGGATGATCTAGATATATTTGTTTCTTCCTCAGCACCTGGGGGAGTGGATTAGATAATTGCAGACCTATATTTCTATGATTTTAACTGTATAGGAATGGGGGTAGGAAGGTTAGCATCTTCCATTTCCCAACTTAGGTGGCACCCCACCTAGTGTGCTGGGTTTTGTAAATCTCATTTTAGGCACCCATGTCTCCCTGTCCATCATATAGGAAGCCTAGGTGCTTAACTCAGGCTTTGTGGAGCCACTGTTGTCCCAGGCATTTTCTGGGTGCCTAAAAGTTGGGCATGATGCTTAGTGTCGTAGTACCTAAGTCAATTTGTGGAGTTGAGGCTACATCACTGTCTTTCACTATACATTATCTTTTTGATGACATAGCCAAGCTTTCAAATAATCAACTATTCGGAACAGTGAATAATAAAATATTCATGGAGCACAGAGAATAAATCTACTTTGTTAAAATTCATCCAAGTTTTGGTAGCCACAGAACAAAATGTTACCTTTTCCCCTGTGCTGATTTGAACCTCAGGACTGTGGAAGAAAATAATTTCAGTGTAGGGAAATTGGTTGAAACTATAACACCGAACATGATTATCAGAGATGTAGATGAGCATGGTATGTTGCAAAGGGAAATCATGCCTCTCCAATCTATTAAAATTCTTTGAGAGGGTTAACTAACGTGGACAAAGGTGACCCAGTTGATATAGTGTACTGTGCATTTCAGAAAGCCTTTCACAAGCTCCTACACCAAACAGTCATAACTGAAGTAAGCAGTCATTAGGTACGAATTAAGTAGGTCCTATAACTGCTTAATAGTTAGTTAAAAAGTAGGACACAGAGGGTAGGAATAAATGGTCAGTTTTCACAATGGAAAGTGATAAATAATAGGATCCCCGAGTATCTGTAATAGAAGCTGCTCTGTTCAAAATATACATAAGTGAACTGAAAAAGGGTGGAATCAGTGAGGTGGCTAGGTTTGAAGATAATATGAAGTTACTCAAGATAGTTACATCCAAAGCAGACTGTAAAGACTTACAAAGGGGTATCACAAAATTGGGCAACTGGACAAAAAAGTCAGATAAAATTAATTAAATTAATTGTTCAATGCAATGTAATTCACATTAGAAAACATAATCCAACCCTACATGTGAAATGCTGGGGTCTCCGTGATGCTTCTCCCACTCAGGAAAGATCTTGAAGTCATTGTGGATAGTTCTCTGAAAAGGTCAGCTCAAGGTATAGCATTGAGGGGGCAAAAAAACCTAAAAGAATGTTAGGGAAATGTTAGCAAAAAGATAGATAATAAGCCAGAAATGACCACAATGCTCCTATGTAAATCCCTAGTATGTCTACCCCTTGTATAATGTGTGCATTTCTTGTCACCCCCTCTTAATAAAAATATATTAGAATTGGGGGAAAGTACAGAGGAGGGCATGGGCATGGAACAACTTCTATATGAAGAGTGATTAGTAAGACTGGGACTTTTCAGCTGGCAAAAGATATAAGGGGAAATATGATAGAGGTATATAAAATCATGACTGGTGTGGAAGGAAACTAAAGAAGTATTATTTACTCCATCATATTTTTACACGCATCAGGGTCACCCAATCATATTCATAGGCTGCAGGTTTAAAACAAACATAAGGAAGTACACAGTGCACCGTCACCCTGTGGAACTCTGTGTCAGGTGTGTTGTGAAGACCAAAAGCATCAGTGGGTTAAAAATAATTAGGTAAGTTTTTGTGGAGAATAAGTACCTCAATAGCTATTAACTGAGATCATCAGGGCACATGCTCAGAGCATCCCTAAACCTCTGACTTCTAGTAGCCGAGACTGAATGATAGGGGATGGAGCACTCAACAATTGTTCTATTCTTTTAATTCCCTCTGAAGCATTTGGCACAAGCCTCTGTCACAAGAAAGGATCCTGGGCTAGTTGGACCATTGGTCTGTATGCCTGGTCTTGTGTAAATTAAACTAAGACTGGCTGAATGACAGGAATTCTGCTTTTTATTTTGTTGTTGTTGTTGTTGTTCTGCATCAAGATGAAACTAATACCTTGCAAAATATTTCACAGAAAACAGGCACACACGCCTCAGGATAACCACGAGCCCAGTAGCAAGGGCCCCCATGTAGGATGTGAGTGACCCACGTTGAGGTCCCTGCTTCAGATTGAATAGAGAAGTATTTGAACATGACTTTCTGCTTCCCTGGGGAAGTGCCATTAGCTATTGGCTAGTTTGGGGTGGGCCTTTCTATTTTTGACCAGAAATTTCATCCTGAGAAACCTCTCTCAAAGGTTTTGTTGAAACTGATATGTTCCTGCAAAAAGTTTATGATGAATCAGCATTTTTCACAAAGTAACATTTAGTTGATAAATTCTCAACAACCTCTAAATGAAGCCTAACCAGTCTAATCAGGTTTGACTTATTGCCCTTTCTTCCCAGATGGTGACCTTATATTGACCTTACATTACAGAACCTTATGTTACATTACCTGAGTTTTGCAGGAATTTCCCTTTTCCCCAGCCCCTACCATTGTTAGATGAAACTAGTTTTCCTGCTTTTACTTGTTCTGGCATTTGCCTCCATTTTGCAGGTTTGTTTTCTTCTTGTCAGGTGTTGCAATATTTGTTCTCCAAATGACATTAAAGGTCCTTCCTTGGCATCCTCCTCTGGCTGCAGGGCACAGCCAGCCAATACAAGGTATTAGAATGTGAAAGCAATCATCAGAGCATTTAGTTAGTGTCAGCCTTGGGAACACTGGATGGAAGGATAACTTGGCAGAGTTTCTGTTTAGAAGGAATGTGTCCCAGGGCCATTTTGACACCTGGACTGCAATTTTACTAATAACTGTTTTCAATATAAACGTTCAATGTAGATCAACTAGATATTATATATTATATAATATATACACACCTATACACATCAATGTGAATAATGTATATATAGTCCCCTATCAGTTATATACTGAGAAAATTATAGTCATCTAGAGCTCTTGCAGAAATGCCTATAGAAGGGCACTGTGGAAGAGGAAATTTCTGAAGGACTCAGAGAACTGGAGATTTAAAGGGTTCATGGAGATGTTCCCAAATCATTCCATTAGTGGAAAGATTTGAGCCCATATGGGTCACAGGGAAATCTGCTCTAATGCTAATGAGGTACTTGGCAATCCACATGGAGGCTAAATAGCCATGATCTTACCTTTATCTTCAGACTAGTCTGCTAGTGAGATCTATGCAACATCATTATCTTTAGTATGTTTATGCAAGTATGGCTTGTTAACAGCAGGTCAGTGAATAATTCTGTGGACGATGGACTAGAAGAAATAGAATCCAGTTTACTCTATCTTATCTGTCCTGGCTCAGCATGGCTCGTTATTAGGAGTTAAAGCTACTAGAAATATATTTTTGTTAGTAAATCAGCAGATACGACTCTGAATGTACAGTTGCCAGTTTTGTACAGTCCCTTTTCAAAATACTGCTGTATCTTAAAAAGTATTTCTACTCCCGATATACTATAGATGCATATTTTATAATAACCATACTTATTAACTACCACACGTTTTGTTTAACAGTCAACATAGTTTCCAAAAGTAAAAAAAACTCTTTTAATTATTTTTTCTTTGTCTCTCCTTTGATTAAACATTCAAGCCCTTTGATACCAACATATGTCGCAACATTTATGTATGTGTGTATTTACATAAAATCCTGTAGTAATTTTTGATAGATGTGTGGTGCCAATTAAGGTGAAAATTCTGTTGTGAAAATATTTCAGTAAGAGTTTTGATCATGTATATACTTAAAATTCTTTACTTAGTTGATCTAGTATTCTCAAGACTATATTGTTAAGAAAGGTAAGTTATGGTATTTTCTGATATCTTCTTTATCATTTAAATATTTCTGTATTTGTCTGAACAGTTGTTAATAGAATCCATTCATTGTACTATTTCTTTTTATGGCTCGTAATTGTTATGAGGCTATTTTCTTTATTTTATTTTTTAAATCATGGGATATCATGAGATTGTTCCCTAATAATATGTAAAGGGACTAACCTGCAACATAGTTGAGCCAATCTTAATTTCCGCCTGCATCAAACTGAGTTACTGTATCTACATATATTTTGGAAAGGAAGTTATAGATTAAAATGGAAGTGGTTACGCACAGGTTTATGTAAGACAGCACCAAATCAATGATACGGGATTGAATGCTTATTTAAAATATTTTACTGTGTTAATTGAAATAAAGTTTGATAGAAATAATACTGGATTGTCAATATTCACTTCTGCAGATGTATCTTTTGTGTTGAAATAGGTGGAAACAGCAACCGATTCAGACACCGAGAGCCGAGGTCTACGGGAATACCATTCTGTTGGAGTGCAAGTGGAAGATGAGAAACGGTAACTCAATAAAAAAAGAAGTGTAATCTTTTAGAAGACAAAACACTTTTTTGTGACTAAACTGCTAGCAAAAACATAGATGGTACTGTCTGTAAATAATTCACAAGGCCAGGCTTGTACGTAAACGCTGGCCAACTGCTAATATTGTAAGAGATATTTTAGCTCTCCCTTCATATTTACTCAGTTTCCAGTTCTTTTTCTTTGACTGGGAGGAGATTAATGTTTGTAAGGTGAATTTAGTGCTCCTAATTAATGAAAGGAATCACAAAACAGGTGACACAGAGGCCCTCAGTAGACCTGTTCCCCAGGGGCACAAGCTTGTTGTTTATTAACCTGTAACATTAGCCAGCAGGGGGAATATGGAGGAGAACAATCTACATCTTTGCTGCCCTTCAGAGCAGGTCAGGGACACGACAGACCTCTCTCCAAAGGAGCCCTTCCCCTCTGGTGTGTCTCCCTCTCCAGGTCAACTCTTCTATGGCATATAGGGAAATGGAAGGTGGGGAGAACATTAGTCCTTCCTCTACTCTGGGTGCCAGCCCAGGTGCCCTGTGGATAGCAGCTGTCTGCTTTATCTCCTAAACCAGAAGCATGACAGTTATGATTCCCTGGAGCACACCCCTACAGCACCTTCTTTATCCTTACCACAGGATCTTCCACCTGACACCTGATACTATTTGTACCTCCAAGTCCTCCAGCAGCATGGCTTCCTGCTCCAGCTTCTTGCATGCTGTGAACTAACTCAAGGGAAGTCTTTTTAACCAGCACAAGTCAGTTCATAATAGGCTAATCAGGACATATGGAGCTATTTAAATTGGTTATAGCAAGTTCCTGATTGACTCCAGGTGATTTGACTGTGCTGGAATAGCCCCTGTTAGTTTACCAAGGGAAAAGGGAACCAGTTCAGTCTAGGGCAAATGTAAATATTTCCTGTCATTCTCCCAAAGACAATTGGCCTGACCCTGTCACATAACCTTCGACTGACAGCTGACATGAGCTAAGACTGACCTGTTTTTTTCACAAACAATCCTTTGACCTTCTGTTACAACTATTTAATATAAATTTATCTGAGTATTTTAGTATCCCAGATAAGTTGATCATGAGACACTCACCATCTCAAGGTAGTTCTGTACCTTTTTTGAACAAAAACAAACATACCACCACATCAGCCTCTTACCAATTTTTTACATTTATTACAAAATTCTCAAAGATCTTAGCTAAGAATGACTCTTACTATGTGCAATAGTTAGATATATATAGATATTGGATAAGTTTCATTTTAACGGTATGTGCAGCATTGCAGGTCTTTGATGCTATTTCCCATTCTTTTTATCAATGATGTGCAATATAATATAATGTGAGGAAAGATCAATATTTGCTTTCAAAGGTAGTTTAACTTATTTTCATTTATAATTTTGTCAGATCAGTAATGACCCGATATAGATCCAGATATGTGCTTCTTTTTGCATTGTCATTCAGTGTCATGTTAAGTAACCAAATCAGTTGTAGGGTGGATTGTGACAAAGATTAACTGAAAAATATCCTGTATATAGGCAGAAATATATTTTAGTACCAGATGCAGAAGGAAAACCAGATTTGTTTTTTCTATTTATTTATTTATTTATTATGTATGTGTCTATTTAAAATATTTCTGGTACATTATTCCTTTACTATGTACCTATTTTTCTTTATTTTTCTTTTCTTGCCCAAGCCATGGACGGTTTAAGCGCTCAAATAGTGTAACAGCAGCAGTTCAGGCTGACCTAGAACTGGAGGGCTTTCCAGGGCACATAACAATGGAGGACAAGGGACTTCAATTTGGTTCATCATTCCAGCGGCATTCAGAGCCTAGCACTCCTACCCAATATGGTGCAGTAAGAACTGTACGGACACAGGGACTGTTCAGTTACAGAGAAGATTACAGGACCCCGGTTGAGACCTCAAATCTTCCACCACCAGAGCCCTGGCTGGAACCAGACATTGAGACAGTAGAAACAGGTCGGATGTCCCCATGTCGACGGGATGGATCTTGGTTTATGAAGTTGCTACATACTGAAACAAAGAGGATGGAAGGATGGTGTAAAGAGATGGAGAGAGAAGCAGAAGAAAATGATCTTTCTGAAGAAAGTAAGACCACCTCAGAATTTTTTGTCATATGCATTTTATAGAGAATGAGAGGCTGTGGTTTATATTGATTATTAATCGATTTCCATACTACTTAGAAGTGTGTTAGACATTCTACAGTACACACAGAGAGAAGGTAACTGCCCTAAGGTAATTACAGTTAAAATCCACAAGCCTGCAATTGACTGTGCAGGCAAACTGTTGTATCCATGTGGAGTCCCACTGAAGTCAAGGAGGGTCTAACTGCACAGTCAGTTGCAGGATCAGCCATGGTTTTTGGCATTATGAGTGAGATTCTGTCTTCTACCTCTAAGAAAGGGAGGAGGAGCTAATGTAGCGTTAGGTCACCCTTGTGCCCTCCTCGTTCTGAATTACTAAAGGGGTCATATAAGGTCTTGGTGTAATTTAGCCCTGATGAGCTTATGACAACCCATTCATTCTTATGTCTGGCAGTAACGTTGCCCAGAATTTCTTCAGTGCTACGTGGTGAGTCCCATCCCTGACCCACCCTTTCACAGCATGCCAGGCTATGCAAAAGGATTCTTGAAGGATGTTCTCTCACCGTCTCCTTATTTCTGCACCACAAAAATTTTCTCCCAACCGGATCTAGGGATTTTAGGACCCTTTTACTCTGTTCCAGTGCTTTTTTCTGCCATAAAAGGGCTGGAGGAATGGTGGAGGAAAGAAATATTGGAGAGGAAGTAGTGTGAGGAAGGACAATGGTTACAGCAACAAAATTTGGTAGTTACAGTAGACCCCTGAGATACGCACACTTGAGTTGCGTATATCTTGGATTCATGCAACTGTGAGTGGAGGGGAAACTGACCAGCGCTGCTACACTGGTCAGTTTTTCTGCTCCTGTCAGGAGGCAGGCAGGATGCCCTGACAGGAGCAGAAAAACCGCTCTTCTCAGGGGTGTCAGCCTGACTCTCCTGCCCCTGACAGGAGCAGTTTCCCTGCTCCTTGTCAGGGGCTGCAACCGAGATGCTGCCCCTGACAGGAGTGGAAAAACTGCTTTTGTCAGGAGTGGCAGTCTGACTCTTCCCACCCGGACAAGAATGTTTTCCCCACTCTTGCCAGGCTCTCAGCTGCTGCCACCAATAGGAGTGGAGAAACTGAGCAGGGCAGCAGCCCATGTCACTTTCCTGGCTCAGCATGTGGAGGGTAGCCAGGAACCAGGTGGCAGCCCAGTCCCTGGCTCCCCTCCACTCACTGGAGCCAGGAAAGTGACCTGGGCTGCTGCACTGCTCAGTTTCCCTGCTCTGCAAGAGGAGGGGAGCCAAGAGCCAGGCTCCCACATAGTTCCCAGTTTCCTTCACTTGCTGCTGCCCTGGTCCATTTCCTGGCTCTCCTGAGTTGCCCAAATTTTGACTTAAGCGGGGTTTGTGAGAACACAACCCCTGCATAAGTTGCGGGTCTACTCTGTTAGGGCATGTGCTCTTTTAGGTGGTTCAGTTATGTTTTGTTGTTTCTTTTTTTATAGAGAATCGTTATTATTTGCTCTCTTCTTGTAGAGACCGTGAACGAAGTGATGGAGTGCAGTGAAAAGTTATGCAGATTTCATGGAGCAAGAATTATGCTGGCATTAATGTTGCTGATAAATAAAATTGCTCTAACTATTCTGTTAGATGCCTCCCCACAGCTCTGTCTGTTGCCATGTTTCTTTTAGCCTTTCCTGACAGTCTTTTTTAGCCAGTTTCAGTTTGTATGACAGTGTTCAGATCCCAGGCAATCTGAGGGTTTTGTTTTTTTTTTCCAGTTCGGATTTCCTCAGGCATAGAATCAATTCATTTAGACTTTTGCTGCCCACATATTTCCTCTGCAAGTCCTGTCTATCTCTGAATGTTCTTGTTTGATGGCTTCTTCGTTTCCATGTTAGTGTCACATTTTACCTTCACACAGTCCACTGTCCCTTTCCTATTTCTTGCCCCCTCTTTTTCCGAAGGAAGACAAGCTATTCTGTTGTTAGTCCATTTTTATTTATCCTTAATTGTTTTGTTCCACCATGCTGTGCACAAGCCTTTGCTGAGAAATCACATTATCATACTGCTGAAAGGCCAATCTTTTACCTCAATCCCCTCCTTGGCTCTTTTGTCATTCCTTTCGTTGTGTCATGTCTAAGATAGGGTTGTAAGCAATTCACACCAGGAATTTTTACCTTCATACTGTGAACTATTTAATACACTCTTAGGTGCTGTTATATAATAGTAACAATAATTTTGTGAGTTTTAGGCATCGCAAGACTTCTTCCATAATAGGGGCTTTTCAATATTCTCTTTCATGTGTCTTTTGCATCAGCATTTTCAATTCCTACAAATCAAATGCCCTTACGCTATTCCAATCTAGATTCCAAGTTTCTCTGTTATTCTGAGTCAGTGTTCAGTCTTCAACTGGTACATACGGCTGGATTTTGTTTTTGTGGGGTCATTGCTTTCTGAAATTTAAAGCAGGCTTCTAAATACAAAAGGAATCTTTGATTGTGTCAGTTTCGTTTATTATTGATATCTTGATCCTGAACATCCCCTGGGTTTATAGTTTCCTGCAGTTTAGATTACCCTGACGCATGGTTTCCCAAACTCGGGGGGCATGAAGAAATTCCAGGGAGAGGACATGAGGCAACCCAGCCCCGCCATCATTCCCCACCCAAAGAAAGAGCCACCCTTTGCTTCTGGCTCCCAATCCCTGCCATTTTACGTGGGTGACCTGGAGCAGCCACTATGAAAAGCAGCAGTGGGCAAAGACCTACATGGAGCTATCCTCTTCCTGCAAAGGGGAGTGAGTGTGGGTTTGGGAAGGGAGGGAAAGGAGGAGAAGGATGAGGTTAGATGGGGGCTGGGGGTGCCTGGCTTCAGGGAGGGGGATGCAGTGAGTGGGGGACTGTGAGTACCTGGCTTTGGGGGAGGGGAGGGGCTTGGTCAGGGGGCTCACGGGACTCAGGTGGCTGGCTTGGGGGCTTGGGTGGCTGGCTCCGGCTGTGCGGGGCTCAGTCAGCTTGGACAGGTGGCTCTGGCAGCACAGGGCTCAGGTGGGTGGGCAGCTGGTGCAGGCAGCTCTGGCAGCTGGCACGGTGCTCAGGCAGCTGGCCAGCTGGGGCTGAAGCAAGCACCCACCAGGGGCCAAGAAAAACTATTTGTACTTATTTTTAATCTCAAATAACATTTTTATATCAAGCTTTTGTGCTTGCTTTAAATTACAAATTGAATTCTTTGTTGAAAGGGGGGTTGAATGATGGTAAAGAAGTGGTGTGGGGAGCATTAGGGTTTCTCAAAAATCAAAAGGGGTGCATGATGCCGAAAAGTTTGGAAACCACTGCCCTAAAGCATAGTGCTGCGCTGATGTAACCAGGGGCAAACTTTTCAGACAGTTTTGTTACAAAGATGTAAGCAAGAGCATCATTTGGCTTAGAGCATTTTTATTTCTCTTTAGACCTGGTGAGACAATTTCAACAAAAAAATAAATGTGATGGAAATGAGAGTTTAAAATTAATGAAATTTAAATTTAAATTTAATGATTTTATTTTTCCCCTTTGGTGACCAACTCCATTACTGGTGATGGTGCAAGAAAGGAGAAAATCCAGCCTCTTGTTGCAGATGCAGAGTCACTGAGACAAAATAAGCATGGGCTTCTCGTGATTCTGTTTTTACAGGATTATGTTTCGGAGAGCTACACTTTGGCGGAGATTCTGCTGTTGCTGACACTGAAGTCAATTGAGTTATTACAGGTTTATGTGGTGTACAGGTTTATGTGGTGTAACAGAACAGATTTTGGCTCCAACTAATTGTAACATATGGCATTGATACTTCTACTTTATACAGCCATATGTCTCAAATGTCCCCCATTTCAATGGATGTCCCTGATTTTACTCCCAAATTTACATATCTTAGTGGCAAACATATTTGTAGTGATATGATCTACTTCAGGAGATTAAAGAATCATGAAGCTCAAGTTAATCGTACAGTTATTTGTATTAAAGGAATGAAGCCACAGCATTTTGAGTCTTCTGCTTGAATAATTTTATTCATTTTGGGTCTTTTTCAACATTGCAGCCCACATTTAGGCCTTGGCAGACTGAGCTGTATTCTATCCACCATACCCAAGGTTGAGTGATAACCCAGCATGACATTTATCTTGATGTATTTAAACATTTGGCATTTCCGAGAAGAAAATAATCAGGAGTGCTTGGGCCAGAAGCAGCCAAGTGTATTTTTCCATCTTCCACTGGAACATGCTATACCCAAGAAACTTCACAGCAGAGTCTGCCCATTCAAACTGTCACTATTAATTCTGGGTCCCTGATTTGAGTGTCAGACATATTAATTGTGTCACAAGTGCAGATACAGAGGTATAATCCCATAGGCAAACCTCACACTTTACACTACCATTTATGTTTCACAGATAATCTTGAGAAAAGGGCTTAAAATAGAGTTGTGCTGTAAAAAGCAATTTCACTTTGTGTGTTAGCACAATAGCCTTGAGATCTTAGAAAACTGTTTGATTGCTGTATTGATTTTTGTTTTCTTTTACTGTAGCCTTTCTCCTATAATGTTGTTTTAAGATCTTCACTCATGCAGCCTTAGTGGAAGGAAGAATAATAATTGCACCAAAAATCTTTCATGTCTTGAAGCCCCTCTCTTTATTTATTTATTAATTTATTTGCTCAGTTAACAGTAAACTATACCAGTGCATTTATTTCTGTAAACCTCCTTTATTATTTATGTGAGTGGATACTGATGTTTTTAGAGCTAGGAAAATGTAGCTGTTTCCAGCGTAATTCATTTGACCACTTCCGTTGGAAAAGTGCCCCCATGATATTTTCCAAAGATATGTGTTTTTAAACAGTAGCAATTAGATTCTCAGTTTTTCATCTGGGAAACCACATTTAACTTAACAGTGTTGGGTGGGTGATACAGAAAATATCTCTGTACATGTCCAAAACTGCACAGCATAAGAAGAAACAAGACCAATGTGGCACTCAGAAGTGCTGTAGTGGATTGATTTCTAATGGGAGCTGGAAGACTTGTGCAGTAAGGCAGTGAGTAAGTTCCCCATCTTCCAGATGCGCTCCTGACTCACCATCTTGACAAATTCACTTCTCCCATGGACACCTGCTTTGCTCCCATGACCTGCTTCCCCCCTCACACCTCTTCTTCCTGCTTGCATGCAGCCATCTTGATTCCCCGTCTTTCCTTTACTTCTTCCTGCTACTGTTCCTTCTAATTCCCAACTCTCAGTGGAGCCCTTTTCCTGTGGTGATTTGTGACTCTTTCTCCTACTCATGATGCTGGTGCTCCATACCAATTTCACCAGAATCCCCACAAAGCAGCTCCACATATCTTGTCACACAAACTCTGGATTTTCAGGGACAAGAGGGTTATATGGAGCAAAGTATTGTGATCATAGGCAGCTCTGCAGTCACAATCTACACATGATTTCAAGGCTATTTATACAAAGTATGGCTTGTCAGATACCAGTAGAAGGGTGGAAAGGAGACTGGGAGTAAAATAAATCTTGAACACAGCTTGTATCTAGCTAGATTAAGATTTAGCACTTTAGATGCATGTTTTCACTTTTATTTGCTTATAACAACCGTCTTTTATCTCTTTTAGTTGGTCACTTCATCCTGCTCTTTTGTTAGTAAATTGTTTTACTTGTATTATAAACCAGTTCTGTGCTGCATTTGAAGGGAAGGGAGTATCTCCCCCAGTTAAATTAAGTACTGTGATGTACTGAGTCATTAACAAAACAGCAATCTTAATACTGTCTGTGGATGCACAGTGGTATGGGCTGTGCATCGCAGAGATACATCTCCAGGACATTTTGTGGCTGAAGTTCACTAATCATTACATGATGGGCAATTTCTGGGACAGGAGAGCCTTGAGGGGTTTGATGAAGAAGGCGGCAGATTAGGGTGACTGGAGGGTGATACAGTTTAATTGCCAGCAAAGCTTACTTTTGCTGAGGCAAAGAGGCTCACAATTGTAGATATTCCCAGCAGCCTATTACAAATACTAAAACAACAAAATAAGATTCTCATTAGAACTGAACAAGTTTCCTTTGCCTTCCCTTCTCACTGCAATGGCCTTGGGCCACTGTGAAATGATCCTTCCCCCTGCAATGAAAGGTGGATGCCCCCTAGAGCTTTTAAAAGCTAACACTGGTCAGTGGAGGGGGAAAATGTTTTCCCAATCAAGGGATTAACATAACACTTGATGCCTGGACAGGAGGGGGGACCAACATCAGCCTGTAATTTGGGTCATCGTCTCCTTTAAACCATGCTTTGGGGATACGTTTAATAGATGTAATTGTTGAGATTTCCCAAGCAGTGCAGAAAATTTAGCAATATATATATATATATATATATATATATATATATATATATATATATGTGTATATATATATAGAGAGAGAGAGAGAGAGAGAGACAGAGTAATGAAAGAGGTATGGCTAAATCCCTTGTATTGCTCTGAAAATCTCAAGTAGTCTATTTTAGTATGTCCATCAAGTCACAAAAGCTTTCCAGGTGTTTTACACCAAATAAAAGTTACACTTTAACTAAATATCTTATATTTTACCTTTCCTATTCAGGAATCCAATCCATCAATATCTGTTGGAACTCAAATATAAAGTCAATTAAATGGCTACAGAATATCTGTGTTACCACAAAACAGTATTTTAAAACCAATTCTGAGTAGACAAATGGAATCTAAGAATCCCTCTTAGACCATTAAGTGTTCTGCCTATATTTCCCCCTCTTTGAATCCACTTTCACTTAGCTAGAAAATGGATCTACATATAGTCTCATTCTCTTCACAAGGCTTTCATCGTGCAACCTTTGTGACAGTAGACCTAAT
The DNA here is from genome assembly GCF_033958435.1 of Carettochelys insculpta. Taxonomy (NCBI): domain Eukaryota; kingdom Metazoa; phylum Chordata; order Testudines; family Carettochelyidae; genus Carettochelys; species Carettochelys insculpta. The sequence continues at coordinate 169,641,958 of NC_134139.1, read as the reverse complement.
GTAAGATTAATCCCATGGAAATTTGTCATTTAGGTAACATCTCAGCATGAAAAGCTGTAGGATTACTCAAGCTAAAATTAAGCAAGTCGTGCTTTTGCGAGTGCTTTGCAAATTTCACTGCAGATTTGAGACAACAGCTCCCCGCTTTCATTTTTAAAAAGTGTCTAGAATGTCATTACTTTGGTATGAAGTCAAGAATCTCTAGTGTACTTTATCAGTTACGTAAGACTCACAGCATAGGCCTGATCCTGCCCTTATTAAAGTCACCGAGTAAACTCAGTCATGCTGGATCCTGTAGAGAAAGGTTTAGTTCTGTGTTTTCAAAGCACTCCCCTGACTTATGTAATATATTTTTAATCTTCCATTCTCGTGATTATGCAAGTTATTGAACTAAAATAGATATTACATGACATTATTCTCTGATACAACTTATGCTGCTGTAAAACGCCCTGCCATACTAATAAACCTATACGTAGTGTTAAAAACTAAAGTGTTGTGAAGGAGATTCACAGTTCAGTAGGAAGAGTTAAGTTTTTAAAAGTTTATAGAGTAAGTACGGAATATAATTTATGCACTGGCACAGGAGATTAGAAGTAGATTAAAATCAAAATGAAAAATGTACTTGAAAAAATATATAAAATCTTTATATATAATCATAATCATTTTTAATTCTTAGACATTTTATGTTCATATATAAAACTTACATGTGTTATGTAATGTAAATGAAAGTCTGGATATCTATACACATATAAATATATATAAAACTTGCACGTTAATGCCTAAGAATTCAAAATTAATATAGTTTTAAGAGGTTCAGAAACTGATTTATTATTGATCATTTCTTCATTATTGCCATATGACCTTCAAGCAAACAAACAGAACTATTTTAACCTATCAGCAATACCTTTAAAGCAGAATCATGGTTACCTTTGTATTAACCCAAGTAACATTTTTCTGCCTCTTTGTAGACATGTTTTAAAGAACTGTATTTAATTATAAGATTACATCACATATCTCAAATGATATGATCTAGCATACAAGGTTTTTTCTGAAATATTATAACATGCCTGGTCCACATAGAAAAAGTTCTGTGGCATTATTTCTGCATCTTATATATAAATAACTTCCACAATCTCTGTATAGGACTTTGTCCTATTCCTGCTGAAGTCAGTGGTACAATTCCCATTCTCATCAGATGGAGCAGGAATAGGCTCCCAAACAGTCGCAATCAGTGGGAGAAGTTTAGTTAATTAATTAACGAATCTATTGTAATTCATACTCATGAGGGAGCAGAGCCAAAGATGCATGACCATTTCCTGACTTTTGAGTGCTTAACTGTGCAAGCTTGATATTTCAAATAGTTTTTTTTCTAATATGAAATTGATAGCTATGGTGGTTAATGTTATCATCATTCATTGATAAGCAAAATTCTTTCTCTGCATTATGAACATTGCAACCTCTATGGTCTCTAACATTCATCATCTCTTCACAGAGCTAATCAATCTGCACTCATCAGAATAACTCCCCAATGCATGAAATTAATAGCAAGGCTTTGGCTGTCTATTAATAGCGTGCTAAAGATTATGAACTGAAGTGTTTTAGTACTTTAATTACAACAAAGCTGAGAGGCATGAAAAAGACATTCTCACTTGTTATAACTTTCTAAGTCTGATTTACTTATTTAAATGTAAATAAAGTTAGAAAAGCATGTAGTAAAAGATAGGCTTTTAGTACTACATATTCGTTCACCAGTCGAAGTGCTATAACAAGTTTCTTTGTATCTAACCTATCTGCAGCATATAAGGTGTCATTCAGCAAATTATTTAAGTATCTTTCTAGTATATATATTTAAGTGGTCCCTATGACTTGTCCCACAGCCTTTGGGGGCTGGCTACCTGACCACAGCCCGGGTATTTGCAGCAGAATCTGCAGCTCCCGGCAGAAACCAAGCACAGCCAGCTGGGGCCAGCAGTCCTCAACTGGGAGTGCAATTGAACCTGACTACTGAGAGCAGCCCATGAACAAGTCATATATATATATATATATATATATATATATATATATATATATATATGAAATGCAACTATTTATATGCTTAAAGTCACACACAAGTTATCTTGTTGAGTCAGAGTTGTGAGTAGTCCCACTGAACTCCTCATGTGCCTAAAGCTATGTACAAATAGAAGTTTTTACAGGATTATGGTCTAAAATCTTGGCATTTTCTCACTACTGCATGTAACTGAGTACATGTATAACTAGCACAGATGAAGTTGAATTAGAATTTTGTACTTTATACCATAAGCAGTCTCTCATGGTCAACTCAGACATCCCTCCAACATGGGCACCTCACCGTCAAGAAATGAAGCTGAAGCCCAAGGCTTCAACCTGGGCAGCTGGGCATAGGATTTGGCCTCCCTGCCTGGTGTGAGTCCCTTGGCTTTGGCTTTACCTAGACCCTTTCCTGTCCCGAGGCAATGGAGTTTGGATGGGCTCAGCCTTCTCTCTCTTTCCTCTGGGATCCTGTAGTAATTTTTGTTGTTGGGGGTAGAAATGCACTAAAGTGTTAGAACCCCTGTTCTAGATTGGCACTATTCAGTATAGTAGGGTTTACTGAATGTGATAGGTACCTCACAAGGAAATTCTAGTGTGTCCGCTTACAAATCTTTTTAAAAAGCAGGGTTTTGCTGCACATAAAAGGAAATGTCATTTGTTCTGGGAAAAGTCTGGCTCTTTCACACGAAACAACAGGAAGTATGGATTTTTCAAGGCTTGCATACAGAATTGCATTCAATGCTAGGCTTGTATTAAGACTATTGGGAAGTTTGTAGTGGAATATAGTGCTGCCTAAGAAAATGTGCATACAGGCTGTAAATGTAAAGGACAGTCATGGTCAGAAAAGTTGTTATGGACTATGCTTGTTGGCCCTGATTTAGCTAAGCAGTTTGCACATGTGCTTGAGTCCCTACTGAGCTCATATTCATGCTTTAGTTTCCCTTCTTTAATGAGCCCTTTAAGATCTCCACAAAGAAAGATGACAGATGTAAGAGAAAATTCTCTTGCTGGGACTTTTACTTTATTAAATCCAAAATGAACCAGAATGAAAGTCTCCCCCGCTGCAGAACTGTCTACACCCAGAACATGGAGTCGCCACTGTCCAAGACTCAGTCATATTCTTGAGCCATGGGGAACTTTCTGTTCAAGAGCACCCAGTAATACTATTAAATTATTGGCAACGTCCCTCCCCTCTTCAATTAAATATGATGAGACCAGAATTTGGGTTCTACTTTGTTGGAAGTACTTCCATCAGTGAATCTACGCCTCCATTCTTGTATTGTCATAATTCAGCAAATGTTCTTCTCCCTAAAGCTTTGTCTACACTACAGAGTTCTGTTGACAGAAGTCACTGTCGACAAATATTTCCTGACAGAACCTCTGTCTACAGGACTCGTCCACACCTAATACAGGCTCCCCCTGTCAACACCCTCTGTCTACAGAGAGCGGCCAATCGGAAGCTGTGCAAAGAGGGCAGCCCAGTGAACCGGAAAACCTCTTGGTCAACAGAGGGCCCTCCGGACCACCTACACTATTTTTGTCGACAGAATCTGTTGACAGAGGCGCTATGTCTCATATGGTCAAGATAGAACTCTGCCAGGAAAACTGCTGCGCTGTGTCCACAGATTCAAGACAGAACACATTTATAGTGTGGACACTCTCTGTTTTTGTTGACAGAAGTCCTTTTCTGTTGACAGAACTCTGTAGTGTAGATCCAGCTTAAATGTCCAGATGCCCCAGCTACTGACGTCACAGTTAACACAGAATTTTCAGCAAAATTGAACCGACTTATGGCAATAGCTTGGTCTTTTGGGGAGGAGCGTCCCTGGACACAAAATCAGGCACAGCTCTTAGCATTAAAAATGTCTCAAGTCCTTTCCAGGCTTACTAAGACTTATGACTGGACTCTTTTCTACACCATTAGCAATCCATGCAGCAGCACCCACTTCTGCACTTCCCAGACCCAAGTCTGTTTTGATCAGTGTTCTGGGGTATAGCTCTCTCTTCTTTCTTGTTCCTTGGAATACAATATTTTTGTGATTCATAAGTATTTGATATTAAGATATTAACACATGAGCTTGCACTTAATACATAGTCTCTATAAAATATTACTTTAATTAGATACTAGAATTTTAATGCATGAAATAACTGTAGCCTAGTTAACAGGTCTGTGCTGCTCACATTACACTCTTAGGGCCTCATCCCAAGCCTGTTGGAGTCAAAAATAAGCCATGTTTCACAGTGGAGCATATGGAGTAAAGAGATTATTGGGTTGTGCTTTAGGTTGTTAGTTGTGCCTGAAGATACTTGTGAGATAAGATTGGGAAAACTGATGTGCTGTGGAGTTGAATAACAATTTAAAACAGTGCTTGTGACAATTCTCTGCTCTCGTTGACTTTCACGGGCCTACTGAAGTACCTAAAGTTAAGTGTGTACTTGAGTGCTTTGCTGGGTACGGACTAAAGCATTTGATAAAATAACTGGGATGATGACACTTGTGACTGAGCTTTGTTTTTGTCATTTACTGTATAAATCAAGATTTGCCTTCAAATAAAATCTCAGTGCCAGACTCAGCTAATAATTTAATATTTTCTCAAATCTTCTGGGAAGTGGAGATTGTATTAGGCTTTCCCTCTTTTCCTAAATTAACCTTCTATTTATTCTTTCTGATTCTTTCTGATTATTAATGCATTCTTATTTTTGCCATGCGGCTGGGTCTAATGGCATACATAGCTTCAGAGCCTCCCAGTAACTGCATCTTTCGCAGAAGTAATTTGTATACAGTTTCTAAAACCTAACAAAATGGTTACGAATACTCTGAAATAATAGAAGTTTAGCTCAGCACTTCTTGTGTCTAATTACAGTCTTCCATTATTAACTTTGCTTCAAAGAGACTGGTTGGCAAAAACCTTTCTGCTTATTCAGTTCTAGGTAAGATCCGCAGTGCTGTTGGAAGTGCTCAGCTCCTGATGTCTCAGAAATTTCAGCAGTTTTATTGGCTTTGTCAACAGAATCTGGTAAGTCAATATTCCTACCCACCTCTTTCTAATCCCTCTAATATCTTGGGACCAGCAGCCACAACTACATTGCATACATATAATTGGCTAGGTGAAGCAAGTTAATACCTACAGTGATCCCAGAAAAAAGAAAAAATAATGGTTTTAACATCCCATTCTGAGCCAAATTTAACCAACTAGTTACTGCAGTTGCATAAAGTTGTAAAAGCCCTGATGTTTCACTTTGGAAGGTTTCCATGGCCTATATTAGTTGCGTTACTTTTATATTGCTTCTTCAACTGAGTCTGACCATAATAATATAGCATGGGGCCTGTTTTGTTTGCCACACAGTAAACATGTAATTTGGCCAGGCAGCTTTTATTTCAAATTAAAGAAAAAAAATAAATAAACTTCCCAGGAGACGGAAGGCACGGTGACTTCCTTTTGTAGCATTCTCTATCGAAACTGAGAATGACAGCAGCCTTGGTAGAAGAGAGGAAAAGATTTCACTTAATTTGAAGTTGTGGCACTACAGGCCTACCAGCCACAGGAGTGAAAGGGGGCAATTGCTCAGGAGCCCAAATGATCGCACTGCACCACTCCCAGAAGCAGCGGGCATACCCCAAGCACTGGTTCTGCAGCTTCCACGGGCTGTAAAGTCAATGGAAGTTGCAGAAGCAGGTAGCAGCATGTGAAGACACCCCTGCCCTCCTTCCTCCCTGCCCCCCACATAGGAACTGCTGCCAGAAGGATGTGCCAGTCATTTTGGGAGCCACCCGAGCTAAGCACTGAGACCAGTACCCTGAACTCCTGCTACATCCTACAGCCTGCACCCCTTCTCACATTCCCTCCTACACGCCAGCTCCCTGCCCCAGCTTAGAGTCTATACCCTGTAGTCTATCTCCCTCCCAGAGTCCATGCCCCACATCCAAACTGATCCAAGAGCCTCCCCTGGCACCTTCTTATGCACCTAAACTTCCTCCCAGAGCAGCACCCTGCACCGTGACTCCCTTCCAGAGCCCAACCCCTCACCCCACCCAGGCCCAAATTCCATCTCACAGCCTCCACGCCACACCCACTCCTCCACCTGTACTCCCTCCAAGAGCCCACACCCTGCATCACCTCTCACACCCAAACTTCCTCCCAAAGCCTGAACGCCTTCCTGCACCCCAGCCCTGCCCTAGCCTTGCAAAAGTGAGTGAAGTCAGAGAGAACAAGTGCTGGAGGGTGGGGGATGTAGTGCATGGGGGCATGCCCTCAGAGAAGGGCCAGGACAGGGGCATAGAATCAGAGAAGTTGTGTCTGGGGGCAGAGCAAGGGTTTGGTTTGTGTAATTAGACAGTTGTCAGTCCTATAGGGTGGGCATCTGGGAACCCTGGCCCTGCCAGCACAGGTGCAGCACCGCCCATGAGGGCGTGGCTTGTGCATGCCTGGGAGGCTCATTGACTGTTCAGTCCTGGCACCCAAATTTCAGTCAGCGGTTCTGCAGTACAAAGATAATGGAATGACGTGTTTCTGTTCTGTAGCCACATACATTCAAGTCTGATCCTATAAAATCAAGAGGAAACTAACCTATGGACTGCTTACAGCATCAGGCCCCATATTTTGCAAAGCCATCTATGTATATGAAGTCCCAGAGTTAGAGGAGCTACTGTACATTATCTTGTAAAAACAATTGTTTTGGAAGTCCACAAGAGTCTAGTTCACTTCTAAATGTTATTTTCATTAATATATCAGCTGCCATCAGTGATATGAAAACTGTGGGTACAAGATATTTATCTCCACAAGAATAAATTTTTCAGAGTGAGCAACATAGTGAAGTACAGTTTGTGATAAACCTTTTCCTACTTCTTTAGGTTCATTTTCAACAGTGAATATAAGTTTTACGTTTTGTTTCCTTCTCTCCCCCTATTTAAAAAGTGCTAATTTCTATAGCATGTGTAGCAGAAGACATGGCTTAGGTAACTATATAACATTCCTCATTCATTACAATTTATTAAATAACCTTTTAAAGTTATGACAGTATATTTGCCCTGCAGATGCACATTTTGTTGCTTTCCACCTACAAAATTAAACATCCAGGGTTTGAATATTGTATCCAAAACGTTACTGAAAAATAATTTAAAATGTCCTTCAGTTAGTGATATCTGATAGAAAATGGTTAAGTACGGGTAAGACAAAACACTGCCAGGAGTGGCCTCATTATTACTTAGTCCTGCCTTGAGCACAGGACTAGAGAGGTCCCTTCCAGTCTTACACTTCTGTGATTCTACGTGGGTCACATTAGGAAAGCCTCCAGTTTTCTGTTTCAAAAGTACAATTTTAATAGATATTACCAGATGACTGATTCAGGCTAGTGGTAGCAAGGAAGGAAATCTTGACTGATGTCTATAGATTTCTTACTGTATATTTAAAATATCCCCCATTACCTGGCTAAACTAGGCATACTTGGATTAGGATATCCTACCTTCCTTCCCACTTCATTATCCCTAAGTGGATCTCTCTGGCTTCTGTAATGAAGAGTACTATTTTAATGAGATGAAAAGGCACTGCCTGCTCAGCATATACATTGGCTGACTGGAACAGTTAGCAGTCCCTTACTAGATTTATCCATAGGATAAATCAAAGACTTTTATGATACAATGATTAACGGAATTGTGCGATTTTTTTCTCTCTTCCCCTTTTGACTGATAAACCTTTGAGGCAGCGTGGCTATCTGGTATGTTGATAAACTATCTCTAAAAATAAACCACGACAGGTTGGAGCGTGAATCTACCCTGAACTAGCCAGAGGTGCACTAATGGTCCATGTGCAACCTGCTGATGTGCAGCAAAAGTTATTTCAAGTGCTTAGTCACCTTTGACATGGGAGTGGCCTTGATCTAAGCTCACTAATGTACTGTTAACACACCTCAGTAGGGTGCACTAAGGAGAGTTAGACCACAGCAGGTTTGAACAGGGTAGATTCACACCCCAGCTTGCTGTGGTCTATTTGTGTAAATAAACCCTAATGTTTATTCAGCAGCACATGCTAAAGTAAAACTACCATTAGAGTCAATGGGAAGTAATTATTGCAGACTGGGCCATTAGTATGTTTGAATTTTTGTGTGCTTACTGCTTAGATTTGATGTTTGGATTGTTTCTGATTCTTTGATTTTTTTTGTATTTTGTAAACTATTCACTACAGCTGGGTCTGCACTGCAGAGTTCTGTCAACAGGAGAGGCCTTCGGTCGACAAAACTAGGGAGTGTCCACACTACAAATGTGTTCTGTTGAGAATCTGTTGACAGAACAGAAGTTTTCCTGGCAGAGTTCTGTCTTGACCGTACAAGGCATAACACCGCTGTTGACAGATACTCCGGGGGGCCTTCTGTCGATGGAGAGGGCTTCCGGTTCACCAGGCTGCCCTGTTTGCAGAGCTTCTGGTTGGCTGTTCTGTCGACAGAGAGCTGGGCAGTCTGGCTGCTCTCTGTCAACAGAGGGCATACACAGTGGGAGCCAGTATTAGGTGTGGACATGTTCCGTTGACAGATGTTCTGTCAGGAAATGTGTGCCAACAGTGACTTTTGCCGACAGCACTCTGTAGTGTAGACATCTTAAAAGCTTATCCACGGTATATATTCTCTATGATCCTGATCCCACTCCACTGAAGTCCATCGAAATGTAGCTGGACACAGGTCATTTAACATTAAATCCACCACAGAAATGCAGTTACCATTCCTGGGGTAGAACATAGCAGCTTTCCAACAGCCCACAGTATTTAGGACAGGAAGTGTGAGATTTGACCTTCTACCAATGGCAACTACAGTGAGGATTTAGGAAGACAGGTGTTTTTACCCCAAAAAGGAATTTATTCAAGAAAATGAAAAAGCAGCCCACTAGCACTTTAAAGACTAACAAAAGTATTTATTAGGGGGTGAGCTTTCATGGGATAGACGCACTTCTTCAGACCGTAGCCATACCAGAGCAGACTCACTATTTAAGACACAGAGAAGCAAAAATAGTTATCAAAGGTGACAAATCAACCTTAGCTCTGGTATGGCTATGGTATGAAGAAGTGGGACTAACCCAGGAAGGCTCACCACCTAATAAATTATTTTGTTAGGCTTTAAAGTGCTACTGGACTGCTTTTTGGTTTTGATAGCATATAAACTAACATGACTATCTCTCTGTTACTATTCAAGAAAATGAAGCATCATCCTGAGATTTGTGAGAAGTGCTATGAGATTTTGAGTAGCACGAATTGATTACATTCTTGGTCTTAAGTTTCTTACGAAAGACTCTCACCTGATGTAAATCCATTAAAGCCGCTATTCTTACTTACATCTGTGAGAAGCTGCCGCCCACTAACAACTAGAAAGAGCACTGTTGGTTCATTATTGAATCACCCATACCACAGATTGTAACCGCTGAATTTTCTTTGATGATTGTTCACCCATGTTCTATTCAGCACTGAACCTGCTTGGCTTGAGATCACAGCTCCAGGATGTCATGGTTGCAGGCCAACGTAAGAGCATTGCCAAGGCACCTGTTGTTAGCTGCACTCAGAAATAGTCTAGCTTTAGAAGCAAAGCTTAAATTCAAAATTAGAGGCAAACAAATGAGAAGTTGCTGAATAAATTTAAACTTCGACAAGGATTTTCCAAGCTTAGATGTTTCTAGCATTAGTCCTTTTGTTTGAGGTTACTAGTTGAAAATAATGTACATTATTGATTTATGTGTATTAGCAGCAGGAGGCAGCCCCCTTGTGGTCCAGAGAATACAAAACAATCTCCAGTCAACAGTAGCTACCTTAGAAAATATATAGCACTGAAATAGGTATGAGCAGAGCTGTGTGTATAGGAGTTACAGAAGAGCTGTTGCCTTCAATTCAGAAGTGAATGAGGACCCACAATAAGTAGCCTCCTTCAGGCATCATCTTATGGGTCTGTAAAGTAAACTGGAAAAATGGCAAGAAGGATCAAGAGGGTTGTGTTGTAGTGGAGGAAGAAAACAGTCTGTAATATAAGCTTTATTAAATACATTGCCACAAAACGCCGCTGGTGAACTGCATACAGGGGACCCGTATCTTAAAATGAATGGAGTTGTGCCACTTTACACCAGTTCAAGGATCTGGCTCCTGTGACTTTCTTGGGCACAGGCTGCAAGTTATGTCGGAACAGACAAATTTTAAACTGAATGTTTTAAGGCCCTCTAATGGAAATTTCCATTGAGTCCTCTGAACCCCCATAAAAAAGATACTTCCTTTAGCAGAAGTAGGGCTTGCATGTAAACTAATTACCAACCTACTCACTAAAGCTATGTCTACACATGTCCCTCCCTTTTTGGAAGGGACATGTGAATGAAGTGGGTTGAAAATGTTAATAAGATGCTGATCTGAATATTCAGCACCTTATTTGCATAATGGCAGCCACCCAGAGCATTAAAGCACTGCTTTCAAATTGCAAACTAGCAGTGTAGATGGGGTTCCTTCCAAAGGAAACTCCGATTTTGAAAGCACCCCTTTTCCCCAAAAAAGAAAATCCCCTTGGCAGAATTTACCAGCAGGAGTAGAGGCAATGGAATTGCTTTCATGAAGATTCAGCAGCCACTGACTCCCCACAGACTGGTGTACACTATGTGTGGAGGCTGCTGCAGGGAAAAGTCTACTATGGTGATTGTGGATTAGGGGTCGGCAACTCCTAGCACGTGTGACACTCTTCGCATGTGAGCCAATTTTCAGTAGCACGCAGGGGAGCTCAGCCCCACCCCCTCCTCCCATTCAGAGTCCTGGGGCTGGGGCCAGACCCACATCTGCAGAGCATAGGCTGGGGCCAGAGCTGGAGACTCCACTGGTCCCTCTGTAGCATGGGAAGAGGCCAGAGCCTCAGCCGTGGAGTCCCCACCATGGGGCTAGGGCCAGAGCCCCACCAGCACCTCTGCAATACAGGGCTGGGGCCACAGTCGCTGCTGCAGAGCCCCCTCTGCAGCGCTGAGGAGGGAGTCATGTCTCACTCAAGTGCTTCGGGAGGTAAGGACAAGGCAAGAGTCATAAACTGGGCAAGTGAGACTCAAGGGGCTTCCAGAATGGCTCTTGTGACACCAAGGTCCTCAGGTCCCGCCAGAAGATGAGCAGGATATGACTAATTCTGCTACTAGCTGGCAGATGTGTAGTTCACTAGGTGATATGCACCTGCCGGTATCAGTCTAGCTCCCTGCAGACGGAACCCCCTGACGACCGCGCCAACCACCACAGTTGGGCCCAGGGGAAGCAAGCCCAGGTTATGGCCTCTCCAGCTCACCTTCCTGCCCTCCCAAGAACCCTGTGGCCATGGGGCTGTGGCCTACAGCCCTGCATCACTGTGGCAGCAAGACCCTGTCAGTCATGGACATCCGCACCCTGCAGACAGCTCCTCAAGATCTCATTGCTCTGACAAGGACAGGGAGCAACATTCACACTCTCTCCAGGGACCAGCGCCAGCCTGTGGTAGCCAATGGCTACAGCGGGAGGCTAATACAATTTTAACTGCTTCCAAGGGAGGTGGGTTAGCTTCTCAGCAAGGAGTCAGCGAGTGGTTTACTTGCAGAGGCAGGGCAGGAGAACAGAGAGACATTGCCAAACAGGATAAGGGAGAAGAAATGACTGGTATGGCTGCATCATATGTTTGAGGGTGAGAGATTGTACTCAGATATCCTCCCTGGGCCACTTCCTATCAGTTCTGGTGCTGAGGTGAAACATGTAGTTTCAGGGTCCCCAAACACCAACACACCAGTCTCCCCCTGCAGCTCCACTGGATCTGGAGACTCAATACAATCTCTCAAGTCTCTGGCTCCCACTGTCTGGATCTCTGGCTGGCTTGCCTCTGGAGCTCCTGTAGTGAGTCCTTCCTCTTCAGCTGCTCTCTTTATACTGCCCCATCATTTGGAGCATGCCCAGTCTGGTTGGATGGGGCAGGATTTCCTCTGCCCTTTTGTCCTAGTGCAGTGTATGCACACCCCATAATAGGTTTTCTTTTATAATTTCCCTTTAATAACCAAATAGATTCGTAATCAGATGAAGGGTCATCTGGGCCAATTCATTACCGCTGTTATTGGCTGTCCATTATGTTGTCTTGCCTGCCCTCTGCATTGAAACTACCTCATCAACATATCTTGAAAAGAAGAGCTTGCTCCACCCTTTTGGGACCAATAGATCTTTTAAAATGTCTCAGACAAGAATCTGCACAAGCTACAAGAAGCGTGTGTAATGTATAACAGAGATGTTGGGGTTGTGTGGAAGGCATGTATTTTCAGTCACTATTCCCAGCCTCACAACATACATTGCCTTAGCATTGTGTATTGATGTAGCAATAGAAACTGGTAGCAGGCATTTTCAACTGTATACAAAGCTACTTCAAAGAATGGTGTTCAATGACTGTTGGTCTATTTATATTTTCTCTATTGTGCATATATCAGGACCCCAGTGCCATGCCAAGGCCAACTTCCCAGGACCTAGCAGGATTCTGGGACTTATTGCAGCTTTCAGTTGAAGATGTCAGCATGAAGTTTGATGAACTGCACCAGCTGAAACTCAATGAATGGAAACTAATAGAATCACCTGAAAGGAAGGTAAGAAAACTGAAGACAATAAAATTTCCTTTCGGACTGTAGTGTTGTGGCCTTCTGATATTAGTCAGTTCCAGAAAGTGATTGGTTTCAAACCTCAAAATAGCAAATGGCTATTTATCATTGCCTCATTAACAGAGTACACACTCCAGAATCAGGGCCTTGAGGTTTATTTTTACTTTCTTCTCCCATTTTTTGGTTTAAATTGTAAAATACAAGTAATATAGTTACAATTATCCACGCCAGCCCTCCACCTAGCCACTCTCATTTGACCTCTTGAATGCTGATGACAAATGACTCAGAGCTAATTGGAACTAAAAATAGTCTGATTCATTAGCTTGAAAGTGCAACTGAAATAAAGTCTCTCATCCTGTCACATTGTGAGCAGTTAATATCTTGGGACTGCATCCTCATCTTCCTTCCTAACTGGGAAATCTGACTTGCCAAGATCCCTGGGTCTCTGGGGCTCTGCATCATCTCCTCTGAGAACCTTGAGGACTGCGTATCTGCCTGTGAAAGCTGTGTGGATAGAGGTTGCATCATTGCAAACTTCACGCTGTCTGCACTTGTGCTCTTGGACGCCACATCCTAGTGGTGTTCCCTTGCTCACAGCTGTTACAGCACAGGTTGCAAATGTGTCACAATGGCACAGTGGCAACATTACTGTATACCTGCTTTCTTCTTTGTGCAGGCTCCCTTCCTGGCTTACAACATTGTACAATATTATACAAATGTGGAAGGGGTTTGTAGGTTTTTTCAGGTTTGAGTCAGCTGGCCCCAAGTGAAAACCTGCTTGGTTTTGGAATGCAACAGGAGGTGATTTGTCAGATACCTGTCTCACTTCTTCAGGTGTTTACTATAACTGTCTGCTCTTCGGCTTGTGTTTCTTGGCCAAGTGACTGGTGGGTAGGGAGTTTTGCTTTTGCTAATGGTGGGGGGTGAAAGTAAAAGCTGAGCACAGTGGCAGCATCGGTGATTGGCTAAGCAGGGAACTAAATCCTCGCAAAGAGAGAGAAGCTGGGCGGAAGGGTGTGGATATATGGAGGTAATGTTCTTGACCAAAACCAGCAAATAAAAAGAAAGTATCCCCTCTTAGGACTCTGCAGTAAGTCCTTTGATTTCACAGTTTGCAACAGGACTGCCAAACACTGCACAACCTAACCAACGACGTGTGTTTGTGTATTAGGTTCAGCATCTCAGTTGCAGCAAGGAGACCTACACAATTCATACCCTTCCAAAGATCTTTGTAATGTTGTATAGGCTATGTCTACACTAGCCCCAAACTTCGAAATGGCCATGTAAATGGCCATTTCAAAGTTTACTAATGAAGGGCTGAAATACATATTCAGCGCCTCATTAGCATGCGGGCAGCCGCAGCACTTCGAAATTGACGCGGCTTGCCACCGTGCCGCTTGTCCCGACAGGGCTCCTTTTCGAAAGGACCCCACCTACTTTGAAGTCCCCTTATTCCTATGAGCAGATGGGAATAAGGGGACTTCGAAGTAGGCAGGGTCCTTTCGAAAAGGAGCCCCGTCGGGATGAGCTGCGCGGCGGTGAGCCGCGTCAATTTCGAAGTGCCGCGGGTGCCCGCATGCTAATGAGGCGCTGAATATGTATTTCAGCACTTCATTAGTAAACTTCGAAATGGCCATTTACATGGCCATTTTGAAGTTTGGGGCTAGTATAGACACGGCCATAGTGGATTAAATTAGCCACCTGCCATTGCATCCTGTGTAAATAGTGCCCTACAGGAGTGATATTTATTGCAGCATTAACACATGCTAACAGAAAAAAAGTGGCATCATGATACCATTGCAACTGTTGCATTTTATCACTGGACTTTGAAGGATGCACATCCTCCAAAGTTTTCAATTCACAGTCCCATTCAGTGAATGAGTTGAAATGGGAGATCCAAATTTTGAAGTAAAATCTACATTTAATTTTTTCAGATCAGTATCACTCTTACTAGTTGCAGAACTGAGCTACAACCAGCATTATACAAACACGTATTAAGACACATTTGTATTCTAATAATTTCTCAATACGATTTTTTAAGGTAGTGTACACTGAGATGGAACGATTAGCTAGATTGCCATCTGTCTGGTTTGGTTTTGTATGTTACCTTTTAGCAATTCCAAAGGAGACTAAACAAATAGAGATGTATATCCAGCTGCTATCTCATACCCAGCTGAGGCTCACCTCAGTATGATTAATGTAATTAAAAATCCTGTCCCACCAATCTTAGACACGCTTTTCACTCAACCAGAACACCAGATACACTGAGTTCTTATCTGAGAGCCAGTCTGTGTTCCTGAACATAATGGATGTAACGATGTGCCAGGTGAAATAAAATTAACACTATGAAACTGAGGTTTGCTGCATGCATGTGTGCAGTACCCACAGTGAGAGAAAAAGTAGATACACGCTTCACACTGTGCTATTGCAGCCCATCAGAATTCGCACTGCCATGTTTGGCTGACCCCTGCTGCCATAGGACTTCTGGGGATTAACGTTGTGCATAAATTAGCTCATCTCAGAGTATCAGTGGAGGGTGTTTATTAGTTGTGTGACCAGTACTGTATTTTCAGTTCACATTTCTCTCTTGTGCACTTTTATGGCTATGGTGCTTTTCACATTTAACCCACCTTTCACTTTTCAATAACCATTGTAGGAAGAAAGGAAGGTTCCTCCTCCAGTACCAAAGAAGCCCCCAAAAGGAAAATTCCCTATAACGAGAGAAAAGTCTCTTGACCTACCTGACAGACAACGTCAAGAAGCCAGAAGACGACTAATGGCTGCTAAGAGAGCAGCTTCCTTTCGGCAGAATTCAGCCACAGAGCGGGCAGACAGCATTGAGATCTATATCCCAGAAGCCCAAACCCGTCTCTAAAGACAGAATGCTGCAGTGTCCTTTTTTAAAACAAATGCTTGTACAGTTTGTCACTTACCTAGTATTTTTTGTCTCATTCTCTCCAATGAATATGCCCTTGCTGTTGTGTTCTTTGTGCCATAAGCACAGTGGAATGCTTTTGATTTCCTCAGAGTTTGCTGAGCTCATTGCAAGAACTACTTCTTTTTGTATTTATTGTCTGACTTACAATCAGCTACAATGGATAGGGCTTGCTGAGACCTGACTTATCCAATATGTTCTCAGAGGACAACAAGAAACACCTCTTGAGATGGAACCCAGCTTACTTTTTTTGGTTATTTATATTTTTATAAATTGTGTGATAATTAGGGATAAGAATAACAAACTATAAATGGGTGCATCTCACCATTCACTAGAGGCATTAGCTAATCCAAGTAGAAGGTGCTACAAATGTGAAGTGCAGGAAAGAAAGAACCCATTTATCTCTCTGACCTCCAGTTTCTTTTCCTTGAACCCAGCTAAAATATTTGCCCATGTGCTCTGCCATGCTACTCATCTTTGTTACTGAAAAATAACATTAGGCCTGTTGTGTCAAGTCAAGTTTCTGGAGATGAACAGGAATATCCCGCCACTAAAACTCCAAAGTTCATCGGGAACCATGAAGCATATAAGCCTTGTCCTGTTGGGAATGCTCAGTGAGAAATGTTTGCGGTAGCAGTATAACAACATTCAGAAGTCACGGCAAAACAATAATGCAAGAGAACTTGAGTGATAAGGAAAAGAAAGCAGAAGCCTTAAAAGGTTAGATCTTCTGTAGCAAGATGTGTAAAGAGAACAGTTACACTCTTACTGCTTTGGAACACTCATTGCATTTTAACAGTTCTTTTAAGTGTTAACCTTTTTTTAACAACCTTCTCTCTTTAATTTCAAAAGCTATGCTACATGTGATATGTTAAACTCTCAAAATGCTATATCAATTGAATTTCCAGGGTATCCTTGAAAAAAAAATCATTGCTTGTTTAAAATGCCAGTTGTGATGTTGTAACCAGTTTAAGAAATATGAATGTGAGTGGTAAGTATATCTAAGTTTAAATGGTTATTTTGAGGTAAAGGTGAACTGTGGTTTACATTTTTTCCAGAAATCCTTTTCCTATGCAGTATCAGTTAAGGGAAGATTATTCTCTTGCTTATGTCAGAATTAAATACATGATTTGAGAGTAAAGTGACTTCCAGATATGCCATATAAAGAAAGTAATTTTTTCAAGACTCTCATTATTACAAGAGAAAAATAGAAACCACTACAATCAAAAGGCTTTAGATGTTAATTTGAAATAAATGTTAATAGTATTATTTCACTTCATCTACATTCCCAGAGATAGCTGAGCATCCCAGCTCACAGAAATCTTCAGATAAAGATGTAATAAAAGATATAACCCACAGATCCTGATACCAGGATTCTGATTACTACTCTAAGGGTATGTATACTTACTGGGAGATCAATCCGGTTAGTGTCAAACTTCCAGGGTTCGATTTCACACACCTAGCTAGGACATGCAAAATCGAACTATCAGGTCTCAACAGTTGACCCTTATACTCCACAGTATTATAAGGAGTAAGGGTAGTTGATAGGAGAGTTTCTCCTGTTGACCTCCCTCTCTGAGAACGACCCAGATAAGTCAGTCCTAAATATGTCAATTTCATCTATGCAATTATCGTAGCTGGAATTGCATATCTTGGATCGATTTTCAGATCTAGTGTAGGTCTGACCTAAGTCAAAAGAATATTAAAACTATGGCACAGATAGTCCCAATTAACTTGTTTTTTATTTACTGGTTTAACAAATATTATGTACTTAGCCATAGCAGAAGAGCTACTTAATTATACTCCAGCACTTTGGTTTGTTCACCTTGATGAGCACTTTAAATATGTTCCTGGCACACCCTGAAGCCTGCTACATGACTGAGAACATTAAGTAACATGTTACACAGATCTGACATTGCTTCAAATCTGGGTTTGGTTTCTTGAGTTTTTTTCCTTCAGTGCATTTTGTTAAGCATGAGTTCTGGTTTTGGAGCAAAGCTGATATAAGCATGGTTAGCTTCAAGTTACGAAACCTTAGCATTGAACAGTTGAGAAGTTTCTGTAAGGAGAAAACTCTGAAAATTGAGCCTGTTATCTGGTATATCTTTTACCAAATAGCCTTAAACTATATTTGGAAGCAAAAACCAAGATGAATGTATGTCCTTCCAAAAACAACACCAACAAAAACCCTCCCTGAAATATTCTTATATAAACAAAAATTTATTATACCTTCACCCCCCAGTGTGTTCAGAGCATTTTCTATATATGGAAAGAACTGAATCCTGGGTAGTGTACAATATTGATGCTGCTTCCTATATTTGTTGTAATATTTTAAATACAAATGTATTTGCAGATATTGGCATCTTTAGTCTTTAAAAGTGATATTTAATGTTAAATGGAGCTGCGAATTAAAATTATCCACATGAAAATAAAGCCGGTGTATTTCCTAGATGTAGGAAATTTAAAATAGACCTATATATATATATATTTATGGCACCTGATATGTTTTATCTAATTTCCTTGAATACTTCCATGCTAAATCACACTTGTTTTATTCATATGAGTCATCCCACATAAGACAAGGAGCTCTCGTGGTTAAGGCAAACTGCATTTGACCTGTCAGTATACACAACATATAAAGTCAAATTGTAAAAATTAGATTAGCTGCTTAATTTAGATCCCAACATATGATATAACGTTGACTTAGAGCAGTCCATAAACATTTAATTACCCATCAGATTTTGATAGATTTTGGGATTGTTTTATGTTAGCATTTCATCACTAAATTGGACCTCAAATGTCTGGCTAAAACAGACCTGAGTAAGCAAATCAGACCCTAAATTTTACCAGGTCCATGCAATGAGGGAAATATGCTTAATATGAGTCTTTGGATACATATGATTCCCTATTTGTTCCACCCCTATTCCAAAGAAGAATTAAAAGTAAAACACATGCCTCCTGCTAAAATGTTATCTGTGCATGTTTCATTTTTAAGCGCAATATATCCAACTTGTTGTGCAGGTAACATTCTATTAATAAAGGCAGCTCAAAAGCCATGTTTACCTATGTATTGTACATCTAATTAGTTGGAAAAAATAAAATGTTTATAATACTTGTGTTGAAAGTGAATCATTGCTATCAGATACACAGAATTCAGTACCTATCACCTACAGAGAGGTCATGTCAAATCTGGAAATATTCATTTTATAAACAGGAGTTGGTTACAATACTAGTCAGAAGAAAATTCAGTAATTTACAATTTTCTATTAACATAATATCTGAATATCTCTTTTTTAGCAACTTCATGCTCTATAGATATTTAGAACATCGTTAAGAATCAGAATTTTTATAACAACAAAACAGCTTATTAGTTAGGCCTTTTGTATACTAGTTCGTACCTGTAGAGGGTGAAAAATGCAGAGATCCACCATTTTTTATTTCATCATCCATAAAACACAAGTATAATAAACAGAATTCTCAATAGTACTATATTTGACATAGGAACAAGACCTGATGGGTTTAAGGTTCAACATTTGTTATACTTATTTTTGCTTGGTATATTTTGTTTAGCTTTAAATTTCACTGTAAATCACTGAAGTACATTACAATTCATTTTATTATTTCTTGACAGATTGATCAGAAGGGCCCCTGGCAGTGTGTAAAGAATGAAAATGTTGTATAGTTTAATACCAAAAATTACATTTGAGTTCATGCTTAAACTTTGACACTGTATGTTAAATTTGAGATCAATTGGCAAGGAATCGGAGCATAAATAGGAAGGTATGTGGATTTCATGCATATAATGCATTTCATGCAACACAAACTATTTTTTTAAAAATAACTCCTGCTGTCTCATTAAATCAGCACCCCAATTTTTACTAGTTTAACACTATGGATTGTACAAAGTGGAGAAACTTCCACTCAGTTGGTGACAATGAGAGGGATAGGATTTACTACTAAGAGACAAGCACTGTAGTTTAGCTATTGGCCACACATGTACCAGGAAATGCTCAGAATCCTTCTTTGACTTGTGCTTCTCAGCAGTTAGGCTACTTTGTTCATTCAGCTCTCCCAACACGTTATCCAGTTCTATTACTTGCCACCAGCTCCTGAATGTAAACTTTCTCTTTGCTTCCTGTGCTATTTTATAGCTGTAGCGTATTTAGTCCGCTTGATAGATATATTAGCAAACTAAGAACCAGATTCATTTCAGTCATTTTCTTGCAAGCCTCTCAGAAAAATTCTGTTCCTGTTTACACCTGGACTACAGCATTAATGTCAGTAGAGAAGGCCACAGCTTGGCCTGTCTGACTCCACAGAGTTTTGTGCATGTTAATCTGAATGCTGAATTTATCCCATAGGAAATTAGGTACAGCTGCCTCCTTTAATATTGTACAAAAGCATGAACTCCTCTATGAGAGGAGCTTTAGGAATATTGATTGATAGTTGAAATAGAATTCTCAGCAGTAGTCAGTTACTCCTCCGCACTGCTTTCAGAGCAACTCACTAGTCAATGCTGTCACAAGTAAATTGAAATTCAGGTGATAAATATCAATAAATCCTTTAATATTCAAGAGTGGTGCTACCCAAGTGTATGGTTGATCAACACTTACATTTATATAGTGCCTTTCATCCAGAAGGATCTCAAAGCGCTTTACCAGCTGATTTGCAAGGGGTGGGCAGAATTCTGGCTTATGCAGGGAAAATGGTGTAAGTGGATGGTGTCCTCATTCCTTTCACACCAAAAGAGTTTTATAATCTCCTCAGAACCCTATGGAGATCTCTCTGCATAGTCGAGGGCCCACACTGGAAGAGGAAGTGGTAGACATTGGATGGTTCACGGGAAAGTAATAGATATAACTCGGGGTTGGGCCAATACACATGGTCATCCCTCCAGAAATTAGACAGGAGAGCACATCCTCAGATTATGGCACCTTTTCAGAAATAGCCTTTGCCTCCTCTCTATACTTGGTGGTCTTTCGGGCCGCTGTGACCAAGGAAGGGTCCATTATGAGCTATTTTACTAGAGAACTGGTTAAAGATTCACAAGGGAGCAACAACCAGTACTGAAGGCACAGAGTCTTCATGTGAGTACTACAGGTTTCCAAGGTTTTTCTGCCGCACCTCTCAACCTTTTCCACTGGGGCAATCTATCTCTTTCCCTCAGGGGGATGAAACGGAGGAATCTCCATTAGGGCTCTTCGGCAGCTATCTCCTCCACCAAAACTCCTTCCCTGTAGCTTTTTTCAGCAGAGGATTATCTGGACCAAATGCTGCAAAACCATGTAATGTATGACCATATTGTAGCTGAAGAATTCTCTATTCTCTGCCCCCCTTGTAGATTGTAATCAGACCACAAGTAAAAGTAGAAAAGAATACAATGTTCTGAAATTCTACATCTAGATCATGGGGGGAAAGCATTTGTACATGTATGGGTCATGCTCTTTTATTACACCTGTTATGACCCTAACACTTCATTTTATGAAAGATAAATAAAGTGAACGCTAGGCAATATTTCTTTTGGATGAGCGCAGACTAGGAGCAGCCATCAACCATCATAAATGGCAGGTGTATTTTTGTGGCACACTCATCTTTACTCCTAATTCCTAGTTAGATTTAAGTTCTCTGAAAGCATACAAATCACTTAGTCCATCACTAAATGCCCCCACCTCTGAGGTGAAATACAGCAGCTAAAACACTACATAATAGTATGTTCACAACATTATGGCTACACTAGCGTTCCTCTTTCAAAAGAGGCATGCAAATGAGAGAAATCAAAAATGCAAATGAGGCACAGATTTATATATCTAGCATCTCATTTTCATATTCTACTTTCAAAAGAGCATCTTTCAAAAGAAGAAAAGGAGTGTAGATGCGTCTTTCAAAAATAAACCCTGTTTTCAAAGGAAAAAAGCATCTACACTGCTTTTCAGAGTGCTTTCAAAAGAATATGCAAATGAGGTGCTAGATATATAAATCTGCACTTCATTTACATTTTTTATTTCCCTCACTTGCATGCCTCTTTCAAATAGGGAAAGCTAGTGTAGACACAGCCCATGTGTAAAAGTGAAAGTAAAAAGGAAACTTGCCCAAAATTGAATTTGACTGGCATCCTAACTTTACTGTGTCTCCTGATATTTACACAACAAATAAATAAATATACATCTCAACAACGGCATGTGGCCAGGACAGCTTTTTCATTACATGTGAAATTCACATCCCAGAACTCATTAGTAAGGGTGTGCCACCTTCTCTAAAAGGTAATGACTGGGAACAACATTATAGTACTAACTCTGCCCTTGATGATATGGAATCAGTGCCTATTACCATTTATTAAGGTCTTAGCTGAGCCTTATAGGTGAGATTCTCAGCCGCTGTAAATCTGTGCAACTCCACTGATCTTAATGCAGAAATATACCACCTGAGAATCTAGCCTTATGTCGTTAGCTAAATAAAGGTTGAACCTCTCTACTCCAGCAACGTCCATAATCTGGCATGATTTTAGGTAGCCAAATGATCGCTTATCATGGTAATGGCCAAGTTTCCCAAAGTCCCATAAAGATCATGTATATCCACCAGTTGAGGCTCTTGATGTTCTGTTCTGTTCTGTTCTTTAGCCCCAATTTGCCCTTAAATGTCTTTTAAGAGACCAGTAAGCAGTAGAAGTGCTGGTAATGCTGCTAGACAATATTGACATACTGTGGTCCAGCAAATTCTCTCATTTAGCACTGGTCAAGTCCTGGGAGTGCTGGACTAGAAAGGTTCAACCTGTATCATTGGTATTCAGTTTTATTGTCATTTTGTTAAAGAGCAGATCACAAAGACATGATCATTAGCTTTGCAACCAAGATGTTTAAAATCTTTCCCTTTCCAGTTTGTCATGCTACACGTGGCAGGTTTCATCTTTGGGACTGAACTTCTATCAAAGCTCCAACTCTCTGTGATAAATATTCTTTAGCTTTGGGGCTGGATTTTGATCTTAGTTACACTACTGTGAGCCTCAGAAAATCCATGCAGGTCAATGGCATTATGTCAGATGTGTACCACTGCAATCGAGATCAGAATCTGATACATCAGGCCCCATGGATGTGGAGAAGAGTTACTCTGGGTGTTATCACATGCAGAGCGTTTTGTAGTAGATCTTCTTCCCTTTCAAGTAGGTCATGGTCACCACAGAGTGCAACTTTGTGAAACACGTTATTACATAGAAAACTACTAGTTTTGTGTATAGTTATCATTGGAATCCACATCCTCATATCCATGCTTTGATTTTCCCCTTGAAGGTCTAAAAAGAGTATGGCCATCTCATTTTAAAAGGGCTCAGCATGTATGTATTCTTTACTCCAATTTATATAAAGATTTTTCTGAATTAACAACATTTCCCTTTGAAGTCATGTGACTTCTACTGCTCTAGAACTGTTTTTTCTTGAAGCAAAGCCACTATGACCGTGCAGTTTCATCTGTACAACGATAACTCATATATCCATTTACCATGAAACATGCCAAAATATTCAAGTGTGGCCTAAGGACTAAATTAAATGCCTCCTATAGAATTTCAAGGAATGTTAGAACCAGGAAACTAGCTGTTTAGTTAACATTAAAATATATATAAATATATATATAAATATATATACATAAGAAATCATATCAACAATGAGGATGAACTGAGTGCCAAATATTCACCATCTGTACAAAGAGACACTTCACTAGAATTAAACTATTTTATGTAATTCTCTTTTCATTCTTTTATGGTTCTTTTGATAAATTCTACTTAGTAGCATGCAGGATACCTAAATTGAATGTACAGGATGCTGTTTCATTGCTACAGTAATTTCTTGCTTATAAGTAATATCTTCCTTCCCAGAATGTTAGTTGTTACTTTGAAGACATATTTGAGAATTGTTTTGTTCTTGAGTTATTCCTTTTCATGATTCTCTACTCACCTCCAGCTGATTGTAAGAAAATGTGCTTCACTATTTTGCCCCATGGCTCTTTTATGAAGTTGCCTCTTTCAATTGGTTTATGTATTGTTTATGTTCATCTCCTGTAAATAATTCTGCAATTAAATTTTTTGAGAAAAGCTGAATTTACTCCTTATTGAATAAAACAATCTGAATTAATTGAAAACACACAGGAAATTCATATCCTTCTCAATCAGGGAATTCTTAGCCCCCTATTAAACTATTAGGCTGCATCTACACTGCCCCTCCCTTTCGGAAGGGGCATGTAAATGCAGCAGATTGAAAATGCTAATGAGGCACTGATATGAATATTCAACCTCACATTTGCATAATGGCAGCCACTCATCACGTCAAAAGTGCTGCTTTCAAAATGCAAACTCTCCATGTAGACAGGGTTCCTTCAAAAGGAAGCCCTGCTTTCAAATTTTTTTCAGGAAGCAGGGTACTTTCAAAAGCGGGACTTCCTTTTGAAGCAAACCAATCTACTTGGCTATTTTGCATTTCAAAAGCACCTCTTTTGATGTGGCGAGTAGCCACCATTTTGCAAATGAAGCACCGAATATTTATATCAGTGCCTCATTAGTATTTTCAATCTGCTGCATTTAGATGCAGCCTGTGTCACAAATTATACAGTAACTGTGAAAGAACTTTATAGATGTCAAATTTCACAGACCTTTAATTGTAATATAAATATAATAGTTTTGACCAACAGATGTTTGAAAGCCAAAACAACATACACTTAATAGGTCAAGGAATGTGAGAAATCAGTTTGGACTCAATTGAGCAATGCTAACAGTTACATTGATTAATTTCATACAAGAGATATAGATCTGCATACATTTTTAATCAATTCATTGTGCTTCATTAACAGAGAAAATAATGGTCTCATACAGATTTAAAGTAATTGAAACTGAATTGTTTGTAATTAGCTCATATTAAAATGTAGAAAAACAACAGATCATGTTAGTTGTACAAGATGTGTCCCAGTGTCTTTCTGTGTATGTTTTTGTCCTATTAGCAACTAATTACCTAGAAAGAAATTCAGTGTCATGTTTCCTCAGCACTTTCCAAAGCAAACAAAGTTGCATTCAGGACATGCCTCAGAAGAAACCCAAGTAGTGCTTTGTGCCACACTTCTTGATATGCCAGTAAGGGTTTGTGTACACTGCAAACATGTTTTGAAATAATAGCCACTATTTCAAATAATGTCTACACACTACAACCACTATTGCAAAATAAGTTTCAAATAGTAGGTGCGTTATTTTGAATTTGGTAGACCTTGTGGGATGAGGAATGGTGCCTATTCTGAAATGGATATTTTGAAATAGGGGCTGAGGAAAAAGGGAAGGGAAAAAGGGAAGAGGGACTATTTTGAAATAAAATAGTCTGGAATAGTTTATTTCAAAATAAAGCTGCTGTGTAGACATAGGCTATGTTTACACTAGCCAAAAACTTCGAAATGGTCATGGTCATATTGTCATATTCCCTATGAGCAGATGGGAATAAGGAACTTCGAAGTAGGCAGGGTCCTTTCGAAGAGGAGCCCCATCTGGACGAGCCGCGCGGCGGCGAGCCGCATCAATTTCGAAGTGCCACGGACGCCCACATGCTAATGAAGTGCTGAATATGTATTTCAGTACTTTATTAGTAAACTTCGAAATGGCTATTTGCATGGCCATTTCGAAGTTTTTGGCTAGTGTAGGGACGGCCATAGTGTTTCAAATTAGAGCCCCTGGAAGCTTCCAAGGACTCTAATCCGAAGTAGCCTCTATTGTGTGTAGAAACACTATTTTGGAATACATTTTGCTTATTTTGGGGCTTCCTTGTTTTGTAGACACATTATTCCAGAATATCTTATTTTGAAAGAGTAACACTGGAATAAGCTATTCCAGAGCAACTCTTTAGTGTAGACATAAACTAAGATTATGTCTACATGGCACTGTAAGCGCGAAATAGGCTATTTTGGCATGTGAAACAGTACCACATGCTGAAATAAAGCACTATTTTGAGGCAGCCTTGTACTCCTCTTGCAATGAGGTGTACAGAGATGCAGGAATAGTGGGCCCATTATCTTGAAAACTGTTTCGAGACAGCGGGAACATTTCTTAGATGTGGGCAGCTATTTCAGGATACCAGAGTATCCTGAAATAGCTCCCACCATGTAGACATAGCAAAGCAGTGCATGAATTGCTGAGATTAGAGATTAGAGATTAGATTAGTGTAGAGATTAGCAAAGCAGTGCATGAATTGCTGAGATTAGAAGTAGGAGGTACAAAAGATTCTGTGAGAACCATGAATTTAATGGGGCAGGCAGATGTATTGGGGGAAATAACTTAGCTGGTTAAGTGTCTGCCTGCACACAATTTTGATGAGAGGAGTTTGTTTTTAATATGGGGCCAAGATAATCCCAATAATGTTTTTCATGGTTCCAAAAGTCTGTGATTTTGTTAAAAGAACTTCCAGAAGAGGGCCTACGGCAGCCTAGCTCTTCTTTCTATCTGAATCACTTCAGTCCAAGTTCCATTTTGGCAAAAAGAAGCACAAGCAGCAGTTCTGCATTGATATTCTGCAACCAAGAATTGCCTTGACCACAAATAGCTGTCATGCCACTACTCAAGGACCCCCTCTGGAAACACAATTGCTCTCAGAGCTGTTAATGTTACTTTTCTTAAAAAGTATATTGTTTCTTGCACAGTAGTTTTAGGGCTGGGCTGCATTTACCTAGTTTGACTGACATATATCTATGTGGGATGGGATGGTAAAAACCCTAGTTGGACCCACAATTATTCAGGTATAAAGGCATTTCAATAGAACTTAGGAAAATAAGCAAAGGTAGCCTGCCATAAGCACCTTCATGCTGTTATACTTGGGTCCACACTTGGGGGTGGGAGGGGACTGCTGCTTTATGCAAAGGTAGTTAAACTTTTAAGTGTAGACAAGAGTAAGTCATTACTGTATACTGTGTTTCTGTCAAATCTAAAGAAAGGCAACATGAGGCAAGGCTAGTGCTTGGATGAGAGGTCTCCATGATTAACATAGGTGCCACAGAAGGTGTTAGTGACTTATTTGGGGATAAGTGTCAGAGAGGCAGCTGTGTTAGTCTGTATCTTCAAGAACAACAAGAAGTCCTGTGGCACCTTATAGACTAACAGATAATTTGGAGCATAAGCCTTCGTGGGCAAAGACCCATTTCATCAGATTATTTGGGGATAATCTTCCCCCTGACTCAATACTGGGCTAATGTCCCAGCATAGAATTAGCAGGCAAGGAGGCTCTAGGGCTACACCTAGATTACAGGGATTTGTCGACAGAAGTTTTTCTTAGAAGGTATCTTCCAAAAAATTTCTGTTGACAGATCGCAGCACAACTGCCAAGCAGATTGCAAGAGTGATCTGCTCTCTTGACAGAGTGATGAAGAGATAGCCGTGTTAGTCTGTATTCTAGCAAAACAAACCAGCAGTCATGTAGCACTTCAAAGACTAACAAAATAACATATTAAGTGATGAGCTTTCGTGGGACAGACCCACTTGTCTGTCCCACAAAAGCTCATCACCTAATAAATTATTTTGTTAGTCTTTAAAGTGCTACATGACTGCTTTTTTGTTCTGTTGACAGAGTGTAGCTGGACTGCCTGGCTGCTTTATTGGCAAAACTGCCAACCGGAAGCACAGCCCGGTGCCCGGTGTCCTAGAAGCCTTGTCTGTCGACAGGGGGCTCCCTGGAACATCCAGACCAGCCTTCTGTTGACAGAGGTATTATTTCTCATGGGGAGTGTGATACAGCTGTTGAAAAACGTGCTGCGTTCTGTCGACTTACTGTCATCAGAAAGTCTTGGGTGTCTGGATGTGCCACGGGTTTGTGTCAGCAACATGGCCATTTTGCTAACAAAACTATCTAGTGTAGACATAGCCTAGAAGTGCTGTCTTTAGATAGAAACATAAAAGAAAGGTTGGTGATCATTAAAGATCCCTTTGGTTTTCTCAGGTGACCAGGATGATAAGCCCAGTGTCCTGACCGAGTTCCAGTCTGGGTAATAATATTGTGCCTACCTAAAGCCCCTTTGAAATTCCCAGTGGATGCAGTATTCTTCATAAATTGAGAATTATGGCTTCTTACAGATTTCAAATATTTGAAGCTGAATTGTTTGTAGTTAGGTAAACTACTGTTTAGTGTTGCTGTGTGCTAATATTATTTATGATTAACTACAATAACTAAGGACAGTCTTTTTTCAAGGCTTCCAAGGACCTAATTTTCAGAAGGGCTGGGTAGCCATGACTTTAAGTGGGGCTATGACATGCAACACTTCTGAAAGTCAGGTCCTAAAAGACTACAAAAGCTCAGTGCTGCTGTGACTGAATCCTACCACATTTAATGCAGAACCTGGCACAGAGCTGCTTCACAAATCTCCATATTTAGGTCAATGAGGTGGGAGCTGCTGGCCAACTAATTGCAATACAGCTCTATAGGAAATCTGGGGACTCAATATAAGAAACTCCTTTAAATGAATGTCTTAAAAAGAAAATTAAGCTGAATAATAATAATAATAATAAAAATAATAAAAAGAATGAGGGCTTATATATTACCAATGAAATCAGAAATAATATTCGCATTGTAACATAATATACTAATGGCAGTTCAGGAAGCAAATTCCAAATGAGGAGTGAAGGCGGCACATGAAGATTATGTGGTATTGGAGTATATCCAAATAATTTGATCAAATGCATCTCAACCAGCAAGGAATTGACAACAACTTAGGAAAAGATGACTTGGGTTTTGAAGTGTATCGATACATAAAATTAGACTGAGAGAAGTGAAGGACAATACCACCTTCTGGTGTAAGTCAATGTAGTTAGTGATTTGTATCAGCACAGAAATTGATTCAAAGTATTTATATGCATGGCTGCCTGGTGAGCACTGCTGAGAGGAACACAGAAAAGGGAAGCAGAAGAGGAAACAAAGAAGAAAGCTGCTGGGAAAGGAAACGTACAAATTAATACAGCTAAAAAGGATACATTTCTTATTAGTTGAGCAATAATGTAAACTTCATTCTGTGGATGTAAACATTTATTTTCTCATATGTTGTTTAAAGTACATATGTGAAGGAGCAACTTTTGATTAGTTACCGTTATGTACCTAGTCTCAGAGGTGTAGCCATGTTAGTCTATAGCTTCACCAAAAAAAAAAAAAAACACTACAACCAGCCAAACAGTCCTGTAGCACTTTAAAGACCAACAATTTTCCTTATTAGCTTACCCACAAAATCTAATAAATGAATTGTTAGTCTTTAAGGTGCTACAGGGCTGCTGCTACAGGAATGCTTGTTTTCATTATGTACCTGTCTGTAAGGCTATTGTTTCCAGACACACATATAGAAGTTATCAATAATCTGGGCTTCAGATCAGTGACACTCAACCAGGGGTACACATGCCCACTGGGTATGCTGCGATCTTCCAGGGAGTACATCAACTGCTCTAGATATGGGCCTAATTTTACAAAAGGCTACAGGCAAAAGCACTAGCAAAGTCAAACTAAATTTCACACAAACTGCTCTATATAATATACCCAGAAGTGGAATTACGATAGTTATATTCCAGTTGATTTGTTTTAGATTTATATGGTACAAAAAAGCAAGCAAGCAACTGTTCAGTAACAATGTGCTGTGACATTTTTGTGTTTGTTATAACTGATTTTGTAAGTGAGTAGTTTTTAAGTGAGGTGAAACTTAGGGGTATTTGTGACAAATAAAACTCCTGAAAGCGGTACAGTACTCTGGAATGATTGAGAGCCATTGCTTGAGCAGACAAATTCACATTAACCTGCAGCCCATGAATTAGTACAGCTACCTATGCCTTTGTAGGAGTGATAGAATATCACGTTATTTGGTCAAAACCAGGACCTTTTATTCATTATCTGTTTCGTTATTCATTAGTCTCATGACCTTCCTGAAGCAGCCGTATTACATGAAATATCAATTCATTTTTTCAATGTGAAGGGGGAATAAGCCATATAACTATATCTCATTTTACCTGCTAATCATGATCATAATCAAAGAACAAAGACTCTGACACTTTGGGATAGCATGGACAAGTATCCTCACAGTCAAAGAGGGGACCTTACAGGTCATGAACAAATGACTGAAATGAATATGACAGGATAGTAGGTATTTTCTCCTTATATTTGGTGTTTTGTATGGATATTTTCACCATTTGTGAAGTAAATCAACTATAATCAAAACTCTGATTATGTTCAGAGTTCAAGTACTCTCTTTAATTAGTCATGTCAGAACATTTTGAAATAAAACACTGAAAGAGAAGTTGCTCACACACCTGGAATGACGGTTTGGACCATTTAATTGTATCAGGCATGCCACTTGGAAATTTGAAAGGCTTGTCATATAAAGCAATTTCCATTGAGCCATTGCCAACTCTATGTCACCTCAGTTCCATTTGACTTGCACATCCTAAAAGGTTGTGATTATTTCTCATTTTTCTGGGACCTCGCATCTCAGGAAGTATGACAGATGGAGTGCCTAGCCCATAAGTTATACAATGTTTGACTGCACTGTCACAAGTGACAGCTTTGTAGATGTTTTCTAGGCTGTGTACCCATGAAATATTGTGCCTGATGGAGTGGGACCATGGTCTTTCTGCAGAAAGTTATAAAGCTTCTGATTATGTTCCCTCTACATTTCCAGTTATTGTGCTTTGAAAGGATTGTAGAGAGCAAGGTGTGGCTACCACTCTCTCAGTATGAAAGGAAGAAAAAGGCACAATATTCACAGAAAGTATAAAAAGAAAATTAAGTAGGGGAGGAAATGGGTGGGAACCATATTGTCATAAATGGGTAACAGAGCAAGGAAATTTAGAACCATATTTGCAGTAGCTGAAAATCAAATATATTAATTATAATATGTTCAAATTGTTTCTCCTCAGGTCTCTGGGCTACTCCAATTTTTGCTCCCCAGCCAGGTACAAAATTCAGAAGGCATAAAGAAGAGTTAATACCATCTTACTCCCTGCACACCTGGGCCGTGCCCGCTGATTTGCACAGTTCATAATCAGATTCCCCCATAGTTAGCTTTCAGCAAATCCTGTCTTGTTGAATCAATTAGTAATCACCCAGGAGATAGGTATCAGGTTCAGTATAGAAAGACTCTTTCTACCTATCACTCTTCTCGGGCTTGTCTACACTAGCCCCCTCCTTCAAAGGGGGCATGCAAACAAGCCCGAGTAGAGAAGAGCAATGAGGTAGTGTGGTGGATCTGCAGCATCTTATTAGCTTAATTCTTGCTGCACGAACTTCAAAGTTGCAAACTTCGAAGTGCCCGCGTGCTGTGTAGCCGCAAGCATTTCAAAGTGCCCACGAAGCTTCAAAATGCCCTTACTCCCAAAATGTACTAGTCCTGGGGAATTCAGTGTTAAAAATTTTGCACACAATAGTTTAAAATTTTGTAAATTTTACTTATCACAATAACAGTGTACAATACACTAGTGTCACCAGCATCAGTTATTTTGGTAATTTATTTCAAAATATCTGTCAGTAAGTATGTCTGGCACAGGAGTAGAGAGTTAAAGAACCACTGTGACAACCCTGTTTCTGTTTCTCTGCCCTGCCCCTCCAGAACCTAACTGGGGGACGGAGGAGGGCAGGTGTTCACACTCCCCTTCTCCCAGAGCCCTGCCTCAGAGCCACTCACAGTCCCTCTCCTCCAGTGCCTTTACCATGTCCCCCACACCCAAAACTCTCACACCCTCCCCCTCACCCAGCCACAGTGCAGACACACACACACACACACACAGAGCTCAGCCCCATAAAACCTTAGCCCAGACACTCAAATCCTCCCCAGAGGCCAGCTGTGGTCCCCTTCCTGGCTCAGCATTCACATTCCCCTTCTCATACCCCATCTGTGCCTCCCCTCACTCAGTCACAGAGTCTGCCATTCTACAAGCCAGGGCTCAAAAGGGAGAAACAGTCTGATGCTGGGTCCCAGGCTTGCACAGAAATTTTCCTTCAGGATGTGCTGAGAACTACAGCTCCTGGGCAGCTTCCAGCCTCTCCTCCTTCCCTTGGTTCAGTCTTCTGTGTGTGAGCTAAGCTGTGCCTGGTCCAGTGCCCCGCCCATTTCTGGGGGAGGGGCAGGGCAGCAAAAATTCTGTGCAGACATTAATTTCTGCAACATTTTGCATCACATAATAGTGCAGAATTCGCACAGGAATGGCGCTGTCATTCAGTTTGCCCCCTCCCCAACCCCCAGCAGCAGCTCAGCTCCTGATTGGATTAGCATGTGGGCTGTGTTTTGCATAACAGTACCTATTTGCATAATAATACCTACTTATTTATTTCAGCTATTTTACTGTATAAGCTTTACCAGGGGTCCCACTTTTTCTTATATAGCCGAAGCCTTAAAGGTGAGTGATGGAGTGATTACTTCTAGTTAGCCAACTGCAGTGGGTGAAAACAAACATCAAACAAACAAGGATCTTCTTGCTTCTACACATGTCCATGTACAGGTTTTCTGGGATGGCAGCAGCAGGCAAAAGACTTTATTTAGCACCTTTGTCGATTGTATTTAATGTAGTCTTGGTCCCACAAAATTTTTCACATCAATGTGCTTTTGAACAAAAAAATTGCCTTATGCTGCAAGCTTAAATATGAGTGTATTTATGTTGCTCAGTTCTATGAAGGGATCCATACCATTGCAATCAGGAGCGTTACTTTTATTTTGACCAGGTGGAACCATTTCGTATGATTTCCCCTCCCCACCCACCAAGGTGTTACCATTGTTAAGTGACTATACTCGCCAATAGGGCTGGTAGTGCTACCTAGAGTTAAAATTCTACTGCACTGGTTTCAATGGTTCGTTATTTTCCCATACAAATTCTGTGCCAGGAGTCAGCTTCAGATTGTAGTTTTTGTAATGTCGAATTAGTTTAGCCATTTCCGAGAACAAGATGAAGGAAAAATACACTGTTTTGTCCATGTTTAAAAATCCTTGCACCTGTCTTACTGAAGTGCTCTGACATCTCTATTCTTTGGAGCAATGGCTTGACCTTTGGGAAGGTCAGGAGATGATCGCTGTGGTGTCAGGGCTATGTAGCCTTTCCCTAAATTTGGCCATGGTGTAAGCCATTGAACAATCACAGTGTGGAAAAGCTCAATAGAGGCTTGTTAGAGCTGAGCAGTTAAATATCTCTGAGCAGCCCCCATCACCACCTTGCTCCCATGTGCTGACTGATTGTATGTATGCCATCACACCAGAGCACCTGAGTATATGCCACCTCAGAACTGTAACAACAGGGCAGGATCTTCCATTTAATTGCTTCTCCTAGCTGCCAGGCACCAGACCGAAAAGCAAAGCTGTGGTTCCTGTGCTATTGAGCCCAGGCAGCATAAAGAAGGGAGGAAGCCCCCAGATTTTTATGCAGAGGGATGAGGAAAGTGGGACCAGGAGGACGAGGAAGGGCTGGAGTGTGGAATGTGGAAATAGGAGCAAGAGCCAAGAAGCAGAGGGAAATAGCAGCAGAGGGGAAGGAGAGGGAACAGGGGCACAGAGACAGGGTGTGCAGAAGCGTTTGTAGCCACTAGAGAACATTCTCTTCCAGGTCCTGGAACTGCACTCAGGTTTTCAGTTTCAACACTGTTTTTTGTTGGCAGGAAATATCTTTGCAAACCCCATTTAATGGCTGCTCCACATAGTGACTGAAAAATTTGTCAAAAGTACCCTCCTATGCCCAGCATGATTGAACTGGTTCATGGCTGTGTTCGCTGTTTTTTGGTAAGGGGTCACTGACCTTATGTCATTAAATAAAAATCAGTCTCTCTCATTTGCTAGAAAACAAACTAACCCTCCACTGTTTAAAGCAAAGGAGAGTCTTGCCAGTGAGTTTGCTAGAAGAAGAATACAGCAAACATCACCACCAGACAACCTCGATTTCCTTTAGAGACCACCAGTCACAAAGTGAGTCCTGAGCAATAGCATGAGTTAGGTTTCTGTAGCATTCTGTTTGTATGTTCTTCTCATTCCGAGGTCAGTGAGGGTTGGTGGAGCACATTGGTCTTTTTGACATTCAGGGGAGGCCAAGATTCTTGTATGTTTTGGTGAAGATTCATGAGTTTCACTAAGATAACCAAAGCATTTGACACAGTCAATCACAATGCCCTGTGGACCATCTTCTCAAAGATTAGCTGCCCCAAAAAATTCATTAACATCTTGAGGCTGCTTCACTACAATGACTGCCACAGTATTGAGCAACAGTGGATCCCAAAGTGACCCCTTTGAGTTCAAAATGGGAGTCAAACAAGGCTACATCATTGCCCCATCACTGTTCTGCATCTTCAGTTCCATGCCCCTTCACCTCCCAGATGGAAAACTTCCAGGTGGCATGAAGATTGTCTATAGAATGAACAGGAAGCATTTCAGTCTCAGGAGACTGAAGGCTACAAGCAAGACCTCCATAGCCTCGATCATGGAGCTCCAGTATTCACATGACAACGTGACATACATTTTGGTTGGGAAGGATCTGGTTCTCAATAAAGATAAGAATGTCACTGAGAACTATAAACTGGTCCAACATATACCTACCTTATAGAAAAGGAATGGACCTCGAGTCTCCTGCCCTCTCTCGGCAGGACCAAGCACAATCCCTGACAAATTTTTTTTAATCTATTTGCCACAGACCCCTAAACGGACTCCTCAAGGATTGAGCTCACAAAGCCAGGGCTCAAACCACTGTGTGACTGGGGTACTGAAAGCGGTGGGAATACTGCATAGCCAGAAGGGAATTGCTAGCTATTTAATGATCATACTGTCCATGCAGTGTGTCATCATTCCCTACTTGTATAATGACCAGGTTTTAGACTTTATGGAAATCCAACATTGTGAAACAAAGTCTTTCAAGAAGTAGATTCAGGAGTGGCAAAAAGATCAGGTCAGAATGGTAACCTTGTTTAGAATTTGGTAGCTTACACAAGGGCATAGGAAGCCATCTTTAATCCCAAAGAAAACTGGAGTTTCTACTGAGAATGTGAATGGAAAAATAAATCTCTTTTTCTGGTCCTCTCAAAGGCACTTCTGGAGTACCTACAACTTAGGCTCTGAGAGGGAGTAAATATGTGCAAATCTCAGATTTTATTATAATGGCTCTTTCCCCTTACTCCACCCCCCATTTTTATTTCTGACTCTTGTTAGTACATTTGAATGGAATCGTTTCTTAGTCAGACATAGAAAAAATCAGTGTAGGGCTTCTGCTTTCACACAAGATGGCAGTAAAGTGACATGATGAAGCAGCATTTCCTAGCACTTTAACTTTTTACAGTGCCTTTAGTATTCCTGGAAATGTGTTTATAAAACTGGAGAATAAAGTGATGGTTATTTTAAGGAGTGAAATTAAAATTTTGTATTTGTTTTCATAGTTTGAACTCAAAGGGGTAAATGGCTAGATTGTAGGAATATAGGCCAAGATTTCAGCAGAGGAGTAGAGGTGCAACCTGATCCCAAACCATGACATTTTCTGGACCAACTGAGGTCAACACTGGCCCCTCTTCTTCTAACTTCTGGGCTATCCCTTGGCTGCTGGACTCCCCTGCTGGCTCCCAGCCCCCATTCCCAAGTTCCCAGCTGCTGGACCCATTCCTAGCCATCAACCTCCCTGGCAGATGGCCTCCGGGCCCAGCTTCACTTCCGGCCATTGGTCCCCTTGCAACCAGCCCAACTGCACTCCTATCCCCAGCAGTGCACCTGGTTGCCAGCCCTCTGCTACCAGCCCAGCTGTGCTCCAAGCTGCCAGCCCTCCCCAGCTTTTAGGGTTTTCTGGTTCTGGAACATCCGTGGTCCGAACCAAAGATTTCCAGATTAGAGTGCTTCAACCTTGAGTAATTTTGGGTGGCCAATATGAAACACTTCAAAGGGGGCCTGATTTTCAGAGCTGTTCCGAGTTGGGCCCCCAGCCAGATTATTAATCACTTCCGAAAATCTTGGCCATGATGTGTGATGGTATTCTCCAGTACACAGCCTAATCACTATGGAAGTTAAGGACACTCACTAGGACGCTGGCAGACCAGGTGCCAGCTCTTGCCAAGGCTTTAGGGCTCAGCCAAGCACAGATAAATTCGTATTTGGAAGCGTCTTTTTTACATGTATTAATACAGTTGCAATGACTATTGCCTGAAAAATGTGTTTAGCATTCACACTTTATGAAAAGCTTTTAAATTGCTGCACAAGTTATTCTCACGTATAATACCTTTAGCCAATGCTATCAAACAATGTTTCTAGAAATGTTTGCTCCTGCCCATCATGACAGGCTATCAAAACTAAATGGGCCTTTGTGGAACATTATGATGCAAAGACATTGTTAACTGTGCCCTTATATTCATGTAGAGGCTACATGCAAAATGACTCCTCCTATCATACTGAATTCTGGAAGGAGGACATAGAAATTGCAGTAAGAAAAAACAATCATTTCTTTGATGTTAGGACTTTCTTGGTTATTAATCATGATGAATTCTATTATTGGTATTCTGATTCTAATTTAACATTTCAGTGTAAATTGTGAATAATTTTTATGATAAACTCATGTACGTATTGGATTAAAAGTGGAGTCCAGGAACTGTTGATCTTTAGTGTCCATGTTATTGTCAGTCACAAAAACTCTGGACTTAACTGGACAGGACTGTTGTTTCCTGCCAGCAGATGCTCTGACCATTCCATTGCCTCAGGATATTCCTGCCAAAAAGCAATAGAAGGGTCTGCACAGTAGCTGTATGGGAGCTGTCGCCCTAATGACAGGTGTGTGGGGGCAGTTCAGGTCTTCTTGCTGTTCTGGCATCGTGAAGAAGAACGCTATCTTTCCCAAAGTGCCATACGAAGAAGCCTAATAACAGCAACCAACTAACCATCGTTATCCTGCATCCTGGATCTTCCATGCACAAAGATTAAGCTCGTTCATTGGAACTCCCCAGTGGAACATTTGCTAGCACTAGTCTTCTCTTTATTTCTAGCTGTAGCCAGACAGAATCCCCCTGCTGTACTCCATCTTGCCCCTCTTAGGTGCCTCAGAGCACAAAGGACAAAAGGAAACAGCACAGTCTTTGATGCCTGGGAGCTCAGATGTGCTGCCTCATCGCGACCCTGGATAACGGAAGAACACAGATAAAAGGGCTAACAGGCCAGCCGATGACCACAGGGCCTTAAATTGCCCTTGGCTTGTACTGATAATTGACACACCTACACATCGCCCAGGAGAGGAACCTCACACCCCTACAAAAGAATGTCCTGCCTTAATGATTTGGTTACCTTTATCTTACAAGTGTAAATTAAGTTGCAATTCCCTTGTAAGAACTGGCATCACAAAGGCGAACCAGTACAATTGACATCTTTAGATAAGGAAGAGTGTGCGTGACCCAAGGGGTATAAAGATGGGCCCGGCAGCCTACTCTAACTGAGCTCCAATTACTTATACCTGCTGGTCGGGTAAGGTCATTGCCTCCGAGGTCCCAGGGGACGCCCTCTTTGCACTCTTATTCCCGAGGGATTGAGTGACAGACACTGGCTACACCAGAGTCGAAGGACGCAGGGGTGAGAATTATACCTGTAATGTACTTTGTGCACATTTAATAGTAAGAGCTCTGTAAACTGAGGTACTTTGTCCTCAAATGTGTAACTTTCATTTGGAATCTAATTGGTATACCATATGTATCATCCTACTAGTAGTTAAAAAGCTACAGCAATAACCTTATAACCACTAAGATTCTTATTTCTGCCCTTTTAATAAATAGTAACCATTTAAGCTTTCAGCCTGACTCCTTCCAGTTACTGTAACTCAGCCGAACACAAAACAAATAACCTTAGCCGTTTGGCTAAATCAGCCTGGTCAGTGGTAAGGTGCAGTAAAAGCTGAGCGCTAAGTCGTGTCACCTCCACAGGACAGACTCCTGGGGCAACCCGTCAGCCTCCCTGGCTGCCCTCTGCAAAGGGACGGTCTGTCCTAGCAGTTAAAGACTCAGGTGAATCTCTGGGGCATCCGTCAGCCATTATGGCTGCCCGCTGCAAAGGGACTGTCGGTCGTAGCAGTCAAAGACTTGGATGTAACTAGGCTCACAGACCACTATTACCCGGCCATCGGCTAACACTGTCACATCACTCTGGGAAGTGGTTGAATACACTCAGTGGATACCGCTGATCTCCCGGGTGAGAGATACTGGTTGAAACAGACCTGTCCTTCTGAAAGAAGGGTTTTCTATTTCTTTCTTCCCATTTTTCTTTTTTTTAATTTGGCTAGATGCATAGTTGCCTGTCCCCTTGAGGTGACAACTCTCAGAAGGCTAGAATTATGAAAGAGAAGCAGAAATCACCAGGAAGAGTGTGGGTTAACCCTGAAAGACATTCAGATCACCACAGCTCTGTCACCTTTTCGACATCATAACTTGTAACTCATTTGTTTGCCTGCTTTAACCTGGTCATAACTCTCCCATTTTTTCTTAGTTGATAAATCCTTTGTTTTAAATAGAATTTGATACCAGTGTTGCCTTTGGTGTGAGAGCTAAGGTACAAATCGCACTTGGTTAAGGCACTGTCTCTTTGGACTAGGAGCAACCTGAATATTTTGTGACCTAATCTTTGCTGTAAAGCAGCGGCATTGGAACTAGAAGGGCTAGGGGGCCAGGGCTCTACCTCTTTTTGAAAGTGGATGGGCCTGACATCATGGAGAATTTGGAAGGGATGTCACAACTTGGTAACTAGGATGTCATGTTTTAGTACCAGGCAACGTGGCAATGTAGTAGAGTAACTATTTACTTTAGGTACTGTATTGTCTCGTCATGTTGCATTCCCCAATACATATGAAAACGTACAACATTGATAATCAGGAAAGTGTTCCCAGCTCAAGGCAAAGCACTGGAAAATGAATGTTCAGCCTTAAAATTGTTTAATTTTTCAGAGAAGGGGGGTGATGTATTATTGTCCCAGGTCACTGGGTAAAGACTCAAGCTATTTTTATATTTTATTGTTGAAAATGAACCACTAGATATAGACCTAGCCCTTGTTGCTGCTAGCTCTGAATGGCAGAAGGCATTAAACTGTATCTCCTCAACTCCATATTTCTCCAGTAATTCCGCCTTTGCTAACTCCCACCCACCCTTCACTCACTTTCCCTACAGCTCTCCAACCCACCCCAGTGAGGGGACACCCAGAGAGACCTGTGACTATGGCCAGTGAGAAATGTCCCGCACCAAGTTGCTCAAAACCTAGCAGCTCTGGTGAAATAATAAGATGAAGTTCCCATCGGTGGCAATTGGTAACTGCTGATCATAACGGTGCTCAATTTAAAGGTCATGAAGTCTGGATACTATATGTGAAGCAACAAAGGTTTAATACAACCAGCTGGCAGAGTGATTCTGAACTTGGTTGAGTTTTAGAATACACTGACAGGCATCAAGTTATGATTGGTTATAGAGAGAGCTGATAGGCAGAGGAAAGAATAGGAGCAGACAGTAAGGAAATTAGCATAATCAATGAACAATCAGTGAGCAATCCAGATGAATTAATGAACAATCTGGGAGTTACAGAGAGTTTCTGTGCACAGTTTACAGAACATTTTATCTATAAATAACAAGTCCTTTGAAAAGTGCGGTCATCAACACCGATGTGTAAAGCGCTGATGTCTCGTCTGGCATCCTGATGTAATCTTTGCACAGACATGACCATTCATGTTATCTCTACAGAATCAAAGCAAACGGGCAATGGAGGGTCAAAGCAGAAGGTAGTGAAAGAACCATGTCAACTGCCCTTTACTTATAGTCCAATTCCCCTCCCTGCAGGGTCCCTTCCTGGAATGTGACTGCCTACGGCCTTATTTACATCAGCTGGGATGTCCTCCCCAGATAGCTGCATGGGGGGAGGCTTGCCAGATTCCATTTTGGAACAATGGTTCTTAGTAAATATCATGGCCTACTTCAGAATTTTATCCTACAGCCCCTCCTGTAACCTAATGGGGTCACAACCCCACCAGATTAAATGCAGCGATTTTAGGGTCATCAGCTTGTTTCGGAGGCATTGATACAGTATTAGTATTAGTAGGAATGTCATGATGGACACTCGCAACTTGACTTGGCAAAATATCACCCATATCCATCCCCACGGTATTCCATTGCCAGTAAACACACTGCCCATAATCATTGCCGTGACCTCTACTGTCTGGTTCAGTGCCACAGAGTTTTTGGACCTAGCTTGGCCCATGGTTTCTCCCATCTGTGTGTACCTCAGACTGCCACTCCTGATGTGCCTTTGGGCCTCGGCCACCAGCTCTTCAGCTTTCAACTGCAGGGCCATTAGACCCTCTTCTAGGTACTTACTTCCACTGTGACACTCAGGATCCCATGTTAGGTTATCTGTCATTGCCAGAATACGATGGAGCCACGTCCCATCAAAGGTCAAGATTGCCCTTTGAGGGACCATCAGGCACACGGATGGATATGTTGGCAGGGCTTCCCATTCAATTCGATGGAGTGGTCAGTCTGGGCAGTCAAACACCAGTAGGTACCATTCATTTGTACCAGTTCAGTATGCATCCATTTCTCAGTGACCTTTACTTCAAACCTAGACAAGTTTGTCATGACATTATATGGGCATGAGCACAGGATCTGCTTATCAGAATGGGTGCAGCACTCACTGGGGTACAGTGCACCTCCGGAGATCTCCAAATAGGCAATGCCCTCTATTTTGGTGATGTGGCCCTTTCTCTCCACGGGCAAGGAGGTTACCATTGTGGCTTCCTGCAGGTGGGGAATGCCTAAAAGCACAATGAGGCTGAAGGTTATACTATGTCCTGTCCACAGGGGCCGCTTTTCCCTCATTGACCCCCTGTGTCTCCACTCCCATGGGGGTGTTCCAGGGAGATGTGGGCTTACCATCTTCATAAAAGCTGGGTGGACTCTGCCATCCAGGAGGTCTGTTACTATACCCTTGGTGGTGATGGCTAGAGTCGGTCCCATTCTCCAGCAATTCCTCTCCACCATTTCCACCTCAGTGCCATTCACTAATAGGTTATCTATCCGTCAGTCTAGATAGTTGGTTATGCTTAGTGAGGTAGATACTGAGTTGGACAGATCCCTCAAGCTATTCAGGATCAAGCAATTAGCCTGGTTGGTGTCTAACCCTCCACAGACATTGGATATGACTCTATCTGCCAGCCTCAACTCAATGTGGTTACTTTCCTCAGCTTGCTGAGCTAGGACATAAGTGTTGCTGACAGAGTTTCCAGCGCCAAACCAGCCTGAAATGGTATCTGCTAAGCCTCGCTTTTGCCAATTAAGGCATTCGCCAATTTGGTTTGTTCGGATTAGTGCATTGTTGGCCTATCTCATCAATGGCAAGATGCACCTCGACCTCTTAGGTATAGAATGCCACTGAGATGAGGACTGATAACACTGGGCCTATCATAATAAACCCTAGTTCTGGGACAGAGGCGTGCTTGGGGCATGGCACACAATCAGGGGGTTCTACCCTATCCTTCATGATTTGGTTGATAGTTTCCAACTGAGGGCACCTTAAAGTTGGCCATTGTTCGATGAAAGATTGCCATGCTTCTGGGCTTACTCATGTTTGGGTCTTAAGTGGTAAATCCCAGTGGGAATCAGCAAGTCCTATTCCTATAAGCACCATGCCAGTGTAGTTAACACAAGAGTTGGTGTTAGTATTAGGCTTCTGCCCCATAATGTTCCATATGAACTCCAGCACGGAGGACTGTGTGTTTTGCTAAGGACCTGTACTGTTGCAATATGCAAAGTAATTATATGTGAATGAGGGGTAGCTTAAGGCTTTATAGTTGCCCTCACTATTAGTGCACAAATGCCTCTCCATGTAGGTGATTTGGAGGCTTGTTTCATTTATCAGGCTTACTGTTCCCCTTATAGGTCTACAGGAGGGTTCAAGGGTGTCATTCCTCCGGCCTAAAGGTCTGATACAACTCCAAGAGTTCTCCCAGGTGTTTCTGTCCAGTCCCATAACCTCTGGTACCTGGCACCAGCGAATGACTGGACATTCGGCAGTTAGGGAAATAGTTATGTTACTGGTTTCTCTGTTAATGTGTGCATTAGTGTATGATTTTTAAAGAAACCTTTTTGTAATCTACTGTCCCATACCCCAGCAATAGGTTGGCCTTTACCTCTGGCCAATCCTGTGTGAAGGTTAGTACACCCATCCTACAGAGGCTAAGTGTTGTGTTAGTGTAGCAAGTAAAATGAAGTCGGTCCGGTGAAGGGGGGTTAGTGATCCAGTTCCCGTCCTCTCTTTCACATGGCACACTCTTTGTTCATCCCGTCAAGTGACAGAGAGGTAGCAGAAGTTTCCATGGGAGTGACTTCATGGTTATCCATTGGCCCTCCTTATGCACCTGGGGAAACTAGAGAGACATTATTAGTGTTCGTGGTCATTGCTTTAGACAGTTTTAATTGGTTCTGGTGCCTCCAAATGTCCCCGTCTTTCCCCCCACCTTTGCACAGGTGTTAGTAGTGAGTAGGACCCCCATGAGACCTTGCCACCTTGGTTTTAAGACTCCTTTAACCTCAGGATAAATGCAACACATTACCAAATCCCCAACCTTGAAGGCGGGTTTGTCCAGGGTGCTGGCGTCATCCAGCTGGGTCTGATTCTCTTTTACTTGGCAATACAAATCCTTTAGTTCCTTATCCATGGCCTTGATATAACTCTGAAGTCTGACTGCAAAGAGTCCTGATCCGTTAGCCAGGAGAACTGCATCACTAGGCATTCTCATTGCCCTTTCTGTCATCAGCTCAAATGGTGTAAGCTGAGTCAATCTATTTGGACTACCTCGGATTCGGTAGAGCACACCAGGTAGCATGCATGCCCATCCATCTCTGGTGTCCAAGACTGCTTTTGTTAATGCTGTCTTTACGGTTCTGTTCATTCTTTCAACCACTCCTGAACTTTCAGGGAGAGAGAGCATGTGGAATTGCTGTTTTATGCCTAGTGCCTTGCACGCTTCCTTCATTATACGTCCTGTGAAGTTGGTCCCCTGATCAGAGTCAATTGACAATGGCAAACCACACCCCAGTATTACTTCTTCTGCTAAAATTCAGGCTACTGTGGTAGCTGTGCAATTCTTGGTGGGAAATGCTTCCACTCACCTAGTAAATGTATCAATAATCACCAGGATGTACTTGTATCCCCAGCTTGGTGGCAGGAGTTCAGTGAAATCAATCGGCAGGTTTTGCCAGGGCCCTTCAGCCTATGGCTGGTGGTTTAGGCATAATTTCTTCCTTTTCCCTCCATTTACTTGTGCACATATTATACATCAAAATAAAAAAAAAGACAAGTAGCACTTTAAAGACTAACCAAATAATTTATTAGGTGAGCTTTCGTGCGACAGACCTACTTCTTCAGACAATAGCCATACCAGAACAGACTCAATATTTAAGGCACAGAGAATCAAAAACAATAATCAAGGTAGACAAATCAGAAAAAAAAATGATCAAGGTGAGCAAATCAGAGAGCAGATGGGCAG
This sequence comes from Carettochelys insculpta, assembly GCF_033958435.1. Taxonomy (NCBI): domain Eukaryota; kingdom Metazoa; phylum Chordata; order Testudines; family Carettochelyidae; genus Carettochelys; species Carettochelys insculpta. Next base: position 169,598,899 of record NC_134139.1, on the reverse strand, counting down.
AAGGGTGTGAGGAGTCAAGAACTAGATAAAGCCAAGTATGTTAAAGAGCCCCAGAAAATTTGCATCCCAGTTCAAACCCCGTGTTAATGTGTGAAATTTGAATATAAAAGAGAGTTCAACAGCCTCTCTTTCAAGACTGTTGTGAAAATTCCTCTTCAGTAAAACGCAGACTTTTAAGTCATTAACAGAATGGCCCACTCCACTAAAATGCTCTTTGTCTAAGAGAGTTTGAAGTCTGTCCAATATACAAAGCATCTGGGCATTGTTGGCACATGATGGCATATATGATGTTAGTTGAGGAACATGAGAATGTGCCCATGATTCTGTGAATACTATGGTTAGGTCCAGTGATGGTATCTCCAGAGGCACAAAACAGACATAAAAACATTCCTGATCCACAAATCAGTCTGATTTGCTCACCTTGATAATTTTTTCTCTCATTTGGCAACCTTGATTACTGTTTTTGGTTCTCTGTGCCTTAAATATTGAGTCTGTTCTGGTATGGCTATGGTCTGAAGAAGTGGGTCTGTCTCACGAAAGCTCACCTAATAAATTATTTGTTAGTCTTTAAAGAGCTACTTGAATGTTTTTTGTTTTGATAGTATATTGACTAGCATGGCTATCGCTCTGTTAATATTATACGTTGTTTAAGAAGCTGTGAGACATCTTTTGTCAAGGACGGCCACCATCAGTATTCCAGGGCAGCTCTCATTTGTCTCCACCCTAGATGGGCTGGACAATGAATGGCTTAGAGTAGAAAACTTCGTGTGGATTCCAGTGCTACTTATTGTTTGCCGCCCGGGGTGTACCAAAGGTGATTTTTATATTCACAGCCTTGGGCTTCTAATTTAGTCTCCTTCTCGAGGCCCATAGATGAGTATAAAGTTTTCAGATTTACTTCTTCCTCAGTTACTGCAGCCCCACTAATCCTTAATGGTGTTATCTGTGCTGCTTCTTTGGCTGTCTTATGTGCCCAGTAATTGCCTGGTTGTTCTTCACTTTCAGTTTTGTGTTGTGCCTTTATCTTAACTACAGCCACTTCTGAAGGTAATTTGGCAGCCTCTGATAATCTCTTTACTGTCTCAAGGTTGTTAATGGGCTTGCTGGTGGTTGTGACAGAGCCTCTACATAACCACGCCTCCATGTAGTCATGTACCACCCTAAATGCATACCTACTATCTGTATACACTGTAATTCTTTTGTTTGCCCCAGAGCGAAGGGCTTCTGTGTGAGTGGTTAACTCTGCCTCCTGAGCAGTCTTTGAGCCTTCCAGCTGCCCTGAGGCAACCACTGCCCCATGGCTGAGCACTACTGCCCATCCTGTGCCTGGCACCCCATTCTCATTTTTACTTGATTCAGCTACAAATAGTGTTAAGTCTGGGTTTGCTAAGGGCTCTTCTTTAACCCTTCCCCTTACCTCTTCTTCCTTGTCTACTAGGCACTCATGCACTGCCACATCTACTTTGAGATATTCAGCCACATTGATTCCTTTGTCTCTCACTATGGAAAAAACGGGGTTTTGCATGCACAGTGTTGATTCCCACTGGCTCCCGCGTGCATCTGTTATGGATTTTAATCACCCGGTGTTGAGGAGTGTGTGGGGTATGCAGTATCAGAGTGCTCCTAAGGGTGTATGACTCACAGCCCTGGACTGCCCATGCAGTGCAATCCAAGGCAGCCACGCACTCCAGTAATACCTGTGACACAGGGGTCTTGGGGTAGACATGTATGCTACCGGTCACTGCCAGTCACCATGGAGTTGGGTTAGTACTGCAGATTATTGGATTTTACTATGGTTGCAGTAAAGGTGGAATGGTTTTTTCATATCTGGTAAACCAAGGCACAGGGCAGTGGCTAGGACTTGCTTGATTTTCTTAAATGCTTCTTCTTGGAGTTCTCCCCACTGCACTAGTTCATTGGCAGGCTTACCACCTCTTGTGAGAACCTGGATTGACTCTACTATGTCTGAATATTCAGGTATGTATGATCTACAATAGTTTTAGAGTCTCAGTACTTTGCAGACTTCTTTAACAGTCTGCGATTTCTTTAACTGCTGAATGGTTTGTTTTCTGTTCATGGTGAGAGCCTTTCTTCCCTCTGATAGCTCATGTCCCAGATACAGGACTCTTGACTGTTGCAGTTGAGCCTTTTTGGCACTTAATTTGAATCCAGCTTCTTGAAGGTGTATTAATAGCTGGTTCAAGGTTCTTAAGTGATCTTTTTCACTGGAGCTGGCTATTAGCAGATCATCCACGTACTGTAATATCCCTGTCTCCTTCCAGTGGGACCTACACTGTGGTTTTTGCCATTGCCTTGTGCGAAAGTGAGGGAGAACTGTGATATCTCTGGGGTACACAAGTCCAGGTGTACTGTTGATCCCCAATAGTGAAAGAGAATTTGTCCTGGCTCTCCTTGACTAGGGGAATGCTCCAGAATCCATTGGCCACGTCCAGGACAGTGAATATAAAGTGGCACAGGTTTAGCAAACTAAGAATAAGTCTATAAGGTGCCACAGGACTTCCTGTTGTTTTTGAAGATACAGACTAACTCAGATACCTGCCTGATACAAATTAAGGATTGTGGCTGGGCTTGCCAAAATAGGGTGGGCTTTAGTGGTTACTCAGTTAAGGTGGCTGTAGTCTATGGTTAGTCTTCATGTTCCATCTGGTTTTTGGTTAGGCCATACCAGAGAGTTGGTAGTGGAGGTGGTCTTCTGTACCACCCCTTTTGATTCTAGGTTTCTGATTATATCTTTAATTGCTGTTAAGGCTTCTGGTTTGATTGGGTACTGCCTGTGGGCCTTACGTGCAGGTCCTTCCACAACCACATGCTCGATATTTATGCACCTGCAATCGTGTTTATTGGTTGCCCAAACCCCAGGGTGGAGGGGCAGAGGGTTTCTACTGGGTGCTCCCCCCACTTTGGAGTTGTTACTTGAAGGCAGGAGATCATAGTGATATTTCAGGATTGCCCTATTTGTATGGCTTTCCCCAATGCCCATTCGATACTGGTGCCTCTGGGGTTGATCACTCCCCCGAATTCCATAGGGTGATCTATACCACAAATTGTGTCTCCTTGATCCAAGGAGACCCAAATTTGGCTAACGGTGATTATATCTCCAAATTCAATTTCTACCGGTTGGCTTAAGGTGGCTTTTAATTTGCCTCCTCTTACGTCTTTGAGCCAGACAGAATGACGCGTAAGGGGAAGGTCTTGGCTGGTTATTGATACCAAGGCTCCTGTGTCTATTAACATTTTGCATAGCCAGCCCCCCACTAGTGCAGTAAGAAACATCCTGGGGTCGCCTGCAGCTCCAGCCACCAAGGCAGCTGCCACCTAGGGCTTTGCCAGGAGTTTGAGGATCTTCTTGAGCTGCTGAGCAGCCCTTTCCTGCTCCGGGGTAGTAGTAGGCATCCTTCAGTCTATGTAGACTATGGATCGCGCCCTTTGTAGTTCCATCTGGGATCATTTGCAGCGTCGACTGTGACTGTGAAGGCCCACACGAGAGTGACAGTCCTTGCTGCATCTGTTGCACGTGTAGTGGGTGTCTGGCAGGTCCTTACTGTGCTTTCTGCCCCTGCTCTGGGGCAGAGTTGGGGTGTCAGATTTATCCTGCTTTGTTGGCCACTGGCTTTCCTTGCCTCCTCCAGGGTGGAAAAAATCTTCCTTAAGATGGCCTGTCCTTTTGCAGTTACAACAGGTTTGAGTTTCTTTTTAAGCTTACAGTCCTTTGCCAGGTGTCCTGGCTTCCCACAGTTGTAACAGGAGGTGGTCCTGTTTAGACGGACTGTGGCTATTGCCTCTGTGGAATTGATTGGGGCTGCCTTCTTTTCTTCCTGCTTTCTAATTCAGTAGCCCATCTCATAACATCTGCATATGTGTTTCCAAGTGAGATACCTAGGACCATTACTACTTGATGGTCTGCAGACTTTCCCTCCTTTAGAATTTGGGGAAACACTTTGTGGTCTCTGGCTGTTACACCGTCTCAACCAGAATATGAGCGGAAGGCATTCCGTTTCTTTTCTGCATAAGACATAACGGATGCTCCTTTCTGCTGGGTTACTGCCTGCGGGGCTCCCCATTTAGTAGTCTGGGCTCCTAGGACTGCAGCAAGTGCCTCTCTAAACTTGTTTATGTTGTGTGCATCCAGGTTTTCTACTCGCTCATTACGGTTGTACTGGTTGGGGATAGTGTCCTCACCCCAGAGTCCTGACCTCCATCTTTCCTCCAAGTTATCCCACACATCTCCCGGAATTTGCATCTGGCTAAGGTGTGTATGTCATTCCTATGTAGCCCGTGCATTGCTGTGAGACTATTGATTTTGTCCAAGAACTCAGTGTTTCTCTGATTGCATTTTAAAATGGGCAGATCTGAGATCATTACTTGTTTTGCCAAGGGTGTGAAGGGACGGTATACCAGGATGGTCTCCGTCTCAGACTCCCCCCACACCCATTGTCTCCTGGGGGACCTCTTACTCTCCAAGTTTGCACTTTATTTGGGGCCATGCATGGTATGACCCCCAGGAGTTATCTTCCGTGCCTCTCCTGTATTCCGTTCAGTGTTCAAGGAGTGTTCCGATTCATAAGGGGTTGGGTATAGGGGGGATAAAGAATCATCAGAATCGCCTTGTGGGGCTGGATCCCCCCAGAAGTGATGGGGTGGTGAGGTGGTTGGTGTTGGGTGCATACTGGCTGCGATTTCCTTCTCCCCTGATTGTGGCATTCTCCCCATGCACAGAGGTTGTGATGCTTGTGGTCTGATTTTCTTACTCTGGGGTGGACACTTGCTCTTTAGAGCATTGTTCTCATCCCTCAGGGCTTTATTTCCCTGTTCCTTTAATTCAAGGATGTCCAATAATGTTATCACTGCTTCCTCTGTTTTGTCCTTCTTTTGAGTGGCCCACCACTTGATCAAATTCTCCTCTGTTCCGCCTGCAGTGTAATTTGCCTTTTTAACAGCCGCCTGCCAAGTACGTATGTATTTATATTCTAGATACCCTCGTGGATCAGCCCTTGTTTCTCCTTTGGATGCCATAACTTCTGTTCTGACTTGGTCGTTGTCTAGGGGCGTGTATTGTCTCCCTCTCTTCCTTTTTTTTTTTTCCTCTTATTTTATTTTACTGTGAGTTCCGTGAGGTCAGGTTTCCCTGGACTGAATGTCTGGTTTGGATGGGGATGCATGCTCTCTCCCATTTTCTGTATAGATATGTACAAAGCTTTACCGCGGTCTTAGTGCACACAATGCCAGCCTTAATGGGACCTGTACTATTCGAAGGTGTACATGTTATGTGCCTGTTGGGAGGCTTCTGTCAGGACTTGCAATGTTACGTGCAATGAGGAAGTGGGACCACCAGTTCACACTGCCTGTCGCCTTGTGTACCCAGCCAGTCCTGGGCTTAACGTACAGCTCAATTGATCCCTGGTGGTTTCTCCAGTCCCTCCACAACACACCGCTTAGTTTAAACAGTATACAGCCCTCTTGTACTCATCCCCCTTTTATGGCCCCCTTCTGACACTTGTGTTTGAATCACACACGTCCAGGTTCTTTTTGGTTTAAATTTGGAAAGGGGAACCAAGATGTGTCTGAAGAAAGAGAGAGTCACAAATCCCTATCCTAATGAGATGGTAAAGTAAACATACTCACCTCTCTTGGAAGTTAAGTCTCTGGCCACCATTCAGCTCACAAGCTTGGATCCTGGAGGAGCCCCTGAATGGTTGGAATACAGTCTGGATACTGGATGTGAACCAATGAAGGTTTACTACAGCCAGCTGGCAGAGTTATTCTGAACTTGGTTGAGTTTCAGAATGCACTGACAGGCATCAAGTTATGACTGGTTATAGAGAGAGCTGATAGGCAGACGAAAGAATAGGAGCAGACAGTAAGGATATGAATTATAATCAAAGAACAATCAGTGAGCAATCCAGATGAATTAACGTACAATCTGGGAGTTACAGAGAGTTTCCTGGACAACAGAAGCTCATTTCACTCCATCTTTGGAGTGAGGTGGACCTAGCTGGCTATTAGCAAGAGTGCATCTTGGACAGAGCAGTGCTGGGGGAAGGCAGGGTAAGTAAGAGGAGCTCAGGCCTGAATGCTGCCTGTGGCCCTGCCCCCCATGCTAATCTCAGCCCTGCCCTAGAGTCCGCTTCCTTTCACACACATACCCCACTAGGGACCTGCTCTGTCCTGCCCTCCCCATCCCATCCCCTTCCTTGATCAGGGAGGGGAGCTCTATCTCAAGCACTGTCTTTTCTTTCTCAGGCAGCATGAGCAGATGCTGCCTGAAGGGGTGCAGGAGCCAGGCAGCCAGACCAGCAGCTGCTGACCCCTGCCTCACACGTTGCCTATGTCCTCATTGTATATAAAGCGCAGGCCTGTCACAGCCAATTCATATGGGACAGACTGCTGTGCAGGATGCACATACACTTGTCCTGCTCACTGCATGGTCTGGGATAGCTCTGTCCCTCAGTTTCAGCTTCTGTGTTCCTACACAGTGGTCCTACCTGACCTCACTCTGCTCTGCATTGACAAGGCAGGGGTCAATCCAGCGGGGAGGGGAGAGATCAATTTATCTCATGTAATACAGCTCTCTCCCATTGACTCCTGTACTCCCCACCCCTCACTCCACCAAATGAGAAGAGTAAAGGGAAATGACGGGTGAGTTTCTTCTGTCAACCCAGCGTAGTGCGGACCCTGCAGTAAGTAGATCTAAGCTACACCAACTGGAGTTCTGCTACTAACATAACTCACATTGCATAGTCCAAGAGGGGTAGCTGTGTTAGTCTGTATCTTCACAAAGAACAAGCCGTCCTGTAGCACTTTAGAGACTAACGAATGTATGAAGTCATGAGCTTTTGTGGGTAAGACCCATCTCTTCAGATGATTGACATAGACTTGCACCGCTTAGACCAATGGTTCTCAACCAGGGGTATGCAGAGCACTTCCTGAAGGTATATTAACTCAGTGTCTCCTCAACATTTTTATGAATAAAAAAATTGGACTTATTGTAAGTTAATCTAATTTTTTATTTATCCTTTTTGCAGTCATAAGTACAATGGTAAGTTTATTGCCTATAGGCAATTTCTTGCAACCAACCAGTTACAATTGTTTAAACAAATGTGTTGCAATGGTAGAAAAAAAAAGTCTGAAAATTGTAGGTATTGGGGGCACTTACACTTTAAAGGGGTATTTTATTTAAAAAGTTTGAGAAACACTGGCTTAGACCTGCCCTCAGGCTGGTTTTGCAGTACATATGACCCTGTTTTCACCCTATCAGCTTGCACCCTTTAGTCAGTGCAATGCAAAGCTTGGTCTGACCCCAGTCCTTACACTACAGAATTAAAATCCAAGGGGAACCGTGAACAACCACACAAAGTCTATCCTGCCAAAGCAAGTTAATTATTACCTTCTACTCGCCCTCCACAGAAGGAGGGTTTAGTTTACGTCCGGCGGAAACAAAGCGTGGGGCAGGAGAAAGCAATAAGCAACATAGTTTTCTTGTCGTGGGGAAGTGCTGAGGCTCCAAGCTTTTGCAGTTCTGTTGCAAATGCTTTTGCAAGAGGAAGGAGCACTATTAATTCACTATTAATCGCAGTCGGACGGGGCTGGAGTTGGACGCACAGAGGAAAGCCCGGAAGCTACCTGGAGAACTGCAGAGCAACCGCGGCGTGGCAGTCGCTAAGTAGCATGCGAAGGGTGCTAGGTGGAGGCGGTGCTTTATCAATTAAACCACTCCCCGTTGCTGCAAATCTAGGATGGGCCTGAAAGAACCTGCACAGTGAGTGGCGGTTTGTTAGTATTTTCCTTTCCTGTACTGCTGCTTTGGCAAATATTGCGTTGTGCTGATCCCTCGTGCGGGGGGAGGAGGAAGTGGGGATTACACAACATTAACTAACTGCTTGTTCTGCTTAAATGCTGAGAAAATATCCCACTCCCAGGACAGGCTGTTGCATGAAGTCTGGGAGATTGCAGGCAGCCTGAGGGGCACCGTGTTTCGGGGTCTGTAGGTAACGGTGGTGGTGCCGCCAGGGGGAGGGTGTTTTGCTTTTGTTATCTTTTTAGTGGGGGGTTGGGAGACGAAGGTTTCTTCTCGCACCAGTGTAAATATGTTGACGTCAGTAGCCCGATTCTCCACTTCCTTGTACGTTGTGTACTTCTGTGCTGAGTGAGTGTGAAACGCTACCGCGTTAGAACTCCTACGCCCTGTTTCTGGGATCAAAGCAGTGGAAAGGAAGGGCCAGTGGAGTTGCTCTGGTGTAAAGGAAAGCAAGATCAGGCCCGCTGAGGAGATAGAAACGGAATATTCATTTGCTGAGTATAAGTACTTGGGAGGCAAAACCTCTCTGTAGCATCTTTTTACTTATGCTGCTAACAATGCATGTGACTTTCTCTTCTTCCTCCCACCAGAGCTCCCAGGCAAACTGTGAAACTGGGCAGTGCCCTGGACACTTCTTCCCTTGTCCATATTGGCAGGGATGTGCTGTGTTCAGCAGTCTCCACACTGCAGTCTAATAATGCATCAGCAAAATGGAACTGTGATCATGGATATTGTGAAACAAAAACGAAAAATGTTCAGCTTTAGAGTTACACTCCCCGTCAGGGGTGCCCTCTTTGTCAGATGGTATCAGTATCTACCAATTCATGTCCTGTTAATGTGTTAGAGTATACATAGTACAACATGGGATCGTAGATACGCTCGCTTACAGGGGCCTCCGCTTTTTTGAAAGGTCAAATACTGTATGCTAACCCTACCTTCTTTTAACCATCTCACGTGGAAGCAGTTTCAATTACTTCTGTGCCCCTATGCTTGAAAATTTTGTACTAGTTTAATAATATCAGTGGTGATGCTCAGTGAGAAAATGTGAAGTCTATTTCTCAACATCCTATCCTCTTAGTTAGCTTCAGGAATCAAAAACCTTTTAGAATGTGTTCCAGTTCCAGAAATTGACCATGCAATTCCGTTCATAAAGTGATCGTACAAGTTGTCCCATTTACTAGATTTTTTTTGTTTTGTTTAGAATTATGTTCTTTGGTGTCTGATAATCCATACTGCAAGAAAAACATTATTGGGGTTCCCTCTGCGATCTTTTTTCCACTCTGCTTATCCAGCACTTATCTGTTTATTCAGTACTGGGAGAGCATTTTTATCGATTTCTCAGGAATCCAAAAACTCACTTCAGGTCCAGGCTTGTCACTGAAGTTTCCTTACTGGCATTTCAGAAAATTGCACCTGAGTTTTCAGGTCAAGTGTAATGGGACAGGTTAGAGCGAACAACTCTGGAGTACCTTGTTAAAAATCAGATTATACAGGTTCTAAAATAGACTGACATATGCACATGACATTCTATCCCAGGCATTATGGTTGACTTAGAAATTTTGTGAACCCTCACTCCCTCCTGCACCCCAGCCCCAATTCCATGAGCATTTATAGCCTTCCATATAATTTCCATACCCAGATGTCACCCTCAGGCCAAAAAGTTTGCCCTCCCCTGCTTTAGTAGCTGGTTAGTTGCAGCTTTAATCTGTACCCTATAAACTGAGTGGGTGTGTTTTGATTCCTAAAGAGTCTTAGGGTATGATTATGCTGCATTTTAAAACTAGTGGCAGCAAGTCTCAAAGCCCCAACAAGCACTAAACAGTTGTGTGGATGTTGTGGCTCTGGCTCTCAAAGTTACCGCCTGCCTGGATTGTAGAACCCAAGATGCAGCTCCTGACTGAGCATCTACATTGCTGTCTTCAGTGCAGTAGCATGAGGCTAAGTCTGTGGCACCATAGCACAGTTTTCAGTCTGTCAATTAGGGCTCGGAGAGTCACTGCTTCAGGTTTTTACATGTTGTGTATGTTTATCAAGAGGGCTCTACAGATGAAAAATGAAGGCTAGGCAGTGCTTTAAGCATGCTGCTGAGGAAGCAAAAGATAGGGTCACCATTTATCCAGGTTTCCCCAGTCGTGGTTTCTCTTTCTGGGCAGGTTTACAAATAACAGCAAATGGCCTGGTTTTTGCAGAGCAGACAAGGTGCAGCTCAGAAAGAGCCTAGATTGCTCCGCTTCCCAATTGGCCCATTCCCTGAGAGTCACATCAGCTGGATTTCGCACACCCTGACTCCAGCTCTCTGTCTTGGGGAGGGGCTCCCTACAGGGAGGTGCAGACTGATGGCTATCACTGGGTCCTGGGTTTGTGCCAACTGCCTTGCCACCATGGCCGGGGGGGACACTGCATCCCATATCCTGTGACTATCTCCACCTTAGGTGCTCCCCATCTTCCCCCTTCCCTTGTCTCTCACTTCCCCTTCCCTGCCCCCTACAGAATCCCCTTTTTGGAAACCTAAAATATGGTCACCCTCGAGTATGCCTCGGTTGTCTTTTTCTCTTTTTAGCCCTACTCCCTTTCATTTGTGTCCTTGGGAGTTGTTACTGTTCAGGCTGTAATGTTAACTTTGTTACAGGAAAAAAAAATCAATGGTCATAAAAGGCTTTTGAGTGTCTTGTGAGAAAGGTGGGGTGGGGGGGAATGGTACTGACAGGAGAAGCTGGAGAAGGATTAGTTTCAAGAGGTGTTGTCAGTAGATTTAGCAAAACGCTCCATTCTTGAGTAATGATTTATAAAGGTAAGGGAAGACTTGAAGAAGGGAAAAATAGTGTGCTCTACATATGTAGAACTAAATGGAAGGGAGGAAAAAACAATAAGGAAAATGACGAGGAAAAAGATGCTTATAGTTTTATATAATTTGAGAACAAAAGATGAATGTTCTGTGGCATAACATCCATTGGCATTAGTAGTTTTGCAAGGAAGGAAACAGGGAGAGCCTCCTTCTCTGCCTGTGCTGCGTCTTCTCTTTTATGTACCTGGTTTAGACCTTGAAGGCTAATCATCAGCCTTGAACAAGGTTTTGGGTTTTTTTTGTTTTGTTTTTTTTTAATGTCTGCTTCCCATCAGTTCAGAAGTATCAGTAGAAACAGTAACAAAGTGTAGTGAAACTAGTGAGCCTTATAAATAGAGAGAGCACCCTACACAAAGACATAGCCTTTCCTTATAAATGTCTTCTCTCTGTTTTTATTCTTGCAGATGGGTTTCTGCTCTGTAACAGCCTATGCTTGGTAGACTTAACAAGAAATAACCTGTGGATTAGAAGCTTCAGAGTCCTTACAAATATTTGGAATTCGAGCACAAAGAAATGAATCTTGCAAATGACGGTACAACATCCAGAGACATATTTGATTGGGACTATGTTCTGTGGGAAGTCCGTTTGAAGATACTAGCAGCTGGTTTTTTTACCTACCTAGGAATCTTTCTTTTAGCTCACTGGTTGTCCGCACACATCAGTTCTAGTTATCGCACTTTGTCAGGAAATGATAAGGTCTTATGGAACTTGTCTATCACACGTGGCCTGCTTGGAATTCAGAGTTCTGTAGCTGGGTTATGGGCTTTGCTCATTGATCCAGTTTTTCAAGCTGACCGAGTCTATTCCCAGCAAAAGTGGAGCTGGTTTCACTGCTTAATAGCCACTGGCTGCTTCTTGTATGAAAATATTGTTATTCATTTATCTAACATTGCTTTCAGGACTTTTGATGCATTGTTTGTAGTTCATCATTTATTTGCCTTTGGTGGGCTTCTTGGTCTGGTAACCAATATAAAATCTGGTCACTATCTACCACTGATGGGATTGCTATTTGAGATGTGTACTCCTTCAGCCTGCATTGCCAGGGTGCTTTTAAAGGTAAGAATTAGTTATGTAAATATTGGTGATAGAAGTTTCTGTTATTAACTTCATACAGCCTTCCATTGAAAAAATTGTGCAAAGAAACATTGGGCTCCAAATTAGGAGATTAGTACTGGAATCATGGAAGAACTTTCCCTTCCAAACTTGAAGTGAGTTGGCCATGGGAATCCATAATTACAACATTCTGGCTTCATCTAAACTGCATTCCCCTTTTGGAGGATGAATGCAAATGAGGGAGATTGAAAATGCAAATGAAGTGCTGTTTTACAGATCTCATGCTTCATTTGCATACTCTCATGCCATTGTGTTTCTGGAAGAGGCTTTTCTGAAAACAAAAACAGCTATGTAGATGGGGTTATTTCAGGGGGAAAAAAAGGAGTTTTTGAAAGAACCCTTCTTCCAATTTTTTCACAAAGAAAGGTTCTTTCAGAATTTTTTTTTTCCTTGAAGGAACCCCATCTACACAGCTGTTTTTGTTTTCGGAAAAACCTCTTCTGGAAACACAATCACATGAGATTATGCAAATGAAGCATGAGATTTGTAAATCAGCACTTAATTTGCATTTTTATCTCCCTCATTTGCATTCCTCTTCCAAAAGGGGAATGCAGTGTAGACGCACCCTCTAAGAATGCTCAAATATTGTCTGCTATTTTTTACCCATCTTGTAGAAAAGAAACTAAATTGGAAAGATACATGTTTAAGAAAAACTGCTTCACAAATTAACCTATTGAAAACAAGTCCACAGGGACTAAGGATTCAGTGATTAAACTCTATTTTTAAAAATATTTTTATTTAAAAAAAAAACCCTGAAATTATAAATTTGGAAAAAATTTCTTCTGGAGACTAAACACTTGAGCTCACATATGAGTGTCTACGTGTATTCTATGGACGCAGAGATGGGGGACAGCTTTGAGGAGACGAGCCCTCCTTTTCAAATGGCTGGTTTTTCTTACTGGAACAAGCTTAAATTCTAAAATATCTGGACTTGTAGATGTAGTTCTAAGCCCTGACAGGATCACTTTAGCCCTTCTGCTGAGTTTTTAATCAGAACTTTAACGTGGGTGTAGATACAAGAACAGAGTAAAGCGAATACCTGGGAGGTGTTCACCAAAATTTCTGAGACACTGCTAATCAACCCCTTCCCCCATACACTTTTGTGACGTGCTTGTTTTGATTGTCTTATTCCATCCAACAGGTGCTGCATCTGAGAGATGCTGTATGGACCTAGCTTGCAAAGTGGTTTAGAATTATGCTGCGGGAAAGGGTGCTATGCAAATGTATAACCTCTTAGCGTTGCAGAGAAAAATGAATGCATGCCTGTGTGACAGTATGCACTAAGTTCAGCAGGAAAGCTCACTCTGTGTTTTATTTATAGAAAATGCTGACTTGAAAATGCAATCTCATTTCTGCTTGCTGTTTCTTCCAGATTGGCTATGCTAATACCCGGTGTTGGAAGGTAAACCAAATGGTACATATCCATTTGTTTCATTGCCGCATGGTTCTTGCTTACCACATGTGGTGGGTGTGTATTTCCAATTGGAATGATGTGGTGGAAAATTTCGGTCTTCCATATTTCATTGTCTTTTTCATGGGGCTAAGTACGCTTACATTCATACTTAATCCGTACTGGACATACAGATCAACTCGACGACTCTTCGGACCACCTGATTGGAACGCTCCAAATACAACAGTGCAAAATGGATCTTCTGAAAAACTAAATTGCGAAACATTCCGAAAGAAAAGATTATAATTCTTCAACAGCTATTAGGGTAATAGTAAAATATGGCCAGAAGAACATGGTGTACATTTACTGCAGAGTGCAAGAAGTTTATGAATATACTGATTTCTTTTCAGTTTGCTATCTGTGTATTATACTCACTTATCAGAACTGTTTTAAGAGTTTTTCTGTCTATAGTTAAAACATACAGTCTTTGACTCAGTCATAATTTTAGCCTAAGAACATAATGTAGTAAAATCTCATTCTTGAGTCTCAAGTTAGACAGACTAAGGTAAGGAAGGTATCATTTGAGGTACAAAAACCTGTAGACTTATGAAGTCAGCAGCAGGAGAGACTCAATTCCTCTCCTCCCTTCTGTCCCACTTCAGTCCTATTGCTGATGAAAATTTTGGTGACCCGTTTCTTCGGAAGTTATATTACAGTAAGGCTTTTGAATAACACTCTTCTCCGTGTTGCAATCACACATCTCTGATTAAGCCAGGCGCTGGGCCAGACATGGTGTTGAGCATGTAGTCTTTGCACAAGATTTTTTTGATTGCATCTATTTCTCATGAAATACTGAATCAGTCCATCCTCTGAGACATGTTCATGCCCAATAGAAGAAGATAGTTTTGGATGCACTCGATCATCCCAGAGTTGTTTCGCTGCTTGATGATTGGTGCTCTTGTTAGCTGATCTAAATACATTACTTGCCAATGGCAATTTTTCCCCACTTGTGCACTGCTTACGAAACATTCACCAGCCTGGCTCTGTAAGTGTCGTAATGTGGGCCTTCAAATGGTAAATTTGGCTTCTAGTGCAAGGGTGGCCAACCAGTTAGAGACTAAGAGCCATAATAGCTGTGGATAAAGTGCAAAGAGTCACATATTAGATATGTCGGACAGATAAAAATAAATGTCCTCCCGCCTCCCACAGCCAGGCACCCTCAGCCCCCATGCTGTAGCTCAGGGCACCTACTCCTCCCCTCCTCCAGAGGCAGGCACCCCCAAGTCCCCCATTTTCTATAACACAGTGCCTGGGTCTCACCAGAGCTGCCACCGCAGTCACGGGCTTCTCCCTCCAGGTGATGAGTGGAGCTGCAGTGAGCAGTCCAGGTGTGCAGCTCCAAGTAAGAGCCACATTTCATTGACCAAAGAGCCACATGTGGCTCGAGAGCAGCAGGTTGGCTGCGCTGGTTCTAGTTTACATATGATCTCCTCAGTGGCCATCTCGGCTGTCCTGAGCAGCTTCAGAGCAAGGAGAGAAAGTGAGGAGGCTGCATGAAATGCCTTCCTGTAAAATAACTTGTTCTTGCCAGCCAGCCTTCTGGTAATGTCACCTTCTGAAAGGGGATGGAAGTCAGGCACTGTGACTGTTGATCAGGCCCATGTCATTTTGATTCACTTTCAAAGATGTACTTGTTCATGTGTTCCAGCTGCGTAAGGAACATTAAGTGAGCTGTGCTGTCCCTGTCCAGTGATGCTGTCCTTTGTTTTAGCACTTGGAGGTGCTGAGATAGCCGTAAAGCTGGGGTTGCAAGAGGCTATTGGGAGGGTGGATGCGAATGAGCTTAGGCAGTTGGAGAGAGATCTTCATGGAGCTGTTGCAGCTCTGTCTGTTGTAATTTTTTTAAGCTATTAAAGGGGGAACAAGATTTTTTTATAAAACTGATTTTTTGACACTAATGATGAACAAAATTGCTTTTTTACACTGATTTTTAAATTTTCAATGTAAAGCATTTTTAAAGGAAATGTAACATTTTTGTGTGTAAGCTGTTCAGGGCAGGAAGTTTTTTTACCTCCCAAAGCTGTCTGCACATCGGTAGTATTTAATGAATCATATTGTTAACCTCCCAGTGTTTGCTTGCTCAAAAGAAACAGAAAGAGAAGCTGAAATGTATGTAAACTGAATTCTTATTTGGAGTAGGGGAGTGTTCTTCACTCTTTTTACAAATGTAACTAAGGCATTATTTTTATTAATGTGACTTGCACCTTGATAGTGTTCCTGGTGTACCCAGATATCACAGGCATAATATAAGATGGATCAGATTAATTAATTTGAAAAGGGTCTATGGGAAAGGAGGGAAGTTCAGAAGCTGTTAAGGGACAGGGTGAAAAATGTTCTCCTGGTGCCTGTCCCTCTAAAATTATCATCTCAATGTGTAAGTTTAAAGTAGGAAATTATACTTCTCAACAAGTTATGTGCATGCATTATATCAGCTGCCAGTTGTATGCTGGTTGGGTTTATTGTTATGCATATTTACATGGCTCGCGCTCTCTCATTGCTCCAGCCTAAACCAGTACCATCAGTTCTCTTTCGGTTTCTCTAGCACTGAAGGATGAGACTAATCCTGCCTAAATGCTACTAAGGGCTAATCTATACTTAATGGATGATTTGACAAGTTTGATTTTGCTGCGTCTGTTAAGAGGCAGCAATAGCTACCTCTTTGGGCTTGGCCGTTGACCCCTGTACTCCATGCTATCACATGCAGTAAGGGTCGTCAGCACAAGCCTGCAGAGCTCTGGAATACACTAGGTAAGAAAGTTGATTCTGATATGTCGACTCTAGCTATGCTAATGGTGTAGCTAGAATTGCATATTGGCAATCAAGTGTCTACCGTAGCGTAGATCTAGCCTATGACTTGGCTGGCTGCTGTTGTAGGCCCAAACTAGGAGTAGTTCATTTGTAGGCTTTGATAATGTAAAGTTGCCATGCTCCTTTAGCGCAGTCTCATCACGCTTCCATGCGGAAAAGCTGCAGTTGACTTCTGTGAAGTTGGATCAGGCCCTTAGTGTGTTGCTACCATCACTTGGAGAAATTTTCCCTAGCTCTGCATGTTGGCAAATTAATATACTCCCTTCCCCAGTTCACTGCTGCAGAGCAGGCCCACCAACAGTGGGAGGCAAAGGGGATAGTTGCCCTGGGGCCTGGGCCTCTTGGCTCCTGCTACTGTGGCAGTGGCAGCGACTGGCACACTGGGCCCTTTTAGAATGGAAGTACTTTTATCAGCCAATGGTTCATGACCTTTCAAACAAATCTGAACACTTCAAGTGTCTGGTTCTAATTGTCTGATCACAGCACTTGATGACTTCGTATTTGTGGGGTTTCTTTTTTCTTGCATCCAAAGCCTGCCATGATCTAGCACCAGCAACGCAGACTTCCTTTTCTTAAAGATTCTAGCACAAACCCTTTCGCCAGTTACATCCAAAACCATAATATTCTTTTTGAACAGTAATTGAGGATTTAGATACTATGCCCTCTGTTTCCAGAACACTCTACCATTGTTCTCAGGGAGACTGATGCTTTACATGGGTTAAGAAGGCAGACTAAACTGTCTTGGAAAACAATGAAAGTAGTTGGGCTACTAGTAACTAACTGGTAAAAGCATTTTTGAATGATGCTTATTCATGGGGGGGGGAACCCAAAGGGTGTATTTTGTTGAATTATAATTTGTATGACTCTCCCATTCACAGTTTAACTGATGAAAAAGTTGGCTTCTTTGATGTTAAGTATTTTTCCTTTTGACTTGAAGTGAAGAAATGAGCTTTTGAAGCACATGAATTAAAAGTATCATTCTGTGCATTGAAAGTATTTTATCACATATGTCAGGGATAACTTTCAGTTCAGCAACTGGAAATAACTTTATAGTATGAACTTCTTATTCAGGTTGAACCTCTGTCGTCCAGTACCCTCGGGACCTGACAGGTGCCGAATGAGAAAATTTGCTGGCGGATGGAAGGTCAACATTTTCTAGCACATTACCGACTCTTCCACTGCTTAATGGGCTCTTACAAGACATTTAGGGGTAAATTACAGCTAAAAACAGCACAGAACACTGAGAGCAGGAGCACTGCCTATAAACAAACTTTATGGGACCATGGGAAACTTGGCCGGGACCATGATAAGTGGTTGTTCCAGCTAACTAAATTCATACTGGATTCTGGAGTTTGCCAGATGAGAGAGTTCTGTATTACAGAGGTTCAGCCAGCATTAAGGAGTAGGTTTTAATGTACTACACTGGGATGTTAATATCAGTGCAGCTGTACAGTGTTAATTTGTCTTTTTCACATGTAATTTTACAACAGTACTGATTTGAGATTAATCTTTCTGGTCTGTAGATCATATGTTTGAACTATATAGCCTGTGTCTGAGTTAAGCCCTGCTGCTCAGGACCTGCACTACAGTGATTTTACATAAGCACCTTCAGGTTTGTCTTAACTAACGAGGAAGAGTTCTAGCAAAGTAAATATCGCCATACAGTGTTTAAAATGAATTGACTTGCATGCTAAAAACCCCAACCAAAAAAATTCTAAAGGCAATTTATCAAGAGCGGCTGTAGACTGCTTAATCTGCTCATTCTTTGCAAACTACAGAAAAAATTTGATTGCAGTATAAAACCCCCGTCATTTACAGAACAGTTTTACAACAGTACATAGATTTGTAATTCTGTGAAGGACTGAAATAAGAGCTGACACATCTGACACCATGAGCAGTTATTACTACCGTTAGCTGAAAAAATACCTCCTATATTCTACCTCTCCTCTTTTCCTGACCTTTTCCATCTAAAATTGACAGTTTCTCTATGTTCTGATATATTGTTTATCCTTGAATAAAGTATTTTTAACAAGTAAACAATCATGAACTTCTAAGGCTATGTCTACACTAGCCCCAAAATTCGAAATGGCCATGCAAATGGCCATTTCGAAGTTTACTAATGAAGCGCTGAAATACATATTCAGCACCTCATTAGCATGTGGGCGGCCGCAGCACTTCAAAATTGATGCGGCTCGCCACCGCGCGGCTCATCCAGATGGGGCTCCTTTTTGAAAGGACCCTGACTACTTTGAAGTCCCCTTATTCCCATCTGCTCATAGGAATAAGGGGACTTAGAAGTAAGTGGGGTCCTTTCGAAAAGGAGCCCCGTCTGGACGAGCCGCGCAGCGGCAAACCACATCAATTTCGAAGTGCCGCAGCCACCCACATGCTAATGAGGCGCTGAATATGTATTTCAGTGCTTCATTAGTAAACTTCGAAATGGCCATTTGCATGGCCATTTCGAAGTTTGGGGCTAGCGTAGACACGGCCTAAAGGTTTAACATGAGGGGGGAAAAACGGGGCCTCTGGAGATAAGAGAGTTCACATTCATTTGTCAAAGTTCCACTAAAAATATTTTCAAGTGAAACAGTTTTACATGCATTTTGTGTTAGCAAACTGAATTAGAATCCTGAAGCATTCGTGATACAGAAACTATCCACATCCTCATGAGACATAATTTTTCACCTTGGCTTGCTAAATATCTAGTTAGTTTTTCATGGGCTGTCCAGTAAGAAATACAAAAAAAGATGGGTAAGATTATATACTTTGCTATTTTGTAACGCTATTTACAGTGCAATAATTATATTTTGCTTCATTTATCATTGAAAGGCCCCAAACGAATTAATTTACCTGTTCATAAACAATACTGTACATTTTACTTTTAACCAAACTAACATGGGAGCATTACAGAGCATTAAATAGCTGAAGACACTAGATGAAATATCTGAGAAAGTATTGATGAAAATAGGTGAATGTAAAGTAACTGAGGAGAAATGAAACACAGCTGAAGTATGTGTGACTTGAGATAGTGAGAAGCTGGTGCAGTAAGTATCATGCAGTCATATATTAGCCAGATGGGAGTCAGTAGGACTGTTAGGCTGCATCTACGCTGCAGCCTTATTTTGAGCACACCGCCACCATGTGTGGGATGCTGAGGTCCAAGGGGGTGAGGAGGCATTGAAAACATCCTTTGAGGGGGCCAAGGGCACTCTTGACCACCTGGCCAGCCCGGCAGTGAATGGCTCCTGGGAGGGGTTGAGGTGGGCATTGTAGGGCTTCATGAGCCACAACATGAAATAATAGGCCACATCCCCCACCAGGCAACAGTGAGGTCAGGGAAGAGAGTCTTGGCATGCAGCTTCTGGAACAAGCTGAAGTTCCTGATGACGTGGGACTCATGCGCCTTCCCCAGCCACCCAAGGTAGATGTCCATAAACTGTCCCTGGTGGTTGGTCACAGCCTGCAGCACCCACAAGAAGTACCCCTTTCCATTGGTGTAGGTTGAGGCCTGGTCTTGTGGGGCATGGATGTGGATGTGTCCCATCAATGGCCTCTTCGCAGCTGGGGAAGCCTGAGCAGAAGCCTGCACTGGGGGATGTGGGTCACCCTCCTCTCACAGGTGGTCTGTCTGTGAAAAATAAGGACGGAGACATGCTCCCCACCCATGCAGCCTGCTTTCCCTGCCCACCCTCACCCTGGATCCTGCCACAGCTGACCCCTTTTGTGGGTTAATACTGCTCCCCCCAGTAAGAGTGGCCTGGGCAAGGCCTGGCTGCAGAGCTCACCTCAGGCATGCTCTCCACTCCGCTGGCAGGTTACCGACCCCGGGGTGCTAGAGAAGTCCCTGGAGGGTATGCACACCTGCGCCACACGTGGCTCTTTGATCAGTAAAATGCCTGGAGCTCTGGGAGCACTGTCTGTCACTGTGCACGTGCATCCCACCCACCATACTTGGGAGAAGCGCATGGCACCAGTGATAGTGGTGGTGGAGGTGGCTCCGGTGCATCACCAGCATTGGATTACAGCAGGGGGATGGGATTGGGTTAAAGCAGCAGGCTAGGGGTGCCTGGCTGTAGAGGACGGGAGGAGGTGTAGTAGGATGGGGTTCTTCTTCGAGTGTCCCCGTGGGTGCTCCACATTAGGTGTCGGGCTCGCCCAGCGCCACAGATCGGATCTTCCAAGCAGTTTCTGCCGGACCGCGCATGCGCCGGTGTGCGCCGCTCCCTTGCGCGCTCCTGGCCACGTGCGCGATCCGGTCCCCACCAGTTCCTCTTAACCGCCGTCGGCTGCAGACGGAATCCGACTAGGCTACGGCCAAGTTAGCGTATTCAATGGTTTTAGATGTTTTCTTTAAAGTTTTCAAGTTCTTAGTCTATTCTTAAGTTAGCCAGTTGTTATTTTCAAAAAAAAAACAAAAAAACAAGAAACAACAAGCGGGACGGCATTCAGTCCAGTCCTAGTAACAAGTGGAGCACCGGAGGCCAGGAGCCTAGGGCCATTAGCCCTCCTGCCGTGGCAGGCTATCCGAGAGGGGGAAAAACAGCACAGAGAAGGTGCTAAGTACCCCATTAACAACTAAAAGACTCACCAACAATGTTGTCTTCAGGATTCAAGAAATGTGAGTCTTGCCGAGAGGCAATGCCAGCGTCTGATGGGCACAGTCACTGTATAAGGTGCCTCGGGGAGTCCCATGTCACGCAGAAATGCTCCTTCTGTGCAAAATTAACAGCCAGAGCAAGGAAGGACAGGGAGATGCGGCTTAAAATGCTGCTATTCGACAAGGCCCTCCAGTCAGACGTGCCGGAGCGGCCGCAGCAGGAGGGACCCTCCGGGGCCCATAAAAGGAAAGCTGCCTCCCTCACCCCATCAGCGCAAAAACGGAGGAAAGTCTCCCCAACCCGATCCCTGTTGGCAGCAACAGTGAGCGGGATGGGAGGAGCGCACAGCCCCCAGCCGCAGCAACAGCTGATTGGCGGCGGCACGGAGAGCCACGTGGAGGCGGCTCAGCCTCCGATGATCAAACAGCCACCCCGCACCACAGGCAGGGTGGTGGCTAAACAAGCGCCGGTACCGGCGGCACCGCAGGCAGCGGCACCGACCCCCGGGGAACCGGCGGTGCAGAGCGCGCAGGCACGCAGCCTGCAGGCACCGGAGGACACCGCCCGTGCGGCACCGCCCATGAGCGTGCTGAGCGCGGCGCGGACGGGGCCGAGATCCCCTGCAGGTCAGGGGGCGGAGCCACCCCCTCAAGGGAGGGGGAAGGCTGCACAGAAAACAAGGCACCGCAGCCCCTCTCCAGACAGGGCTGCAGAGTTGCTTTCTCTCAGCCCTCCGCTCATGCTGCAGACTCCAACTAGAAGGCAGGGGTCCCCCCTAGCCTACCCGGAGCCCCCGTCTCCATTTTTACAACCAGCCTCACCCTGGCTGGGACCACCTTCACCCTTCCTGGGGTTTGAGCCGCTGGAGTACTATCACAAATCGCTCTCTCCAGTGTCCCAGGTCTCTCGACGATCTCGCTCCCCCAGACGCAGGGGGTATGCACCAAGGGAGTGGTCCAGGTCACCTTCCCAAGAACAGTGCCCATGCTGCCATGGTCATCCCTATCACGCGGGGCATAGACACCACCGGCAGTCTACCAGGGAAAGATCCCCACAGACGGTCCCGTATCCCCGAGGGCAATCGCGAACAGGGACAGAGACTCAAGTATCTCAGGGGGAACTGGTTATGGAACCCCGAGATTTTCCCTCGCAAGCTTCCAGTGAGTGGATGTACCATCACCAACAGGAACCGGAAGGGTCCAGAGAGGCGTATCCTAGTGGTTCCTCGCTCTCCTCCCCGGACGAGGCTACGGCCCCGGGGGACGTCCATCCTCTGGACGATCTCAAACAGTTTCAAGAGCTGTTTAAAAGGGTGGCCTTCACGCAAGGCATCCAGACAGCAGAGGTGCAAGAGAAACACCATAAGCTCCTCAAAAATCTGAGACCTCCGGCCTCCTCCAAAATAGCAATACCGCTTGACGAAGCAATCTTGGAGTCCGCCACTATGATATGGCAGACCCCTGCGACTATTCCGCCTGTCCACAAGAGAGCGGATAAGAAATACTTTGTGCCGATGAAGGGCATGGAGTTCCTGTTCAGCCACCCACAACCAAATTCCTTGGTGGTAGAGTCGTCGCAACAAAGATCAAAGACATCTCAATTCAAGACAGGGGGAACAGACAAAGATGCCAAGAAGCTAGAGCTGTTCGGCAGAAAGGTCTACTCCTCCTCCACACTACTGTTGCGAATGGCAAATTACGCAGTGTATCTAGCAAACCACAATTTTGACAACTACACTAGGTTAACTTCCCTCATGGACTCTCTTCCAGAGGACAAGAAACCGGTGCTCAAGGCCATCGTGCAAGAAGGCTACGCGGCCTTGAGGACGGGAGTTCAGATCGCCCTGGATGTTGCGGACACAGCAGCATGCTCCACAGCTAGGGCAGTGGTGATGCGAAGGGAGTCCTGGCTCCAGACTTCGGGTATACCGAGGGATCTGCAGGCAAAGATCGTCGATCTTCCCTTCGACTCGCAGAAGCTGTTTGCTGAATCAACTGACTCGGTCCTTCATTCCAGTAAAGACTCAAGAGCCACACTTAGGACCCTGGGGATTTACACCCCTCCATACAGAAAGAAAAAGTACTACCCTCAACAAAGACGGTACCAGTACCAGCAACAGCGTCCCCAGTACCACAGGGGTTACAAGCAAGGGTGACATCAACAGCACCAGCAGTTCAGAACTCCCAGGCGACGTTCCCAACAGAGCCGTGCGTCCTCGGGGCAGGGCCAAAGGCCACAAGTTTGACACACAGATCCAGGGCTGCGCCATCACTACCATCGCACAAGGTCATCCGAAGCGGTTATTCCACCATCGCCTCCGACCATTCTACGACCAGTGGCAAAGGATCACCATGGACAAATGGGTGCTGGAGATCATAGCCACGGGATACGCCATCCCCTTCCAGTCGCTCCCACCGCCACGACCTCCACCCAGGCCTCACCTCCAGGAGGCCTCCCACGTAGCGAGGCTCAAGCAGGAGGTAGACCATCTCATGCTCATAGGGGCAGTGGAAAGAGTGCCGGAGCAACTGCAAGGGAAAGGGTTCTACTCGAGGTACTTCCTCACGGAGAAAAAGACGGGAGGCTGGAGGCCCATCTTAGATCTTCGAGGCCTCAGCCGGTACCTGCGCAAGCAACACTTTCGGATGATCAGAATCGCCTCCATCCTTACAGCACTAGACGATGGAGATTGGTTCGCAGCCCTCGACTTACAAGACGCGTATTTTCACATAACTATCCATCCGGCTCACCGACGATTCCTCCGGTTCATGGTAGGCAAAGAACATTTTCAATACAAGGTCCTAAAGGTCCTACCGTTTGGCCTCTCCTTGGCCCCCAGAGTCTTCACCAAGACCTTGGCAGTGGTGTCAGCCTACCTGCACAGACGGGGGTATTTATATTCCCGTATCTGGACGACTGCCTACTCAAAGGGGCCTCGAAGGAGGAGGTACTACGCATGATACGCGTCACAGCAGGCATGTTCTCTTCACTCGGCCTGGTTATCAATCTGGCAAAATCAAAGATAGACCCCACACAGGACATAGAGTTCATAGGGGCACGCATAAATTCTATTACAGCGAGAGTGTATCTGCCAGAGACATGCTTTCGGGCCATCGGCTCCCTCGTGCAAGTCATCACCTTCAGCCCTACAGTGCCAGTTCTGACGTGCTTACAGCTGCTGGGCCACATGGCAGCAGCGACGTTCGTAGTACAGAACGCCAGGTTACACATGCGCAGCATGCAGCACTGGCTGGCGAGCGTATACAAACTGGCAGCACACACCGTTCACAGGGTGGTGTCGCCCACAACAGAGGTGCACAAATCCCTGCAATGATGGGTAAACCCCAAGAACTTGCTAACGGGTACCCTTCCACCAACCACAAATATCGGTTTTTCTTACTACAGATGCCTCCCTCATAGGGTGGGGAGCACACATGGGCGAAGAGGTGACGCAAGGGCTGTGGTCCTCCACGGAGCAGTCACTGCACATAAATATACTGGAGCTCAGAGCAGTGTTCAACGCCTGCCGACACTTTCGAGACCATATACAAGGCAAAGTAGTCGGGATCAGTACAGACAATACCTCCACCATGTTTTATATAAATCGGCAAGGAGGAGCTCGGTCCCGTGCCTTATGTGCGGAAGCAGTCCAGTTGTGGAACTGGTGCATCGCCAACAATATAACCTTGAAAGCCTCGTACTTACCAGGCGCTCACAATGTGCAGGCAGACCAGCTGAGCAGGCGTTTCGCACTCATGCACGAGTGGCAGATCCGTCCCGATCTGCTACGACCAATTTTTCACGCATGGGGTTTTCCCCAGATAGACCTGTTTGCCACTCAACACGACAAGAAGTGCCCACGATTCTGCTCCAGGGCAGGACTGGGACGGGGGTCCCTGGGGGACGCATTCACGATCTCTTGGAGGGGCCCCCTGCTTTACGCTTTTCCTCCCACAGTGCTGATCCACAAAGTCTTGCAGAAAGCCAGGAGGGAAGGAGCCCGAATGATCCTGATAGTCCCAACGTGGGATCGACAGCAATGGTTCCCCCTACTCCTGCGCATGTCGGACCGTCCACCGATGCCCCTTCCGGTGGCGCCGGATCTGCTCACGCAAGCCCAGGGGTCCATAGTGCATCCGCACCCCCAAGGCCTGCGACTACAAGCGTGGTTAATCCATGGCTCAGCTCCCTAGAGAGCACATGTACGGAGGAAGTGCAACAAGTCCTAGAAAGTAGCAGGAGGACTTCCACCAGGAAGACCTACACGCAGAAATGGACTCGCTTCACGGCATGGTGTTCTACCAAACAGCTAGCCCCCCTTTCGGTGCCTATACCTGTAATATTAGAGTATTTACTGGGCTTCAAGAGAGGAGGACTCTCACTATCCTTGTTAAAGGTCCACCTTGCTGGCATTTCGGCGTTCAGACACAAAGAGGAAGGGTACACGGTGTTCGCCCATCTCATGGTTACCAGGTTCCTCAAAGGGTTGGTAAACCTGTACCCCCCTCGGAAACTGCTTCCACCTTCGTGGAACTTGGACCTGGTGCTTAATGCGCTAATGGGACCACCGTTCGAGCCTTTGGCCCCGGTTTCCCTCCGCCTCCTTACGATAAAGACGACCTTTCTTCTCGCAATCACGTCAGCTCGCAGGGTGAGCGAGCTTGCGGCAGTTATGGCAATGCCACCCTGCACTGTTTTTTCCAAGGAGGCGGTAACCATACAGCTGCAGCCAGCCTTTGTTCCTAAAGTTTCTTCTGAGTTTCATATTAACGAACCTATTGTTTTACCCTCGTTTATCCAAAGCCTCATAACTCTAACAAAGAGGCACGCCTACACCTCCTGGATGTGAGGAGGGCGCTAGCCTTCTATATAGACAGGACCAAGTCCTTCCGGAAAACGGATAGACTCCTAGTCTGTCTCGCTCCCAAATCGAAAGGAGAAGGTCTCTCTTCGCAGACAATCTCGAAGCACATCGTATCCTGCATAAAAATGTGCTACGAACTCAAAAAGACTCCTTTACTGGCCACGCCCAGGGCTCATTCCACTAGGGCGGTGGCGGCATCAACAGCCTTTTTCAAGGGCGTTGCGCTAAAAGACATTTGCAGAGCAGCGACCTGGTCATCTGTTAGCCGATGGCCAAGGATGTTTGGTGAGGTGCCAGCTATGCCCGTTTTATACCATCCGTGACTTTAACCGCTAGGACTCACTGTCCCTTCGCGGCGGGCAGCCCGGGCCAGGCTGACGGATGCCCCAAGGTCCTAAACACCCGTGACTTTAACTGCTAGAGCTCAGAGCCCCTTCGCAGTGGGCAGTCAACACTGACTGACAGGTGCCCCAATGGCAGCACTAAGAGCCTTTCCACACCCGTGACTTTAACTACTAGAGCTCAGAGCCCCTTCGCAGTGGGCAGTCAGGATTGACTGACAGGCGCCCCAAGAGTTTGCCCCGTGGAGGCGGCACAACTCAACGCTAGGCTCTTAGTACTCTCACCTAATGGCCAGGCTTTATAGCCAAAACGGCTGAGGTTCTTTAATTGTGTTGGCTGCTTTACAGTAACCCAGAGAAACAAGTCAGGCTTATGCACAAACAGTTACCAAAATTTATTAAACTAGATTCTAATCATGTGGTTACAAAATTGCTAGTGCCTACTTATTTAAATGTATAGATGTTACACACACAAACAAGTTACAAAACTGAAGCCACGATCCCAAAGAAAGAAAACAAAGTATAGAGCTCTATTTCAAAATATGTGTACACTAAAGATAGGCGATCAGGTGTGGGTGCTTCTTACCCTCCTTGCATCTCTCGATTCCAGTGGTGCCAAGCCAGGATCGGTCACTCAATTCCGCGGAAAGACAAATAAGGGACAAGGCTTAGGGACCCTTTTAGCTGCAGAAGCCTTGGGAGGCTGTCACTTATCTGACCAGCAGATAGATAGTGAAAAGCACTCAAAAATCATGGTGCTGTAGGTCCCATACTTATACCTCTGTACTCCTTTATTCTCTTTCTCCTTTCTTATGCCAAATTGGGGCTGGTCTGTCTGGGCGACGCCAGCTCTCGCAAGAGTAGTTTACACTTGCAAGGGAGAGAAACAATAAGTTTTGACTACTGGACATTCCTTTTATTAGGGTAAATATTTTCCCACCTAGGATGTTGGTGTGTGTGCATCACGTTATTTAGTAGGGGCTAAGAGCCATGTCTGTCACAGCTTCTCTGTTTGCTGTGAGCCTAATCGTTGTATATGTTCCCAGAAGCACATTGTAGCAGCACACATGTGCTTTCTCACAGCTTCAAAGGCTGTGCTGGAATTTATGTTAAGTGCCCTGTTGTTTTGGCTCCCTTGTTTTCCCAGCAATGCTGGTCTGAGAGGGGGCTGGCTGTCTGGCTACATCATCCTATGACACTTCGCCAAGCACTACGCCCTTCACAGGGTATTCCAAGAGGATACCCAGCTCTCGACAGCGGTCCTCTCGGGGACAAGCTGTACATGATCCGATTACCCACCTCCTATCTTGGGTTACTGCTGGGTAGTCACCTAATGTGGAGCACCCACGGGGACACTCAAAGAAGAAAGAAAGGTTACTCACCGTAGTAACGGTGGTTCTTCGAGATGTGTCCCCGTGGGTGCTCCACTACCCGCCCATCTTCCCCGCTTCGGATCTCTGTTTAGTGTTTTGCAGGAGCATCCGAGGCGGTTGGTCAAGGAACTGGCAGGGACCGGATTGCGCACGTGGCCAGGAGCGCGCAAGGGAGCGGCGCACACCGGCGCATGCACGGTCCGGCAGAAACTGCTTGGAAGATCCGATCTGTGGCGCCGGGCGAGCCCGACACCTAATGTGGAGCACCCACGGGGACACATCTCGAAGAACCACCATTACTACGGTGAGTAACCTTTCTTTTCTGGGCACAGCTAGAGCGATCAGTTCAGGGTATCTTTGCTTAAAAACCAGGCTACTTACAGCCTCAGGTGGGATTTCCTTCTCACTAAAGCAATCAGCCATAGAAGTACCTCTGCCAGCCTCCTGGTCAGCCAGAAGCCACACAAGCAAACCCATAGACTTCTCAGCTCCTGTACTAGTCCAGACCAACAACCTCAAACTTAGGTGAGAGGTTCTTAAACTTGTTTCACCAACTCCAAACAGATTCTTCTGGGCCCCAAAGGGTCCAGCCACAGTCCCCAGTCAATATATACTTGGATCTTACCCAAATCTCCATGCTCACCAATCCTTCAGATCTAAATAGCTAAAGGTTTATTAATAAAAAAGAGAGAACAGTGTTAGAGAGAAAAATTGTTAAAGCAATACTTTACATACATCAATCATAGCTATTCATGCAGGGTTATTTGTTATTTGCTATTTGTTATTTCACGTTATTTGCTGGTTCTTCAAAGTCTCTGAAAGTCAATTTCAGGCTATGTAGTTTTAGTTACTGGAAAAATGTAGATCTGGCGTGGTGGGGTCCACATGCTGGAACATGGACCCTTGGAGACAGGCACAGATACTAAAAGACAAAAAAAGTCCAAGATGGATACTTCTAAGTCCACCTCATGATTCTCTCCTTGTGTTTAGAGACTAAGCCCTTTTTTCTTCCCATCAGGCCCTTGAGGGTCAAAAGTCACCTGAGCCAGGTGAGATGCTGTGGCAAAATGCCATTGGTCGCTGGTTTTGCTAGTGTGCTCCAGTCATTTACATGGCAGATGGGATGATGCCTTGGCAGCCAATTTCAATTCCTTTGTTCAGACCAGGTCACCTGACCAGTGGGCTTCATTCCATTGACAAGTCCCAAGCATCTGGGATGTGGATTAGACATCTGAGCACCTGGTTTCCACCTCATTGTTTAGTCCAAAGTCCTGGCCAGGGCTGAGTTCACACTTCCTATTGTGAAGCCTACCATTGAAACATTTTCTAATACAGCTACATAGCTAAAATCTATAACTTTACCCAGCAACATGATACAGACATATAAGTAGCATACATAAATTCAGGACATCCTCAGCTTTCATTAGACCCCCTCACATGGCCCCCCAGCACAATATTTGGGGCTAATAGAAACACTGGGCACATAAAATGGCTTCCATATCCAATATAAGAATCCAGTCGTGACAGTAGGGATTGGATTAAAGCAGAGGGCTAAGGGTGCCTTGCTTTGCGGGAGAGGGGATTGGGTTAAAGCAGAGTGGCACAGGGTGCCTGGCTCTGGAATATTACTCTTATTATCTGAAGTAAGTGATAACATTGCAATTAGTACAACTTCAATTTAGATTTTTATAATTACAACTGAAAGGGTTTAAAATGTACCAATTCTTTTTGAAAACAAAGAATAGAACTGCAGATTTGGAAGAAAGTAGTACACAGAAATCTGTGTCAGAAATCTTTGAGGTGGGAAAACCTATAGTGAAAAAAAACCACGGACCAGTGGTGGAAGTGGAAATTCTTGCAAGATAAGCAAGCTGTTACAATTCCAAATATCTTAAATCTGGGTTTACTGCAAGCAGAAGTGAACTCCCTTTGCCCCTTGCATGATTTACTGTGAGCTATTATCTAACTACAGTATGAAACCGTCTCTGTTGAAATGACGCCTTAATACAAGATGTTTAAACAAATGTGCTGCAATGGCAGAAAAAAATCGCGTGCCTGAAAATTGTGGGTGCTGGCAGTACTTATGATGTTTTTAAGTGGTATTTTATTTAAAAAAGAAAAAAAGGTTGATAAACACTGGTGTGGCAGGTTGATGTGAACATCCTTCCTTCTTGCTTACGAGACTATCCCCAGGTGCAGCATTTTCCTTGTCCTCATTTGCTCTCCAGCCCAAGGGTGAAAAGTAACTTAAAATTTCTCCTGGGTACAAATCTTTGTGTGTGCACTATTCTTAACAAAGGGGTTACAAAAAGAATATTTTGATTTATTAAGGACAGTCTGGTGTTCACGTGCATTGTGGCTCTTAAACTATTGATTTTGTAACTGAATTTGAAAAAATGGCTTTTCTTGCTATTTTGGTTACAGACCCCTGGGTTACACTAACATCCTTTAGAAGTGGTCTGGATAAGGTTTAGTCCTGCCATGAGTGCAGGGGACTGGATTAGATGAGCTCAAGGTCCATTCCAGTACTACAAGTCAATGAATTTATGTACCAGACAATGAATTTATAAGCAGACAATTTGCTTTGTACAGAGCCTGACTGTTGCTCACAGCCTGACTTTTACTAATTTTACTTTAATGCATCAGGGTCTGACTTTTGTCGACTTTACTTCAGGCTTTAGACTCTGTACCAGGCACCATGCTTCAGAATCTCTTTTACATTGGCTAAGTTGTAGTGGAGAAGCTGGATGACAAGTCCTGGTACAGGAAATCCTTGAGAAGCATGATTTCAATTTGCGCTTAACTCGTATTAACGCAAGTTAAGTGCAAATCGAAACCACCACCCCCCCGGGTCCCCTCCCAGCCTCCACTTCCCCCAGCTGGGGAGCCCCGCGTGCAGACAGATGCTTTTGGTGCAGTTTCTCCCAGCTGGGAGAAATGACACTGCAAGCAGCTATGTGCTCCCCAGCTGGGAGAAGACAGGAGCCACGTGGCTGCCCCCTCCCAGCTTCCCTCAGCTGGGGAGTCAGCAGCTGGAGCCAGTGGCCACACCACTTCTCCCAGCCAGGGGAAGCAGGCAGCTGGGACAGCGGCAGAGTGCTGCTGCTTCCCAGCTTTTCCCAAGTTGGGGAAGCCAAGGAGCAGCAGAGCTCTGCAGAGGTTCCAGCTGCCCTCTCCCCCAGCCAGGGGAATTCCAGGGATCTCCCCAACCCACTCCCTCCAGTTTATGCAAAATTTGGTTTATGTGGAGGTTGCCCAGGACGCTACTGCCGTGTAAATCAAGGGATTACTGTGTGGGACTGGCCATGGTACTAGACATCAGAGAATGCACTCTTGAAGCCCCATATCTACCTCAATGTCAGGTAATGGGGAATGATGTCCTCGTTGCTTATGTCTCTGCTGTACTCTCCAGAACTAATGAGGAGTTGATGGAAGGTCCTGGCTGAAGGAGAGTTGCCCCATGGAGTCCAGAAAGGACGGTACAAAAATGTCATTAGCATATAAACTGATTCTCTGTTCATCCCTGTTTAGAGTCATAGTTCAAATGGCTGAATGCTGACGTATGTGCAGGTTGCAGACCCCTGCCCTAGTGCAAGCCCATTCTTCTACTCCAAACACCTGGGAGCCCCACATTATCAAATAGCCCCAGGCCCATGGGAGAATTAATCCAGCCCTGTACACAATGGATGCACAAATGTTCCAGTCAGCTAAATTCTCCTAACAATCAGTACAAGTTCTCTTTTCCCCATGCTCTGTAGTTTCATGTTATACCTTTGGATGTTTAGGACAGTTCATTTTTGATAACTTTTATGTTACTAAAAGGAGTATGTTTAGCAGAAGGATATAAAGAAGTTGATAGTTTTAGATTTAAAAACGAACGATCAGAAAAGAATAGGGGTAGAGGAAGGGGAAAGTCTTTCTTCAGATACGAGTACAGATTGTACCTCCTAAAATACGTGTTCTCTGGTCCGGCAACATCTCTCCTATGGCAGGACCAGGGATGTTCCTGGACCACAGAGCCTAGCAGGAGGGCAAGCTGTGGCCTCTGTCCTCAGGCCATAGGAGGATGGAGTTGGCATTCCTGGTGGTCCAATAGTGGAACAGCTGCGCAAGCAAGAGCCTGTGTCAGTTAAAAAGAAAGGTCAGGAAAAGGAGTGGAGTATGGGGGAAGTCTTTCTTCAGATACCAGTAGTAGTTGACAGGTCATGGGGTCAGATGCCTCCACTATAATTTCTGTCCCTCATACAGTTACAAAGCTTTTCTGTGGAAGCTTTATACTTCTTATACTATTCTTATACATTATGTGGTTTTATTCTGCAATCTAAAGCTTTCTCCCAATTTAAAAATGATGAGCCAATGAATAGCTCTACATCCTATCTTGTATTCTACTTTTAGAAAGTTATTATGTGGTGGGAGGTTTTTTGCATTCTGAGAAATTAATTTATGCACAGCTTTAAAAACAAGCTAGGACTAAAAAGGTTGGGAAACATTTAAATGTTGTAGTGTAATTTTTATTTCATTAGACCTGTTCCTCTTTTGCTTAGGACAAACCTGGAAATATTTATGCACATGTATACAGTTATTCTCAAACTTGTCTTCAGGGTCAGGGACTTAATCAGACATAGGCCACACAGCTGAGCCAAGATGCACAGGACAATTTCAGACTGGTGCATTTTTAATTGCCTGTACAAAAGGCAAAAGCTGTGAAGCTGAATAAGCCATAATACATTTGAACAGAGTAGATTTTAACTAATCTTTTAGAAATAAGGTTAATATGATAAATGTATAACATAGTTATTCCCAGAGCCTGAACATGAAGTTATCCTAAATATACACTCATACCGCGTTAAATGAGTACTTTACTTAGGAGTACTCACTAAAACAAGGGACACATATATACCTATCTTTGTTCACTAAACAACTCCCCCGCCCTGCTAATATGAGCCTTACCCCACTCCCCACAGCTCCAACCTGCCACAGCCTGAACCCTCCGTTGGCTCCATGGCCCCAACCTGCCTCAGCCTGAACCTCCCCCCAACCCCCGCAGACCCAACCTGCAGCAGCCTGAACCTCCCCATCCACCTGCCCCACGGCCCCAACCTGCTCCAGCCTGAACCCCACCCCACAGCTCCAACCTGCTGCAGCCTGAATCCCCCCTGCCTGCCCCATGGACCCAACCTGTAGCAGCCTGAGCCCTGCCAGCCTTCCTGTGGACCCAACATGCTGCAGCCTTAGCCCCATCCTCACCCGCCTCATGGATCCAGCCCGCCACCAGGTTTTAACCCTCCCTCCCACTCATGTCCCGAAACTGCCCCCACCGTTTAACCCTTCCCAACCCCACACCCAAGCCCAAGGTTCACTTACCTTTCAAAAGCAGTACCACATGCTGCCACTCCTTCGCTGAGTTACAAGCACTTGGAACAAATCAGAGACTTTTACGCGTATTTTAATGGGAATTTAGTGTCCCTCTTACAAGTTTTCACCTACAAGCAGAAAGCTGGGAACCAGTTGTGCTTGTATAGTGAGGGATGAGTGTGTTCACTAAAACATTATCAATATACAAAATGATACTTTTCATTCATATTTAATGATGCTTATTTCAATACTTCAAGGCCTTAATGGAAACTGTTGATTAGCAAAGAACAGACATTTCGTCAGTAAAACAGTGAGTGGAAAAGACCCAAATTATAAATATTCAATAAAATGGTTATTTATGCAATGAAACCAGAGATGGCGTGTCATCAAAAACTGCTGTTGTACAATAACCCCAACTACATTCAAGCTGTGTCTACACATGCACAAAATGTCAAAATAAGCGGCCGTGTTTCGAAAGAACGGGAGGAGCAGCCACACGTGTAACACCATCTTTCAAAAGGAAATCAAAGGAACGGGGCACAGACGTTAAAATCTGAACTCCAATCCCATGTCAGGAAGCTCGTCCCCCTTCGAAAAACTAAATTGAAAGTGTACACATGTAGACGCTCCACATTCTGCTTTTTCAAAAGACGGGTCTGCCATGGCGCCGGTCAGCTGGAGCATGGGGCTGCTGAAGCCGGCAGCCGTGAGGCTCTATGGCACCTGCATCCGGCTGCCTTAAAGTGGCATGCACGCAGAAAACCCATGGCAGGAAGCTGAGAGCATGCTAGGAGCAGCCCCTGTACGTGCCCCAGGCCCACACTCCAGCGCCACAGCCGGCCCCTGCACAAGCCCCATGACCCTTCCCCCTCCCCCGGTCCCCCGCAGGGCTCCCAGGGGGAGGAAAAAAAAGGGCCCCCTCCTGGATGGAGCAGGAGCTGCAGAAACTCCTTGGCCTCTGGGAGGAGGAGGTCCTGCACGAGATGGGGGTCAAGCAGAGCAATACCACAGCCTTCGGCTGCCTGGCTCAGGGCCTCCTCACGTGGGCCACCCAGAGCATACCGTCGAACAGGTATGCTCCAAGGTGAAGAAGCTGTGGCAGGGCTATGCCTGGGCCAGGGACCAGACTGGCCACTCTGGGGCTGCCCCAGCCACAGGCCCCTACTTCTCGGAACTCCAGGGCATCCTGGGGCCCCGGGACAGCTCCCCACCCCTGGCATTCCTGGACACATCAGCCAACGAGCCACAGGCAGCAGCGGAGAGCAGCCTGGACCACAGACCCCGGAGGGTGAGGGACCCACCATGTGGTTGAACAAGGAGGGGGATCTTGCCATCTACATCCCCTCCCATTCATCCATCGGGTGACCGGGAGCCAAGCATCCTTAGACATCATCAAGGGACCCTCTGGTACATACAGGGAGGGGTGCACACCTGCTCCGTAGGGTGGCGGGGGGGGGGGGGGGGGAGGGCGACGCAATGGCTAGTTGGCCGCACACAGGACTGGTAGTCCCAGACTGCACACGTGCCAGCTCACCATAGTATGCGGTGGCCCACCAGCGATGCCCAGCACCTGCCCCCAGTGGACAGTGGTGCAAGCGGCACATGGGGTGGTGGCTGCTCTGTGCTGCACTACAGCTGTGGACCACACACTGCAGGCTGGGATGGGCCACCCACATGAGAGACTCCTGGGTGCACCCACATTGGATGGGATGCCCAGCCCATAAGGGGCGGGTTGGTGCCCCTTGTGGGGGTGGGGGCCCTATAGAGGGGTTGGTGCCCCTGGGGGCAGGGGGGGGCTTGGGAGGGTGGGCCACAGCCAGATCCCCCTCCAGCTGGGGCACATTACTGACATGCTGGTCCCCTCTCCATACAGCTGCACTATCCCTCGTCCCTGAGAGCCCCTCAGTGGCCATCGAAGGTGCCCGGACACCACTGCACATGGCATCCCAGCAGGCCACGGCCAGAGGGCCTCCTGCTGGGCCAAGGAGGACCCAGCTAGCCCGTGCCAGTCCAAGGTGGCTGAGCAGCACCTGCAGCTCGCCGAGGCCAAGATGTTGTGGCGGAGGGCAGCATGGCCGAGGCTACTGAACACCCTGGAGGGCATTGGCCAGACACTCTGGGAGCATGCAGCCAATGTTGCCCATCTCCTGGCCTCCCCCGGCAGCTTCCCCGCACTGAGCCTGCCCCCCCCCCCAGGCCCACTCCCGAGCCTTACCTACTGGTACTCCCTGCACCCTCTCCTCCCTGCTGGGGACCCCGCACCCAGGGAGGCAGGGGCTCCAGGGGCTGACAGGGCTTGCAGCCCACCACCCTGGCCCCGGAATGAACCCTCCACCTTCTCCAGGTTAGATGCCCCCAGCTCCAGGTTAGGTGCTCCCCCCACACTCCTCATCCCCACACCTGGACATAGTTGACAATGCTTATGTTCTCGATTAATGTTTATTAACTATCCATCACCCTGTGCCGTGCCACTCGGGGGGGATTGTGGGTGGTGGATGTGGGGTGCAGTACTGGTGGGGGTGGCAGGGATGGTGGGTGCTGGATGTGTGTGGGATGTGGGTGTACATGTGGGTCAGAGGTGGCCATCGGCAAAGGCCTGCCTGAGGGCCTCCCTGATGTGGTGGCTGTCCCGGTGGGCCTAGCAGATGGGGGTGGTACCTGGCTGCTTATAGCTGGCGCTGGCTAGAGGGCCTTCCCCGGGGGCATAGGCGTTGCACTTTCCTGCTACAACATTATGGAGGACACAACAGGCTCCCACCACTGGGGGCATGTTGAGGGCCCCAACCTCCAACCACGTGTGGAGGCACCTCCACCACCCCTTTAGGCGCCCAAAGGCCTGCTCCACGACGTTGCGGGCATGGTTGAGGCACTGATTGAATGCCTCCTGGGTGGGGTTGAGGTGCTCTGTGTACGGCCTAATGAGCCATGGCTGCAGGGGGTATACCGCATCTACCACCATGCAGTGTGGCATGGTGACATCCTCCACCACCAGGATCACCCACTGGGGGACAAACGTGCTGACCCCCATGTGCCGGCAGAGCCTGGAGTTCCAGAAGTCCTGGTCATCATGGGTGCGGCTGGCCCAGCCCACGCAGATGTCTGTGAACTAGCCCTAGCATCCCCCAGGGCCTGGAGCACCACCAAATGGTAGCCCTTCGTGTTGACGTACTAGCCGGTGTTGTGTGGTGGGGCACAGATGGCGATGTGCGTGCCATCCAAAGCACCGATGCAGTTCAGAAAGCCCAGATCCTGGAAGCCAGCAACGGTGTTATCCAGATCCCCCAGGCAGATGACCCTACGGAGCAGCATCACGTTCATGGCTCTGACAACCCACACGGGTGGGGGAAGACATGTGCTCTAGTGCAGGTGTGGCAGGCCCTTTCCCCCCTGCCTTAGGCCCATTCTTCCCCACCCATCCTGCCTCAGTCCCCATCCTGCTCCCTGCAGTGGTGGGTTGTCCTTGCCCCAGCCCCCCCCGCCCCCAATGGGGGACGTCTGACCCCGACCTGCCTTAGCACCGTAAGTACGGTCCCAATGATGGCCTTCCCACCCCCAAATCTTTTCCCATGGAGCCGCAGGAGTCCGGGGTGGCCAGTTTCCAGATGGCAATCGCGACCTGTTTCTCCAGGGTGAGGGCTGGCCACATGTAGGTGTCCTGGTGCCAGAGTGTGGGGGCGAGTGAGTGGCAGATCTCTCCAAAGGTCTGCCTTGACTTGTGGACGTTCCACAGCCACCTTTCCTCACCCCACTCCCCCAGCACCACGTGCTCCCACCAGTTGGTGCTGCTGGGGTGGGTCCAGAGCCGCTGAGGCGCCCAGGGGGGGTGTGCCTGGCAGTGCTCTGGAAGAGGGGGCCCCACGAGCCCAAGGGAACTGAGGGGATGAGATCGGGTGCTGCTGCAGTGACGGTGCAGAGCACTGCCACCAGGGTGTCCATAATGAGGGTGTCCTGCAGGAGCTACTGCTGGGACTCCATCTTGGAGCACAAGTGGGCTCTGCCGGGCTGAGAACAGCTGGGCAGCACTTGGCTCATGTGGAGTGGAGGGAGGGGCCCTTTAAGGGAGAGGCGGGCTGCAGCCCCAGAAGGGCTCGTTGGCCATGGGACCCCATCTGTGGCATTTCCTGCCTCCCTTCTTTTAAAAGAGGGCTTGGAACCATGTGGATGCTCCCTTTTGAAAGACTGTGGTGGCACTTCAAAAGAGCTGATCGACCTGTCGATCCGCTAATATCGTCTGGTTGCTCCCTTTCAACAGCTGCTATTTCAACTGCCGAACATCGATTTTTGCCCTTTCAAAAGGGTGCTCACATGTAGACCCAGCTTCAGTGTTTTCAAAGACAGTTTAAAATGACTTCTGAAACCATATCAAGTGTGAGTTTCTCTGAGCTCAACAACAAAGCATAATAAAAAAAGAGACCACAATAAATAAAAATCTTCAATAACTGCACAAGAAAAAGTTACAGAACATGATCAGAGTTGGCAATCTAGGGCAGGGCTTGACAGAATGGGTTGGAGTCTACAGGACAAGGAAGTTGATGGTATTGGTGCTAGATGAGGGTGGGCTTTGTTTGTTAAATGAATTTTAAATTTTGCCTACAAACAAAAATAATCTCAATCTGAACACAGCATATGAATGCTGCACTTAGGCAATTAGGGTTATGCTTATAAAAAGCACACAGGATCTTTAAAGGGGAAAAGGCAATGCATCACATTTATTAAAAATACAATAGGAAAGCAGCTAGTATACAGACATACTCATGCATACACAAATGTCCTGCTAGTTGATGATAATAGTTACCACTCCATCTCTTAGCCTGGTGACCAAGCAGGCTATGTACAAGGGAAGGAACCAGGTTATATCAATCCAGACTGAGGCTCCAGTCAGTGTCAAGACAAACACAAAATCTGTGGCAAAGCAACCCCTTCGTATAGCATTGGGATCAGTGATTTTTTCATTTCCCCGTCGTAATCAATCAGTTTGATCAGTGGTTTTATCTACTGTTTCATCATGCTGGTTTCCGGAATGGCTCTCTTGTCCCAACTGACAGGTGCCTGTCTTCTTTCAGAGTCATTGATCTGCCCTCTTCTTCCATCTCGATGCAATCTTCTGCACCTTCACCTCTGGTTCCTCCCTAGAACATCTGGTCTGGTGATAACCTTCATCCTTATCTCTCAACACTCACATTCCTCATTCACACACTACAGGGTTGATTTCTTTGTTATGCAAAAGCAATATGCACATTGGAACAAGGACATCTAGTTAACAATTTCAAGAAAAATATTCTTTTACTTATTTGATGATTGTAAAACTGAATAGTGACCGTAAGGGTCTATTCCTGTCTGGACATCAGAAGAATGTTGCAAGCAATCTGCCTGATACATCTTTATCAAACAGTTTCTCATTCAAAACAGGGTATGAAACACACTCATAATGACAAAATACATTATTATATTTAATAATTAATCTATTACAATATTATTCTTTATAATGCACACAAAGCCTAAAATAGGATTTCTCTACTGCATTATGGCCAGATAACTGGCTGAAGTGATTGAATCTGCTTGATAGAATATGAAGTACTGGATAATAATAAGTGATACAATAATGAAGCCCATTCTTGATGGCAAAATGGAGTCTTCTACACCGATTAGGAGAATGGTGTAGCTGACATCTGCCAATATTTGGAGTTAGGCAAAAATTTTTCAAGTGATGGCAGCAACATACATGTCCAAATCCCACTGAAGTCAAGAGGAGCTTTTCCTTTGGGAGTGTGATGAGGCCCTGCTAATGGAGTCTATTAGAGAAACCTATGAGCTACATCTAGCCTGTGCCAACAAAGTCATAGTAAACATTTAGGCAGGATTAATCTCTCATCTTTCAGAGCTGAAGAAACCTAATGAGAATATTCCTTGGGATGAAGACCAGTAGCATCTGAGTGAGACTGCTATGTATATCTGCTATTAGCAATAAACCTGACCAAACAGTCTAAAAGTGGCAGATCAGATAAGGATTATATTTTTAGGGGGATTCATATCAGGAGAACTTCCTTTATACCTCCCTTTCACATGCTCTGAGCCTCCCTACTTCCCCACTGCTCCTCCTCAA
This sequence comes from Carettochelys insculpta, assembly GCF_033958435.1. NCBI lineage: Eukaryota > Metazoa > Chordata > Testudines > Carettochelyidae > Carettochelys > Carettochelys insculpta. Next base: position 169,560,233 of record NC_134139.1, on the reverse strand, counting down.
ATAAAGTAAAAGCTTACTATACTATGTCCATAATATCTGAGTGCTCCAGGCACACAATCAAGGGGATAGTCATGTGACTAAAAACATTTAACTACATTTTTAACAGGACTGAAAAACACCTTCCCCTCCCCAGTGAACATTCAGATTAGATACATAGTTTCCCTTTCTGTTTTTTTGCTAGCAAGCACTGGTAAGTTAACAATATTATTCATTTAAGTACTGCTGATGTGCAGGGTACTTAGAAGGTATAAAATGTAACAAGGCTTCTGCCCTAAGCAGTTTACACTGGCTCAGGAGTATGTTGAATTTCCTTTCCTTCCTTTTTCCTAAAAAAAAATGCTTTTAATTGATTTTAAAAAATAATTACATTCAACACAGATTCAATAAAATAAGTTTTACAAAATCTGTACCATCCCCTATTAGTATTTTTTAAATAAAAAAGAATAAAAGTGACCGCTGCATTCAGATACCTATCCAATTACCTAAACCTATGAGAATCTACCCTCCTCACACCCTTTTTTTCCCTCCAACACTACTGATAATGCCAGCCCTCTCCAATTTGGTTAAACTGCCAGCTTCTGTAAGTATTCCTTCACTGACTTAAGAGACAGAGGATTACTCTCAAGTGGTCCAGACTCCCACGAGATACCACATCACACAGGATCAGGCTTTAAAACTGCACTACACAAGATGATAGAGAAAACGACCCATTTATGCATCCTGCTAGTCACAAACATGCTACTTCACTGATAATTCAATTAATACTCCACATGCAGCAGGAAAACACTGACAAGTACATCTTCAGAACTGAATCAAAATGTGTTGTGTCACTAGAGCTGAGTCTTTATAAACCTGTTCAACAGCCACACTGCCGGTTTCTACTTTTCAGAATGAAACTACTAGAAGGAGGTAGGAAAGGCCAAATTATTTTACAGCAAAGCATTTCATGCAGTCCCAGAACATTCTCTCTTTGCTCCAAGGTTGCTCAGAATGGCTGAGCCAATCACTGGTTAGGTTATAAACGCCTTAGGAGTTCAAACGCCAAGATTACCATTTGAAGGCCAACATTATGGCACTTGCACGGCTACTTGGTGGATGGTTTTAAAAATAGCACAATGTCATTCAGAAGTGATGCATTTATGTCTGCCATCAAGAGGGCAAATTATCAAGCAATGGAATGGCTCCACGATGACTGAGTGCATCTAAAACTTAATCTCTTCTATCAGGAATGAATAAGTATTAGACGATGGAGTGATTGTACCAGTCATGAATGAAATACAACGTGCTCCTAAATCAACCCTTCAGCTAGCCAAAAGCTCATATACAAAGAATAGAGGCTCACCAACCTGCAAACAGCTTGCCAGCTAGGGTGCCTTGAATAGAGATATTAGTATGGTGTAGATGAGCATCAGTGTGATAACATGTCTATCACTGTAGCCCTCCACAGTAATGTCACTAATGGTAAATTTAACCAATAAATGTTTTCAGTCCTCTGTCTCAAAAATAAGCTTATTAAGATTACCAAAGATAAATGTCTTTTCCAGGCCAGCAATGCTTCCAGGTGTTAAATATTAACTTTTAAATTATATTTTAATATTTTCTCAAATATAAATCTACGTAATTGTTTGCAGTTCATCATGTTTAGTACTATAGTTTTCCTCGGAGAAGGGACTTTTGGATAATAACCAACTTGACCCATTTTGTTCCATAGTCAAAATTTCTACTAACTGGAAGGAGCTGGGAGGTAGCAAAGAGGAGAAGCAGCCGTTCACAGATGGTAACACCATTGAAATTATGATTTGGCAGATTTTTATAAATCAGATGACAACTCCCTTATATTTCTACCACTAATTTGTCCCTTCTGTCAGCATGGGATTTTATTACATTATGCTCCCAGACTAAAATTAATGCCATGAATCCTGACTGAGACACATATTTTGTGTGCATGTATTTTAAATACAGACAGCCACAATTTTAAAATTTTTGATAAATAAGTATAGGAAACTGATAGCAAAATACAACTAATTCAATATATTCATAGATTTCTAATACACACATTATTTTCATGGTCTTGGTAGTAAATATGCACTTTGTTCTTCTGTCCACATATTACATTAACCCCAATAGCTGTTGCAGAACTATATCCTCTTCTTTTCGACTGTTTCACTATTTAATTTTTCACAGGACACATTTTTCACTGATGTATTTGGAAGTTTCCCGTCAACTGGACTGAAGAGCCGGTGAGTCGATTTGTATATCCAGTATGGATTAAGTATTAATGTAAGTGTACTTAAGCCCATGAAAAAGACAATAAAATACACAAGTCCCAGATTTTCCACCACATTGTTCCAGTTGGAAATATATACCCACCACATGTGATAAATAAGGACCATTCGACAGTGAAGCATATGGATACATACCCATTGGTTCACCTTCCATAAAAGGGTGTTATCATATCCCATCTGAATGAGACAACAACAAAGAGAGAGAAATGAGTTTGCAGCTTCAAGATAAGGTAGCCAGTGTTTTCGATAAGTAAGATTCATACTTAGCTTTCCTGTTGTATTAAGCGTAAACTGCCACACAGACATTCTCTCAAGTCATTTTTCTCTAGAATGCTAGCACCTTTTGTCTAGCACGGGGGTTGGCAACCTGCAGCTCCAAAGCTGCATGTTGCCTTTTAATTAGCCACTTGCAGCTCCGAGCGCAGCCGCGGCTGACTCCTCTTTCAGCTCTGGAGACCGACGCTGCTTAAACAAAGCCCACCATTAAAACAGCTTTTAGGGTTTTTTGCTTAAGCAGCGGCAGCCTCCAGAGACGCAAGTGTGTCAGTGGCAGCAGGGAGCCCCGAAAAAGGAAAGCGGCAGGGCAGGGAGTCGCCCACATCCTGAATGCTGGAAAAGAGACCTAGGGGGAGGGATGGTTGATGTTGCCCTGACAGAGCCACCCTGGAGAGGAGGAGGAGGAGGAGGAGGCCGGGCAGCTACTGGCGAGCAGAGGAAGGGCGAGAGGGCTCTGCCTCCCAGTCATGTGGGAGCTACTGTCCAATACGAATGGCTGCTCGAACAAGTGAAAGCGGGGCTGGACTGCGCAGCTTACTGTGGTTGTATTTAGCCCAGGGTGTGCAGCCGGCACAGTGACTCCCTCCTGCCTTGTGGTGTTGACCCACCTGGGGCTTTCAAATTCCTTCAGCTGAAATCAGTCACTTCCCTTTGAACCGCCCTTAAAACAAATGCCCAGGCAGCAATGGGGAGCAGTGAGACTGGCAGTTGTCTCAGGCAGGTAAATCCTGGGGATGGTGGGGGAGTGATTTGGGGGTGATGGGCATTAAGCCTGGGGGTGGGTGGCGCTGGTCTGGGGGTGATGGGAGTTAAGCCTGGGGATGGGGGCAGTTTGTGGGAAAGGGGGTAAAGCTTGGGGATAGGGGCAGATTTGGAGGCTGAGATAGGTAGAGCCTGGAGATGGGGATAATTTTCTAACTGGTACAAATCATTGTGTGTGCACTGTTCTTGAACTAGGGGTGACAAACAGTACAGTTTGACATTACTTATGAAGGCCTGTCTCCTATTCATGTGCATTACTGTTCTTGAGGTATTGATTGTGTAACTGAATTTGAAAAAAATGGCTGTATAAGGTGGGTGCATAACTGGCTGGATAACCGTACCCGGAGAGTAGTTCTTAATGGTTCTCAATCCTGCTGGAAAAATGTAAAAAGTGGGTTCCACAGGGGTCTGTGTTAGGACCAGTTCTGTTCAATATCTTCATCAATGATTTAGATATTGGCATAGAAAGTACACTTATTAAGTTTGCAGATGATACCAAGTTGGGAGGGGTTGCAACTACTTTGGAGGATAGGGTCATAATTCAAAATGATCTGGATAAATTGGAGAAATGGTTTGAGGTAAACAGGATGGAGTTTAATAAGGACAAATGCAAAGTGCTCCACTTAGGAAGGAACAATCAGCTTCACACAGACAGAATGGGGAGAGACTGTCTAGGAATGACTACAGCAGAAAGGGATCTAGGGATTACAGTGGACCACAAGCTAAATATGAGTCAACAGGGTGATGCTGTTGCAAAAAAAGCAAACATGATTCTGGGATGCATTAACAGGTGTGTTGTGAACAAGACACAAGAAGTCATTCTTCCGCTCTACTCTGCGCTGGTTAGGCCTCAGCTGGAGTATTGTGTCCAGTTCTGGGCACCGCACTTCAAAAAAGATGTGAAGAAACTAGAGAAGGTCCAGAAAAGAGCAACAAGAATGATTAAAGGTCTAGAGAATGTGACCTATGAAAAAAGGTTGAAAGAATTGAGCTTGTTTGGTTTGGAAAAGAGATGATTGAGGGGAAACATGATAGCGGTTTTCAGGTATCTAAAAGGGAGTCATAAGGAGGAAGGAGAAAACTTGTTCTTCTTGGCCTCTGAGGATAGAATAAGAGGCAATGGGCTTAAACTGCAGCAAGGGAGGTGTAGGTTGGACAATAGGAAAAAAGTTCCTAACTGTCAGGGCGGTCAAACAGTGGAATAAATTGCCAAGGGAGGTTGTGGAATCTCCAATCGCTGGAGATATTTAAGAACAGGTTAGATAGATAGTACTTGGTGCTGCCATTGGGGCAGGGGGCTAGACTCGATGGCCTCTCGAGGTCCCTTCCAGTCCTAGTGTTCTATGATTCTTGCTATTTTGGTTGCAGAGCATTCTAAAATTCTAAACCCCACTGCAAAGCATGTGTATCACTCAGATTCAACCACCTATTGGATGGAGGAAGATATTCAAAACAAAGCACATGTCAGAACGGCATGGGCTGGGAAGTTTTGGCCATCATCATCCAAGGAGACCAGGACCCTCTAACAACACTAGTATCTACAGAGCTGAGGTGATCCTGCCAGAGCTTGTGGCCGTTATTCTAAAGAGATGGGATAATTTAGGATTTAAGTTTAAACCAGTAAGACATATTGTTTGAAAACCTATTCTGGTTTGGGAAGCAGGGCTGATTTCATCGTTCCCTACCAGCACGGCAGATCACATCAAGTTTATTCCACCTCTCTGCATCCACAGAATATACATAAGCACTCGGCTGTGTGAGCACACATGGACACCATTTAATCTCCAACAGAAATACAATGATCTGTGTTAAGCTTGTCAGCACTGATCAGCCATTCTCATGTTACTATTTTTAGTCTTTGAAAAAGTCTTTTAAAAATAAGAATTAAGACACCTAGTCTTTGGTCCTGTGAACTCAATCCCAACTAGTGAGTCTATAAAAAATTCTTAAAATTACTTTTGTTGCTTTGTTACAAAAAACAGATAACAAATGTTAAGATTTTTGGACAATACTTACTTACTCTTAAGGTCTTACAATTAAGGATTCCAATGGCCAAATCACTTTACGTTTGGACGAAAAAATTCAGTTTTGATCCCAGAACTAATCTGCCAATTAAAAGGCCAATACTTCTTTGATGGTTTGTGTTGAGAAGGAGACAACCTGAGTATTTTGATAGAAACTTCTCTCACAAATAATTAATATAGTAAATTCTTACCCTTGAAAGTATACAGGATATGGTGTATGAAGGATTGTTCATCTCAAGCAGCAGGCCCATCAGGGGTAGATAATGACCTGATTTTATGTTAGTCATCAAACCCAGAAGCCCACCAAAGGCAAATAAGTGATGAATTGCTTCAGAAACATTGAATACCCCAAAAAGAATCTTAGACAAATAAGTAACTACATTTTCGAGCAAGAAGTAGCCAGCAGCTATTAGGCAATGAAACCAGCTCCACTTTTGCTGTGAAAACACTTGGTCAGCTTGAAAAACTGGATCTACAAGCAAGGCCCACAATCCAGCTCCGCAACTCTGAACTGCAAACAGGCCACGTGTGATATCCATATTCCAGAAGACCTTCTGCTTTGCTGACAAAGTGTGATAACTGGCACAGATCCATGAGGAGAGGCAGTGAGCTAGAAAAAATACACCTAGGTAGCCGAAAAAACCAACTGCTAGTAACTTCAAACGAACTTCCCATAGAACATAGTTCCAGTCATATACACCTCTGGGTGTTGCACCATCATTTGGAAGACTCATTTTTTTTCTTCTGTATTTCAGAATATCTGGGAGATGTCTGAAGCTTCTCACTCAAACTTTGTTCTATTTCAAGAGTACTGAATGGGTGCTCTTACACAGGGCAGTAACCCACCTGCAAAGAAAAAAAGAAAGAAAGAGAAGACTTGCTGTAAATGGCTATATTGGTACGTGGAGATATGAGATCTCCCCATTTACTGAAGCTCACTAGATTCATGGCAGTCTTGCATTTGATACTGTCTTCACTATTTCCCAACATTTTAGAACTGACGTAAATAAAATTATTCAAGGCTTATAACTGACTTTCAAGGTCTCAACCAGGCATAAAAAAATAATAATGAGAAGAACAAGAGTGAGAGGGACACTCCCTGTTCCCTTTTTTGCAGAACTATTAATGCCAATGCACCCCTTTTCCATCTCTGAGTTCCCTCTGTTAACCCCCCCAATGCACCCTAGCCCCCTTCCCATCCAGGTGAAAGGAAATGAGGGTCAAGTCTGGGGACAGAGAGATGGAATTAGAGTGGAACGAGCAGGAGCAGAGGCTCGAAGAAGGGGCTATGTGGGGAGAGCACCTTAGGGAAGGGGCAGCGTGGTGCTGGGACAAGGATGTTTGGTTTTGTGTGATTAGAGCGGACAGCCCTACATGACTATAATCTTATTTTGTATATTTACTGTGAATGTTCTGTGAATTTGGCTTAATTTTACTGTGACAAACTCATATCCCCTACTCAAGATCTATATGGGGTCTGGCTAACACAATTAGCAAGCCAAGCACAAAGCCTGTGATACACTATAGAATGCAATGCATATGTGTTGGTCTGTTTTACAATCTGATATAAAACTAGGCACTGTGAAGTTTGATGCATTGCTAACCTACCTCGCTACACCTGACCTGACCATCTCCTGTGCAGCTTTCTGAAATGCAAGTAAAGAAGTCTAACTGACAAGTCCAGATTTGAACTGAGTTTTTTGATTCCGGAGAAATAGATAAAGCATTCTCCCAGAAGTAGATGAAGTGTTCTGGATAGACCAGGGGTCAGCAACCTGCAGCTCCAGAGCCACAAGCAGCTCTTCAAGGAGCCACTTGTAGCTCTGAGCGCTGCCAACGCTGACTCCTCTTGTGGCTCTGGAGGCTGCTGCTGCTGAACCAATGCCTGCCATTAAAACGGGCTTTAGTTTCTTTCTCTTTAAGCGGTGGCAGCCTTCAGAGCCACAAATGGAGTGAGCGGTGTCAAGGGGCCCGGGAGAAGGAAGCCAGCAGGGCAGGGAGCTGCCTGTACACTGCAGGCAGGGAAAGGAGAGCTGGGGGGACGGGCAGCCGAGCCTGCGCTGCAGGCACTACACTGAGAAGAAGCTGGCAGGCAGATAAATCCTGGGGATGGAGCTGTGGGTTTGGAGCTGATTGGGATTAATCCTGGGGGTGGTTTGGGGTGGTTTGGGGGCTGAGGCGGATAAAGCCTGGAGATGGGGTAACAACTTTCTAACCAGTTCAAATCATTGTGTGTGCACTGTTCTTAAACTAAGGGTGACAGAAAGCACAATTTGACATTAGTTATGAAGGACTGTCTCATATTCATATGCACTGCAGCTCTTGAAGTACTGATTTTGTAACAGAATTTGAAAAAAAATGACTCTTCTCACTATTTTGGTTGCAGACCCCTGGGATAGACCAAATGGAAAAGTTCTCAGAAGGCATCTCATCAATGCTGTTTTGCTTCCCAGTTGGAGAAGATAATTCTACAAAACATTATTCTCGTAAATGGAAGAATTTATAGAATCACAGAGCTGGAAGGGACCTCAAGAGGTCATACAGTCCAGCCCCCAGCTTCAAGCAGGATCAACCCCAACTAAGTCATCCCAGCCATAACCATGTCAAGCCGGGATTTAAAAAACTCTAGGGACAGAGATTCCACCGCCTCTCTAGGCAACACGTTCCAGTGCTTCATCACCCTCCTGGGGAAGTAGTTTTTCCTAATATCCAACCTACTCCTCTCCTTCTGTAACTTCAGACCATGCTCCTTGTTCTGCTGTGTCATGACTGAGAACAGTTTCTCTCCATCCTCTTTTGACCACCCCTTCAGGAAGTTGAAGGCTGCTATTAAATCACCCCTCAGTCTTCTCTTCTGTGAACTAAATAAGCCCAAATCTCTCAGCCTCTCCTTATAGGTCGTGTACTCCAGCCCCTTAATCACTTTTATTGCCTCTGCTGACCCTGCTCCAGCACATCCACATCCTTTCTATACTGGGGGGCCAAAACTGGACACAATACTGCAGATGTGACCTCACCAGTGCCAAATAGAGGGGAACAACAACTTTTCTAGATCTGCTCGAAATGCTCCTCCTAATGCACTCCAATATTCCATGGGCCTTCTTGGCTACAAAAACACACAGTTTACTCATATCCAGCCTTTCATCCATGATAATCCTTAGGTCCCTTTCCGCTGTACTGCTGTTTAGCCAGTCGATCCCCAGCCTATAACAATGCTTGGGATTCTTCTGTCCCAAGTGCAGGACTCTTCTCCTTGTTGAACCACATCAGATTTCTTTTGGCCCAATCCTCCAATTTATCCAGGTCACTCTGGAGCCCATCTCTACCTTCCAGTGTATCTATCTCTCCCTCTAGCTTGGTGTCATCCGCATCTCACTGAGGGTGCAATCCAGTCCTTCATCCAGATCATTGATAAAGATGTTGAACAACACCAGCCCCAGAACTGAGCCTTGGGGCACTCCACTTGAAACTGACCGCCATCCAGATATTCAGCCATTGACCACTACCCGTTGGGCCTGACCGTCAAGCCAGTTTTCTATCCATATTATAGTCCACGTATCCAGACCATACTTCCTTAACTTATGGGCAAGAATATTGTGGGAGACTATATCAAAAGCTTTGCTGAAGTGAAGGTATATCACATCCACTGACTTTCCCATGCCCACAGAGCCTGTTACCTCATCATAGAAGCTAATCAGATTGCTTAGGCAGGACTTGCCCTTGGTGAATCCATGTGACTACTTTTGATCACTTCCCCCTCTTCCAAATGCTCCTAAATGGATTCCCTGAGGATCCCTTCCATTATTTTCCCAGGTACTGAGGTAAGGCTGTTCAGTCTATAGTTCTCTGCATTGTCCTCCTTTCTTTTTTTTAAAGATAGGCACTACATTTGCTTTTTCCAATCATCCAGAATCTTTCCCAATCTCTAAGAATCTTCAAAGACAGTGGCCAAATGCTCAGCAATGACATCTGCCAATTTCCTCAGTACCTTTGGGTGCATTAAATCTAGACCCATAGATCGGTGTACATCTAGTTCTTCTAAGTAGCTCTTAACTCAATCCTTCCCCACCGAGGGCTGCCCTCCACCATCCCATATTGTATTATCTAGCACCATATTGTGGGAGCTGTTCTTGTCCCTGAAGACTGAGGCAAAAAAAGCATTGAATACTTCAGCTGTTCTTACATCATCTGTCACTATGTTACCTCTGTCATCCAGTAATGGCCCCACATCTTCCCTGATAACCCTCTTATTATTAACATGCCTGTAGAAACCCTTCTTCTTACCCTTCACATCGCTTGCCACCTGCAGTTCCAATTGTGCCTTTGCTGTCCTGATTACTGCCCAGCATTTTCCAGCCATATATTTATACTCCTCCTTAGTCATCAGTTCAAGTTTCCACTTCTCATATGCCTCCTTTTTGAGTTTAAGTTCACCAAGGATTTCCCTGTTAAGCCAAGCTGGTTGCCTACCATATTTGCATTTCTTATTATGCAGCAGGATTCTTTGTTCCTGTGCCTTCAGCAAGACTTCTTTAAAAGATTGCCAGTTCTCCTGAATCTTTTGCCCTTCATCTTCATTTCCCAGGGGATCCTGCCCATCAGTTCTCTCAGGGAGAGAAAGTCTGCTCTTTTGAAATCAAGTGTCTGTATATTACTGCTCACCTTTCTTCCTTTTGTACGGATCCTGAAATCTACCATCTCATGATCACTGCAGCCCAGATTGCCACCCACTCCTATTTTTCCTACTAGTTCTTCCCTATTTGTGAACAGCCAGCCAAGTTGTGCACAGCCCCTGGATGGTTCCATCAGCACTTGTACCAGGAAGTCATCCCCAACACTCTCCAAAATCTTCCTGGATTGTCTGTGTGCTGCTGTATTGGTCTCCGAACAAATGTCTGGATAATTAAAGTCTCCCATGAGAACCAGGGCCTATGATTTGGACACTTCCCTTAGCTGTCTCAAGAAATCCTCATCTTCCTCATCTCCATGATCTGGTGGTCTACAGCAGACACCAACTACAACATCACCTCTATTGCTTTTGCCTCTGAGCTTAACCCAAAGACATTCAACTGGCTTTTCTCCTTCCTTACACTGGAGCTCTGAGCAGTCATAATGCTCCCTCACATAGAGCACAACACTTTCTCCTTTTCTCCCCTGGCTGTTCTTCTGAAACAGTTTATAGTCTTCCATGACCGTGCTCCAGTTATGTGAGTCACTCCACCAAGTCTCCATTATTTCAACCACTCCATACTTCTTAGACTGTGCCAGGGCCTCTAATTCTTCCTGTTTGCTTCCCAGACTTCTTGCATTTGTGTACATGTACCTTAGAGAAGTGGCTGATTGGCCCACTTTCTCCTTTTCACCTAGGAATCCTACTTTGTTGTACCCTACTCCTTCACAATCTTACCTCAGGACTTGTGTCACCATCCCACAACAAACCTAGTTTAAAGCTCTCCTCACTAGGTTTGCAAGCCTGCCCGCAAAGATGCTCTTTCCTTTCTTTGTTAAGTGGATCCCATATCTTCCCAGCAATCCTTGTTCCTGAAACACAAACCCAGGATCAAAGAAACCAAATCCTTTTCTGCTACACCACCTATGCAACCACGCATTTACCTCTGTGATTCGACGATCCCCACCCAGTCCTCTTCCTTCCACAGGGAGGATGGATGAGAACACCACTTGTGCGCCATATTCCTTGATCTTTCTTCCTAGGGTTACATAATCCACAGTGATCTCATCAAGGCCACTCTTGGCTGTATCATTAGTTCCTACATGGAGAAGTAGGAAGGGGTAATAATCTGCAGGTCTGATGATTTTTGGAAGAGATTCTGGAACATCCCAGATTCTAGCTCCCAGCAAGCAGCAAACTTGCTGGGATTCTAGATCCAGACATCAGATGGATGACTCCATCCCTCTTAGGAGGGAGTCCTGACTACCATCACCTGTCTTCTCTTAGGGGCGGTGGTCACAGAACCCCCATTCCTAGGACTGCACATCCCATGCCTTACAATCCGTGGGATCGTCTTCTGATCCATTCCCTGTGAGGTATCTGCCCCAGCTATCTCCACCATATCATCTGTGCAAAGAGGCTGAAAGCGGTTGTTTATCTCCACTGGAGTTGGAGAGACCTGAACTGGTTTTCTTCTCCTAGATGTAACATGCTTCCAGTTCTCTTCCTTATTTTGAACAGCCTGCTGTCCCTGAAGTACTAAATGGTGACTTCTATCCAGAAAGCCTTCACCTTCTCTGGTGGACCTAAGGGTTCATATGCGCACTTCAAGTCCTCTAACCTTCTCTTCCAAAATGGCAACCAGCTTGCACTTGGGACATACAAAATTCTTCCTATCATCCGGGAGAAAGACAAACATAGCACATGCAGTGCAGGTCACAACAGCAGATTTCTCAGTAGCCATATCACCATCCATTATTCCCCTTTTTCAGGGAATTCCCCAAAATGTTTCTAGTGCTGCCTTGAAGGGCACAAGGGAAACAAACCTGTAAGACACGGAGAACAGGCATAGGGCTCACCTCCAAGGTAAACTCCCTGTTAGCTGCTCTTCTTCACTGCTCACAGTGTTCACTGTGACTGCCTTCTTATAAGGCTGCTGGGCTGGTTCAGCCCTGCTCCAAGCCTTGCCTCCAATCTAAACAGCCCTGGAAGCCCACCTGGAACAAAGCACTCACAATTCACACCTTGCAAACTTATCAAATGCATGAGCACAGACTTCTAGGATCATCTTTTGAATTGCAGAATTGCACAATCAGCTTCTCAACAGAATTGCACCAGCTAATTCTCTATGTCCTGTGTCAGGAATAGAAAATTCTCCCTATTGTTTTCCGCAGCATTAGAGTTGTTATTAATTGTTTAGACTAGAATTTTCAAGTCTGGGGGCATAAAGTTTATTAAAACTTCCTCCACGGGCTGTGCCTTAAAGAAGGTGGAAGGGTTTCTTTATTGTTGTTTTTCTTTTGGTTTTGTTTTAAAATATCCTATTATCACAGGTCCATTTTGCTGATGCATTTGACTAGATTGGCCATCCTGTGAAAAACTGCTGTGTTAGTTTACTAAATAGGGTGTATTAGGAAGCATGGTCACACAAACTGAGTTTGTTCAATAACATTTGCTAAAGCCACTACCCTTCATCCTGCCCTTACTTGTCATCAGAGTCTGCAGACTGCTTTTTACAGGAGTTCAAAAGGGGCAAATCACAGGAGGAGGGTGGCCAGGTTCTGAGCAAGAGGCAGAAATTGACTTGCTGGGGGTTTGGGGGTCAACCAGCAACTGGAGACAAGGCTATGATTGGGGCTGAAGGGCAAAAATCAGGGATGGGAGGGGATGGGACTGAAGCCCAGAGGTGAGGCACTGGCAGAGGTAACAGTTACCCTACTGGGCGGAGACACCAGTGTGTGCAAAAATAGGGTGTGTTGAGAGAGCTTTTTTATTGTCCCTCTCAGCATGGGCTTGCCATGGCTGATTTCTGAAAGGCACAGGCATGCCAGTGCCTAGACCCCACAGCTCTGTTCTGAATGAAATGTATTAAGGGGCTGCAGGAGACTTGATTCAGTGAAATAGTTTATGTATATCCCAATCAGAAACAAAAAATCCCTTAGGAGTGTACCTGATTGTATAAAGTCAGCATCTGTTTCTTATCTGCTGCTAGGATTCCTTAAATTACTCTTAACATTTCATCATTTATCTTTGTTATTGTACATGTTAATATTTAACTTCTATTTTAAGAACAAATATTCACTGAAAATGTACATACTTGCTAGTAGATTTAGCAGTGGCATCTGTATTTTAGTATTGTACTTGCTATGTTTTTTACTGTGATTTCTAATGTTTAATTCTAACTTTTTTCTTATTTTTCAAGCACGAGTTTATTCTGTTGGATCATGTGACTTCTAATCTGTCTTGTCTCCTGCCAAGGTCCATCGCAGGATGGGCATACTGTGTACAGGTGGTCCCTGACTTACAAACACGTTGACTTATGACCATTCCTATTTATGGCCAACCTCCAGCTCACCCCCCCATGCACCCCAGCTCACCTCCCACAGTGTAGGGCTCGAGCCCCATGCCTGGGGCTCCACTCCAACCCCAACCCCTCCCCCACTCCCGGGCCTCCACCCCCTTACCCGGCTCCAACCCTCACAGACTTGCACCCAACTCCCGTGTCACCCCAGATCACCCCACTTGGTACAGCTGGCTCAGCAAGCGCAGGGCTCCAACCTGTTCCCCTGCTCAAGCACCCCACCCTGGTGCACCCCCCTTCAACCTCTCCCCTGCCTGTCTCAACCCCCCGCATGAAGCTGGTGCAGACGCATGAGGCTAGCCCCTCTGCCCCAGTTCACCCCTGTAGGGTGAGAAGACATTGTGACGGTCAGAGTGCAGTCCACCCCTCTGTGAACCCCCAGAAGAATTCTAAACAGACCAGTCTATGCAAGGTGGAAAGCTGCAAAACAAGTAATCCTGTCAAGGCAAACAACTGCAAAACAAAGTACGATTGCCAAAACTTCAAGGCTATGCTGGCAGGAGGCCACACAAGATAAGAGTGCATAAAAAATTTTCAGCAATTTTATGTAAATGAGTTCAAGCTTTATTAGTTAGTGTTAGGAGGCCCATTATAGAGCCTCTCCCCCGAGCGAAGTTCCGATGCGTCGGGTTTTCCCCCACTGGTGACTGCAGAATTTCCGGGGCTCCCGTCGTGGGTGTCACGCTTTCAATAAACCAAATATAGCACTCGCCTTCTGGGTGCAGCCTCGTTTCTGGGGAACCCGAGCCCGGTTGGTTGCAACCCCGTTCAGCCTCCCCAATTCCCCACAGCCCTAGCTCACATTCGCCAGCATGTGGGGCTCTGGCTTCAACGTGCGCCTGGGGCTCCCAACCCCTGGTGTACGCGGTTCCAGCTCCAGCTCCTCTACCCATCACCCCCACAGTCCCGACTCCAACCCGCTGGCTGGGCTCAACCCCCACTCCAACCCTCTGCTGCCCAGGTCCAAGCCCCTGCAAGCCCCAGCTCAGTTGCACCCTCCCACCCCCCTGCTGCCCTAACCCACCCTAGGCTTAAGCCCCCAGCCCCCTCGCAGGTTTGTAAGTCGGGGGGGCCGTATTCATTCACTCCACCAATGGCGGCTGCCTTTTGCCATGGCCAAGTGTTAGCAAATCAGGGCAGGGCAGGGCAGGAAACAAGCAGAACTTCCCATACCAGTCACAGGGCTACTGGCTACAATTCGCTGTCCGCTCTAGCGGCGGATGAGCTCAGACAAGTTTCAGGTCAGCACCTGCCCCCGGGAGCAAATGAATAGAGCAGTTTTTCGCAGTGCAAACCCCGGGGCGCCGCGCACTGAGCACCAGGGGGTCGCCCCCTGGCCGCCCCCCAGTGCTGAGCCCAGGCCCAACGCCGCCCCCCAGTGGCTGTTGCTGTTGGCACCGCTGGTGCTGGGTGCGGAGCCCGCGGGGGCGAGGCCTGGGCCCAGCCGCTGCGCGTGTGGAGGCGGGAGCGGGAAGGGAAGCAGAGCCCCGCCCACAGCCGGCGGGACAGACGCACGTGGGCCCGGCCCAGCCAGGCGGTGTCACGCGTGTGCTGGCGGGATCGGGCCCGCGCTGGGGGTGTGCAGGGCCGGAGCGCCGCCCGAGCGGCCAGGTTGTGCCTCCGGGAGCCCCCCGGGGTGGGGGTGGGGGTGCGGCCGCGGCAGGCGGGTGGGAGGAGGGCGCTGGCGGGAAGCGGTGGGTGTCACAGGGCCGACGGGCCCGGAGGGTGTTTGCCGCAGCCCCCACAGCCTGCGGCGCTTCCACTTACCTCCGTTCCCGGCCGCCTCCCGCCCGGCCCCGCCGTGTCGCTCCGCCGGGTTCCGCTCGCTGCGAGCCGCTGCGCGGGCGGGGTCCAGGGCGGGGACAGCCCGTTCGTCTCCTTTCGCTTTCCCTTTGCGGTTCCCCGGGGCGGCGCCTCGGCCTTTGGGTTTGTTTACATCTTACGTCGCTCTGAGGTTACGATTTAAGCGCTTATTTCCGCTCCCGGCGCTACGTCTGGAGCGTCCCCCGCCGGGCACCGGCCCCTTAACTGTTAGGGAATTGATCGTAGTGTCCAGCGGGTGTGACACGGGGATGACCCTGACCAGCGGTTTGCGGGCGCGCACTGTCTGGTGCCCGCTACGGAGGAAAACGCCCCTTCGTCGGAGAGTCACGTAGAGCTCTTCCTGCCAGGCATTGGTACGCAGGCTTTAGGCAGGTAGTGAATCCCAGCCCAGCCCCGGTTGAAAAGCTCAATCCAGCTTTTACATACAACATTTGGAACGTGGTCCATCTATGAGCCAGACTCTGGATTATTGAGTCCCTGAGCAGTTCTGACTTGACACGAGGTTGCTGGGGATTTTATTTCATGTATTTTATTTATTCCTGGTGTATTAAAACAAAGTTTGGATCATTTTATTCACCATAAAAAGTTTCCTGGTTTTATGACTTTCTTGCAAGGTCCTTAAGAATTATAGTGTTCGTAGGTGGAAGAGACCTTTAAAGGAGTCCTAAGGTGAGTTGTATGTTGCAGATGAGATATGCAATAGATTTGCAACTCCAATGGTACCTAAACAAACATACAGGAGTTACACAGACTAGAGGGCAGGAGTTACAGGAGGGCAGATTAGAATGCTGCACATTTATTTATAATGCTTCCAGACCTATAGTCATGCCCCTTTGTCCACTCTGGCACAGTGCCATGCAAATCTGGGACAGGGAGTGTTTGTGGTCAGAGATTGGAAGTTCTATTGATTAAACCAGTGAAGTCCACTGCAGCAAGGGCTGGCTCAATGTCTAGGTGGGTTCCTTTTGACAATACAACCCAGAACTGGCTTGAATCCCAACCCAGTAAGATTGGAAAGTCACACACCATCTCTGGGCACCTGTGGGAGGCACTACTTCCCCCTCACAAGCACTGAGTCTGTCTGTATAAAAGAAAACTTAACCACAGGCATGAGTTGAAAACATATGAGCACAATCAAAGCACCCAATCCAAAGGTCCCTTTTCTCAGTTTCTCAACCATTACTGTGAAAGTCACAGTGTATGTCTACACTATCGGATAAGATCAAATTTATTTTAAGATGAATCTTTTAGCCTCCAATTTGGTCAAATATCGCATCCAAAGACTGTCTCTGCTGCACTCCCCAGAACTGCTGAGGTGGTTATGGGGAGGTCGTGACTGAAGGAGAGTTGCTCCATGGAGTCCAGAATAGACAGTGCAAAAATGTCATTGGCATATCAACTGATTCTCGATTTATCATTGTTTATAGTCATACTTCAAACAGTTGAGTGCTGACATATATGCACTACCTCTGGAGCAAAAGGCAGATTAAAAAGAAGGGCTGAGAGGAGACGGCCCTGTTGTGTCCCTTTTTGTAGGCGAATATTTATGACTTTGGTAGTTGAGGGTGATGCAAGGGCAGAGCATAACACACACACCCAGTTCAGAAATCTAGATCCCAATCTGATTTTTTTTAGGCTAGCCATTAGATAAGGCCATACTACCCTATGAAAGGAGATGTAAGAGTATAGAGGGAATGTCTGACACCTCAGCGAGCAATTTTTTCTCATATTATCAGCAGCTAACCTGATTTGCATGTGTAATTGATGGTCCAGTTCAGTTGTGTTGCTAAACATTTTGTGATTATTTTGCAATTTTTGTTCATTAGGGAACTGGGTGGAAGTCTCCAGAGGGCAACCATCTTTGTTTTTCTTCAATATTTGATTAAAGCAGTTCTCATGTCATAAGATGCAGTTCTCTTTTTGTTCAAGAGAGCAGGACATAGACAGATTACAAAGTGTTTTGTAGAAATTGGCTGGAAAGCTATCCATCCATCCGAGGGGCCTGGAGCTCTGGACACTGGCTTGCTGGCATGACTTGCAGCCCCTAGCCAAGGTGTGTTGAGGGAATCTCTGCTTGCCGTCCCTACCCCCAGCACCAGCTCTGAAGTTGCAATGGCCAAGAACTGCAGGTATGGGAGCTGCACTTTGGAGTTGGTGGGCATAGGCAGAGTGTACCATGCATAGGGTACACCATCCATCCTGTTTTTGCTGGGAGTGTCCCTTTTTTTAGTTCCCTGGAGAGTGTCCTGACTTAAAAAAAAAAAGAAACCTTAACAAAACAAAAAAACAGGCTAATTATCCTGTATGTTGCAAAGCAGGGACCTGAATTTTCAGGAGACAGCCCTTAAAACAGAGGGGCTGGCTATTTAAAGAGCCAGCAAGAGAGGCTGGAGGAGATGTGTGGGCGCTTTAAAGAGATTGTGTAAACCTGCTGTCGCCAGGAGCCCCCAGGACGATGGGCAAGGGGGTTAGACGGGTGATAATGGGTTTGGAGGCATCGCATAAAGGACGGGGGACGGGGCTCAGGAGGAAGGGGACAAGGCAGGTAAATCATGGAGGAGGACTGTGTGAGCTGGATTAACTCTTCTGGAGGCCAGGCCTATTAGATTATGTGGGACCCTCTAGGATCTGGGGTGGGTACAAAATTCATGGGTTCAGAATAGGGGCTGCAGGCTGGGCCAGAAGGCCGGGCTGTGAGATGGGCTGAGGGTTCTCTGGCTAGGAGTGCATGCTCTGTGTTAGAGCCTGAGATGAACGGTTGGGGTGCAGCAGGAGGGGGCTGCCGGCTGGGGCCCAGAGGTTTGGAATCTGGGAGGGGGCTCAGCCTGGCCCACTGCCAGGTGGGGGAAAAGGGACCCAGGACCCCAGGCAATTTAAAATGGCTTAGGAGCCCCCGACTCTTTTAAATTGCTCAGGCAGGTGGAATCCCCTCACTTGGTGGATGCTTTCCCCGGGCTTCATTCTTTCTGCTTGTGCCTTCCCTCAAAGGCCAGAGCCACAGCCTGCCCGAACCTCTGAGAGGAAGTGGAAAAGGTTAAGATGATGGGAGAAATAGGGTAAGGGTAGGAAGTTTGGGTGCCCCCCTTAACATAGGTGGTAATGGTTTAGAAGAGAGAGAATTCATTTTACAACATAGTTCTTTAGGAGGTTGTAGCTACCTGAAACTGATCAATTTTTTTTTTTTAAATATCCTGTGTTACTTTACTAATTGATGGGTGATACATTAAAAACCGGAAGAACTTGACCATACAACCTGTTTATTTCACTTTTCAATTAGAACTGGATGTCCAGCTAAGGGATTTCCATCAAGTGTTCGCATTTGTTTGGGGAGGGGTATTTGAACCATTAGGCTATAGCCCTTATCTCATTGTTTCCCACCCCCCCCTCCCTCCCCCCACCCAAAGAAAGAGCCAGCCTTTGCTTGTGGCTCCCAGCCCCTGCCATTTTACATGGGTGACCTGGTGCAGTCACTATAAAAAGCAGGCAGCTGGTGAAGACCTGCATGCAAAGGTGGGTTGGGGGGGATAGATGGGGGGCTGGGGTGTGTCTGGCTCGGGTAAACGGGATGGGGTAAGAGTGGGGTGGTGGTGGTGGTGGTGCCTGAATTTGTGGGAGGGAAGGACAGCAAGATGAGGACAAGGCAGGCACTTCTAGGCCATGTCTACACTAGCCAAAAACTTCAAAATGGCCATGCAAATGGCCAGTTCAAAGTTTACTAATGAAGCACTGGAATACATATTCAGCGCCTTATTAGCATGCGGGTGGCCGCAGCACTTCGAAATTGACGCAGCTCGTCCAGACGGGGGCTCCTTTTCGAAAGGACCCCGGCTATTTCGAAGTCCCCTTATTCCCATCTGCTCATAGGAATAAGGGGACTTCAAAGTAGCCAGGGTTCTTTCAAAAAGGAGCCGCATCTGGATGAGCCATGCGGCGGCGAGGCGCGTCAATTTCGAAGTGCCGCGGCCACCCGCATGCTAAGGCGCTGAATATGTATTCCAGTGCTTCATTAGTAAACTTCAAAATGGCCATTTGCATGGAAATTTCAAAGTTTTTGGGTAGTGCAGACATAGCCGTATAGAGCAATAACCACTTACACTCATCCCTCGTTAAACGAGTACTTTACTTATGGGTACTCACTCAAATGAGGGACACGTATACTTACCTTAGTTCATTCTGAGTGAACTCCCCCCACTAATGCGAGACTAATCCCCTCCCCGTGGCTCCAACCTGCCCTAGTCTGACCCCCACCCCACCAGCCCCACAGCCCTAACCTGCGGCAGCCTGACCTGCCCGCCCCCACTGGCCCTGCAGCAGCTTGACATCTGCCACCGGCCTTGTGGCCTCAACCTGAGGCAGCTTTAACCCCCATGCCAGCCCCACAGGCTGGCCCTGAGGCAGCCTGCCCCAAAGACCGGCCCTGCAGGAGCCTTAACCTTCTCTCTGGCCCTGTGGCAGTCTAAGCCCTGCACTCTGCCAGACTGCAGACCAGCCCCATGGCAGGCTGACCACCTGCAACAGCCCTGCAGACCAGCCCCACAGACCAGCCCCCCAGGCAGCCTGACTGCTATGCCAGCCCCACAGACCAGCCCCGCGGCAGCCTTAAACCCCTGCCGGCCCCACGGCCCCAACCTGCGGCAGCCTTAACCCTCCACACCCAGCCCCCCAGCCCTGCAGCAGCCTAACGTCCCCCCCCCCAACCAGCCCAGTAGACCTAACCTGCTACGGCCTGACACTGCCCCCCCCCCACTGGACCACACACCCAACCTTCAGCAGCCTGAAACCCCCCCCGCCCACCCGCCGCACGTATCCAACCCACCACCAGGTTTTAAACCTCCCTCCCACTCATGGCCCCAAGCTTCCCCCAGAATTTAACCTTTTCTGACCCCCAAACCCAAGGTTCACTTACCTTTCAAAACCAGCACCACCTGCTACCACTCTTTCACCCAGTTAGGAGCACTAGGAACCAATGAGAGACTTTTACCTGAATTTTAATGAGAATTTAGTGTCCCTCTTATGAGTTTTCGCCTGCAAGTAGAAAGTTGGGAACCAACTGTGCTCCTATAGTGAGGGATGAGTGTAATTGTAATGTTTACCTATTTTTGTTATACTAATGCAGCATATTGTTTAAATGGGTGCTCAGTCAACTTAATATTATTTTGAATGTTTGGACTACCTAGTTCTGACGGATTGCCATTGAACTCGCTTAACTCCAAGCAATTTTACCAGTGTCCTATATTTCACATAGGTAAATGTGGTCACCCTTACCATGCAGAGTGGCCTGGACATGTTGTCCACTTTGAGGAGCACAGCAGCACACATCCAGGGCAGGCAGGGATCCTACCTTAGCTCTGCTGCACCACTGATGAGGAGCTGCCCAAGATAAATGCCTCCCAGCTGGAGCCTACACTCTGCAGTTCCACCTGGATGCTAACCCCCTAACCTAGCCTGGAGAACCCTCCAGCACTCAAACACCCTTGCAGACCCACCTGCACTACAACCTTGTCCTGACACTTTCCCCTCCCAGACCCCACTCCTCCAGAAGGAGTTGCACCCCTTCTCCCACTCCAATCACTTGCCCTAGCCCTGAGCCCATTCCTGCACTCCACGCACCAGGGAAACCATGAAATCAAATAGCCCCAGGCCCAAAGGAGAGATAATCAGGCCCTAGACTGAATGGATGCACAACTGTTTCAGTCTGTTAAGCTCCCCTAAAAATCAATACAAGTTCTCTTTTGCCCATGCTCTGTATTTTCAGGTTATACTTTGGATGGTTAGGGTAGTTTATTTTTGAAAACTTTGTTATTAAAGGAGTATGTTTAGCAGAAGGAAACAAAGCAGTTGATAGTTCTAGATTTAAAAAGAATGATCAGGAAAAAGAAGAGGAGTAGAGGAAGGGGAAAGTCTTTCTTCAGCTACCAGTACAGATTGTACCTCTTAAAATTGGTATTCCTTGGTCGGGGAACATTGCTTGTCCGGCAGGACCAGGGATGTTCCTGGACCACAGCACCTGGCAAGAGGGCAAGCTGCGGCCTCTGTCCTCAGGCAGCTATAGGGGGCTGGAGCCAGCATCCCTGGCAGGCCCACGGTGGGACAGCTGTGCAAGCAAGAACCTGTGTCCCTCAGCAACCTGGGGGCGGGCAGCTGCACAGGGCTCAATCTGGTGTCCCCAGGCAGGCCTGCAGGGCCAGAGCTGGGGCAACCACGCGGGGCCAGAGCTGCATCCTGGGCAGCCCCATGAGGCCAGACTCTGATGGCAGTCCCAGGGGACCAGGGCAACTGTGCAGGGCTGGTGACACAGCCCTATGGAGCTAGAACAGCATCCCAGGCAGTCCCACATGGCCGCAGTTGTAGCCAGCTTCCCCCGGCAGTTCTGTGGAGCTGAGGCTGGGTCCAGAAGCAGACGGTTGGAGCTGGCTTCTCCACACAGCTCTGTGGGTCCGGAGCTGCATCCCTGGCAGCCTTGCAGGGACAGAATTGGAGACAGTGTCCCTCAGAAGCCCTAGCAGCATGAGTGGAAGCCCCAGCAGCAGCCAACGGCAGGGCACCCACATACCACTGGGAGGCTGAGCAGCCCAGTGGTGGGAGGAGCGGGGGAGAGAAGGGGTTGACTGATTGGGGGGCCAGTGAAGGGGAACGTCTGGCAAAATTCTATTGTCCAGCACCAGCCGAGTCCTGACCATGCTGAACCATGGAGGTACAACTTGTAGTAGTGGATGGGTCATGGTGTCACATGCCTCAGCTATAATTTCTGTCCTTCAAGCAGTGATAAAGTTTTTCTTTGGAAGTTTTATACTTCTTATAAAACCAGTCTATGGTTTTATTCTGCAGTCTAAAACTGCCTCCCAATTTACAAATGACGAGCCAATTAAGAGAGCTACATCTTACCTTGTAATCTGCCCTTAGAAAATTTGTATGTAGTTGGGAGTTTTTCCCGCATGCTGCAAAATTCATTTAGGCACAACTTTAAAAACAAGCTAGCACTATTTTTAAAAGGTTGGGAAACATTTAAACGTTATACTGTAATTTTAATATCATTGTACCTCTTCCTCTTCCATTAGGACATACCTGAAAATATTTATGCACAAATGTACAGTTATTCACAACTCTGTCTTCAGGACCAGAGACTTAATCAGATACAGGCCACACAGCTGAGCCAAGACACACAGAACAATCTGAAAGTTTTGCATTTTTTTATCACCTGTACAGAAGGCAAATATTGTGAAGCTACATTGATATTAATAATCCATAATATTCAAACTGAGTAGTTTTTACATAGTCTTTTCTAAAAAGGATTAATATGTTTTTACCATAGCTATTCCCAGATCCTGAGCATGAAGTTATCCTTAATATATGCCATGAAACACAGCAATATATAAAATTATATTTTAATTCATATATTATGAAGCTTATTTCATTACTGCAAGGCCTTAATGGAAAATGCTGATATGTAGGGAATCAGATATTTCATCATTAAAATAGTGAATGGAAAAGACACAAATTATAAATATTCAATAAAATGGTTATTTATGCAATGAAACCAGAGATGGCCATTCAAAACTGCTCTGTTATATAATGACCCCACGTACATTCAGTGTTTTCAAAGACAGTTGAAAGTGACTTCTAAAACTGTATCAAGTGGGAATTTCTCTGAGCTTAATAGCAGAGCATTATAGGCTGTGTCTACACTACAGACTTACTTTGAAGTTAACTTTGAAGTAAGGAGCTACTTTGAAGTAGCCTGCAGAGCATCCACCCACACTTTTCCTTATTTCAAAGTTAACTTCGAAGTGAGGGAGGCTAACTTCAAAGTCACTACTCCATTGCTGGGAATGGAGTAGTGCCCTACCTCGAAGTTTTACTTCGAAGTAGGATGTGTGTAGATGTTCTGCACTCACTACTTCAAAGTAAGGGGTCCATCAAGATGGTGCCCCCCTCCCCCTGGAGTACGGAGAAGCTCTGGCCAGCCAAGACAGGGCTCTATGTTTCTTGCTGATGCTTAACAGGAAGCAGCTCCCCAGCAACCCCTGCCAGGAAGCCGAGACCGTGCCACAAGTAGTTGGCAGCACGAGCTCCTACTTGGACTGCCCCGCTTGAAACACAACCCAGCGTCCGCACCCCCGGCCACCATGGCAGCATGCCAGGACCCCCCCACATGCTCCCTCAGGAGGCCCCAGACAACACCTCCAAGAGCTCACAGCAGCTGGGCAATGGGCGTGCCAGGAGTGGACCCTTCCGGACTGAGGCAGAGCCGAAAGACCTCACTCGGGTGGGGGGAGGGTGAGAGAAGGTCCTTCGGCAAACCAGCACCCTCCAGAGAAATGCGGAGGCCTTTGACCAGCTGGCCAGTGGGATCGCCACCCAAGGGCACCCCGATTGCACTAGCAGCAATGTGCGGATAAAGGTGAAGGAGCTGAGACAGGCATACGTCAAAGCCCAGGATGCTGCCAGCCAGTCGGGGCATGGGTGTGCCAGGAGCGGTACTACAAGCAGCGGCACAGGCTCCTGGGGCTGCGCGAGGTGGCCGCCCTGGAGCACCTCGTCGATGCTGCCGGTCCCTGTCCCCCATGGACACCAATGTGAAGTGGGCCCCTCCAGCACCACCAGTCCCCCGCATGGGGACCGGCCCACCAAGACCCAGGGCGACGATGAGGGCTTCAGCAATGGGACCCTCGTCATCGTCCTCCCCTCCAGGCCACACACCATCCACCCGTGCCTAGCCCTGGGAGGTTGCACCTGGTATGTATGAGGCAAACGGGATGTCACAAGGGCTGCCCCCCACCCCCCCGACACAGCCCCACAGCCCACGTGACTGGGGACAGTGGAGGGGGAGCAAACCTTAGGGCAGCTGGGATCCCATGGGGCTCACAGGCCATCAGGGGCCCCAGCTCCCCTGGGGTTGGGACCCAGCACCCCTGGGCCATCACCCAGGCCCCTTCTGTCTCCACAGGTCCATCGTCAGGCAGCCGCCACAGCCTTTTGGAGCAGGCCTCAGCCACCGGGGGCCAGGAGGCTGCCCCATTGCCCCAGCCTGCATCCCCCCCACCATCATGGCTGAGCCGCATAGAGACAATGTGGAAGGACGAGGAGGTGGCCGCCAACGGGGCGGTCATGTGGGAGATGACGGTGGTGCGCCAGGACTGGCTGGCAATGGAGCAGGACACATGGGTGTGGCTGGCCGGCAGTCTGGACACCGTGGCCCCAGGCCTTGGCTGCCTTCCTCACCCAACCTCCCACACCCTCGCCAGCCTGGTCCACAGCCGCCCCTCTGGCAGCCACCACCCGCCCCCGAAGGTGCCCACCTGTTGCAGTTGAAAGTTTTATTCTCTTTTACTCTCTTTATACTTTGAATTTTAGGCTTAAAAATGTAACAACGTAAAGTAGCACATTAACACATGTAACATTTTATTGATTTTATTGAATTAAGGTCTTTAATTGAATATATGTCTTTTTGTTTTAGAATTTAGTGAGTTTAGTAGGTAAAGAGACAGGGTTTTGGTATTATGTCTATATTAATAAGATTAGAGGGCTGTTGAAGGCTGAAGCCTTAATTGTTCGATTTACAATGCCTTTTACTCTGCTTTTCTCTGAGAGTCCTTGTATGAATTGTTTAGGTGTTAAAGTGGCATGTCTGTGTTGAGATATAGATGTGAAGGTTGTCCCCAGAGCCAGATGGCCAAGAAAGGAAGGGCAAAGCGTGGGCGAAGACAGATTTAACGGTGTCAGAGAAGGACCTTCAGTGCGCACCCCTGGTAAAGAAATGATTGGATTGGCAGATTGACAACTCTAAAGCATGGAGCAGG
Source organism: Carettochelys insculpta (assembly GCF_033958435.1). Taxonomy (NCBI): domain Eukaryota; kingdom Metazoa; phylum Chordata; order Testudines; family Carettochelyidae; genus Carettochelys; species Carettochelys insculpta. Next base: position 169,535,232 of record NC_134139.1, on the reverse strand, counting down.
CACCCTTAAAGACAATTGATTACAGGATGAGCCTTTCGGAGATGTTTTGAGAACGACTGCTATCAAAAAGATAACACACCAGTCACAGACTGACACAGCAACCCTCAACGGAGGAAAGGATTATAAAAGCAGGGTACTTTGCCATGGGACTTTGGGTTCATCTTGCCACCAACTCCAGGAGAGCATAGGATCACGACCAACAAGGCCCTGCTCCCTCTCTGTGATTGATCTAGCTGTCCACTAGATTGATCCAGGCTCTGGACTGGTAACTATAACATAATTTGGCAGGACTGTGTGCATCGTGTGTATGTGTGTGTGACTGCAAAGCATATGCTATTGTTGTATTCTCAGTAAATGCGGTGTACTGCCTTTTCCCCTATTAAAAGATCTCGTGTCCTTTGTTTAAAGCTTAACACACCACATGGCAGACTGGTTCTGGCCACCCCTATCAAGCTGGCTTGGTGACTCCTGGCCAGGCCGGGTGCACCTGGCTCAGCTCCAGTGGGCCCCCCTGCACCTCCACCACACTCCTAGCTCCCCATGGTCCTGGCCCTGTCACAGCCCCGGACAGGGCCCTGCAGCTGCAGCCATTGCGGGTCCCAGCCCTCCATGCCGCTGGGTGACTGAGCCTTCTCCCATCCCAGTGCCCCTCCAAAGTCAGTCTCCCCACACAGCCCCCCGCCTCCCCTCTGTGGACCATTCCCCCATGCATTGTAAATAGTATGTCGCAGTCTGTTTTGGTTTCCAATTACATTTATCCCCCAGTAAAGTTTTATGTTCCCACCCTAACTCCAAGTCCCTGGTGTGTGGTGGGAGAGTGGTGGTGGGGGGAGTGGGAGGGGGGCGTTTGGTGGGGGAGCGTGAGGGATGGGCAAGGGTGGGGGCCTGTGGTGCAAAGTGTGGCTGGGAGAGTCAGGGCAGGCCCTGCGTAAAGGCCTGGCACAAGGCCTCCCGGGCCCTGACCCCATCCCTCATGGCATGGGGCAATGGGCAACTGTTCCTACCCAGCCCGCTGGTCCACAGCCCAGCCCTGGATAAACAGCTCCCACCTGCCCTCCACAAGATTGTGGAGGCCACAGAAGCTAGCGATCACCAAGGAGACATTTGGAAGGATGACATCCAGCCTGGTGAGGAGGCTGCAAAACCTACCCTTCAGCCTTCCAAATGTCGACTCTATTGTGCCTCTGGTGTGGTTGAAGTGGCTGTTGAAGGTGTCCTGGGTTGGTGCGGTGTGTCCGGTATAGGGCCATGTGATCCACGGGTGCAGCAGGTACACGGCATCAGCCACGACGCAGGGGGCATCATGATGTCCCCGAGCAGAAGCTTCCGCAGGAGGACATACGTACCCTCCTACTTCTGGCATCCCAGCTACAAATCTGGAACACCCAGGTGTCATGGGTCCTGCCCGGCCACCCAACACACACGTCCAGGAAATGACCCCCTCACGTCCAACAAGGCCTGGAGTACTACCTACTGTTACACCTTCCTGTTAACATAGGTGTCCCCACTTTGGTCCAGAGCCCGGATCGCCACATACATACCGTCCAAGGCTCCGAAACAATTGGGGAAGCCCAGGTCCGCAAACCCAGCGAGGGCAGCAGCCAGATCGCCCGGGAGCACTGTGTTGATGGCTCAGATGACCTGCAGGGGAAAAGGAAGACACATCAATGAATGCCAAACCGGGAGGCCCCCAGTCTCTTTGCTCCCTTCCCGCCAGGGGCCCCCTACCCCTTGCCCAGCAGCCCCCTCCCCAGGGTGGGTCTATGGTGGGGGGGCAGACTTACCTCAATCAGCACCGCTCTGATGGTGACCTTGCCAACTCCAAATTGGTGGCCAACAGACCGGTGGCTGTCATGGGTGGCCAGCCTCCATAGTGCGATGGCCACCATCTTCTGCACTGGAAGTGCTAGCCGCATCTGTGTGTCCTAGTGCTGGAGGACTGGGGCAAGCCAGTGGCAGAGGTCCTCGAATGTCTGGCAGGTCATCCTGAAGTTTCTCAGCCACCGCTTGTTGGCCCAGTTCTCCAGCAGCAGCCAGTCCCACAACTCACTGCTGGTGGCAAAGGCCCACAAGCGTCAGATCGTGAGGGCCAGGGGAAGGGCAGCAGGGCCATGGCCAGGGCATGGAGGCTGGGTCCCATGTGGGTGACCCAGCTGCGCCACTGAAAGCCCAGCAGGCTGACCAGGGTGGAGAGGGGATCATCCTTGGGGACGGTGTGGCCAAGCATGTTCTCCAGCTCTTCTCCCCAGCACGTGCTCTGCTGCTGTGTGAAACCTGGCTGCCTTGAGCACGAGCAGGGTGGGGGTGTTGGGAGGGGCCCTTTAAAAGGGTTGGCTGGCTGCAAACCCAGAAGGGCTTGTCGGCCATGCGAACCCTCCTGCCTGCATCATTTCCTGGCCCCTTACTTTGAAGTGGGGGAGCTGACTTCAAAGTAAGAGAGGGACCTTTTTGTGTGGAGATGCTCTACTTTGAAGTTGCTTACTTCGAAATTCTATTTCCAAGTAAGCAACTTCAAAGTTATTTTGTAGTGTAGACGTGGCCATAGAAAAAGAGGACATGGTAGATAAATCCTCAATAACTATACAAGAAGAAAAAGTTACAGGGCTTGATCACAGTTGGCAATCTAAAGGAGGGCCGGAAACTATGGGTTGGAATCTATAGGACAATGAAGCTGGTGTTGTTGGTGCTTGATAATGGTAGGCTTTGTTTGTTAAATGAATTTGAAGAACATGGCCCATGAATGCTGCACTTAAGCAATTAGTATTATACCAATAACAAGCATACAGGATCTTTATAAGGGAAAAACACAATACACTGCACTTATTAAAAATACAATAGAAAAGCAGCTAGTATATACTTACACAGACACACACACACCTCCTGCCAGTGGATGTTTATAGTTGCAACTCCATCGCTTGCCTTAGCCTGGTGATCAATCAGGCTAAGTACAAGGGAAGGAACCAGGTTCTGTAGAATCAGACTGAGGCACCAGCAGTGTCTTGAAGAACCCAAAATCTGCCGCAAAGCAACTCCTTCCTATAGCATTGGGATAAGTAAGTTTCCCACTGTCATGCTGTAATCAATCAATATTTGATGAGTGAGTGTTTTCTTAAGTTACTCTTCTCAACCTTTATCTACTGTTTCATCCTGGTGGTTTCCAGCACAGCTTTCTTGTCCGAGTTGATAGGTGCCTGTCTCCTTTCAATGTCAGCAATCTGCTCTCTTCTTACATTTCGATGCAATCTTTGGTGCCTTCACCTCTGCCTCCATTACCTCCCTAGAATGTCTTTTCTGGTGATGGCCTTCATCCTTATCTCTTAACACTCACATTCCTTGTTTGCATAAAACAGGGTTGATTTCTTTGTTATACAAAAGCAATATGCACATTTGAACGAGCACATCAAGTTAACAATTTCAATAAGAACATTCTTTTACTTTTCATGACTATTTGTAAAAACAGCATAGTGGCCACAAGGGTCTATTTCTGTCTTGACATCAGAAAAATGTTACAAGCAATCTGCCTGATGCACCCTTACCAAACAATTTCTCACTCAAAACTGTTTATGAAACACACTCATAATCATAAAACACATTAATACACTTAGTATTTACACTATTACAATATTATTCTTTATCATAACTATTGAGCAGGGGATGGGTAGGAATATTGTTTTGGGTCATGGCTCACTAATCTGACCTAAGAATCTCTGGGTTCACCCTCCACACCAGACCACAGCTATGAAGAGCTATCGGAGCTCTTCTCTGGAGGAAGGTCACAGGACCTGCAGGAATTGTATGACTTCTGCAAACAGTGTAATAGTAGCACAGAATTTATTACACTTAGTAATGGAATTTACGGTCAAATATCTAGAGTGGTTACATACAGATTAATTCACTTTGATTAGTTATGTAAAACCACTATAGAGCACAAATATACCTAGGCTAACAACATCGTCACACTCCCTCCTCATGGACTCGAGGAGTTGAAAGACCAGCCTCACTCCGATGGTGATGAGATACGAGACAGTAGTAGATTAGAGGAAACCTTTAAGAAAATACTAGTACTAGTACGATAAATGATAAAGGAACATAAAAACCTGAAAAAAAGACTAGGCTTCCAGAGACAAAGCTGAACGCCTCAGTCGTGGGGTGTTATAGGTTGCCCTACGTCCCATAGCCCAATCTTTCAAGGCCAAATCTAGACTTGTGCATCCTAAGATTTTGAGGGCATGCATACCTGATTGGGGGAATGGAACTAACACCTGCCCCCTTTGAATAAGCATAAGATATCCCACTGTAACCACATAAATGCCCATTTTTGGAGTTTGTTAGAGGAGAGATGCCTCCTAATAAGCTTGGCATTCACTTCGCAATAAACAGGATGGTTAATCTGATGAGGCCATAACATCTTGGCACCACATAAGATTTAAAAAAAAAAAAAAAAAAAAAAAAAAGAGCTGTGAAGTAATTAAACTGAAGTCTGGGAATGCAGATGCACCTCTCCTTATCTATATCTGTCTGGAACTGTCCAGATGCCCACACCTACATAGCTCCAGCTAACGTCTTATGAAGTATGACCCCCGTAGGCCTCTTGCATTACTGCTAAAATGAAATAAAAGTGAAAGGTGAAGGAAATCGAAAATAATATATAATATACATTTAGGCTACAAGAATAAGATACAAAAATGTATATAGATACAGGGTTGCTAAGCAGTGGTTCTGTGCCCCTCAGAACAATGTGTTAATTTTTCTTGGGATGGAGTTTTTCTCCTTTTTGGAGGTCTCCCCAAAGGCCTCATCTAGGCACTCTTGTATTTTTTCCCAGGGGGTTCTTGGGCAGGCCTGATTTGTTGCGGCTTCCATGGTAGCACACCTTGCCACACCAGGCAAGCATATAGCGATCTGTTCTCATGGCACCACAAAGCATATTAGCAAATTTCCCAGGCTTTTGGTCACACAGCTGGAGTAGCTGCTCTTTCTCCGTGGATGAATCTACACTTGGAACTAACTTCAAACTTAACTTTGAAGTTAGGCTCTACATCAAAGTAGCCAGCAGCGAGTCTTCACACAGTTTCCCTTACTTCAAAGTAGGGAGCCCAGTTTCAAAGTCCTTACTCCATTCCTGGGAATGGAGTAGTGCCCTACTTTGAAGTGGGGTGTGTGTAGACGCTCTACTTCGAAGTAAGAAACTTTGAAGTTATTGTTGTAGTGTAGACACAGCCATTATCTGTTAGTCTTAGGAAGGTGATGTCTTCTTTGGCAACCTGCAGAAGCATGGAAATTTGCCTTTATTTTTTTGTTTTTTTAAACATGTCTTCTGACCCTTTACATTTGCTGTCAGAAGCTGGTAGGTGCTCTGTTCCCACCCCACAATGTGGTTTGCAGGCTCTGTGGGGGTTTCCCCCCATGTCTCTTTCCAACCAGCATTTCTTTTCATTATTCAGGACTCCCGCGCTGCCAGGTTTTTTGATAAATGAGTATAGCACACTGAGAGCAAACTACAAAGTGATCATTATATTCATAGACATCATGTAAAGCTTTTCACAGATTCAGTAGTAAACCTGCACAGTGTTCTTCTGGCCATATATTACTGTTATCCTAACAGCTGCTGCAGTACTATTTCCTCTTCTTTTTCAACATCTCGCTGTTTAGATTTCCCGATGATCCATTTTTTGGTTCTGTATTTGGAGAATTCTTGTCAAATGATCTAAAAAGCCATGGAGTCGATGTATATATCCAGTATGGATTAAGTATAAATGTAAGTGTACTTAGCCCCATGAGAAAGAAAATAAAATGTGGTAGTCCTAAATTTTCCATCACATTATTCCAGTTGGAAATACACACCCACCACATGTGATAAGTAAGGACCACACGGCAGTGTTGAACATGATAGTGTACCCACAGGTTTACCTTCCAAAAGAAGGTATTGGTACGGCCACTCTGGAAGAGACAACAACAAAGAAAGAGAAATGGGACTGCAGTTTCAAGATAAGACAGGCGATGTTCTCTATAGCTGAGGTAGATAGTTAGCTTTCCTGTTGTGTTTAGTGCAAGCTGCCATACAGATATGCTCTCATTCATTTTTTTTGAGTGCTAAGAGATGGTACATTTATATAACACCTTTTGCCAAGCAGAATTTTAAACCACATTGCAAGCCATGTGGATAGAGCATCTCTTCCTCCATCTGGTATGTGGTTGCACATATTCACACAAAGGCATATGTCATAATAGTACAGAAGGATAGTTTTGGCTAAAACTACCAAGATAAACCATGAATTTCTGACTTCTCTAGCATATACATGCACAGAAAAAAATCTCCATATTTAACGTCTCCTTAAAACTATCCCAGCAGGGCTGAAGTGATGTTGCTGTGGCTTGTGGCTGTAGTTCTAAAGAATCCCAATATTTTAGAATTAAAGATTAAACCACTAAGACCTACTGCTTGGCACTTATTATGGTTTGGGAAGCACGGCTGATTTCTTCTTGCTCTACCAGGATGGCAGATCTCAAAGCTGTTCTCCCTCTCTGCATGCAACCATTCTAACGTTACTGTGTTCAGGTTTTTTTTTTACTTCCTTTTTTTTAAGTTTTTAAGTAGTGTATTTTAATGGTGCTCTAATTAAGGATTCTCATCATCAGTCACTTCAAGTTTGAAAAAAACATTCCTCCTCAATCCCAAAACTTATCTCTCAGTTTGGAGGCTAATTTTTGCAGCATTTTTTAAGGGGAGACAATGAGAAATGTACAATGGAAACATCTAGTATTAATACTTAATACAGGAAACTCTTACCTTTGAAAGCAATGTAAAGATGCAGTTGAAAGGAGTGATCATCTCAAGTAGCAATCCTATCAGGAATAGATAGTGTCCAGACTTTATGTTAATTATCAGACCCAAAAGCGCACCAGAGGCAAAGAAATGGTGAACGAAGAGGATCATGTCCGAGTTCCCGAAAACAATAATAGACACAAGAAGAAATACATTATCAAATAACATGTGTCCTGAGGCTATGAAGCAATGAAACCAGCTCCAATTTTGCTGTGAATATACTTTGTCAGTTTGGAAAACTGGATCTATATGCAAGGCCCAAAAACCAGCTATCCAACACTGAACTCCAAACACCCCACGTACAATATCCATGCTCCAGATGCTCTTCTTTTCTGCTGACAAAGCACGATAACTGACACTGATCCATGAGGACAGCCAATGAGCTAGAAGAAACATTCCAAGGTAGATGAAAAACCCAGCTGCTAGTAACTTCAAACGGACTTCCCACAGAATATACTCCCAGTCAAATACGTCTCTGGATGTTGAGCCATCATTTGCAAGATTCATTTCTTTTATCATTCAAACTATTTGGAAAGAATCTGATGCTTCCAATCCACACACTGGTCTCTTTCAAGGCTATTGAACCTGGGCTGTTACACAGAGCACAAACCACCTGCAATTAAAGAGAGAGAGAGACTTGTAGAGAATGGCTGTGGTTTTGTGGTTATATGATCTTCCCATTTATAAAAGCACACTTGTTCCACCACAGTTGAGCGTTTTTTACTGTTTACACTGATATTTCCAAAGAGTTTTGAACTGACATTTAAAAAAATGGTCAAGGCTCATACTTGGCAAGGAAGACCTCAATTATGTTTATAAAACAGAAGATGGGGAAGACAGAGAGACTCCTTTTTTCCTGACATGCAGAAGTATTAATGCCAATAGATATTTCAATCACAAAACATTCACCTTTTATTTTGTAGTTATATAACAATGTAATACCTTTTCCCGGTCATTTTTCCTACTGGTATGTACTTCCTTCCTGTAACTTCCACATATGTAGAATACATGCTATTTTTTTATCTGCTCCAAGTCTTCCTTCCTAACTCCACCATGGCTGGTCCCAAGCCAAGATGAGAAAGGGGGAGGGATGGGGATAGGACTGGTGCCCCCACTCCATAAAACAATCCCAGCTACAGAAATATTGATGACAGTTCAACAGATTCCACTCCTGGGAGAAAAAGGGCGCTCATCTCAAGGGGTAAGATGTGCTGTAGTGAAAGCTGGAAGGAAGCTACATCCCTGACCACTCTTTTCTTAACCAGGAAAACCCTGATCATCGGAACATGGAACCTCAGAACAATGTATGAAATAGGAAGGACAGCACAGGTGGCTGCAGAAATGTGGCGGTATGACCTCACAGTGCTTGGTCTCAGTGACACCACATGGCTACAGTCAGGACAACTAGTACTGCAAACAAGAGAGATGCTGCTGTACTAAGGGCATGAAGATGACAGTGCTTCACACACAGAAGGGGTGGCACGTAGGTTATCAAAAGAAGTGCAGAAGGCATTGATTGGCTGGGGAGCCCCTGGACCAAGAATGATAAGAGCCTCATTCAAACTATAAAGAGGAAGACCAAAATGATCACCCAGTGCTACACACCAAAAAATGATCACAGTGAAGAAGCAAAAGACAACTTCTAGCATAGGCTGAAAGATGTACTTGACAAGCTACATGACAAAGTAGTGAACATCATGGCAGGAGACTTCACTGCCAAAACTGGAGTGGACAACACCAGCTAGCATGAGGTGAAGGGCACCCATGGATTGGGAGAGAGAAACGAAAATGGAGTAAGGTTTGCAGACGTCTGTGCCCTTAACAACCTTGTCATTGGAGGCAGTGTGTTCCCTCACAAAAGAATTCACAAAGCAACATGGATCTCTCCAGATCACTTTATAGAGAACCAGATCAACCACCTCTGTATATCAAAAAACTCAGAAGATCACAACATGATGTTCAAGTGAAGAGAGAAGCTGATGTAGCATCACATCACCATCTATTCATTTCCAAACTGAAACTGAAGCTGACGAAGAACATGCCAGAAACAGTAACTAGAAGACAGAGATACAACATCAGCCTGTTGAAAGATACAAAGATGCAGGATCAGTATCAACTTACATTGACCAATAAGTTCCAGGTCTTACTGTAGGATAAAGACATAAATCTACACACTTGGTGGCAAAGAGTGAAAGAAACAATAACAGCAACCTGCCAAGAAGTACCCCCAACAAAAGCAATGTTTCTGCTGAGTTACAATGTGTAGGATACAAGAGAGGAAACACAAGAAAGAGGTAGTTAACGCCAGCCCCACCAGAGCAAGAAAGGCAGCAGCACAGGAAGACTACACTAAAGTCAACAGAGAGGTGAAGAAGAACAAGCAGAAATTCATAGAGAATCTGGTGAAAGAAGCAGAAAATGCAAGTGGAAACACAAAAGATCACATAGAACTGGAAGGGACTTCAGGAGGTCATTAAGTCGAGTCCCCTGCCCTCTTGTCAGTACCAAGCACCATCTCAAACAGATTTTATTTTAAATCTATTGACCCCAAACCCATAAATGGCCTCCTCCAGGACTGAGCTCACAACCCTGGGTTTAGCTGGCCAGTTCTCACACTGAGCTATCCCTCCCTCCCCCATGAAACACCTGTAACACACTACAAAGAAGCTTTCAGGAAAAATGCAGCAGACTTGAATGACCAGTCAAAGACAAAGAGGAACAGGTGATAATAGGGATAGAGTAACAACTGAACCAATGGGCAGAACATTTCAAAGAGCTTCTCAACAGACCAGCCTCAGGAAATGCACCAGACATCCAAGCATCAGAAGTCAATCTTTCAGTAAAGAGAAGATCAGGAAGGCCATCTTGAAAGCAAAAAAACAGTAAAGCTACAGGCCCCGATGACATTCCTGCAGAAGCCCTCAAAGTGGACATAGATACCACAATAGAGATGCTGTTTCCCTGTCTGAGAAAATCTGGAAGATGAGGATATACCAACAGATTGGAAGGAAGGCTACCTCATCAAGATCCCAAACAAGGGCAGCTTAAGCAGCTGCCAGAACTATTGAGGAATCACACTTCTGTCAGTCCCAGGAAAGATCTTCAACAGAATCATCCTTGAAAGAATGAAAAACATAGTGGATGCAGAGCTGAGAGACTAGCAAGATGGCATTTGACACAATAAGTCATGCATTGATGAGATCACAACATTACAAATTATTCTGGAGCAATCTATAAAATGGAATTCACCATTTTACATCAATTTCATTGACTACAAGAGAGTCTTTGACAGCGTACACAGGAAAACCCTCTGGCAGCTTCTTTGGCATTGTAGGATGGAAATTTCTGAGGCAGGTTATGGTATTTTGCTAAAGATCCCCTATTCAAATCTTAGAGTCTGGAGCAGGCCTATAATCCTATAGCTCACAAACCCAGTTAGTATGAGTGGAAGGTTATCCCCGCTTGTCCCCCGCCATCTCACTCACAAGACCCAGGGAAGGTCATCCCAACTCATACAGGACCTTAGAGTTTGTAGGGAGGAACAGTTGCCTGAGCAACCACATTCCAAGAAGAGGGCATGCAAGTGAAAACCAGGATATAGCACCATCCCATTTGCAATCCCAGGCTGGTACTCAAAACAAATGTTTTATTTCTCTATGGTCTCACTGTCTCTTTTGCTTTAATCCACCAGTGCGGTGTGTAATAAACCCTCCTGCTTGCTTCATACACGGTGTCCAGACTTTGGTCCAAAAATTGGGGATCCAAGCTTGTGAACTGCATGGGAGCCAGAGACTGACGTCCAACAAGGGGTGAGTATGTTTACTTTACCACTTCTCTAGGTCAGGGTAGAAGTCTCTCTCTCTCCCTGCAGATATCTCTTGGTTCTGCTTTCTCAAATTTAAATTGGGAGGAACCTGGACATGTGTGATCCAAGCATAGCGTCAGAAGGGGGACAAGTACAAGAGGGCTGTATACTGTTTAAGCTAAGGGGTGTGTTATGGAGGGACTGGATAAACCACTAGGGATCAATTGAACCATACGTCAAGCCCAGGACTAACTAGGTACTCAAGGCACTAGGCAGTGTGAACTGGCGGTTCCACTTTCTCATTGCACATAATATTGCAAGTCCTGATGGAAGCTCCCTGACAGGCATGTGACGTATACACCTTTGAATAGTACAAGCCTCCATTAAAGCCAGCATTGTGTGCACTAGGACCACGGTATAAGCTGTATGCAGAAGTAAAGGGAAGACAAAAAGGGCGAAGATGTACATTCCCCAATCAAGGCTGACCCAAGACTGTGGGACTTGAGAACACTGTATCTGAGCGGGAAAGATATATCCCCAATCCGGTCAGCAAAGCTGTATACAGAAGTGGGAGACGTACATCCTCAGTCAGCAGTCAGGGCAAGAAATCCTTAGGGAGAGGTGAAAGTTGACTGCCAAGAATACTTAGAGTACAAATGTATGTGGATTCAGCAGGCAGCAGCTAAGAATGCAAGCTATGCCGCAGTCGGACCAGAAGAGGAATTGATTAAATGGTGGAGTAATCAGAAAAGTGAAAAAATAGGCAAGGCAGTAATAATATTATTGGACATCCTAAAGTTAAAGGAGAAAGAAATTAAAATCTTGAAAGATGAAAACAATGCTCTGAAAAGTAAATCCCCATCTCCGAGTGAGAAAATCAAACTGCAAGAATCACAACCTCTCTGCCAGAGGAAACACGAAAGTCACGGGAGAGGGAACTCTCAGGCAGTGCTTGCCCACCAACCACACTACCTCTTCACTACCCATGGGGAAGATTTGGGAACCTGAGCTGACCCTCTTCCCCTGTACCCAACCATATATGAGCCAGAACCAGTTCTAAATCCTGCCAGAAATGACAGTAAGGAGGCACAAGAAGATAGCAACAGTGGGGATTATGTACAGCGTATGGCGCCTATTTAAACACATACTAGGAGAATGAGAAATGTTTAGGAAGACAGCACAGCTGATTGGGGATTCCGCACAGAGATAGTAACCAGAGCAAAAGGATAGTTTGGCAGCAGCAGTTTTACTCACGTATGCTGCAAAAAGGAAGGCTTTCAGCACAAGCAGCCTGAGGAGGCATAAACCAAACAGCTGCAGGCTGATTCGGAAACAAGTAAACAAAGGCATGTGCATAAAAGAGAGAGACAGACAATGTGAAGGAGGAAATTCAAGCTAAGGTTTGCAACCAGCATGTATAATAATGTAGGGAAGATCCCTGTAAAGGGTGTAACTAACATTCAGTTTGCTGTAGTGGTCTGGACAGACACAAGGAGAGAAAGGAGTTGTGACTTTATGTTTTAAATATAGGAGATAAGTAAAATAAGTTCAGCAAACAGAACCCTAAATGGGCAGTGAAAAAAATAACAATCTCTGTACACTAATATTCCACATGAAGACGGATTACAAGTTATCAGGAATACCAGGCCTGATGTCACCACAGCCAATCTGGTGTCTGACCTCTGTAATTTTGTTCTCACCCACAATTATTTCCAATTTGGGGACAATTTATCCCTCCAAATTAGTGGAACTGCTATGGGCACCCACATGGCCCCACAATAAGCTAATATATTTATGGCTGACTTGGAACGATTCCTCAGCTCGCGTCCCCTATTATCCCTCCTCTACCTAAGATACACTGATGACATCTTTATGATTTGGACCCATGGTATAGAGAATCTAGAAGATTTCCACAGAGACTTTAACAATCTGCTCCCCACCATCAACTTATGCCTTGATTACTCCACACAAGAGATGCATTTCCTGGACACTGCAGTACAAATCAAGGATGGCCTGATCAGTACCCCACTGTACCAGAAACCCACTGATCGCTATACTTACCTACACACTTCTAGCTTCCATCCTGCACACACAACTAGATCCATTGTTTACAGTCAAGCCCTTAGGTACTATCGTATTAGCTCTGATCCTACTGACAGAGACCAAAAACTACAAGATCTTTCCCAAACATTCATAAACCTGAATCACCCGCCAGGAGAAATAAAAAAAACAAATTGACAGGGCCAGATGAATACCCAGAGACCAGCTACTCCAAGATAGGCCCAAAAAAGCCAAGAACAGAACACCACAGGTCATCACCTACAGCCCCCAACTCAAACCACTGCAACATAAGAACATAAGGGGACACCAAATGAAATTGATGGGTAGTAGGTTCAAAACTAATAAAAGGAAATTTTTCTTCACACAGCGCACAGTCAACCTGTGGAACTCCTTGCCCGAGGAGGCTGTGAAGGCCAGGACTCTATTAGGGTTTAAAAAAGAGCTTGATAAATTTTTGCAGGTTAGGTCCATAAATGGCTATTAGCCAGGGATAAAGTATGGTGCCCTAGCCTTCATAACAAGGGCAGGAGATGGATGGCAGGAGATAAATCACTTGATCATTGTCTTCTGTTCTCCTTCTCTGGGGCACCTGGCATTGGCCACCGTCGGCAGATGGGATGCTGGGCTTGATGGACCTTTGGTCTGACCCAGTATGGCCATTCTTATGTTCTTATGTTCTTATGTCCTGGGACTTTTCCTTGCAACAAAGCCCGCTGCCAGCTTTGTCCACATACCTATTCTGGAGATACCATTAACGGACCTAACCAGGTTAGTCACAGAATCACAGGCACATTCTCATGTTCCTCAACTAACATCATATATGCCATCATCATGTGCCAACAATGCCCAGATGCTTTGTATAATGGACAGACTTCAAACTGTCTTAGACAAAGAGTTAAGGGGCACAAAACAGACATCAAAACACTCCTGATCCACAAACCAGTTAGTCTACATTTTAATGGAGTGGGCCATTCTGTTAATGACTTAAGAGTCTGTGTCTTACTGAAGAAGAATTTTCACACTGCTTTGGAAAGAGAGGCTGCTGCACTCTCTTTCATATTCAAATGCAACACATTAACACATGGTTTGAACCGGGATGCAAATTTTCCTGGACACTATAGGGGCTCTTTTGCATTCTTGGCTTAATCTAATTCTTGACCTCCCCCGTCCCTCTACTCTCTGATTAGCTCACCTTGATTTTTTTTTTCTGATTTGTCAACCTTGATTACTATTTTTGGTTCTCTATGCCTTAAATATTGAGTCTGTTCTGTTCTGTCTATGGTCTGAAGAAGGAGGTCTGTCCCACGAAAGCTCACCTAATAAATTATTTTGTTAGTCTTTAAAGTGCTACTTTACTGCTTTTTTGTTTTGTAAGTTAACTTTGTAAAATGCTATAAAAATAATTCTTGGTTTCTTTGCAGCCATTCTAAAGGAAAAATGGGTCCTTTTTCCAGAGGAGTGTCAGTAAATAAGCCAGGAAAAGATAATCAAATTTAAATTTCTATAATTCAGTAAAACTTGCTGAGAGAAGATAAGGGGTTTCTATTGGAATTTAACTGTCCCAAATGTATAAAAGGGGAATGTAAACTATGTACAGCACTGTAAAATTAGTTAATATAGTGCAAAGTGTGTTAAAAAGTACACCATTAAAATGCGTAACCTTGTAATAAGGTGCAATGTGTATAATTTTCTCTTAATAAAAGTCTTTAAGCAATGTTAAAAATGGTAACTGGAAACTTCCCTCATGATAAAAGGGTCACTTTAAATAAGTCCAAAATTAGCACAACAGTAAAACCATAACAAACATGGTCTGCTGTATAAAAAAAGGATACTAAAAACATCACCTCATAATCTTGGATAACTAATCAGTAAAATAATTAATTCACCCTAAGCCATCTTAAAGGGTAAAAGCCATTAAAACCTTGCCTAACCACAGAACAAAATCCAAGTAAGTCTGGAATCAAGGCAATGCCCCTGTTTTACCCAAAGTCAGGAAATATATTAATAAAAGGAATAGTTTAAGATGTAATCAGCCACCCCCCAAAGGGGTAGAAAAATGCTCTTTTGTCTTTCAAAAGAAAATCAGAAGAAGCTAGCACAAGCAGCCTTGTGGTGCTCCAAGCAGCAAATTCTCTCCATTGTAAGCAAAGAAAAATCAAGCTCAGCTAGATGATAACAGCAACATAGATAAAGCAGTGTTTCAAGTTGGGGATTTAATAATGAGTCGCATTTATCCTGAGGTTAAAGGGATCCTAAAACCATGGTGGCAAGGTCTCATGAGGGTCTTGTTAACCACAAACAACTGTGCAAACTTGGGAGAAAAATGGGGATGTTTTGGAAGCACCCAAATCAATTGAAAGCGTGAGTCTACACTAGCTGGCTACTTCGAAGTAGCCAGCACAACATCTACACACGCCATGTGCCATTTCAACGTTGAAATCGACGTTAGGCAGCGAGATCTCGAAATCGCTATTCCCATCCGAAGATGGGAATAGCGCCCTACTTCGGTGTTCAACGTCGAAGTAGGGCGTGTGTAGACTATCCGCATCCTGCTACTTCGAAATAGCGTGATCCTCCATGGCAGCCATCAGCTGAGGGGTTGAGAAACGCTCTGTCCAGCCCCTGTGGGGCTCTATGATCACCGCGTGCAGCAGCCCTTAGCCCAGGGCTTCTGGCTGCTGCTGCTGCTGCAGCTGAGGTTCCATGCTGCGTGCACAGGGTCTGCAACCGGTTGTTGGCTCTGTGGATCTCATGCTGTGCAGGCCAAGTGTGTCTGGGAGGGGCACTTTAAGGGAGCAGCTTGGGGCTTTGCTGGCCCCTTATTTCAACAGGGAGCACTTGTGTGTGTGGACGCTCCGCATTTCCTTCCGGAGCGGCTCCTTTCGACGTTCTCCGTCACTACTTCAACGTTGAACGTTGATGGCACCAGCCCTGGAGGACGTGTAGACGATACGCGTCAAAGTAGCCTATTTCGATGTTCTTACTTCAAAATAGGCTACTTCAAAGTAGTGTGCTAGTGTAGACGTAGCAAAATGTTTAA
Source organism: Carettochelys insculpta (assembly GCF_033958435.1). Taxonomy (NCBI): domain Eukaryota; kingdom Metazoa; phylum Chordata; order Testudines; family Carettochelyidae; genus Carettochelys; species Carettochelys insculpta. Next base: position 169,519,500 of record NC_134139.1, on the reverse strand, counting down.
AGCAGAAACTGCAAAAACGAACAAGGTCTCTCCAGTCTCCCCAGGTACACAAGAAGGATTGAAAGATGACCATGAAGTCATTCCTGTAAAGACTTCTGCTACCCTGGGGCACCTGACGGATGGGGCAGAGAGTGTGCCATGTGAAAGAGAAGACTGGAACTGGGTCACTAACCCCCGCCACTGGGGTTGCTTCATTTTAATTGTTATACTAACAAAACACTTAGCTTCTGCAGAGCACAACCACTAACACTTACAAAGGTTTAGCCAGAGCTAAACGCCAACTTGTGGCTGGAACATGGTCCAGTAGATTATAAAAAGATCCACATAAAGTCATATACTGATACCCACATAAACAGGGAAATGTGTAACATCACCATTTCCGTAACGGCCAAATGCCCAGTCAATCACTGAGTGCCAGAAGTTATGGGACCCAATGGGAATACCTGGGAGGAGTCATGGCATGGCATTGGCCCTCCATTTAAAAGAAAGGATACTCTTGAATCCTGCTGCGGTCCCAAAAGGGGAACAGCAAACCCAGTCAATGCACCAGCCTCCAAATCTCCTACAGGGGGAAACAAATGTGCACTAACAGTGATGGGGAATACAAGGCGCTGGGCCACCCCTCATTCAAACATAATTACTTTGCATATTGTAATAACACTAAAAGAAACACACAGTCCTTGGTATTGGAGTTTGTGTCAGATGTTGTGGGGAAAAAGCCAAATACCCACATCAGGTCGTGCACCAACTATACTGACACGGTGCCTGTAGAAATAGGGCCTACAAACTCCCGCTGAGGTTTACCACTTAAGGCCCAAACAGAGGTAACCCCAGAGGCATGGCAACATTTGTTAAACAATGGCTGACACTGACATGCCCTCAACTGAAAACCACCAACCAAGTCCTGAAGGATATGATAGAACCCCCTGATTGCGTACCATGCCCTAAGCAAACCCCTGTCCCAGAACCGGGACTAGTAATGATAGGACCAGTATTACTGGTCCTCACCTCGGTGGTGTTCCACACCTATGGGGTCAAGGTGCATATTGCCCTAAAGGATATAGGTCAGCAATGTGCCAACACTACCACACTAACTAACCAAACTGGTGAACACCTAGTTCGGCAGAAACATGGCTTAGCAGATACCATTACAGGCTGGTTTGGTGCTGGGAACTCTGTCAGCCACACCTATGTCATAGCACAACAGGCTGAGGAAAGGGACCATATTGAATCAAGGCTGGCAGATGCAGCAATATCCAATGCCCATGGAGGATTAGAAATGAGCCAGGCCAACTGACTGATCCTGAATATGCTGAAGGATCTGTCAGATTCGGTGTCTTCCTCACTGGGTATACCAGATTACCTAGACCAAAGGGTGGTTGCCCTATTATTGAATGGCACTAAGGAAAAGGTACTGGAAAGGGTACTGTAACAGATCTTTTAGATGACTGGTTCCACCCAGCTCTTATGGAGGTGGTAAGTCCCCTTCTCCCCAGTACCCCACCATGGGAATGGGGACACAGGGTATCAATGAGAGTCCAACAGCCAATGTGGAGAGGGCACAGCATAATCTTCAGCCTCCTGGAATCCTTGGGCATCCCCCACTCACAGTGGGCTAGAATGGTAACTCCTGTAAGGAGGAAGGGCCATATTACTATACTAGAAGGCACTGCATTTTCCGAGGGCTCTGGAGGCACCTTGAACCCTAGTGAATGCTGCATCCATTCCAAAAGGGAGATTTTGTGTATATGCCCACATCACGTCTTGATGAATCTGTCTAGGTTTGAAGTGGTCATCACCAAGGACTGAATGCACACAGAGCTGATCCAATTGAACAGTAGCTACTGGCATTTGACTGCCCAGACTGACGACTCCATTGAATTCAATGGAAAGCCCTGCCCTTCCACATACCCATCTGTGTGCGTGACAGTCCCTCGCAGGGCAACCCTGACCGTTGACGGGATGTGGTTCCACCATACTCTGGCAATGATGAGTAACCTAACACAGGACTTGAGTGGCACAGTGGAAGTAAATACCAAGAGGAGGGTCTAGTGGTCCTGCAGGCAAAGATCGAGGGTGGCCAAAGGCACATCGGGATCAGCCGTCTGAGGTACACACAGTTAGGGAAACCATGGACCAGGCCAAAACCAATACTCTGAGGCACACAACCAGGCAGCAGAGGTCAAGACAATGATTATGGGCAGCGCCTTTGCTGGCAACAAAATCCCATGGGGATGGATTTGGTTGGTGTTCTGCCAAGTGATGTGGGAAGTGTCCATCCTGACATTCCTAGTAGTACTGGTGCTGTACCAGCACCTCCAGAACAAATTTAAAAACACTAAAATTGTTGCATTTAACCTGACGGGTTTGAGAATCCTGCAGTTAAGAGGAGGTACTGTAGGATGGAAATTTCTGGGGCAGGTTACGGTATTCTGCTAAAGACCTGCAATTTGAATCCTAGAGTCTGGTGAAGGCCTATAATCCTACAGTTCAGAAACCCAGTTAGCACGAATGGAAGGTTATCCCTGCTTGGGCCCCACCCCTCATCTCCCTCACAAGACCCAGGGAAGGTCATCCCAACTCAGACAGGGCCTTGGAGTTTGGAGGGAGGAACAGTTGCCCTGGCACCCACATTTCAAGAAGAGGCCATGCAAGTGAGATACAGGATATAGCACCAGCCCATTTGCAATCCCAGGCTGGTACTTAAACAAATGTGTTATTGCTCTATGCTCTTACTGTCTCTTTTGCTTTAACCTTCTAGATAAGCACCCCTGAATGTGCCCGTGTGAAGGTGTCATCATTAGAGATAAAATGTTCTATAAGCAATGGGCGGGGATACTATGTAACCTTTTTAGATTATTGGCTTATTGTGTTCATTTCGTCTTGCTGCTAGGATCTATTCAGGCTTGGGTAACATCCATGCCGTAGTTTACCCCCGCCCATCAATAATCTATATAATCAATTGTAACCTATTGTCTGGCACTGCTCCACTGAGTCCTGATGAGCGAAGTGACACTCCACCAGCACTGTAGGTAATAAACCCTCCAGCTTGCTTCATACAGTGTCCAGACTTCGTTCGAACAGGCATACCAATCAAGTTAGTCAGCCTCATTTAGAACACTTATGAAGGAATGAGCTGCAAAGTTTTACCACAGGGGGACAGTTCACAAGAAGCTTTGAAGTGAAGGCTGGAGTCCGACAAGGTGGCTTGTGGTCACCATTCCTTTCTCTCCTGGTGATAGACTGGGTCATGAAGATGACAACAGCAGGGAAAAGAAATGGGATCTAGTGGATACTGTGGACCCAGCTGGATGACCTTAGCTTTGCCAATGATCTGGCACTTCTGTCCTACAACCACTAACAGCTGCAAGAGAAGATGTCAGACCTGCTGGCTTAAACATCCACAAAAGAAAAACTAAGATCTTGAAAATCAACATCAATTGCGTTGAGCCAATTATACTAGGTGAGGTGTTTTAACTATGTATGCTGTGTCGCAGGTGTGCAGGTCTTACATGCACAAAGGGCAAAGAAAGACAGGAAACAGAGGTTAACAGTGGTCAAAACATGACTGTCCAAGGGGCCTTGTAAATAATGTCACTTATGCATAAAGAAATTAAACAAAAGTAAAGTGTGATAAGCTTGCAGCTGCAATTTTGCTTACCAAAATTTCTCTCAAAATATATCAAATTTATGGAGGGCCTAGTTCACACAGTTAGTAAGCCAATCATAAAGCAGGTGACACAAAGTAGAACGTAATGCACATATGTCAAGGCTGCACTCCAAAGCTGTGTCTACACTTGCACAAAAAATCAAAATAAGCTGCCCTTTTCGAAAGAGCAGGAGGAGCATCCACACGTGTAAAACCATTTTATGAAAGAAAATCGAAAGAATGGGGCGCAGACTTCAAAATCCAAGCCCCGATACCAGATCATGAAGATCGGCCCCTTTCGAAATACTAAATTGAAAGAGTACCTGTGTAGACACTCCACAGTCCGCTTTTTCAAGATATGGGTCCACCGTGGCACTGGTCAGCTGGAGCGCAGGGCCACTCCAGCCGGCAGCAGCTGGGCTCCATGGTCCCTGTGTTCGGCTGCCTTAAAACTGCATGCACACAGGAAACTCGTGGCAGGAAGCTGAGAGAGTGCTAGGAGCAGCCTCTGCATGTGCTCCAGCCCCAAGCTTCAGCACCACAGCATGGCCAGCAGCCAGCCCTTCCACGAGCCCCACAGCCCCCGCCGGGCTCCCAGGGCTCTCACGGGGAGGAAAAAAAAAAGGGCCCCCTCTTGGATGGAGCGGGAGCTGCGGAACCTCCTCGGCCTCTGGAGGCATGAGGGGGTCCTGCATGAGATGGGGGTCAAGTGGCACAATGCTGCTGCCTTCGCTTGCCTGGCGCAGGGCCTCCACACCAGGGGCCACCCAGACTGTACTGCGGAGCAGGTACGTGCCAAGGTAAAGGAGCTGCGGCAGGGCTATACTTGGGCCAGGAACCAGGCCAGGAGCTCCGGGGCAGCTCCAGACACGTGCCACTACTACCGGGAGCTCCGGGGCAGCCTGGGGCTCCAGGACAGCTCCCCATCCCCGTAATTCTTGGACACCTCGGCCGAGGACCTGCAGCAGGAGGAAGAGGAGGAAGAGCAGCCCAGACCCGGGACCCAAGAGGGCGAGGGGACCACAGAGTGGTCAAGAGAGGAGGGGGACCTCACCGTCGTCATCCCCTCTTGCTCCTCCAGCCGGACGACCGGGAGCTGGACTTCCCTGGATATCACCGAGGGACCCTCTGGTACATGCGGGGAGAGGCGCACACCTGCTCCACAGGATGGGGGTGACACAATGGCTAGTTGCCCTCACACAGGACCGGTGGTCCCGGACTGCAGAGAGGCCACCCCCCACATGGTACGTGGCACCCCGTGGTGGCCCACCACTGATGCCCAGCACCTGCCTTCAGTGGACAGCGCCCACAAGCTGCACAGAGGCGGTGGCCGGTCAGTGCTGGACAGCACCTGGGGCCTGCCTACCTCAGGCCAGGAAGGGCCACCTGCATGAGAGACCCTGGGATGCACTCCCAGGCCAGGAGGCCCAGCCCATGGGGGGTGGGTCGTTGCCCCTTAGGGGGTCAGTGTCCTTTGGAGGGGTGGGGGACCATTGGGTGGGCTGGGGGCGGGGGTGGCCACAGCCAGGTCCCCTCTGTCCAGGGCACATTACTGACATGCTGTCCTCCTCTCCACAGAGCCGCACTTCTGTGGGCCAGAAGAGCCCTGTGCCATCCCTCATCCCCGAGAGCCCCTCCGCAGCTCTCGGAGAGGCCTGGATGCCACCCCAGGCAGTGTGCCCTCGGGGCTGTGGACAGAGGGCCCCCTGCTGGGCCAAGGAGGACCCAGCCAGCCAGCCAGCGTCAGGCCGAGGGGGCTGAGCAGCGCCTGCGGCTCGCCCAGGCCAAGATGGACTGGCAGAGGGCAGCCTGGGAGAGGCTGTTGACTACAGTGGAGGGCATTGGCCACACCCTCCAGGACCATGGAGCCACTGTTGCCCGCCTCCTGCCCCCGCAAGCAGCTCCCCCTGCTGAGCCAGCACCCTCTGCCCCTTCTGAGCCTCCCCACCACCAAGCCTGCCCCCCTGCCCTGCCAAGCCTTCCCCCCCCCACCCCCACCGAGCCTGCACCCTCTGCCCCTACCAGGCCCACTCACTGGCATTATCTGCCGGCGCTACCCGCACCCTATGCTCCCTGCCAGGGACCCCGAACCCAGGAAGGCAGGAGCTCTAGGGGCTGACGGAGCTCATGGCCCACCACTCCTGCCCCAGAATGAGCACCCCGCCTCCCTCCAAGTTAGGTTCCCCCCGCCCCCCTCCAAGTTAGATTCCCACCTGCTGTACCTAATTAACGAGAATAGTGTAGTTAAATGTTTATTTTGTTGTTCACCACTCTGCGCTGTGCTCCTCAGGGGGATGGTGGGTGGTAGATGTGCGGGTGCGGTGCTCATGGGGGTGTGGGTGGTGGGGACGGTCAGTGGCAGATGTGCGTGGGATGTGGGTGTGCATGCAAGTCAGAGGTGGCAAAGGCCTGCCTGAGGGCCTCCCTGATGTGGTGTCCGTCCCGGTGTGCCTGGCAGATGGGGGCAGGGCCTGACTGCTCATAGGTGGCGCCAGCCGGAGGGCCTCCCTGGGGACATAGGTGTCTCCCTTTCCCTCCACAATGTTCTGGAAGATGCAACAGACACCCACCACCTGGGGCACGCTGAGGACCCTGACCTCCAGCTGCGTGTGGAGGCACCTTCACCACCCCTTTAGGTGCCCGAAGGCCCGCTCCACGACGTTGTGGGCGTGGCTGAGGCTCTAATTGAACGCCTCCCGGGTGGGGTCAAGGTGTCCTGTGTACGGCCTCATGAGCCACGGCTGCAGCGGGTGTGCCGCATCTGCCACCATGCGGAGTGGCATGGTGATGTCCTCTGCCACCAGGATCTCCCACTGGGGGATGAAGGTGCCGGTCCCCATGTACTGGCAGAGCAGGGAGTTCCAGAAGACCTGGGCATCGTGGGCACGGCCGGCCCAGCCCACATAGATGTCAGTGAACTGGCTCCTCACGTCCACCAGGGTCTGGAGCACCAACGAACGGTAGCCCTTCCTGTTGACGTACTGGCTGGCGCTGTGTGGCGGGGCACGGATGGGGATGTGTGCACCATCCAAACTGCTGATGCAGTTTGGAAAGCCCAGGTTCTGGAATCCGACAACGTTGTTGTCCAGATCCCCCAGGCAGACGATCCTATAGAGCAGCATCACATTGATGGCTCTGATGACCTGCGGGGGAGGGATGACATGTGCTCTAGTGTGGGTGTGGCGATCGATTCCCCCCGCCTCGCACCCATTCTGTCCCCATCCCATCCAATCTCCACCCTGTCCAGCCCCTGCCCCCACTCATCGAGCCCCTGACCCAACCAGCCCTTTGCAGCGGCGGGTTCCCCTTGCCCCAGCCCCCCACCCCGGCTCCACCTTACCTCCATAAGTACTGACCCGACGTTGGCATTGCCCATCCCAAACTGCTGTCCCATGGAGTGGTAGGCATCCGGGGTGACCAGCTTCCAGATGGCAATCGCAACTCGTTTCTCCAGCGTAAGGGCTGGCCGCATGCAGGTGTCATAGTGCCGGAGTGCAGGGGTGAGCCAGTGGCAGATCTCCTCAAAGGTCTGCCTCGACATGCAGAAGTTCCGCAGCCGCCTTTCCTCGCCCCACTCCCCTAGCACCATGCGCTCCCCCCAGTCGGTGCTGCTGGTGTGGGTCCAGAGGCGGCGGGGTACCCGGAGGGGGGTGCCCTGCGGTAGTCCAGGTGGGGGAGCCTCATGGCCCCAGGGGGACCACCCAGACACCCAATGAGATTGGGTGCAGAGCACCGCCAGCAGGGCATCCATAATGAGGGTGTCCTCCTGCAGGAACTGTCGCTGGGCCTCCATCATGGGCACGGGTGGGCTCTGCTGGGCTGGGAAAGGCTAGGCAGCACTCGGCTCGTGCAAAGGGGAGGGTGGAGGGCGGGGGTCTTTAAAGCGGGTGGCTGGCTGTGGCCCTCGAAGGGCTTTTTGGCCATGGGACCCCGTCCACCGCGTTTCCTGCCTCCCTTCTTTTGAAAGGGCGCTTGGAGCTGTGTGGACGCTCTCTTTTTCGAAAGACCTGCGGTGGCACTTCGAAAGGGCAGATCGAAATGCCGCTCTGATAATGGCGGTGGGTGCTCCCTTTCAACAGCCGCTATTTCAACTGCCGAACTTTGATTTTCACCCTTTCAGAAGGGTGCTCACGTGTAGACCCAGCTGAAGTGCAGAAGGCAGGGGCCCACAAGAGACCTTAAAATTACCTTGCCTCTATAGGCTTCTGTATGAAAGCTTCCTAAGGTCACAGATTCCCAGATTCCCTGGCCCTGGCAGACAGCTGTCACCACCCAAGTGAGAAAACTCCTCTTTACAAGCCAAGAAGACACACCTGGGACGTCTCTCTGTGGGGCATACCAAGCTCTTAACACTCCCTTAGGAGAGAATTTGAAAACCAAGAGAAAAGCGAACTGCTGTCTCTGACAGCTGACCTTTCAGTCTTAGGCATGCGTGCATACAGAACCCCCTTTAAGACACAGGAATTAAATCATTGCCTTAAAAGGGTGATTTATGAACTATAAATATGTATGATAAAGCATGCTTGGATGTGAGGTACTACAGAGCATGGAGCAACACAAAGAAAACAAACAAACAGATAGATTAAATCCCAAAGAATTACTTCCCTGGAATTCTGTTTCAAAGTTACAGTCAACTAGCCTGAGAAGTCCCACACTGTTAGCTGGTGGCCGGGTAATGTGCGGTGAGGTACCAACTATGCCCTTGTTACCATCCGAGTCTTTAACTGCTAGAGCGCTGGGCTCCTAGCACTCTCACCTATGGCCAGGTTGTGGTAACCAAATGGTTAAAGTTCTTTTGATTGTGCTGGCTGTGTTTCAGTGACAGAGAGTAACAGCAGTCAGGCTTAGATCTTAACTAGTTACAAGTTTATTAAGCTACAGTTATACGCATGCAGTTACAAAAGGCTATTGTCTACTTCTTATATGCTAGCAGTGTACGGCTACGTCTACACGTGAAGCCAACATCGAAATAGCTTATTTCGATGTAGCAACATCGAAATAGGCTATTTCGATGAATAACTTCTACACATCCTCCAGGGCTGGCAACGTCGATGTTCAACTTCGACGTTGCGCGGCACCACATCGAAATAGGCGCTGTGAGGGAACGTCTACACGCCAAAGTAGCACACATCGAAATAAGGGTGCCAGGCACAGCTGCAGACAGGATCACAGGGCGGACTCAACAGCAAGCCGCTCCCTTAAAGGGCCCTGCCCAGACACAGGTGCACTAAACAACACAAGATCCACAGAGCCGACAACTGGTTGCAGACCCTGTGCCTGCAGCATGGATCCCCAGCTGCTGCAGCAGCAGCCAGAAGCCCTGGGCTAAGGGCTGCTGCCCACGGTGACCATAGAGCCCCGCAGAGGCTGGAGAGAGAGCGTCTCTCAACCCCTCAGCTGATGGCCACCATGGAGGACCCGGCAATTTCGACGTTGCGGGATGCGGATCGACTACACGGTCCCTACTTCGACGTTGAATGTCGAAGTAGGGCGCTATTCCGATCCCCTCATGAGGTTAGCGACTTCGACGTCTCGCCGCCTAACGTCGAAGTTAACTTCGAAATAGCGCCCGACGCGTGTAGCCGCGACGGGCGCTATTTCGAAGTTAGTGCCGCTACTTCGAAGTAGCGTGCACGTGTAGACACAGCTTACAGGTGTTAACAGGTTACATTACAATTCAATACAACGACATCTATTCATAGAGCTCTAATTCTTTAACTGTGTACACCAAAAGGAGCCCTTAATGTGGGTACATCTTACCCTCCTTGCGTCTCTCGATACCAGCGTAGCCAAGCCAGGATCAGTCACTCAATTCCGCGGAAAGACGAATACGAGGTTGGGCATCCCCAGTTGCAGACCTTGGGAGGCAATCACCTGACCCGACCAGCAGGTAGTTGGTGATGATGCACTCAGAGTCAGAGTGCTGCTGGGCCCATCCTTATACCCCTTGGGTCACATATTCTCTTTCTTATCTATGGTGTCAGATCCTACTGGTCTGTCTTTTGTGATGCCAGTTTTTACAAGGACAATTCTTACTTAATTTGCACTTGTAAGACAGGAGATAAAGAATTTGGGAGTACAGGACATTCTTTTACAAGGGCGGAGATTTCTCTTCTGGGATAACTGTGTGGGTGCATCACTCCATTAATGCCAGCCAAGGGCAGTTCTCTGAGGCCCTTCGTTAACGGTTAGCCTGCTAGTCCTCTATCTGTGTTTTCAGTTCCTCAGGGTCACGATGAGCCAGCACACCTGGGCCCCTTTAGGAAGGCATCAAAGACTGTGCTGTTTAACTGCTGTTCAGTGCCCTGCGTGCTCTGAGGCACCTTAGAGGAGAGGCAAAAGCTGGTCTGCAGTGGGGAGATTTTGTCTGGCTACACACACCAAACCCAAATTAAAAAAATAACGTGGTCATGTCTGACTAAACATTTCCTTTCTACTTTACAAATCTGTATTCCCAAATTTCTTCTGAGGCCTGGACATTTACTGAAATCCTACAAACCCTGGCTCAGACTTAAACCCTCCTGCTTCTCTTCTCCGGCCACACAAAAGATTCTCCGAGCAGGTAACTGCTTCAAATCAAAAATCTTCTCTCTTCCCATTGGCCAGCAGCCAGGTGAGCCAACACAGAATCTACTATCCCTAGGTTTAGTCTTTTACAGGCATTCATTCCTGACAATACGTGTTAGTCTGTTTTGGAATATGTATACTGTATAATCTGATTTATAGGTATGTATTTGGCAGCTGTGATGCACCCTAACCTACCCTGCTACACCCGACCTTGATCACTTCAGGTGCAACTTCTTGAAATCCCAATAAGGGAACCTTACTGATGAGTCCCAATTGGAATGGAGTTTCAGATTCCTGAGAACTGGATGAAGTGTTCTGGATAAGTGGAGTGGAAAATGTCTCTGGTGGGAACAGTTGATTCACGGCATTCCAGCTCTGGGAGGGATGGGGAGGAGTGGGATAAGCGTGAAGCAACGGATTCACAGCACTCCTAAAGTGCTGGAAGAGAGTGAGTAGTAGGAAGTGTGGGGCTCCAGTGCCCTGGTGTGCGAGAGGCACGGGGGAGAGGGGACAGACAATTGTCCGCAGGGCCAGAGATAGAATCCCAGGGACATTTGGCCTGCTGTGGTGCAGGTAGGTGAAGAAGGTCCACTCTTGAGGCCCACTCTGCAGTTTGGTTTCACATTCCTGTTCTAAAAGGTTTGTTATTTCTGAAACTGACTAAGATTGTAGGACAGAGAGAAGCAGCTTCCCTATTGTCTCCTCCAGCAACAGAGTTGTTATTATTTTCTAGCTTGGGGGCATAGAGTTAAAACTTCCTCCATGTCATATTTTTAAAAGAATTTGAACTTTTTTTCATTTTTGTCTTGAAATATCCATGATCACAGATCCATTTGGACAGTGTTTTAGATTAGCTTGTTATGGCCATGGGACACATGACATCCTGTTAATATGGCCCAGAGAATATCTACTACAGTAAATTCTCAAAATATGCTATTTCAACCTGTGCTCAACTTGCGATACTGCAAGTCAAAATCCTGGGGTTCCCTGGAGCCGGCGGAAGCACAGCTCCTCTGCCAGTTCTCTGCTCCAGCCCCTAGCTCCCCGCAGCTGGGGGAAAGCCACTCCGCCACAGCTGTCTGCCCACCCGGATCCCCCAGCTGCTGAGCGAAGGAGAGACAGCTACTGTTTCAGGCTTCTCCCCAGATCTCCACCACTGTGGGAGCCAGGAAACTGATGAGCACTGGTCAGTTTCCTGGCTCCTGCACGCCCAGGGGAGGTGGGAGTCAGCTTGCCACCTGGTTCCCAGCTTCTCCAAACTGCGCGAAATTTGAGTTAGGCAAGGTTGCCCAGGAACACACCCCTCATGTAACTTGGGGGTGTACTGTAATTTTACCCAGTTTGTCTTGGAGCTCAGGAGAACCACAGGGATTGTTAGCAGCATAAATAAAAATATCCTACAGAGATGGTTTGTCTTCCTGCTCCAATAGTAAATCACACAGAGAGCATATCTTCAAAGTTATAATGACAAAAAAGGCTGCTTCTTTACATTCTCATTTGCACCAAAGCAAATCCACTAGTTTTATTTCCCGCTGCCTTGCAGCTTGGAACACCAAGAGATAAGAATGCTCATTTCGTAGCATTTTACATTCCTCTGCACAGATGGTTACAAGTAGGCAAAGCACAAGGATGTGGAGAAAAATCAGGCCATTAATGTCCATGTTTTTATACTGAGCTGAACAGAAAGCCTAAGAAACCTTCCCTGCTCAAGTCCCCATAAAAGAAAAAGACCTCTCTCTCCAGCAACATACAGCACTCTAAATACAGTAGCTCGCAGTGTGAAATTCCCTCCACTTGATGCAACAACAGCAACAGTTTCTCCAAGAAGTCTTTTCTCAGCATCTCCTCATAAGGTACCACAGGACTTCTTGTTGTTTTTGAAGATACAAACTCGGCTACTCTCTGATACTCTTCTCAGCATATAAACCAACCCTACAGTTAGTTAACGCTAACTCTCTTTCCTCCTCCTCCTCCTCCTCACAAGCAGGAACAGTACAATACACAGAAAAGATTTACAAAAGAATTACTACAGGAGGGGAAACAGCAAGTGCAGAGTCTCCTAGGCACACCCCAGACACTCCACAAAGTTCTTTAATTAAGCCCTTCTCCTCCCAACACACTTTGCACACAGCTGAGAGGGGTAGTAGCCCTGAAAGTCTGTAGCTTCATTAGAAACAAGCAGTTCTGTAGCACCTTAAACACTAACACATTTATTATTAGGTAATGAGCTTTCATGGGTCTTACTTTCTCCTGGCAGCCTCTGTCCTCTCTACCGCAGTGATCAGAGGGCTGCTCTTCCCACCTTCGGAACTGGCTGGAGCTGCAAGGAGAGACTGCAATGTTGCCCATTGCTTCATCCTGCCCCACCCTTTACTTCTACTTACCATAACCTATTGCTCAGGCCCTGGAAAAGGAGGGACAAGCGACAAATAACAGACTGATAGTGTGAGAACTGCCCTCTGATGTAAGTTGCTACCTAGGAAAGAGTGAACAAGCTCAGGAACATCTGCTGAAGCCATTGCCCCTTCACCCTGCCCTTTCCTGGCTGAGATCGTGCTGACTACTTTTTACTGGGGCTAAAAAAAGGGCAAGGGAGTGCCCTGGATCTAGCTGATGACTGGTCTGGGCAGGTTCAAGCAGTTGGAGGTGGTGGGGGCCGAGGTCTGGGAGCTGACAGCTTCTGTGGGCAAGGTGTGAGGAGAGCTCCGCTCCACACCCCTGGAAGGAACAGGGTCTTGGGAAGGAGGAATGCAGTCTGGGGCCCCAGCTTCAGTGCTGCCCAGCCATGGCACTGACCCTCCACCACAGCCCTCTGAGCCATGCGGCAGGGCACCCCTGCAGTGATTTAAAAGGCCTGGCACTCTGGCTGCCACAGAAGCAGCAGCAGAGGCTGGGAGGCACAGGCCCCTTTAAATAACTTTTTCTCCCCTTTTCCCCCTTGGCCGGCCAGTCGGGAGGCAGGGTTAGGCTAGGGGAAGGAAGGGGTAAAACGGGTGGTGGGGGAGCACTGGAGTGCAGCTCAGGGGTGAGTGAGCTGGAGCTGCCTGAATGTGGTGGAATGGTTTCACATTAGGCCCATTACAAATTACTGCTGGGCTTCTTTCCTCTTCTCATTAAGTCTTCTTTTCTATACACAGACTCAGTGCTTGTGAGGGGGAAGAAGTGCCTCTCAGAGGTGCCCAGAGATGGAGTGTAATTTTCCTACACAACTGTGTGGAGGGTCAAGCCAGGTCTGTGGTGTACTGTCACCAGGGACCCTCCTAGGTATTGAGCCAGCTCTTGTTGAAGCTGACTTCGCCTGGGAGACAGATTTAATAAATAATAGCACTTCCAATCTCTGACCACCAACACTCCAGCTACGTCTACACAATGGGGTTTTGTTGACAAAACCCGCGGAGTGTCTACGCATAAAATGCATTTTGTCCACACTCTGTCGACAAAACTCAGCACTTCTGCCAACAGCGTTCTGCCTCTCTGGGATGAAGAAAAATGTCTTTGCCAAGAGTTTCTGTTGACAAAAAAGCCATGTGGATGCGCCAGGGGGCATTCTGTCAACAGACAGGGCTTCCAGTTCACTAGACAGCCCTGTTTGCTGAGCTTACGGTTGGCCATTCTGTCAAGAGAGTGGCTGGGCCATCTGGCCACTTTCTGGCAACAGAGCAGTTCGCTCTTTTGATCTGCTTTTGTGTGTGGACATGATCTGTTGAAGAAGTTTTGCCGAAAGTTCTCTTCTGACAATAATGCCTGCTGACCGATCATTGTGGTGTAGACATAGCCTTCCTGTCCCAGATTTGCATGGAATAGTGCCAGAGTGGACAAAGGGGCATAACTATAGGTCTGGATGCATTAAAAATAAACGTGCAGGATTCTAATCTTCATCATCATCATCATCATCATCAACAACAACCACGGCCTCAGCACCCATTGGTGTCTGATGCCTCCCTCACTACTTCCTTCCATCTTTCCCTGTCCAGCAAGGAATGGCTCAGTTTCTCTAGACTAGCTCCGCACATTCTCTGTGGGGTCTGCCTCGCCTATTCAAATGGTTCATTATGCCGAATACCAGGACCTGGATTCTTTCTTCATTCTGCAGATATGCCTGAACAGCTGTAACGTCCATTGTATTACCTTCTGCGGCAGGTTCTCTTTCAGCTGTATCTTCCTATATAATTCCTCATTGGTGACCTTCTGTATCCATCCTATTCTCAGGATCTCTCTATAACAATGCCTCTGGACGCCAGTACCCTTCTCTCTGACTCTTTCAGTACCACCCTTGTCTCACAGCCCTACAACGTGCTGCTGAACACACAGGTTTCAAGAGGCTCAGCTTCAAGCCTAAACTCATCGCTTTGGCACCAGAGCTGCTGGGTGCGGACCCCGCGGGGCGAGGCCTGGGCCCAGCCGCTGCGCGTGTGGAGGCGGGAGCGGGAAGGGAAGCAGAGCCCCGCCCACAGCCGGCGGGACAGACGCACGTGAGCCCGGCCCAGCCAGGCGGTGTCACGCGTGTGCTGGCGGGATCGGGCCCGCGCTGGGGGTGTGCAGGGCCGGAGCGCCGCCCGAGCGGCCAGGTTGTGCCTCCGGGAGCCCCCCGGGGTGGGGGTGGGGGTGCGGCCGCGGCAGGCGGGTGGGAGGAGGGCGCTGGCGGGAAGCGGTGGGTGTCACAGGGCCGACGGGCCCGGAGGGTGTTTGCCGCAGCCCCCACAGCCTGCGGCGCTTCCACTTACCTCCGTTCCCGGCCGCCTCCCGCCCGGCCCCGCCGTGTCGCTCCGCCGGGTTCCGCTCGCTGCGAGCCGCTGCGCGGGCGGGGTCCAGGGCGGGGACAGCCCGTTCGTCTCCTTTCGCTTTCCCTTTGCGGTTCCCCGCCGCGTAACGCGCCCCCGGGGCGGCGCCTCGGCCTTTGGGTTTGTTTACATCTTACGTCGCTCTGAGGTTACGATTTAAGCGCTTATTTCCGCTCCCGGCGCTACGTCTGGAGCGTCCCCCGCCGGGCACCGGCCCCTTAACTGTTAGGGAATTGATCGTAGTGTCCAGCGGGTGTGACACGCGGATGACCCTGACCAGCGGTTTGCGGGCGCGCACTGTCTGGTGCCCGCTACGGAGGAAAAGGCCCCTTCTTCGGAGAGTCAAGTAGAGCTCTTCTTGCCAGGCATTGGTACGCAGGCTTTAGGCAGGTAGTGAATCCCAGCCCAGCCCCGGTTGAAAAGCTCAATCCAGCTTTTACATACAACATTTGGAACGTGGTCCATCTATGAGCCAGACTCTGAGACTGGATTATTCAGTCCCTGAGCAGTTCTGACTTGACACGAGGTTGCTGGGGATTTTATTTCATTGTTAAATACTGCCTCATGTACAGTATTTTATTTATTCCTAGAGTTGTATTACAACAAAATTTGGATCATTTTATTCACAATAAAAAGTGTCCTGGTCTTGTGACTTGCTTTCAAGGCAGGAGTTACAGGAGGGCAGCTTAGAATGCTGCACATTTTATAATGCTTCCAGACCTACAGTCATGCCCCTTTGTCCACTCTGGCACGGTCCTATGCAAATCTGGGACAGGGAGTGTTTGTGGTCAGACATAGGGAGTGCTGTTGATTAAATCAGTGAAGTCCACTGCAGCAAGGGCTGGCTCAATATCTAGGTGGGTTCCTTTTGACAATACAACCCAGAACTGGCTTGAATCCCAACCCAGTAAGGTTGGAAAGTTACACATCATCTCTGGGCACCTGTGAGAGGCACTACTTCCCCCTCACAAGCACTGAGTCTGTCTACATAAAAGAAAACTTTTAATAAAAAGGGGAAAGAATGCAGCATTCATTTGGGAATACACTACAGGCATGAGTTGAAGACATATGAGCACAATCCAAGCACCCAATCCAAAGGTGCATTGGACATTGTCCCTTTCCTCAGTTTCTCAACCAGCTCCGTGAAAGCCACAGTGTACTAGGAGATAAGGTCAAATTTATTTTAAGGTCAATTTTTTTGCACCCAATTTGGTTAAATATCCCAACCAAAGCCTGTCTCTGCTACACTCCCCAGAACTACTGAGATGGTTGAGGAGAGGTCCTGGCTGAAGGAGAGTTACTCCATGGAGTCCAGAACAGACAGTACAGAAATGTCATTTGCATATAAACCGATTCTCTGTTCATTCCTGTTTATAGTCATACTTAAAATGGCTAAGTGCTGACATATTTGCACTACCTGTGGAGCAAGAGGCAGATTAAAAAGAAGGGCTGAAAGGAGATGGCCCTGTTGTGTCCCTTTTTGTAGCAGAAATATTTATAAGTTTGTTAGTTGAGGGTGATGCAAGGGCAGAGTATAACACACTCACCCAGTTCAGAAATCTTGATCCCAATCTGATTTTTTTTAGGCTAGCCATTAGATAAGGCCATACAACCCTATGAAAGGAGACATAAGGCTATAGAGGGAATGTCTGACATCTCAGCCCGCTAGGTGAAGTGAGCAGTTTCTCTCATATTATCAGCAACCAACCTGATTTGCATGTGTAATTGATGGTGCAGTTCAGCTGCTAAAAATGTTGAGATTATTTTGCAATCTTTGTTCAATAGCATCTCCTTCCTCCCATACAAAACAAAAGGTCTCTTTCGAAGATGGGGTTTACTTTCGAAAGAGCCACATCTACACTGCTTTTCTTCTTTCAAAAGAAGCTCGTTCGAAAGAACATGCAAATGAGGCCTTTCAAAAGAAAAATGCAAGTGTAAACACAGCCTCAGTGTTTTCAAAGACAGTTTAAATTGACTTCTAAAACCATATCAAGTGGGAATTTCTCTGAGCTCAACAGCAGAGCATTATAGAAAAAGAGGACAAGGAAGATGGCATTGATGCTATTTAATGGTAGGCTTTGTTTGTTAAATGAGTTTGAAGAACACAGCCCATGAATGCTGCACTTTACAATTTAATGCAATACCAATAAGAAGCATACAGGATCTTTATAGGGCAAAAGGCAATACACTGCAATTATTAAGAATACAATAGAAAAGCAGCTAGTATATGCTTACACAGACACACATACTGCTTGTGGATATTTGCAGTTGCCAGACCATTGCTTTCCTTAGCCTGGTGACCAATCAGGCTAAGTACAAGGGAAGGAACCAGGTTCTGTTGATTCAGCTTGAGGGTCCAGTCAGTTTCAAGAAGAAGCCAAAATCTATGGCAAAGCAGCCCCTTCCTGTAGCATTGGGATAAATAAGTTTCACATCATCATGCTGTAATCAACTGATGTTTGATGAGTGCTTGTTTTCTTAAATTGCTCTTCTCGTCGTACATCTACTGTTTCACCCTACTGATTTCCAGCACAGCTCTCTTGTGCTAGTCCATAGGTGCCTGTCTCCTTTCAGAGTCAGCAATCTGCCTTCTTCTTACATCTCAGTGCTGTCTTTGGCACCTTCACCTCTGCCTCCATTACCTCCCTAGAACATCTGTTCTGGTGATGGTCTTCATCTTTATCTCTTAACACCCTCATTCACATAAAACAGGGTCAATTTTTTCTTATACAAAAGCAATATGCACATTTGAACATCTAGTTAACAATTTCAATAAGAACATTCTTTTACTTGTCATGACTATTTGTAAAAACAGAATAGTGGCCATAAGGGTCTATTTCTGTCTTGACATCAGAAAAATGTTACAAGCAATCTGCCTGGTGCACCCTTACCAAACAATTTCTCATTCAAAACTGGGTATGAAACACACTCATAATCATAAAACACATTAATACGTTTACTACTTACACTATTACAATATTATTCTTTATCATAACTATTGAGCAGGGGACGGGTAGGAATATTGTTTTGGATCATGGCTCACTAATCTGACCTAAGAATCTCTGGGTTCACCCTCCACACCAGACCACAGCTATGATGAGCTATCGGAGCTCTTCTCTGGAGGAAGGTCACAGGACCTGCAGGAATTGTATGACTTCTGCAAACAGTGTAATAGTAGCACAGAATTTATTACACTTAGTAATGGAATTTACAGTCAAATATCTAGAGTGGTTACATACAGATTAATTCACTTTGATTAGTTACATAAAACCAGTATACAGCACAAATATACCTAGGCTAACAACAGTCACACCCCCTCCTGATGGACTTGAGGAGTTGTCTCTGATGGTGATGAGACATGAGACAGTGTTAGATTAGAGGAAAGCTTTAAGAAAACACTAGTACTGGTAAAATAAATGAAAATGTACATAAATAACCAAAAAAAAGATTAGACTTCCAGAGAAATATATATATAGAGAGACAGAGCTGAACAACTCGGTCATGGGGTGTTCTAGGTTGCCCTAGCCCAACCTTTCAAGCTAGATCTAGAGTAAGATTTTGAGGGCATGCATACCTGATTGTGGAATGGCACTAACACCTCCCCTCCTTTGAATAAACATCACATATCTCATTGCAACCAGTGAAATGCCCATTTTTGAAAGTTGTTAGAGGCAAGACACCACCAAACAGCCTCAGTAACCTTGGCCTTCACTTTGCAATAAACAGGATGGTTGATCCAATGGGGTCATAACATCTTGGCACCACATAAGATTAAAAAAAAAAGTGCTGTGAACTAAATAACCTAAAGTTGGGGAATGCAGATGCACGCTTCCTTGTCTATATCTGTCTGGAACTGTCCTGACAGCCACACCTACCTAGTTCAAGCTAATGTCTTACAGAGTATTATCCTAGTAGGCTTTTTACATTACTTCTATAATGGAATAACAGTGAAAGGTGAAGGAAATAGCAAATAATATATAATATACATTTAGGCTACAAGAATAAGATATAAAAATAGGCTAACATATCTTTATAGGCCACATAACACATTGTATAAGATAAAATCGGATTTTTCTACTATTATATTATTCTTCATCATAACACATACATAACTTACAATAGTATCCTTCTACTATATTATGGTCAGATGCCTGGTTGGAGTGATTGGATATGCTTGGTAGAATATGAAGTACTAGCTAATAATAAACACTACAGTAATGAAGTCCATTTTTGATGACAGCAAAGATGGGGTCTTCTACACTTATTAGAAGAATGGTGTATCATAATTTACCAATATTTAGAGTTACACAAAAATTTTCCAGGGGATGGGAGCAACATACAAGTCTAAGTCTCGCAGTCAAGCTTGTGAAGTCAACAGCAGCCTTTCCTATGGGAGTTTGTGATGAGGCCCTGCTAAAGGGGTCTGTTAGCAAAACCTACCCATGCACTACACCTAGTCTGGGCCAACAGTCGCAACAAAGTCTTAGTAACATTTAGCAGGATTAATTTCTCATCCTTTAGAGATAAAGAAACCAAAAGAGAACTTTCCTCTGTATGAAGACCACTAGCATTTAGGCAAGATAGCTATGTATATCTGCATAATAGCAAGAAACCAGAACAAACAGTGTAAAAGTGGCAGATCAGATAAGGATTATATTTTTAGGGGGATTCTTATCAGGAGAATTTTCTTTATCCCTCTCCATCACATGTTCTGAGCCTCCCTCCTACCCCACTGCTCCTCCTCAAATAAAGCAAATGAATTTGATCCAGCTTCCTATACTACACTGTAGCCTACTCCGAGGTTAATTTAGTTATAGTATATGGTTTAGGTTAGACATTAAGAAGCCATAACAGTCTAGCTAACTGAGGCCTAGAAGGATCCACACATACCTGTCTTTACCGTCAGGAGTAACACAAGGGGCCTGCCTGTTAAATAGGGCATGAGGAGGCAGTTTGGGCTAAACGACTTTCCATATGTAGGTTTAAGGTCAGGATAGTAACGATGTGGTTCATATCAGTCTGTGCCATCTAAAAATATGTCTCAGATACCAAGATACGCCTAAACTTTCCCTCCACCTAAAGGAAGTAATATGAGATTGTCCGTTAGATTCAGGTGAAAGGCCCTTGGCGGGATTTTCCCCTCAAGCTTTTCTCGGAACATGCAGGATGGATGGAATAAGGTCATCAGAAACATTGGGGTCTCAGCAGGTGTTCAAGATTCGATGAGGTCAGACCCTAATTTAGTCAATATAAGGGGAAAAGGGTATAAAAATCCTTTTGGGGTGCAAAGAAGGTAGCGTAGAAGAACTCTCAATGCTGCGCTGTGTTAAGCTGTGCCAGACAAATCCGCTGTTGCAGAACTATATCTTCTTTTTGACTGTTTCACTATTTGACTTTTCAGAGGATGCATTTTTCACTGATGTATTTGGAATTTTCCAGTCAACTGCCCTGACAAGCCACTGAGTCGATTTGTATATCCAGTAGGGATTAAATATTAATGTAAGTGTACTTAATCCCATGAAAAACACGCAAAAATATGGAAGTCCCAGATTTTCCACCACGTTATTCCAACTGGAAATATACACCCACCACATGTGATACACAAGGACCATGCGACAGTGTAGTATGTGGACCATCACCCATTGGTTTGTCTTCCATAAAAGGTTTTTAGCATAGCCAATCCGTATGAGACAACAACAAAGAGAGACAAATCAGTTTACAGCTTCAAGATAAGATAGCTGGTGTTTTCTATAAATGAGATTCCTATTCATCTTTCCTGCTGTAGTAAGTGTAAACTGCCACACAGACACTCTCTCATCATTTTATGCTAGAATGCTAAGAGATTGCACATTTATATAGCACCTTTTGTCTAGCAGAATTCTAAACCACCCTGCAAAGCATGTGCATATCACATCACTCAGATTCATCCACCTATTGGATGGAGGAAGATATTCAAAACAAATCACATGTCACAACAGCATGGACTAGGAAGTTTTGGCCAACATCATCCAAGCAGACCAGGACCCTTTAACACCACTAGTATCTACGTGAGTAGATCTGAGATGATCCTGCCAGGGCTTGTGGCTGTTATTCTAAAGAGACAGGCTATTTTAGGATTGAAGTTTAAACCAGTAAGACATATTGTTTAAAATGAATTATGGTTTGGGAAACAGGGCTGATTTCTTCTGTCCCTACAAACATGGAAGATCTCTTCAAGTTTATTCTCCCTCTCTGCATCCATAGAATATACACAAACCCTTGGATATGTGAGCACACATGGACACCTTTGATCTCCAGCAGAAATATAATGGTCTGTGTTAAGATTGATGGAGCTGATCAGCCATTCTCATGTTACTATTTTTAGTCTTTAAAAATATCTTTTATAAGTAAGAGGTAAGGCACCTAATCTTTGATCCTGTGCACTAGAGCCTAACTAGTGAGTATATAAGAAATTCTTAAAATCGCTTTGTTTGTTGCTTTGCTGCAAAATGGTAAAAAATATTAAAGAAATGTTGGACAATATTTACTTACAGTTGGAATGTTACAATTAAGGAATCTAATGGCCAAATCACTTGAAGCTTGGAAGAAAAGTTTCTTTCTTGATCCCAGAACTAATTTGCCACCTTACAGGCCAATAGTAAATTCTTACCCTGAAAAGTATACGGCATGCACAGAATGAAGGAGCATTCATCTCAAGCAGCAGCCCCATCAGGGGTAGATAATGACCTGATTTTATGTTAGTCATCAAACCGAGAAGTCCACCAAAGGCAAATAAAGGATGAATAACTGCAAAAACATTGAAAACTCCGAAAAGAATATTAGAGGAAAAAGCAACCACATTTTCAAGCAAGAAGAATCCAGCAGCTATTAGGCAATGAAACCAGATCCACTTTTGCTGTGAATACACTTGGTCAGCTTGAAAAACTGGATCTATAAGCAAGGCCCACAACCCAGCTCCGCAACCCTGAACTGCAAACAGGGCACGTGTGATATCCATATTCCAGAAGACCTTCTGCTTTGCTGACAAAGTGCGATAACTGGCACAGATCCATGAGGAGAGGCAGTGAGCCAGAAAAAATGCACTTAGGTAGCTGAAAAAACCAACTGCTAGTAACTTCAAACGAACTTCCCATAGAACGTAGTCCCAGTCATAGACACCTCTGGGTGTTGCACCATCATTTGCAAGATTCATTTTTTCTTCTATATTTCAAAATATCTGGAAGACGTCTGAAGCTTCTCACCCAAACTTTAGTCTATTTTAAGAGTTCTGAATGGGTGCTCTTACACAGGGCAGTAACCCACCTGCAAAGAAAGAAAGAGACAGACTTGCAGTAAATGGCTATATTGGTACGTGGACATATGTGATCTCCCCATTTACTGAAGCTCACTGGTTTCACAGCAGGTTAGCATTTGGTATTGTTTTCACTGTTACTTCAGAGCAATATAGAGCTGACAAAATTGTTCAAGGCTGATAATTCACCTTCAAGGTCTCATCCACGTATAAAAAAGAAAATGAGAAGCAAGAAGAAAGAGGGTCACTCCCGATTCCCTTTCTTGCAGAAGTATTAATGCCAATGGATGTTACAATCACAACACATTCACCTTTCCTAGTTATGTAAAAATATAGCACCTTTTCCTAGTAATATTTCTGAATTTTTTCTCCTTTTCTGGTACTTCTACATATGGACACTACACATTATTTTTTTTTATCTTGTCCACTTTTCCTTTATAAATCATTCCTGAAGAAGTCCTTCTGGTTGAAGACTCTTGCTAATGCTACTGTCAACCATATTTAAGATAATCCTTTACCATCTTATAAGACAATATCATTCTATTGTGGAAGCCATCTTGTATAGAAGCCATTTCACACCCCTTACTTCTGCACGCACACAGGAGCCTGTCCTTTCCTTGACCTGTTTGGGAATGGCTGGGAGGATGAGCTCTATGGAATGCGTTAATGAACTGTTTGGAGTTGGGGATCCAGCTCCCTTGTACCTGTTTTTCCTTGCTGATAACGGTTTCTCTTTGGAAAGTGGTTTAGGATTCTCTAATTAATTGCCTCTGACACTGGGCTTATTTGTGTAAGGGTATAAAATACTAGAGTTAGCTGCATCAAGCAGCCTTGCTGGACCTGGTTTTACTAGTGTCCAGTTTGGCCCATCTTTTGCCCTATTGAATTCAATAAAGCTGAATGTTAGCCGCCTAAACTCAGAGAAGTCTTGTGCTTCAACACATCTGAACCTCGCTTTCAAATGTCCAAAGGTGCATTCTACCAGCATTTTGCACCTGCTCAGTCTGTGATTAAAGTTTTCCTTTCTGGGATCCAGGGCTCCTGTGCAGGGTTTCATCAGGCATGGAAGCAGAGGGTAAGGAGGGTTACCTAATATAACAGTGGGCATCTCTACGTCACCAATCTTGATTTTCCAATCAGGGAAAAAAGTCCCATCCAGGAGCTTTCGGTACAGTCCTGAATTTTGGAATATGTGTATGTCATCAACCCTCCCTGAACAGCCAATGTTGATGTCAGTTAAATGATCTTTGTGATCTACCAACCCCTGCATGACCACGGAGAAGTACCCCTTTTGATTTATATACTCTGAGGGCTGGTGAGCCACGGCCATGATGGGGATGTGCATGCCATCTATTGCCCCACCACAGTCAGGAAAGCGCTGGGCAGCAAAGCCATCCACTATGGCCTGTACATCTCCCAGGGTCACAGTCTTCCTGAGGAGATGCTGACAGATTGCATGGGCCACCTCCATCACCATGGACCCCACTGTAGATCTGCCCACCTGAACTGATTTGCCACTAACTGGTAACTGTTGGGGACTGCAAACTTCTAGAGTGTGATTGTCACTTGGTTCTGAATCATTAAAGCCTGCCTCATTTTTGTGTGGCTGCACTTCAGAGCGGGCACCAGCACATCACAAAGTTCCATAAAGGTGGGCTTGTGCATGCCAAAGTTCTGCACCCACTGCTGGTCATCCCAGGACTCCAAAACGATGTGGTCCGATCAGTGTGTGCTGGTCTCACGAGTCCGAAACAAATTCTCCCTATTGTCTCCCCCAGCAATACAGCTGTTAATTGTATAGACCAGAATTTTCAAGCCTGGCGACAGAAAGTTAATTAAAACTTCTTCCACATGATGTGTCTTAAAGAAGGTAAAAGTTTTCTTTTGGTTTTGTTTTAAAATATCCTGTTATCACAACTCCATTTTGCTGATGCATTACACTAGATTGGCCACCCCATGAAAAACTGCTGTGATAATTTGCTCTGACAAACTAGGTTTGCTCAGCAACATTTGCTAAAGCCACTGCCCTTCATCCTGCCCTTACTTGGCATCAGATTCTGCAGACCGCTTTTCACATGGGTTCAATAGGAAGAGGGGTGGCCAGGCTCTGAGCAAGAGGCAGAAACGGACTGTCTGGCATGGGGGGTTCAACCAGCAGCTAGAGGCAAAGTGATGATAGGGGCTGAAGGGCAAAACCAGGGATGGGAGGGGAGGGGACGGGACTGAAGCCCAGAGGTGAGGCACTGGCAGAGGGTGACCGGGTAAAACCCAAGCACAGGCAGGCACATAGAAGTTAACAGTTACCCCAGTGTGTGCAGAACCAAGGGGTGGGATGAGATGGAGTTGTTTGTCCTTCTCAGCGTGGGCTTCCATGGCCGAGTTCCGACAGACCCGGACCCCACAGCTCCTGTTCCGAAGGAAATGTGTTGCGGCGCTGCAGGCGGGTGACTTGGTTCCCTGAAATGTTTTACCAGCCACGTGCGCCGCGCACTGAGCACCAGGGGGTCGCCCCCTGACCACCCCCCAGAGCTGAGCCCAGGCCCAACGCCGCCCCCCAGTGGCTGTTGCTGTTGGCACCGCTGCTGCTGGGTGCGGACCCCGCGGGGGCGAGGCCTGGGCCCAGCCGCTGCGCGTGTGGAGGCGGGAGCGGGAAAGGAAGCAGAGCCCCGCCCACAGCCGGCGGGGCAGACGCACGTGGGCCCGGCCCAGCCAGGCGGTGTCACGCGTGTGCTGGCGGGATCGGGCCCGCGCTGGGGGTATGAAGGGCCGGAGCGCCGCCCGAGCGGCCAGGTTGTGCCTCCGGGAGACCCCGGGGTGGGGGCGCGGCCGCGGAGCCTGGGATGGGGGCGGGGTAGGTTAACTGGCGGCGGAGGGTGAGGCTGGTGGGAGGCGGCGGGTGTCACCACGCGATGCGCCCGGGGACGGGGAGGTTGCCGCAGCCTCCCGCAGCCTGTGTCGCTCCCACTTACCTTAGATCTGCCCCCGCCCCAGGGTGCTCATTCGCGGTCCGGCCTCCCGCCCAGCCCCGCTTTGCTGCCCCGCAGTCTCCTCTCGCTGCAGCGCGCGGCGCTGGCGGAGACAGCCCGTTCGTCTCCTTTCGCTTTCCCTTACAGTTCGCCGCCGCGTAAAACGCCCCCGGGAGCGGGTCGGGCTCTGGGGGGAAACGCGCGTTTGGTTCCAGGGAGAGCCGCGGTTCTGTGTGTCTTTCCGCTCCGCGTCCCCCGCCGGGCACCGGGCCCTTAACTGTTAGGGAATTAACTGCAGCGTCCTACGGGTGTGACACGGAGATGACCCCGACCAGCAGTTTCCACGCGCGCACTGTCTGGTGCCAGCTACGGAGGGAAACGCGCCTTCTGCGGGGAGTTAAAACAGGCTCTTCCTGCCAGGGATTAGCACACAGGTCCCAGCCAAGCCCTGGTTGAAAAGGTCAAACCAGCTTTTACATACAACATTTGGAACATGGTCCATCTATGAACCAGATTTTGAAACTCCTGTTCAGTCCCTGAGCAGTTCTTACTTGACACGAGATTGCTGGGGATTTCATTTGGTTGCTAAATTATGCAGCATGTATTTTATTTATTCCTAGTGCTGTATTAAAACAGTATGGCCATGTCTACACTAGCCCCAATCTTTGAAATGGCCTTGCAAGGCACTAAAATGCATATTCAGCGTCTCATTAGCATGCTGCCAGCCGCGGCTCTTCGAAATTGCCGCTCTTTGAAATTCCTAGAAGCCGATAGGAATAAGGGGATTTTGAAGTTCCTGGGGTGCTTTTGAAAAGGACCCCTATCTGGACGAGCTGCATGGCAGCAAAAACCTGCAATTTCAAAGAGCCGTGGCTGGCGGCATGCTAATTAGGCACTGAGTATGCATTTCAGCACCTCAGTAGTAATCTTAGAAATGGCTGTTTGCATGGCCATTTCGAAGATTTGGGCCAGTGTAGATGTAGCCTGTGTGGATAATTTTTATTCATTATGAAGAAGTTTCCTGGTCTTATGACTTCTTTGTAAGGTCATTAAGAACTACATTGGCTGTAGCTGGGAGAGACCTTTAAAGGGGTCCTATACTGAGTTCTGTGTAGCACAAGATGAACAATAGATTTGCAACTTGAATGGTAAGTAAACAAACGTGCAGGAGTTACAGGAGAGCAGACTGGAATCCTGCACATTTATTTATCATATATCCAGACGTGTAGTCATGCCCCTTCATCCATATTGGCTTTATCCCATGCAAATCTGGCACAGGAAGGCTACATCTACACTACAGCGATCTGTTGACAGAAGTTATTGTCAGAAGAGATCTTCCAGCAGAACTTCGGTTGACAGATCACGTCCACACACAAAAGTGGATCGAAAGAACAATCCTCTCTGTTGGCGGAGGGCGGCCAAACTGCCCAGCCACTCTCTGGACGGAATGGCCAGCCAGAAGCTCAGCAAACAGGGCTGCCTAATGAACCCGAAGCCTCCGCCCCACCGAGGATCTACACAGCTTTTTTTATCAACAGGAACTGTCGGGAAAGGCATTCTTCCTCATCCTGGAGAGGCAGAACGCTGTTGGTGGAAGTGTTGAGTTTGGCTACATACTGTTGACAAAATGCATTGTGTGTGTGGATGCCTTGCAGGTTTTGTCGAGAAAACCGAGTCATGTAGACGTAGCCGGAATGTTGGTGGTCAGAGATTGGAAGTGCTATTATTTATTAAATCCGTCTCCCAGGCAAAGTCAGCTTCAACAAGGGCTGGCTCAATGCCTAGGAGGGTCCCTGGTGACAGTACGCCACAGACCTGGCTTGAACCTCCACACAGTTGTGTAGGAAAATTACACTCCATCTCTGGGCACCTCTGAGAGGCACTTCTTCCCCCTCACAAACACTGAGTCTGTGTATAGAAAAGAAAACTTAATGACAAGAGGAAAGAAAGCAGTAATTTGTAATGGGCACAATGTGAAAACATTTGCCCACCCTCAGGCAGTGGCTCACTCACCCCTGAGCTGCACTGCAGTGCTCCCCACCACCCGTTTTGCCCCTCCCTTCCCCTAGCCTAACCCTGCCTTCAGACTGGCCAGCCAAGGGGGAGGAGAAAGTGGGAGGAAAAGTGGTTTAAAGGTGCCTGCACCTCCCAAACTCTACTGTGGCTTCTGTGGCAGCCAGAGTCCCGGGTCTTTTCAGTCACTACAGGAGTGCCCTGCTGCATGGCTCAGAGAGCTGTGAGGGAGGGTCACTGCCATGGTCTGGGAATCACTGAGGGCTGGGTGCCCAGGCTGCACACCTTCTGCCCAGGGTCCTGCCCTTTCCAAGGGTGCGGAGCTGAGCTTTCCTCACACCTTGCCCAGAGAAGTTGTCAGCTCCCTCCCGCGGCCCCGCCCCGCCTTCAACTTCCTGAACCTACCCAGGCCAGTCAGCTCTCATGCCCTGCTCAGATAGATCCAGGCCACCCTTTGCTCTCATTTGCCTGCTTGCCCGTTTTAGCCCCAGTAAAAAGTAGTTAGAATCTCAGTCAGGAAAGGGCAGGGTGAAGGGGCAATGGCTTCAGCAGATGTTCCTGACCATGTTCACTCTATCCTAGGTAGCAAATTACATCAGATAGCAGTTTCTCACACTACCAAAGCCCGTTATTTGTCGCTTGCCACTCCCCCTCCAGCTCTGGAGCAATAGTTAAGGGTAAGTACAAACAAAGGGCCAGGCAAGACAAAGGAATGGGTAACATTAGTTGGTGTGCAGAGGTCTCTCCTTGCAGCTCCAGCCCGTTCCAAAGGTGGCAACAGCAGCCCCCTGATCACTGCAGTAGGGAGGACAGAGGCTGCCAGGAGAAAGTAAGACCCATGAAAGCTCATTACCTAATAATAAACTTGTTAGTCTTTAAGGTGCTACAGGACTGCTTGTTTCTAATGAAGCTACAGACTGTCAGGGCTACTACCCCTCTCAGCCAGTTTGCAGTGTGCAAAGGGTGCTGGGAGAAGAAGGGTTAATTTAAGCACTCTGCTGAGTGTCTCTGGTGCACCTCGGAGACTGCACTCTTGCTGTTTCTCCTCCTGTAGTAATTCTTTTGTAAATCTTTTCTGTGTATTGTACTCTTCCTGCTTGTGAGGAGGAAGACGAAATGAGAAAATAATGTTAACTAACTTTTGGGTTGGCTTATATGCTGAGAAGAGACTTCTTGGAGAGCCTGCTGCTGTTGTTGCATCGGGTGGAGGGAATTTCACACTGCGATCCACTGTATTTACAGTGGATAGAGAGGTGTTTTGCTTTCTTTTCTTGTGGGGACTTGAGCAGGGAAGGTTTCTGACGCTTTCTGTTCACCTCAGTGTAAACAAGCAGACATTAGTGGCCTGATTTTCTCCACATCCTTGTGCTTTGCCCAGTTGTATTACATCTGTGCAGAGGAGTGTAAAATGCTGCCCAATGAGGATTCGTAACTCCTAGTGTTTCAAGGTGCAAGGCAGAAGAATATAAAACCAGTGGATTTGCTCTGGTGCAAATGAGAATAGAAAGAAGCAGTATTTGGGTTTTGTTTTTTTTTTTTCATTATAACTATGAAGGTATTCTCTCTTTGTTTGATTTATTATTGGAGAAGGGAGACAAAGTATCTCTGTAGGACATTTTTATTTATGCTGCTAATAATCCCCATGGTTCTTCTTCTGAGCTCCCAGACAAACTAGGCGAAATTACTGTAGACCCCCGAATGACGTGAAGGTTGCTTTCCTGGGCAACCTCGCCTAACTCAAATTTTGTGCAAGTTGGGGAAGCTGGGAAGCAGGACACAGACTGGCTCTCAGCTATCCTGGACTTGCAGGAGCCAGGAAACTCACCAGTGCTGGTCAGTTTCCTGGCTCCCACAGTGGCAGGAGCTGGGGAGGAGCTGCTCCCCCATTTGGGGGAAGCTGGGGAGAAGCCACAGTGGCGCTGCAGTCTGTCCCTTAGCTCCCCCAGGTGGGAGAAGCCAGGGAGAAGCCACAGTACCACAGTGGTCTGTCCTTTGGCTCCCCCCAGGTGGGGGAGCCGGATGGCCAGACAGCTGCAATAGAGCGGCTTCCTCCAGCTAGGGGAAGCTAGGGGCTGGAGCAGAGAACTGGAAGAGGAGCTGTGCTTCCTCCAGCCCCAGGGAACCCCAGGATCTTGACTCCCGGTAATGCAAATTAAGCATAAGTCAAAATCAGATACTTTGCAGATTTACTGTAGTATATATTCTCTGGGCCATATTAACAGGATATCATGTGTCTTATGGTCATAGCAATCTAATCTAAAACACTGTTAAAATGGATCTGTGATCATGGATATTTTAAGACAAAAATGAAAAAAAGTTCAGATTCTTTTAAAAATATGACGTGGAGGAAGTTTTAACTGTATGCCCCCAAGTTAAAAAATTATTAATAACTGTTGCTGGAGGAGACAGTAGGGAAGCTATTTCTCTGTGGTCTGCCATCTTAGTCAGTTTCAGAAATAACAGACCTTTCAGAACAGGGATGTGAAACCAAACTAGGGAGTGGTCCTTGAGAGTGGACCTCCTTCACCTAAGTCCACCACAGCAGCCCAAATGCTCCTGGGATTCCACCTCTGGCCCCACAGACAATTGTCTGTCCATTCTCCCCCTGTGCCTCTCGCACACTAGGGCACCGGAGCCCCACCCTTCCCACTCCCCACTCCCTTCCAGCACTTCAGGAGTGCTCCGAATCCACTGCTTCATGCTATTGTGTACGTGCAGAAATAAGAAATGTGAAATGGCTTCTATATAAGATGGCTTCCACACCACTCCTCCCCATCCCTCTCAGAGCTGGAATGCTGTGAATCAGCTGTTCCCACCTGAGACCTTTTCCACTCCACTTATGCAGAACACTTTGTCCAGTTTGTTCACAGTGTGTGAGAGCGTAGTATTAGCAAGATACATCAACCCACAGGACTTCTTGTGGAATGATTTATAAAGGCAAAGGGATACTTGGAGTAGATAAAGAAGAATACATAAACCCCCAATATGCATGATTTCAACTTGCACTGAACTTGCATTAATGCGAGTTAAGTGCAAGTTGAAATACCGCCCGCCCCCCCAGCTACCAGCTCCATCCCCTGACTCCCCCAACTGGGAGAAGCTATGCCTGGCTCCCCACCACTCTGGGAGCCAGGAAACTGACCAGTGCTGGTGTGCTGGTCAGTTTCCTGGCTCCCCCACCACTTGCGCAAAATTTGAGGTGCATGGTAGCACAACACTTGCATAACTCGGGGGTCTACTGTACTGTGTTTTCTACATGCATACAAGTTATAGGAACGGCAAGAAAACAGTGTGGAAAATGACCAGGGAGAGGTATTATATTGTTATATAACAAGGGAACAAAAGATGACTGTTTTGTGAAGGTAACATCCATCTGTATTAATAGTTCAGAAAGTAAGGAAAAAGGAAGTCTCTCTTCCTCATCTTTTGTTTTATATACATATTTGAGATCACCATTGCCAATTAGGAGACTTGACTGCTTTTTTTATGTCAGTTTTAAACCATTGGAAATATCAGTGGAAAAAATAACAATTTCTGAACTGTACACTAATCTCCTCTGTACACTAGTATTCCACACGAAGACGTATTACAAGCTATCAGGAATACCGTGCCTGATGTCACCACAGCCAATCTGGTGTCTGACCTCTGTAAATTTGTTCTCACCCACAAGTATTTCCAATTTGAGGACAATTTATACGTCCAGATTAGTGGAACTGCTATGTGCACCTGGATGGCCCCACAATATGCTGATATATTTATGGCTGACTTGGAACAATTCCTCAGCTCGCGTCCCCTATTACCTCTCTTCTACTTAAGATACATTGATGACATCTTTATGATTTGGACACAGGGTATAGAGACTCTGGAAGAATTCCACAGAGACTTTAACAATCTGCACCCACCATCAATTTATGCCTTGATTACTCCACACAAGAGATACATTTCCTGGACACTGTAGTACAAATCAAGGATCGCCTGATCAGTACCCCACTGTACCAGAAACCCACTGATCGCTATACTTACCTACATCCTTCTAGCTTCCATCCTGCACATGTGACTAGATCCATTGTTTACAGTCAAGCTTTTAGGTATAGTCGCATTTGCTCTGATCTTACTGACAGAGACCAAAAACTACAAGATCTTTCCCAAATATTCATAAACCTAAATCACCCACCAGCAGAAATAAAAAAACAAATTGACAGGGCCAGATGAATACCCAGAGACCAGCTACTTCAAGATAGGCCCAAAAAAGCTAAGAACAGAACACCACTGGTCATCACTGACAGCCCCCAACTCAGACCACTGCAATGAATTATTAAAGACCTACAACCTATCCTTAATCAGGATGCCACACTCCCGAAGGCCCTAGGTGACAGGCCTGTTCTTTCCTACAGACAACTTCCCAACCTTATGAGGATTCTCACCAACAGCCACAGTCTATACCACAGGAACACCAGTCCTGGGACTTTCCTTGCCACAAAGCCCGCTGCCAGCTTTGTCCACATGTCTTTTCTGGTGATACCATTACTGGACCTAACCAGGTTATTCACAGAATCATGGGCACATTCTCATGTTCCTCAACTAACATCATATATGCCATCATGTGCCAACAATGCCCAGATGTTTTGTATATTGGACAGCCTTCAAACTCTCTTAGACAAAGAGTTAAGGGGCACAAAACAGACATCAAAACACTCCTGATCCACAAACCTGTTAGTCGGCATTTTAATGGAGTGGGCTATTCTGTTAATGACTTAAGAGTTTGCGTGTTACTGAAGAGAAATTTTCACAATACCCTTCAAAGAGAGGCTGCTGAACTCTCTTTCATATTCAAATTCGACACATTAACATGTTGTTTGAACCGAGATTGGAATTTTCTGGGTCACTATAGGGGCTCCTTTGCATACTTGGCTTAGTCTAATTCTTGACACCCCCCCCCTTCTGCCCCTCTACTCTCTGATTTGCTCACCTTGATAATTTTTTTTCTGATTTGTCCACCTTGATTACTGATTCTATGTGCTTTAAATATTGAGTCTGTTCTGGTCTGGCTATGGTCTGAAGAAGTGGGTCTGTTCCATGAAAGCTCACCTAATAAATTATTTTGTTAGTCTTTAAAGTGCTACTTGACTGCTTTTTTGTTTTAAACTGTAGTGAAACTTGTTAGCTTTCATAAATGGGGAGGTCATATATGGGCCCAGAAGCACAGACATTCTCTACAATTCTTTTTCTTTTTTTTAATTTTAAATCGCAGGTGGATTTATAACGGCAAAAGTAGATTTCTGCTCTGTGTAACAGCCCAGGCTCAGTAGCCTTAAAAGAGACCAATGTGAGGGTGAGAAGCATCAGATTCCCTCCAAATATTTTGAATTGTAGAAGAAATGAATCTTGCAAATGATGGTACAACATCCAGAGACATATTTGACTGGGACTATGTTCTGTGGCAAGTTCATTTGAAGTTACTAGCTGCTGGTTTTTTAACCTATCTGGGAATATCTCTTCTAGCTCACTGGCTGTCATCATGGATCAGTACCAGTTATTGTGCTTTACCAGCAAAGGAGAAGATCTACTGGAGCATGGCTATCACGCATGGCGTGTTTGGAGTTCAGTTGTACAGCTGGGTTATGGGCCTTACTCATAGATCCAGTTTTCCAAACTGACAAAGTGTATTCCCAGCAAAAGTGGAGCTGGTTTCATTGTTTATTAGCCTCTGGCTTCATGTTACTTGAAATTGTATGTCTTCTTATGTCTAGAGTTGTTTTCAGGACATTTAATGTGTTCTTGGTAGTTCATCATTTATTTGCCTGTGGTGGTCTTCTTGGTGTAATAATTAACATAACGTCTGGACACTATTTACTGATGGTGGGATTGCTACTTGAGATGATCACTCCTTCATCCTGCATCAGTAAGGTGCTTTCAATGGTAAGAACTTGCTGTATTAAGTATTGGTGATATTTCAATTATACATTTTACATTGTTTCCACCTCAAAAAAAAACCTGCAAAGAAATATTGGCCTCCAAATTGGGAGAATAGCTGCAGGATCAAGGGACAATGGTGTTTTTATTTTCAAACATGCAGTGAATGACCATGAGAATCCTCAGTTATAGCATCCTTATATAGAAATATAGAAAAATTATTTACCTTTTCCCATGATACAAGAACTAGGGGACACCAAATGAAATTGATGGGTAGTAGGTTCAAAACTAATAAAAGGAAATTTTTCTTCACACAGCACACAGTCAACTTGTGGAACTCCTTGCCAGAGGAGGCTGTGAATGTCAGGACTCTATTAGGGTGTAAAAAAGAGCTCGATAAATTTTTGCAGGTTAGGTCCATAAATGGCTATTAGCCAGGGGTAAAGTATGGTGCCCTGGCCTTCAGTACAAGGGCAGGAGATGGATGGCAGGAGATAAATCACTTGATCATTGTCTTCTGTTCTCCTTCTCTGGGGCACCTGGCATTGGCCACTGTCGGCAGACGGGATACTGGGCTGGATGGACCTTTGGTCTGACCCAGTATGGCCATTCTTATGTTCTTATCCTTAAAATACTTAAATATTGTCCAATTGTTTTCAAATTTTGTATCCCTCTTGTAGCAAAGAAACAAGAAGAAAAAGGTAAGAAAAAGAGTTCACAGACTCACTCCTATGCAGGATCAAAGATTAGGTGATGAAACTGTATTTTTAAAAGATTTTTTTTAATACTGAAAATAACAACATGTGAATGGCTGATCAGCTTCCACAAGTTTAATGTAGACTATTACATTTCATCAGGAGAGTAAAGATGTGTACACATCTTGAGTGTTTATGTACAGCCTTTGAATGCAGAGAGGGAGTACAGCATTGAGGAGATCTGCCATCCTTGAAGGACTTGAAAAAATCAGTTGTTTGTCCCAAACCATAATCAGTTCCAAGAAATCAGTTTTTAGTGGTTTAACTTTAAATTCTTTAAGAGCTGATGTCTTTCAAACGACAGCCACAAACCCTGGCAGGATCATCTCAGCCCATCTGTCGTGCTTTTCAGGAGACCTTAAATGTGGAGGTCCTGTCTGTGCGTGTGTATGATAGAGCAGTAAGAGAGCCATGGTTTGCCTTGTTATTGCTGCCCAAAACTTCCAGGACTCTGCTAATGCCTCTGTATTTTTTGACATATGTTTTTTTTTTTCTGACTGTGCAGCCACATGCTGGATGGAGGAAGTGATGCTGAATGCACAGGGCTTGCAAAGTTGTTTAAAATTCTGCTTGTCAAAAGTTTCTGTGTAAATGTGCCATCTTTTCGCACTCAAGAAAAATGTTCGAGAGCATGTCTGTATGACAGCTTACACTAAACACAACAGGAAAGCTAAATATCTACCTCAGCTATAGCAAACACCTCCTGTCTTGTCTTGAAGCTGCAGTCTCATTTCTCTTTCCGTGTTATCTGTTACAGACTGGCTGTGCTAATACCCTTTTTTGGAAGCAAATTAATGGGTACGTGTTCATATTCAACACTGCCTCCTGGTCCTTACTTACCACATGTGGTGGGTGTGTATTTCCAACTGGAAAGATGTGGTGGAAAATTTGGGACTTCCACATTTTATAATCTTTTTCATGGGGCTAGTTACACTTACTTTTATACTTAATCCATATTGGCTGTACGAATCAACTCTGCAGCTTCTTGATCCAGTTGACATGAACTCCCCAATTACAGCAGTGCAAAATGGATCCTCTGGAAATCTAAACAGTGAGAGCTTCCAAAAGAAGAATATATAGTGCTGCAACACTGCTAGGGTCATATAAAATATGACCAGAGAAACATGGTGCAGGTTTGCTACTGAATCTGTGAAAATACATCCAAAATGCCTATGAATATATTGACCACTACCAGTGCACTATACTCATTTGTCAGATTATTTTGAAATAACAAGTACGTGAATAAAAAATTAGTCATGGCTCTGCAGCATCGGCCACTGCAAGCAATGTGCGCTGCAAGGGCAGTTCGCAGTCTCACTGGCTGCTCATCCGTGTAGGGGGTTGCAGAGACCTGGCAGCTGTTTCTGGGAAACACAGTAAGCACGGCCAGCATCCCAAATTCCCTCCTGTACCTCATCCCCAGTGCCCCAGCCCAGAGACCCCTGCCATACTCATGTTCCCTCCTGGAGCCTGGACACTCTTGCTTCCTGCCCCCAAGCCCATCACCACCACCACACATACCAGCCCTTGGCCCCAAGCTAGTCCCTTGTTGCCCAGTGTACTCTGAGATTGGTCATATGTTTCTGAATCAACACTGTGCTGTTTCCCAAAATTAATGATGGACTCCTTTCCACCTTTTATAAAAAGGTTATTTTTCTATATACAGACTCAGTGCTTGTGAAAAGGGGAAGTATTTCTTGTCAGAGGTGCCCAGAAGTGGTGTGTCATTTCCCCATCCTATTGGGTGGGGGCTTGAGCCATTTCTGTGTTGTATTGACAAAAGAATCCCTTAGAAATATTGAAGTCAGCCCTTTTTGCTCTTGACTTCACCTGGCAGAGGGCCTTACTAAAAAGGGGGGAGGGATAGCTCAGTAGTTTGAGCATTGGCCTGCTAAAGCCCCCGTTGTAAGTTCAATCCTTGAGGAGGCCATTAAGGAATTGGGGCAAATATCCAGCAGGGATGGGGCTTGGTCCTGCCAAGAGAGCAGGGGGCTGAACTAGATGACCTCCAGGGATCCCTTCCAGTTTTGGGGGATGTGTATTCTCTGGGCACAATCACTTCCTGTCCCAGGCTTGTATGTGGTTGCAGCAACATGGACAAATAGGCACTGAAATACACATAGCTGGGCTGTCAGTAAGCATTCCCTATTCCAGATAGCCCTACTACTTGCACATGCTTGTTTATTTACCATGTGCAGGTTGCAATTATATTACACATCTCATGTGCAGGCAAAAACTGGAATAGAAGCCTATGAAAGGCTTCCAAGATCCATCTATGATTCTTGATAACCTTGCAAGTATGCTTGTGTACAAAAAATTACAGCATAATCTATATTTATTCTGTCTGGTTAATAGGTAGATCCCATTCTGAATGTTATGCAGCTTGAAGTTCCAGCCTGGCACCCTTAGGTCCTGGCCAGTACTGAACTTCCACTGCTTACTGGGCTCTTAGAAGTCATTTAGGAGTAATATAGAGCTAAATAACAGCACAGGGCTAGGAGTCATGGCTGTAAACAAACTTTATGGAGCCAGGAGAAACGTGGCAATACCCATGATAAGTGGTCATACATCTAACTAAAATCATGCTGCATTACAGATGTTGCCAGATGAGAAAGTACCATGATTCTCTGGTCCAGCAACATCCATGGTCCAGCATGACTATGGACATTGCTGGATCAGATTCATGGAGTCCTGAGAGTTGAGGGCTGGCAGACAGGAATGGCAACATCCAGCCACAGCTGCCCTGCCCCGCTGCTGGCTGCCCCT
Source organism: Carettochelys insculpta (assembly GCF_033958435.1). Classification (NCBI taxonomy): domain Eukaryota; kingdom Metazoa; phylum Chordata; order Testudines; family Carettochelyidae; genus Carettochelys; species Carettochelys insculpta. Next base: position 169,482,799 of record NC_134139.1, on the reverse strand, counting down.
TCCCTATTCCTGGCTGTGGACTGCTGCTCTCTGGCCCTGCCTAGGGTCTGCCACTTTCCAACATGACTGGAGAGTGGTGTTCTGTGTTGGGGCCATGGAACAGGGGCCTGCAGACAGGGCTGCGGCATGGTGGCCCATGGTGGGGTAGACCCCAGTAGGGCCAGGGAACCATGTGCCCATGATGAGCCATGTCTGAGGAGCTGCAGCTAAGGCTGGGAAGTGCTGGCCCAGGGCAGGAGCAGGGAGCAGGGCTGTGGAGTGACTGGCAGCTGAGAGGGGAGCCTGGGAATGGGTCTGGAGGCCAGCAGTTGGTTGACCTCCCCTGGCAAAAATCCCTGGTCCAGGACCGCTCAGGTCCTGAGGGTGCCAGACTAGGGAGGTGGAACCTGTAAAACCATAGAAATGGAAAGATCCTTGAGAAGTCATCAAGTTCAGTCCCATGCACTCATGGTGGGCCCAAGTAAGATCACCTCTGACAGATGTTTGTCTAACCTGCTCTTAAAAATCTTCAGCACATTCCACAATCTCCCCAGGCAATTTATTCTAATGCTTAAGCACCCTGAGAGGAAGATTTTCCTAATGTCCAACATAAACTTCCCTTGCTGCAGCGGATCCAGCCCACCAAGCCTTTTAATCCAGCCTGCCCCAACATACAGCGCAGCATCACTCACAGTGACTAACTGCTCCATGCTGCTCTCTGTGCTGCAGAGGAGGGAGAGAGAAACTGCCTCCACTACCACCACCCCGAGAAAAATCTCTCCGCTCCTATTGGCTGGTTTCTGGCCAGTAGGAAATGAGAGATTTTGCTGGGGTGGGACAGCACACAAGAACTTTCCCTGCAGTACAGGAAGCAGTCTAGGGCTGATAGACTGCATGGAAGCTTGCCTGAGAGTGGTGGCCAGGAGTTACTTATATAAGTGCTTCCCAGCTAGAAATTGGCTGTGGCACACCGCTCCTGAACCCCAATTTGCACCCCTCCCCCAGGCCAGAATCTTCTTCTGCATCCTTCCCGTTTTAGACTCAGCATCCCAACCCCCTGCCTCAGGTCACCGCCCAAATCCTCTACAGGCACCTTTCCCCTGCCCCAGGTCACAACTCCCTCCCAGACCCTGCACCCACTCCTACTTGAAGCCAGAATCCTCTCCTGCACCCATATGCCCTCCCAGAACCTGAACCCCATCTCGTACCCTCCCCAGGCCAGAACTCTCTGCTGCACCCATATCCTCTCCCAGGCCCTATATAACCCAATTCTCTTTCCCAGGTCACAACCCCTCCACCCAAACTCCCTCTTAGATCCTCCCCTCCCCACTTTCCCCTGTACCCAGTTCCCTGCCCCAAGCTCCTTTCTGCACCCAACCTATGTCCCAGACCCCATAACCCCTTCCATGGAAGACTGTGGCACTTGATCTTGGACTGCTCCCCTGCATGAAAATTATTGCCCACCCGTTTTAGGGACTGTCTTGGTTTTAAACTGTTCGCCAGGGCTGCACTTCTCTGCTTGATGAAAGCCTGTGCTCTAACCATTGCCAGGTAGAGCCTTCTCTGAGCCCTTGCACCAGGCCAGTGTCACCCCGCAGGGGTAACTGGCTCCTGGAAACGATCGGTGTGGGTCATCTCAGTGTCTCACGTGGCTTGTCCAGTTAATTCATTTCCTAATGAAAGGGACAGCGTCACCTTGTCTAAGCGCCTGGTACTTAGAGGCGGTATATGAAGAGTTTGGGTTTTTACACACGCTTGAGCAAAGCACCATTTTGTCAGGGCAAAACGAAACCGAAACTAGCCGCGCCGGCGCGGGGCCAGGAGCGCTACCTGGGGCGACTGGCTGCGTGTGCTAGCGGTGTTTACAGCCCCCTGCGGGTCCCTCCCTCGCCCCGCACCCGCCCATTTCCCCGCCGGCAGAGCAGCCGCCCGCCAGTGCCTCCCGCCGGGCAGGGGCGATGGTTTCTGTGCCGCGGGGCAGGGGGGAGCGACCACTTAGGCGTGAGCGGGTCTCCTGCGGGGACTTGGGCTGATCGCGGCTGCCGAGCCCGGCCCAAGGGAGCCCAGCGCGGCGAGCCGGCCGGTAAGTAGCAGGGGCGGGGTCAGTGTAACGAGAGCACCGGGGGAGGGGAGGGCAAAAGGGCCCGGCAGGTGGGCGTTTTGTTGTGTTCCCCGCCGAGGCTGCTGCAGTTGCGGATACTGCCTCTGTTTTGCGCGGTCTCTTCTTGGCGGGAGGAGATGGGGACTGGGCAGTGTTAGCTAAGTGCTGGGCTGGCTTGGGTACATACTGGGAAAACCCCTTCCTTCCCTCCCTCCTTCCTGCCAGGAGACGCTGTTGCTTGCGGGCTGGGGCTGTGTAGTGCCTGGCCTTGAGGAAGGGGGTGTGCTTTGCTAGCTATTTCCCCTTTTCTCTCTCCTTTTCCTTAGGGACCTGAGTGAGGAAGGCTTCCTGGGCTCTGGTCAGACAAGTGTGCCTATGCTGGCGTTAGTGACCTCATTCTCCACTTTCTTGTACACCAGAGGGTGTAGCTCTGTGCAGAGTATGAAGTGGCACCAGATACCGTCACTCTCCTACAAGTCCGGGTTGCAAGGCAGTGGCAAGGAAGGGCCAGTGGAATTGCTCTGGTCCTCCTGAGACTATAAATAAGCACTGTTTCTTGACTGTGTAGTTATAAGGTTGCTAGCCTCCTTTCTGTCATCTAAAAGCAACAAGAAGTCCTGTGGCACCTGATAGACTAACAGATATTTTGAAGCATAAGCTTTTGCGGGAAAAGACCTGTTTCATCAGACAAAAGCTTGTGCTCCAAAATATCTGTTAGTCTATAAGGCGCCACAGGACTTCTTGTTGTTTTTGAAGATACAGACTAACTCGGCTACCTCTCTGATTTCTGTCATTTGTTTGTCATGACTACCAGTAGCCATCAGTCTCGTGCACCTGCAAAAGGGATGAGTGATCATGGATATTTTGCAATAAAACTGAAAGAAAATAGTCAGCTTCTTTAAATAATAAAATGCTGCAGAAGTTTTAATCTATGCCCTTAATCTTGAAAATTTTGGACTATATAGTTAATACTGTGCTGCTGGGGACACAATAGGGAGGTTGTTTCTTTATGTCCTACCATCTTAGTCAGCTTCAGAAGTAAAAGGCCTTTTAGAAAGAGGTCTTATTCTGTTTAGAAGTTGACAGTGTAATTCTGTTCACAAGGTGATCCTTCAAGCCCTTATTCATGCAAATTCTCTCATTTAGGAGAATAAGGTTTGTAGAATTATGCCTTTGGAGTGGAGTGTCTGATTCTAATATGCAAGCAAAATAACATTACTGCCATTCCCTTTAAAATGTTTTCACTCATCTTAGCCAGAACATTTTGCCCAGTTTTGGGAGAGCACTTTATCCAGTTCTCTGGAATCCTAAAACTCAGATAAAATCCAGATTTATCTCTCAGGTTTCCCTATTGGAATTTCAGAAAGCTGCACCAAAAGCTCCAAAGTACATAATTATAAATCAGATTATTGGCATGGTCGAAAATGGATTAGCACAGGTGCATTACGTTATATATAAGACTGTATGATTGGTTTAATGGTGTGAACCAGGCCAGTATAGATAATTAAAAGTACGGTTATGATTTTGTCACAGTAAAATTAAGCCACATTCACAGAACAGTCATGGTAAAAATGTGCAAAATCAGGTAACAGTCGTGGTGGGACTGAAGCTTGAGCCACAGCATATGGGGCTGACAGTCAAAACCTGGACCCTGCCACAGTGGGGGAGTGCACAGCAGGAGCCCTGCCAAAGTCACAAAGATCTGTTGAAGTTATGGACTCCCTGTGTTCCACGCTGTATCCTTCATCATGAGCTATCCCTACCCAATAAACTGTGCTAGTAAGCAAAGCTGCAGCTGCAAGCTTGTCGTGCTTTACACTGTTTCTTCCTGTTTCTTCATCTAATAGCTGCATATTATTTCTGGTAGAATTTGTGAATTCATAAGAATGGCCACACTTTGTCAGACCAAGGATCTATCTAGCTCCATGTTCTAGCTTCTGACAGTGCCCAAGAGGGAATGACCAGAAGAGGTAATCATTAAGTGATCTATCCCAGCCATCACCCATTTCCCAGCTTCTGGCCAACAGAGGCTAGGGACACCGTCCTTACCCACCTGGCTAACAGATGGACCTATCTTTCATGAACTTATCTAGTTCTTTTTTGAATCCTGTTTTAGTCTTGGCCTTCACAACATCCTCTGGCAAGGAGTTCCACAGGTTGACTGTGTGTTGTGTGGAAAAAAAATAGTTCCTTTGTTTATTTTGAACCTGCTGCCTATTTATTTCATTTGGTGACCCCTAGTTCTTGTGCTATGAGAAGGAGTAAATAACATTTCCTTAACTTTTTCCTCACCAGTTATGATTTATAGAGCTCTGTTCCTCCCACCCCTTTAATTGTCTCTTTTCCAAGCTGAAGAGTTCCAGTTTTTTAAATCTCTCCTCACATGCAGCTACCCCTAAATCATTTTTGTTGCCCTTTTCTGAACCTTTTGTAATTCTAATTTGTCTTGTTCTGTGTCTGTACATCTGGTTTCCTTTGTGCATTCAAGGCCTACAAATGTGCACACCTGTGATGCTGCATGTGTAACTAAGACACCTCACAGAAGAGAAGGACTCATGGCCCCATGCCCCTCTGGTCAGCAGTGATACTGGGTCCAGCTCTGGTTTGCCCTTGGGCAGTACCTCCCTGGCACAGTGCCCCTTCTGGCTCCTGCCCTGGGACATCTCCAGTCAGCTTCTCTGTCCCTCCTGGGCTTCAGGCAGGTTCTTGGCGGCAGTGAGTTTCTGTTTGTAGCAGCTCTTTTTTCTGGAGATCCAGTCACACATCCTCTGGCTTTTTCTTCTTTCTGTTCCTTGAATTACAATCAGCACTTCCCCACTCAGGCAAGAGATTTAAAGGGGCCATGCTCTTTAAAACCCAAAGCGGTTGCATAGGTCACTCTAAACTGTATTGTTCTGCTCCAACAGTTCAGACTTCTTTATACTTCTAGACAGTGTAAAGTGGTCTTAATGCAAATGAGAATCAGGCCCGTAGTTGTTCATTTGTCCAAATGTTAATCTGACCTGTAAACTGGGTGAGTGGCTTGATTCCTAAGGGTTCCTAGGGTACGTCTGCACTGAGTTTTAAAACCAGTGGGTGTGAATCTCCGAGCTCAAAGCTGATGCCATGGCACCAAACTATGTGCTGTGAGAACTGTCCAAGTGTGCTGTGAAATGTCATCCATTTCCCCTTGCTGTGGCTCTTTGTAGAGCCACCCGGGAAGGGAAGGGGGGAATTGACAACTCTGCACCAGCTGCCTGAGTCCTGGCTGGAGCAGGGTTCATCAGTCCGCCCCTCCGCCCCCATGATGTCTCTTTGCAGAGCCACCGTGAGGGGAAATGATGGCCCTGTAGGACCCTGTTTGCTCTGGGGGCAGCTGAAATGCTGCTTCCTAGTCTGAACAAGCTAGCAGGGAGCCCACCCCACTCCCTGCTGTGGCAAAGGGGAAGGAGGGAGAGTGGTAGCCTGTTGGAGCTGGGACATGGTTTAAAGGCTGCATCTTGTCTCCAGTGATCTGGCAGGGAGGGGAGCTGCTTTCAGTGGTTACTCATTTACTCAACACCCCTAGCATGGCATTGAACATATGTTGAAAATGTGTCTGTGCTCACTGTCCAAGATGGTCTATTCTGTGGTGGATTTGAAAGACGAATGCCACTGATCCTTGTTCAGCTTGTTGTATGCACAACTAAGTTGCAAACCTCTCTAGTGAATCTATAACCATAGTAAATGTGACATTTATGAGCAATTGATTTAGCTGAAAAAATTGGGTGTGCTGTGAAATTGTGTCTCTCTTAAGTCTCCCATGTTACTGAAGAGGTTGGGAACTACTGCACTAGACAGCTGTGTAGATGTTGCGGCTTGGGCTCTCAAACTCACCCACGCCCTGGATTTCAGAACCCGAGCTCCAGCCTGAACATCTACAAGCTCTTTTCAATGCAGTAGCATGTGCTTGAGTCTGCCCTCCACTATTGCGTTTTTCTTCTGTTAGCACAGGCCATTTTCAATTGTGTCAGGAGCTGTCTCTGTTCACACCTGGAATGTTAACCTTCTTAGAAGTAAAAAAAAAAGTGGTCATAAAACAGTTTTCAGATGTTCTGTGAGGAAGGCTTGGTGGGGATGCTTGATGGCAGGGTTCGTGAGACACATCAAACAGAACTTCTTCTCAAGGAATGATTTATGGAGGCAAAAGAAGACTTGGAAAAGTTAAAGGAAAAATGTCCAGGAAAACTGTTATGTTTTTACATAACTAGAAAATTAAAAAAGTGAATATTTTATGACTAACACTGATATTATCAGTTCTGCAAGCAAAGATACAGGGAGTCTCTCTCGCTCTCTTTAATGTGCCCTGTCAAATCCTCAAAGACCATCAGTATTGAACCAGTTTATTTATGTCAGTTCTGAACTGTTGGGAAGTATAAGTGGAAACAGTAGCAAAAAGTAAACTGTAGTAAAACTATCAAGTATTCATACACATAGACAGCCATTCTCCACCATTCTCTTGTCTTTGTTTCAGATCGGTTTCTGCTTGGTGTAATGGCAGCAGTTCAGTAACCTTAAAAGAAACCAACGTGTGGATGAGAAGCTTCAGACTCCTGCAAAATAGTTTGAATTAGAGAAGGAATGAATCTTGCAAATGATGGTTCAATAGCTTGGGCCATGTTCGACTGGGACTATGTTCTCTGGGAAGTTCGTTTGAAATTACTGGTAGCTGGTTTTTTTATCTACCAGGGAGTGTTTCTCCTAAGTCACTGGTTCGCCACCTGGATCAGTGCTAGTTATCGCTCTTTGTCAGCAAAGGAGAAAGTCTCCTGGAACACACGTGTTGCACGTGGCATATTCGGGATTCAGAGTTGTGTAGCTGGATTGTGGGCCTTGCTCATAGACCCAGTTTTTCAAGCTGACAAGGTATATTCACAACAAAAATGGAGCTGGTTTCATTGCATGATGGCCTCTGGCTACTTCTTGCATGAAAATATAGTTTTTCATGTTTCTAATATTGTGTTCAAGATATTTGATGTGTTCTCAGCAGTTCACCATTTATTTGCCTTTGGTGCGATTCTTGGTCTGATAATTAATGTAAAGTCTGGACATTATCTATCTCTGATGGGACTGCTTCTTGAGATGAGTGCTCCTTCAGGCTGTATCTCCCTGGTGCTTTTGAAGGTAAGGAGTTGCTGTTCCAAAGTGAAGTGGCTCAGAAAATCCTTGATTATAACACCCTAAATATACTTGAACAGTGTCTATTTTTTTAAGTTGCCCATTTTGCAGCAAAAAAGGAAAGATATAAATTTTAAATTAACGTACAAAAGCATTAGTTTGGATCTAATGCACAGTACTAAAGATTGAGTGACTAAACTCTTTTTTTTTAAAAAAGATATTTTAAGACTGAAAATAACACAAGAATGACTGACTGAGCAGTTCAAGCATCCTTAAGCTAGACCAACTTTTTTCGTCTGGAGACTAGAGGTGTGTGGATGTGTACCACACATCTTGAGTGTTCATATATATATATATATATATTCTGTGACTGCAGAGCTATATTAAATGGTGGGGACTATTTCGAGATACTGCAGTATTCTGAAATAGCTGCCCAGGTCTTGAAAAAGTTTTTGAGACAATAGGCACACTATTCTGACATCCCTGTACACTTCCTCTCAGGGGAAGTACAACAATGCCTTGAAATAGTGCTTTATTTTGGCATGTGGTGCCGTTTAGACAGCACCACATGCCGAAATAGCCCATTTTGAAATCTATTAGAAATAAACTACTCAGTTTGTGTAGTGCATATTGTGTAGCTTATTTCGAGGTTAGGCTGTCAAGTCAGTTTTAGCTACACAGTTGGCAAATCAGTGGTTGACCTCAATGTGTGTTAACACAGAAGGTCAATGGGAGCATTTCTCCCGTCAATCTTCCTTAAGCCTCCCCACTTGTGAGGAATTCCAAGGTCGACTTTGACCCCAGAAAGCATCATTTTGCATGTGCATGAAACAAAACTCCAGAAGATTGACCCTGAGAGGGTCGATCTTCTGCAGTAGTATAGATATAGCCCTAAGTTCTGTAATATGTGGAACAGTCTGAACTACGGCTTCAAGCCCTGATAAAATCATCTCAGCACTTACGTGGTGCTTTTAATGAGAACTTGGACTTGGAGGTTCTGTTTAAGCCTGTAGATGTCAGAGCAGTCAGAGTCATGTTTGGGCTGATAGCTGTCAGGCAAAACTCTACTAACTGCACTGCAATTTTGTGACATGCTCTGGTTTGATCATCTTCCTCCATTCAACTGTGGCTGCAGCTGAGCAATGCTGCATATGCATAGTTTGCAAAGTGGATTAGAAATCTGGTCATCAAACAGTGTTTTATAAATGTGCAGTCTCTTTGCATTGAAGAGAAATATGACAGAAAACGGTGTCTTATATTGAAGCTGCAATTTCATTTCTCTGTTGTTGTCTCTTCCAGATTGGCTATGCTAACACACTTTTTTGGAAGGCAAACCAATGGGTAAATATCCATATATTTCATTGCCGCATGGTTGTTGCTTATCACATGTGGTGGGTGTGTATTTCCAATTGGAATGATGTGGTAGAAAATCTGGGGCTTCCATATTTTGTCATATTCTTCATGGGGTTAAGTACATTGACAGTGATACTTAATCCATACTGGACATACAAATCAACTCAGCAGCTCTTTGGTTCAGCAGACAGGAACTTTCCAAATACAGCAGTGAAAAATAGATTCTCTGGAAAACTAAATAGTGACACATTCAAAAAGAAGATATAGTGCTGCAACAACTGTTGGGGTAACAGTAAAATATGACCAAAAGAACATGGTGCAGGGTTACTACTGAGTACATGAAAATAGAATTGCTTACAAGAAATCCGAATATATCGGTTCCCATTGTATGTTGTTATCAGAGTGCTATGCTCATTTTTTTAGAAGTGTGTTAAAATTGTTGCAGTTTGTACTTAAAACTATCTCCCCTCCCCTTGACTCAGTCAAAATTCTTGTCAGTAATTTCAGGGTAGGGGCATAATGTAATAAAATTTCATTTTAGGGAGAAAGGGCAAGTTTGTGCTAGAAAGGTAAGGCCAGTGTCTGTAGATTTTTATGAATTAAGTGAATCGTAATTTCAATGGTAGGAGACACTCACTGCCTCCTGGCTCTCCCAGGTCCAGGTCTTCCAGCTGGTAGAAATTTTGATAATATAACTTTGATCAAAAATGGGTCAAATTATGACTTTTGAATAATACACCTATCCCATGAATTCAGTGGTGAAAAACCCCAAACAACTGTGAGATATGTGGGAAAATATTTACATGCACTTGAGCCTCCATTGCCTGAGTGTTCCTGATCTGGGAACATCCATGGGTTAGACCATAGCAGGGGGAAGAAGAAGCAGCTCTGTGTGGTGTCACTTCCTCTCCCCCACAGCTGAGGTTAACAGCAGCACAGCAAAGTGTTTCTTTGGAGGCTTTCCTCTGATGCTCCCATAGTGGCAGGGATCGCGTCAGAGTAGCAGGGGGGTGTGGAGCCCTATGTGCCCCTGGAAGTGGGGAGCCAGGTCAGTATCTGACTCCCATCCCCTCACACCCAGACCACGCTTCCTATCTTCCTTGTCTATATTACACGTGAAATAAAGTGCTTTGCAAAATGTTTTTATTCTCACCTGCAAAACAAAATGTATACATGAACATCCATGACTCAGATAACATCCATAATCTGTCATAGCCTGTTTCCTAAAATTGCTGGATTAAAGAGGCTCAAGTGTATCAAAACTTTAAAATATTATTTTAATGCAGGGATGGATTGCTTACATGAAAAAAGAAATTCACTTGTAATCTTATTTGAACTGGAAACACATATTCATCAAAATCATCATCTATAATACCACTGTTAGAAACATTGTCACATTGCTTGACGTGGATAGGGACTGTACACACACATCTCTGCGTTGCAGAGGACTAGTCTGAGGTGAGTATCTGGTCTTGGAGCAGGAGTTTTTGATTTTCAGAAGAACTGATTTGGGAACACACAAGGTTTTTACTCTAGCGGAACAGCATTCTGCCACTTTTTTTGCCCCAGTGCCACCATTTTTAAGGTGTTTGTGCAGCTCTGAGACCCAGAAACCAGCTAGTTCAAGATAGGCCCAAGGTCAATAACAGAAGGCCACTTGCATTACCTACAGCCCCCAGCTCAAAGCCCTGCAGCACATCATCAGAAACCTACAGCCTATACTAGAACATGATGATACTCTCTGGAAGGCCCTAGGTGAGAAGCCTGTTCTCTCCTATAGACAGCTTCCTAGCCTAATGAAAATACACACTAGTAACCACAGGCCATACCACAGAAATACTAATCCTGGAACTTTTGCTTGCAACTGTAACCCTCCTATTAATGCCAGATGCCTGCCAGAAGGGCCGGGTTCAACTCCTGTGGGGTGTCCTGTCAAGGATACAACCAACCGGCTCTAGCCCCCACCCAGTGGCCTGGGACAATTTCACCCCACGTGCTGGGTGCCTGTAAGGCAGTTCTTGCCCCCTCGCGAGCACAGAGTCTGAGATAGAAACAGCTTGTTTAATGACCATAATCTACCCCAAGGTTACAGTGACAGATGCAGTATATCTAAGCAAAAAAGAGACAAACCCCTTTACCAAGATACCATCCCCATATGCAGTAGACCCAAGTCTCTTGCTGGGGCTCTTGGCCCTTTACCCCACACACAGTTACACGGTGTACCTCCCACGGTGCAGTCCCGAACCCAGAGCCCACAGATACATCACCAGGGCAGTACTAGCTGTCCACTTGTCTGCAGCATCCCCTTGCTGCCACCTGCTGGCTGCTGCTCCTACTGGCCACCCACCAGTCACCGTCGTCTGCCGCTGGTCCTACTGGCCACCCACCATCATCCGCCACTGCTCCTACCAGCTGCCCACCAGTCACCATTGTCCGCCATTGCTCCTACCAGCTGCCTGCTGTCATCCACCACTGCTCCTACCAGCTGCCTGCCAGTCACCATTGTCACTCCCTTACCAATCACACTGCTAGGGATCACCCTGAAGCAGAACCCTGTGATTTCAGCTTTGCGTGGCCTCAGCTGCCACATTGTAATTTCAGCTCTTAATATGTCCAGTAGGGTTTCATGAACACCCTAGTATCCAACTCTATCTTTCAACAGGTGAGGAGAGCTAGTCAGGCCAGGCTTATAGCTATGTAGCCAAGACATAGGCAGAGCCAAAACACTCAACAAACTGACTTGGTTAACACCCCCTCCTCTCCTGCTTTACCATGCTTTAAACCAGGGAGCCCTGTGCAATCAATGTCTTACACAGGTATGGCGACTGCCCGGTCCCCCACAACAACCCAGAGCATCGGTGAGATCTCACAACTGCCACACTGAGTGTCAACTTAAATTGTGATTCTACAACAACATGTTTACAATAGACCAAATCTCATGGCTTACTTGCTACCCATTAGGCTTTGCCTGAAAGGTATCACACATGCACACCTTTGCATTCTCATGCAAATGATCTCTGGGAGACACATTCCTCCCAGCCTCAGTGGCTATGTCTACACTAGCCCCAAACTTTGAAATGGCCATTTCTAAGTTTACTAATGAAGCGCTAAAGTACCTATTCAGCGCCTCATTAGCATGCGGGCGGCCGTGGCACTTCGAAATTGACGCGGCTCGCCGCCGCGCAGCTCGTCCCAACAGGGCTCCTTTTTGAAAGGACCCTGCCAACTTTGAAATCCTCTTATTCCTATCAGCATGGCCATTTGCATGGCCATTTGGAAGATTTGGGCTAGTGTAGATGTAGCCAGTGTCATGCTCACCAATCCTGATAAGACAGGCAGGCAGGCAGACTTCCACTGTTGGGACAAAAGTCACTCTCTGGATGCTAGTTGCTACATCTTAGTGTCTTGGGGGGTGAGTCCTCCTTAAGGTGTTCCTTCTTCCCTCCTGTTTGATAGTCTGTTTTTCTTTCTCCCCCTTGATGTTCTGGTCCTTCCTTTCTCCTCTTGGACCCCAGTTTAAGTCGTGAAACTTTTAGTCCTGCTTAGCTATACCTTGACCAATTATTTTAGGATAATTTTACTAAATAATCATAACCTATAGTAACAGAATCACCTAGCCAATCATAACCCACCACCTTAACTGATTTACACCTAACAAAATTAATTATACAGCAGATGGGAGCAATTACAAAGCAAACAGAGGTTATACAGAAAACCTGGAAAAGTGAAGACAATCATCAGAGAATGGTGGTTCCACAACCTCAGCTATTAATAGGTCATTGCCTGCCAGACAAAATGCTGTTAACTAAGTTTTCTTTACCCATCTTGAGATCTGCTTAACAATGGGTGGCATTAGGATGTGGTCTTTTTCTTAACAGCCTGATGTGACACTACCATACTCGAATGTAGATGGAATGTGAGTATGTGACTTGTAGCTTCACAATTAATGGCTGCTGCTCTTTAGTCTGGCTGCAGACAAGCTATAGGCCTCTCAATATGGCTAGAGAAACCATATTGGTTATACAGTTACACATCCGACAAACTGGACAAAAACTTTGCCAAAGAATGAATGGGCACAGAGCAGACGTTAGGAATCTGAATATACATAAACCAGTTAGCGAGCATTTTAATGGAGTGGGCCATTCTGTTAAAGACCTGAGAATATGTGTCCTACAAGAAAATGACTTTAACAGCAGATTAGAAAGGTAGCTATGTGAACTGGAGTTCATGCTCAAATTCAATACATTAACACTTAGCCTCAATAGAGAGAGCAATTATCTCAGGCATTACAAGGACTGTGTCCCTTCCTTTGGTATTCATAATGACCTCAGGGGCAGAACACTTCAGCATCTCTTACCCCTCACCCCCTCCCATCAGTTCTGTATATCTGATCTGTCAGTTTTTATGTCAATATTTTTTGGACATCTGTGTTATAGCATTTCCAGTACATACTGACAGTTATATATCTCCAGATCTGAAGAAGTGGGTCTGTCCCACAAAAACCTCATCACCTAATACATTATTTTTTTAGTCTATGGAGTGCTACATGACTGCTGGGCTGTTCTGTTATGAACAGAATAGCTTTCTTACAGATTTTTAAAGTTTCAATTGAAAATTTAAAAAACTATTTCTCTTTAGGAAAGAAATTTTAAATTTTTCTGGAAACAATGTAAGCTGCTCAGGGCAGGAAACTTGTTATATATTTACATATGCTAAAGCATCTTGCACATCAGATGGCATTTTATGAATAATTTGTTAACCAACCTGTGTTTGCTAGGACAAAAAAAACAGAAAAGACAGCTGATACGTATTTTTTTGAGAGGGCTGCGTGTTCTTTGCTCTTGTCAAAAATGTAACTAGGGCATTACAGATAGTGTAGTTTGAGCACCCAAATGTCATGCAGTATAAGAAGCTGGATCAAAAAAATGGATTTAATAAACATTCTTTTGTAGGCTTTACTAATGTAAAACTGGTGTATTGCATTAGCAGGGTCTGATCCTGTCTCCATATGGAAAAATTACCTTCAGCAAGAATTGGATCAGATTATTAGTAAGGCTGCTGATACACATGCCGCCTCCCATCAGAGGTGCATGGTAATGAGTCAATTCAAAGCAGGCTAATGAGGTGCTAATATACATATTCAGTACCTCATTAGCATATCAGCTGCACAAATTTTGAAGTGCAGACTTCGAATTGCAGATTGCCCCCATCTATGCTGTCAATCTGCAATTCAGTCTGCACGTCAAAATTTGCCTGGCTGCCATTATGCTAATGAGTCACTGAATATATACATTAGTGCCCCATTAGCCTGCTTCAGATTGCCTCATTACCATGCCACCTCCAACAGGAGGTGGCATGTGTAGAAGCAGCCTTAGCTGCTTTCATGACTTAGAAAAAAATTGCCTAGCTCCAAATGTTGGCAAGTTAATGTAGTCCATTCCCCAGTTCTGTGCTGCAGACTCCATCTTTTCCCTCGCCAAGGATGAGCTTACTTATTGTGATACTTTTTATCAGCCAGAGTTCCATGTCTTTTCAAGTAGACCCTAACCCTTTAGCCAGCTGCTGGTTCTAATTGTTTGACTGCAGAATTCCATGTGTTGTGTTCTTCTCACTAACCTTGTGTTGTTGTGATTTTTTTGGGGGTGGTTGTTTTATTAAATCAATTTTTATTCTTGCTGACAAAGCCTACCATGACCTAGCTTTGACACCACATATTTCCTTGTCCTTTATATGTACACTGCAGCACAAACTCTCAAACCCTCTTTGAGGTTGCCAACTGTTTCCAGGTCCTGTAGATTTTTCTTCCTTCACAGTAACTGAGGAGTTACATACAGTGTCTTCCCTATCTAGAATGCTCTCTCTACTCTTGATCCCAAGGAGACTCCCAGTTTACATGGATTTAAAAGTTAGTTTAAACTGTCTTTTAAAACACTGTACAATAGGGAAAAAATTGATACCGTGCCTTCTTTGGCTTGCTTACATAAATAATTTATAAAAAAACAAAATGCTTAAGTGACTCTTTTGTTCACTATTTTACTAAATATCTGCCTTTTCATTAGTTAGTTTCAGTGTATGTACCAAAATTATCTTTTTGTATGTTGACAATGTTTTATTTCATATGTTAACTTCATTTTCAGTAAGTAGGAATAACCAGTGTAAGCATCTCAAATTAATAATGTGTACAAACGAATCATTAAAGAAGGCCATTTTATTGTATTATGGATTTTTTATGTCAGTGCAGCTTCATATTATTTGTCTTTTGCATTGGTAATTTAAAAATATGCACCACATTGAGATTATTCATTTGGTCTGTGTATCATGTATTTCAGCTATGTGGCCTATATCTGAATTAGGGCTTGATCCTGAGGACATGTGCTTTTATGCTTGTCTTAATCAAAAAGTGAATGAAATAAAAATTACAGTACAATGTTTAAAAAAGACACTCTCCCAATCTTTTTTAAAAAAGCATTATGTTTCAGTATAAATCCGTCCCTGCCATAATTTACAGGACAAATTTACAAAAAGTGTAAAATTTTAAAAGAAAATCCATAGCTTTGTAACTGTATGAAGAACAAAAATAAAAACCTCATCACCAGTTATAGTGAGCAGTTAACTTCTACCCTTAGCCAATGCTGTGCAGGGAGGAGGGAAGTTAAAGGCTGGGGACAAGGCACAGAATACTATTCCCTAACAGGCTTCAGGACAGGGATGCCGCTGGCCCGTGCAAAGCCCTCTGTGGAGGAGCTGCAAGTTTAGATTTCAAAATGGATCCAGAGAAGATGATATAGTAGATGTCTCGGGCCTCCAATACCCCCTTCCATCTTGCAGCCTGTTTGGTGGGGCACTTTGGGGGCTGGGCAGGCTCTGGGGGACTGCACCTCCCTCCAGTGCTGCCTCTGTTCACTCTGGCCTGCAGGCTGTTGAGGTGGAGGCAAGGCTCTGGGGCCTGCCCCCATCCTACAGTGGCCCCCCTGTGGTTGTGGGGGGAATGAGACTCTGAGAATTGCCCCCTGAGGAGTGTCCCATAGCCAGCAGGCTATGATGGAGCCAGGCTAGGAGGTCAGCACCCAGCTTCCAGTGCCTCCCCTGTGGCCTGCAGGCTGTCTGGGGGGCACCAGGCTCTGGCACTGTCCCCTTCTAGCTGCCCCACCACCCCCTCAGCTGCAGGGTCTCTGGGGGCTGTTTCTCCTCCAACTCCCTCCCCCCACTGCCGCCAGTGGCCTGAAGGCTGTCTGGGGTGACAGGCTCCAGAGGCTGCTCCCCCTCCAGCTGCCCACCAAGGCCTGCTGGCTATCTGGCGGGGAGCCAGACTCTGGTGGGCTGCCCCCCACCAGCTGCTTCTCATGGCTTGTAGAGTGGCTGGGGCTGGAGGAGCAGGTGAATTTGTTTTCATATAATCCTAGGAATAAAAAAAAAAACATGCAGCCCTATTAACAACCTACTAGAAACTGTACCAATCATTCATAAAATTAAAATTGCTCTTGCACTGTACATTACAGATGAATCTATACTTACTGCCTGGGCAACAGCTGGACCCCATTCTAAATGGTTAATAGGAAAGCTACTTTAAGCTTGTTCAATAGGCCTGAAATGTACTACCTGCTTAACTTAGTACTAGGGTCTAGACTAGAGCCTTATTTGAACCGCCCCTCCGGTAAGTGCACGCTGGAGCTGCGGCAGACCGCATGCTCTTGGAATTACTGGTCAGGACCATCTCCCAGTCACACGTGGTGAAGTCTACAATTAATTTCCTGCGGATCAAAGGGGCGGTGTCAGGCTTTATACTCCCCGCGTGCAGGCTGGGTGAGTAGGAATAAACAAAGCCGAATATTTACGGGCAATAGAGTTTGGGCTTTTCACAAGGAACGCGGCACACCCGGGCTGCAAAGTGAAAGTGAAAGGAGAGTGCGCGAGGCCTTCCCAGTCCCCAGCGAGCAGTGGCGACTCCGGCTGGCAGCGAGAGGGGGGCTCCGTGAGCCGCAAAGCGGGGAGGTGAGCGCGGGGGTCAGAGCGGGGCCGGAGCCCAAGCAATGGGCACTGATCTGCGGGGGGGCGCTGTGGGGCAGCGCTACGGCCTCGAGCGGGCTGCCGACTGCAAACACCACCCCTCAGGGTGAGGCTCCGTCCCTCCCGCCGACCCTGCTTCAGTGGGCCGGGCTCTTCTGCTAGCCACTCTCCCCTCCAAACCAGCCCTGGCACCTTCCTGCGCGTGCTGCCCGGTTCCCCATCGATTTCCTGCTCGCCTCGCCCCGCCTCGCCCCACCCCGGGCCGGCTGAGACAGAGAGGAAGACTTGCTTCCTTTCCTACCCCCAGCCTGCGCTCGATCCCGCCAGCACACGCGTGACACGGCCTGGCTGGGCGCCTCTGCCCCCCGGCTCTGTCTCCCTTCCCGCTCCCGCCTCCCCACATGCTCCCAACAGCAACAGCCACTGGGGCCGGCGTTGGGCCTGGGCCCGCCCAGTGCAGGGCCTGACACCGCACCTGCTCTGACCCGAAGAGAAGCGGCCTCACACCTGCTGGCAAAGAGGGGGTGTAGGGGGCCCCCTCCCCTGCAGCCAGCGATGGTCCAGGGCGGGCGGAAACGCGGGGGAGGGCTGGGGCAGGAGGAAGCGCCGAGTCACGTTTACCCCTGGGCTGGTGTCTGTGCAGCGGGGCCGCGCGGGAGCTCGAGGCTGGTGCGTTCCCAGCCCGGGGCGGTGCTGCGGCACGCAGGAGGAAGCGGCTGCACCACTGCAGGGCGCTGCGGGCGCCTCCCGGGGACGCATAGGGCAGCCGCTGAAGCGACCCAGCCGGTACGTAGCAGGTGGAGGCGCCGCGTGGGGAAAGCCTGGAGCCTTGGCCGGAAAACCAGGCCAGGGGGTCGGTAGCTCGGTGGGCGGGCTGTGTCTTGGGCTGCTTTTGCAGGTGTTTTCTGTGCCTTGCTCGGTCCCTGCTGGTGAGGAGGAGGACAGGGGAGTTACACCGGTAGCTCACTGCTGGGTTCGGTGAGATGCTCCGGACACCCCCTTCTGCAGCGGTTCAGGGCGAAGTCAGGGTAATTTGATTGGCTGCGGCTACGCCGCAGCTCCCTCTCCGAAGGACGGCTTTCGAAACGGAGCGTCCGCCCGGCAGACGGGTAGCAAAGGGGCGACCGCCCCCTCGAACGGCCCCCACCGCGCTTTCGAAAGGGAGCATCGGCACGTCCCAGGGTGCTCTTTAAAAGTACAGGGGCAGGAAGTGCCTTGGGCAGGGTGCTGCCTGCCACCCCTTAAAGGGCCCCTGCCCCACGAGTTGGCTGGCACACGCTGAGGGCCAGCTACCTATCCCCACACATGCAGACTGATGGAAAATGGAGGAGGCACCCCGGGTCCTCATGGACCCCAAGCAGCTTCCCTCCCCCTCCAGGCTGTGGCCAGCGCACTGGCCATGGTCCCGGCCACTGTGCACCAGTGGCTCCAGGTGGCCACCCTGCTAGGCACCCTCATGGAGGCTGTCCTCACAGCACAACCTCCTCACCCTGCCCCCCAGGTCACCCACCACATGTGGGGCTTCCCCACAAGCAGCGACTGATCAGACCAGCCGGTGCTGGAGGACTGGGGCGATGACCAGTGGCTACAGAACTTCAGGATGACCAAGGGGGCATACCTGGATCTGTGCCAATGGCTCGCCCCAGTCCTCCAGCACCGGGACACCTGCATGAGGCTGGTGATCCTGCTCTAGAAAAGGGTGACAATCTGTCTCTGGAAACTGCCCATCCTGGACAGTCACCGATCCATCACCCATTAGTTGGGGGTGGGCCGGGCCACCATCAGGGCTGTCCACAATGAGGTAAGCCATGCTTGTGTCACACCCCCACCACATGCAGGGGACAGGGGGCACCCCCGGCAAGGGGACCATCAGGGACTGGAGGGCATCCCTCCCCTGTGGGATAGGACAGGGATGGGGAGGCCTGCCTTGCAGGGACAGGGATGGGGATGGGCAGGCACACTGCACCCTGTCCCACATTCATGAGTGCGTCTCCCCCCCACACACACACCCTGCAGGTCATCCAGGCCATCAACTGGGTCCTTCTGCGGCATCTGATCTGTGCTGGGGACCTTGACAACGCCATTTGGGGGTTTGATGAGTTGGGCTTCCCAAGCTGCTTTGGGGCCCTAGATGTCACTCACGTTGCCATCCAGGCTCCGGAGCACAGTGGTGGGGCCAACGTAAACCGCAAGGGCTACCACTCTGTGGTCCTGCAGGCACTTGTCGACACCAGCAGTCGCTTCCAGGACATCTGCATGGTTTGGTCCAGCCACGCCCACGATGCCAAGGTGTTCTGGAACTTGGGATTGGGCCACCGCATGGCTGAGGGGACCTTTGTCCCTCAGCAGGAGCTTCCTGTCAGGGACACCACAATGCTGTCCTGCACTGTGGTGGATATGGCCTATCCCCTGCAGACCTGGCTGATGAGGCTGCACACAGGACACATGCAGCCTAGCCAGGATGTTTTTAATGAGTGGCTGAACCAGGCCCACAATACACTGGAACAGGCATTGGCCACTTGAAGGGGCGCTTCTGATGCCTCCTCACCAGGCTGGAGGTGGGTGTCCGCAGCATCCTGGCAGTGGTCAGGGCCTGCTGCACCCTGTACAACTTGGTGGAGGCAAAGCATGAGCCATTCATGCAGGGGTATGCCATCGAGGTGGGGCGCTGGTCCAAGCAGTCCCCTGCTGTCCTGTGCCGCCAGGCCCAGCAGGATGGGGTGCAAGTGTGGGAGGCCATGTCCCAGGCCTTTGAGTGGGGACTGCATGAACCCCACTATCTGCACACACACACCCCACCCCCACACATGCACAGGGAACTCAGGTTAAACCAAACAATAAACTCTTTAATTTCACTGGACAATGGTCTGTGCCAGTGCCAACTTAAGGGATCTGTATATGGGGGGGGGCTGAAAATGGGGGTGCTATGTGGAACTGTATACAAGGGCGTTGTGAAAGAACACTTTTTGTATGTAGACACTATGGGTTCTTTCCAAAGAACTTACTTGTGTAGACACAGCCCCAGCGTGGCTGTGAACCACCATATTTTGACACTGCGCTGGTGTGCGTGCAGCAGGGAGGTGGTTGGTTGATTGGTTTGTTTTTGTAGGGATGCCAGAGAAGAAAGTTTCTGGCACTTTCTGTTCACACCAGTGTACCCCTGCTGATGTTAATGGCTCCATTCTTCACGTCCTTGTGTGTTGCATAGTTATATACAGTAGAATGGCCCCAGCCAGCAGCTAGCCAGTCAACCACAACCTTATCTGGAACTGGATGTAGGCAATGTGAGAGCAGCAGAGTAGAAATAAGAGTATGTCATCACTACCAGGAAGATCAACCTGGTCAAGCTTGATCTTCTGGGGTGTGATTTCAGAAGTCTATTGGGGATGTGCAAAACTGAACTATCAGGGGTTGACAATTGACCTCTGTACTCCTCAGTGTCGTCAGGAGTAAGGGAGGTCCCCAGAGTTTCTCCAGTCCATTTCCCTCAGTGAGGATGGCCAAGTAAGTTGATTGCAGATAAGTTGATTCCAGCTACAGCAATTGACTGGGCAGCAGGTTTAAAACAAACAAAAGAAAGCACTCCTTCACACAGCACACAGTAAACCTTTGGAACTCCTCGCCACAGGATCCTGTAAAGGTCGACTATAACAGAGTTCAGAATGAGCTAGATAAATTCCTGGAAGATGGGTCCAGTAATGGCTATTAGCCAGGATAGGCAGGGATGTAGTATTTTTAGAAGTGAAAATAAAACAGGTCATAAAACAGTTTTCAGATGTTCAGTAACGAAGGTGGTGGGGGCAGGTGGTATTGGCATAGATGCTGGTAATGGATTATTTTAAAAATGTGTTGACAGTAATTTTTGTAAAGCATTGCAACCAGAAGGAAGGAAGGATTCATAAAAATAAAAGAAGATTTGAAGAAGGTAAAGAATCTTGTGTACTGGACTTATGGAAGGGAAAAAAATACCGGTAAGGAAAAAGACTGGGGAAGGGTAGTATATTTGTCTATAAGTAAGTTAGGAACAGTGACAGGTTTGTGACTGTAACATCAGTTGATACTAGTCATTATGCCAACAAGGAACAACAGAGGCTATGTGTATACTACAGAGTTTTCTCAACAAAACTGGGCTTTTGTTGACAAAACTAAGGGAGCATCTACACACAAGGCATTTGTCGAGAGTTTCGACAAAACAGAGCACTTTCAGTGCCAGTTATCACACTTTGTCAGCAAAGGACAAAGTGTTATCCCTCTCCGCGTTAAGGAATAACACGTCTGTTGACAGAATGCTGTTGACAAAAGTGCAGCATAGACACTCCGGTGCCCTTTTGTCAACAGACAGGGCTTTTGGTTCCTGGGCAGTCCTGTTTGCAGAACTTCCAGTCAGCTGTTCGGTTGAGAGAGGACCAAGCAGTTTGGCGTCTCTCTGTCAACGGAGTGATTGCTCTTTTGATCTGCTTTTATGTGTAGATATAATCTGTCAACAGAAGTTTTGCCAGTAGGTCTCTTCCAACAGTGACTTCAGTCAGCAGATTGCTGTAGTGCAGATGTAGCCAAAGAGAGAGAGAGACAGAGTGTGTGTGTGTGTGTGTGTGTGTGTGTCTGTCTGTCTGTCTCGCTCTCTCTTTCATCTTGTATATACCAAGTAGGATTCTTGAAGGCTACTTATCAGCCTTGATCATGGAGGGTTTTTATGCCACTTCTAAACTATTGATGGAAAGTGAAACAAACTCTAAACTGTAATGAAACGATTGAGCTTTCATAAATAAAGAAAACCTATATACACACATACAGTGTCATGCTCTACAAATCTCTTTTGTCTTTAATTGCAGGTGGGTTTCTCCTTCTGCACAGGCTCAGTAGCCATAATATAGACCAAAGTGCATGTGAGACACTTCAGACTTTCTCCAGCTATTTTGAACTGAAGAGGAAGAAATGAATCTTGCATATGATGGTGCAACCTTGAGTGCCATATTTGACTGGGACTATGCTCTGTGGGAAGTTCGTCTGAAGTTACTAGCAGCTGGGTTTTTTATCTATCTCTGCATATTTCTTCTAGCTCACTGGCTGGCCTCATGGATTAGTGCCACTTACCACACTTTGTCAGCAAAGGTCAAAGTCCGCTCGAATATAGCTATCACCCGTGCTGTATTCGGAATTCAGTGTTGTGTAGCGGGGTTGTGGGCCTTGCTCATAGATCCAGTTTTCCAAGCCGACAAAGTGTATTCCCAGCAAAATTGGAGCTGGTTTCATTGCCTAATAGCCACTGGTTTCATCTTGTGGGAAAATGTTATTGTTCATTTGTCTAATATTGTTTTTAGGACATGTGATGTGTTCTCGGTAGTTCATCATTTATTTGCCTTAGGTGGGCTTCTTGGTCTGATAATTAACATAAAATCTGGACATTACCTTCCTGTGATGGGACTGCTACTCGAGATGACTACTCCTTCAATCTGTTTGTACTGGCTGCTCTTAAGGGTAAGAACTTGCAGTATTAATTGTTGGTGATAGAAGTTGTTATTATAAAGCTCACGTTAGATCCCCCATTTTAAAAAAGAAAAAGAAAAACAAGAAATCCCCAGAGAAATTTTGTCTTCTAAACTGGAAGATTAGTTCTGAGATCAAGGAAGAATTATTTTGCCAAACCTGAAATCTTGGGAGACCTTAATTATAACATCATAAAATACCTAAATATTGGTCAAGCATGTGAAAATATCTTCCCCATTTTGTTACAAAGAAACTAAAATGGATTATTTTAAACACTTTTTCATAGAATAGCTCATTGGGATAAAGCACACCAACACTAAAAGTTAGGTGGCTAATCTCTGTTTTTAAAAGAGCTTTTTAAAAAGTGAAAATAGTAACATGAGAGTGACTGAGCCGCTCCAACAAGCTGAATACAGATCATTAAAGTTCTGGAGAGTAAATGTTGGGCATGTGTGTTGACACACGAGTGTTTCTGTGCAGTCTTGTGCAGTGAGAACATCCTTGAGGAGGCCTGCCATGGTGCTAGGGAGAAGAAATCAGCCCCACTTTTCAAACTGTAATCAGCAAAGTGTTTAGTGGTTTTCGCTTAAATTTGAAAATATCTAGACTCTTTAGAACTACAGCCACAAGCCCTAGCGGGATCACATCAGCCCTTCTCTGGTGCTTTTAATAAGATCTTAAAAATGGAGGTCCTGTCTGTGCACATAGATGGTAGAGCAATCAGAGAGTTATGGTTTGCCTGGGTTGTGTGGGCCAGAACTTCTCAGACCCCAATAACCTCCTGATACTTTTGTGACATGTCCTTGTTTTGATTATTTTCCTTGATCCAGCAAGTGGCTGCATCTAAGTGGCACTGTGTGCATGTAGTTTACAAAGTGGTTTAGAATTCTGCTGATCAAAAGGATCTATATAAATGTGCCATCTCTTCGCACTCGAGAAAATTTAGAGAATGTTTGTTATTGGGTTCACACTAAACAATGGAAAAATTAATATGTATCTCATTAATAGAAGATAACTATGCCTTATGTCGATGGTTCCATCTCATTTCTCTTTTTTTGTTGTTCTCTCTTCAGTCTGGCTATAGTAATACCCTTTTATGGAAGGCAAACCAATGGGTGCTGATCCACCTGCAACACTGCCGTATGGTCCTCGTTTATCACATGTGGTGGGTGTGTATTTCCAATTGGAATGCTGTGGTGGAAAATCTGGGACTTCCACATTGTATCATCTTTTTCACAGCATTAACTACACTTACACTAATACTTAATCCATACTGGATATACACATCGACTCAGCGGCTCTTCGGTTCAGTTGACTGGAACTTTTCAGTTTTCAGTTATATTTTTGGATCGTCTAAAAAAATTAAACAGTGAGACATCCCAAAAGAAGAGGTTCTAGTGCTGCAACAGCTCTTGGGAAAGTGTAGGTTGAACCTCTCTTGTCCAATGACATTCGTAATCCGGCATGATTTTAGTTAACCAGACAACCAGTTATGGTTGTGGCCAAGTTTCCTTTGGTTCCATAAAGTTTGTTTCCAGCCACCAGTCCTGGATCTCAGTGTTCTATGCTGGTATTTAGCTGTAATTTATCCCTAAATGTCTCCTAAGATCCCAGTAAGCACAGGAAGTGTTGGTAATGTGCTAGACAATATTGACCTCCCATGGTCTGACAAATTTTCTTATTCAGCATTGGTCAGGTCCCCAGGGTGCCAGACTGGCTTGGCTCAACATGTAGTAAAGTATAGCCAGAAGAATATGGTGCAGGTTTATTCCTGAGTCCATGAAAACAGAATTGCTTACAAGAAGTCTATGAACATATTGATCCCCTTGTAAATTACTGTTCTTGTACTATACTCATTTATCAAAAGTGTTTTAAAATTGTGGCTGTCAAAGTTTAAAATACAAATAAAATCTTTGACTCAGTCAGGATTAATCTGAGTAACTTCAGTCTGGGATGTAATAATACAATAACTCATTTTGGGGAACGTGGCAAGTTAGTAATATGTAAGGGAAGCTTCATTTCATTTATAAAAATCTACAGAATCATAATTTCTATGCTGTCACCTTCTGGAATGTAGCAGAGTGTGTCTTCCTGGCACTTCCACATTCCCTCGAATCTCTAGTTAGGGTGCGTCCACACTAGCCGGCTACTTTAAAGTAGCCACTACAACGACGAAATAGCACGCGTTGCGTCTACACGCTCCGTGTGCTATTTTGATGTTGAAATCGACATTAGGCAGCTAGATGTTGAAATCGTTATTCCCATCTGAAGATGGGAATAGCACCCTACTTTGATGTTCAACGTTGAAGTAGGGCATGTGTAGACGATCCGCATCCTACTACTTCAAAATAGCGGGGTCCTCCATGGCGGCCATCAGCTGAGGGGTTGAGAGACGCTCTGTCCAAACCCTGCGGGGCTCTATGGTCACTGTGTGCAGCAGCACTTAGCCCAGGGCTTCTGGTGGCTGCTGCTGCTGCTGCAGCTGGGGCTCCATGCTGCATGCATGGGGTCTGCAACCGGTTGTTGGCTCTGTGGATCTCGTGCTCTGCAGGCCAAGTGTGTCTGGGAGGGGTCCTTTAAGGGAGCGGCTTGGGGCTTTGCTGAACCCTTATTTCGATGGGGAGCACGTGTGTGTGGACGCTCCACATTTCCTTCTGAGGTGGCTCCTTTCGACGTTCTCTGTCGCTACTTCAACGTTGAACGTTGATGGCACCAGCCCTTGAGGACATGTAGACGATATGCATTGAAGTAGCCTATTTCGATGTCCTTACTTCGAAATAGGCTACTTCGACGTAGTGTGCTAGTGTAGACGTAGCCTTAGTGGAAATTCTAATAATAGAACTTTGTCAGAATTTGGTCAAGTTGGGTATTACTCAAAAGCCCTTTTTCCCATGAATATATTGGTACCAAATATTAGAAACCCAAAACAAATATCTAGAGATGTATATATTTGAGAAAATAACAACATATAAACTATTTAAATTATACTTTAACACAGAAATGCATTGCTTGAATGGGGAAAAAAAGACATTGATCTTTGGTAATCCCAGGGAGTTTAACCTTGAGAGTTAGAACTGAAAACGTTTATTCGCGAAAGTCATAATCAGTGTCAACTCCATCTAGGGATCCACTGCTAGACACATTGTCAATCTGATCCTGATCTGTGTCACACTCTCGTCTCTGTGTAAGGCAGATGACTGGCAGACAGAAAGCATCTGCTCTTTGCAGATAATGTTTTGTTTAGCTGAAGGATTGATGTGGGAACTCATGATATTTCTTGCATAATTGGTGATATCAGTCTATCCTCCAAGACAAATCAATGCCCATTGGGGGAGGGTAGTTTTGGATGCCCTCCATCATCCTGAAGCCATTTTAATGCTTGATAGCAGGTGCAAATGCATTCTTGCCAATGGCAATTTCTCTATTTGTTGGCTGCTTGGAAAATATCCACCTGCATAGTGCTGAAAATGTTGTAATGTTGGTCTTCAAATGGTAAATTCGACATTTGAACACCCCTAGTGCATTTATGACCTCATCAGTCTTAGCCATTCAGAGCTGGTTTGGAGCAAGGACAAAGTGTTAGGAAGCCAAAGGACATGTCTCCCAGTAAGGTAAAGACTAAAGTAATTTTGATTCCATTCCAAAGATGTAATTGGTCATGTGTTCAAGCTGTCCAAGGCATGTTAACTGTACCGAGCAAACCGTGGGGACAGGATATATGACTGCACAGGTGAATCTTACTTGGGTCATTCACTTAGGCTGATCATATTGGATGTACCTGTCTCCCGGAACATGTGGTATGGTATATCCTGGTTGTCTGGGTCATTTGAAGGTGCTTCTTCGGTCTCTTCAGCAAAGCAGTAGTCAGTGAAGCTGGCCTTGGTTTTAGCACTTGGAGGAGCTGGGATTATCAGTACTGCTGGTGACTCAGTAAGACAGTAGAAGGATGAGACCTAATGGAGCTCTGCAGCTCTCTCTCTCATATTCTTTTTTGAAGCTATAAATAGCTTATGTGAAACTGAGCTTATAAAAGCTATTCTGCTTTTATTATTATTTATTATCTGATTTTTAAATTTCCAATTGCTAGCATTTTTGAGGAACAAGTAGGGAAAGGAAATGTAAAAGTCAGTGTAAGTTGCTTCAGACAGAAACCCCCACATAACTCAAATTTTCGTGCAAGTCAAGGGTTCCCAGCTCCCTGCTGAGGATTCCCAGCTGGTCAATTTCCTGGTTTGTAGAATGGCAGAGAGTCTGGAACCAGGGGACAGCCTGGTTCCCATCTCCCCGCTGCTTGCCTCTTGTGGGACTTGAAAACTGACCAGCTGTTCAGTTTCCAAGGTTCTGCAAGCAGCAGAGAGCTGGGCACCAGGCAGCTGCCTGGCTACCAGTTGCCTTCTGCTTGCAGAAAGGGGAAACTGAGCAGGGCAGCAGCCTTGATCAGTTTCCTGGGTCCAGCCGTTGGAGGGGAGTTGGAAACCTGGGACAGCCTGGCTCCCGGCTCCCAGCTCCCCTCCATTTCTTGGAACCAGGAAACTAACCAGGGCTGCTGCTCTGCTCAGTTTCCTGGCTCTGCAAGTGAGTTGAGACAGAAGCCAGGCTTCTGCCTGGTTCCCAGCTCCCCGCCGCTGTGGGGACCAGGAACTTGTTCTTGTCGGGGATGGCAGCTTGACTCACGGCTGCTGCCCATGACAGCAGCAGTTTCCTGTCAGGGCGGCAGCTGCGAATCAGGCTGCCTTCCCTGACAGGAGTGGGGAAAAACTGCTTGGAATGTTGAAGTAGCTGAAGTAGTCCCCTGACTATCTTAGGCGCCGGCAGCTGCAAGCCCCCAGTTATCATAGGGTAGATGTAGCCTTAGTCTTGTAAGACTGTCAGGGATATTGCAGGACATTCCCATCTCTGTAACAGTCTGCACTTGGAGTAGACAAGGATCATCCAACAAGTAAAAGTTCTTCTTCGAGTGGTCCCAGTGGGTGCTCCACATTCGGCGTCAGGCTTGCCTCAGCGCTGCAGATCGGAGATTTCCAGCTGTATCTTGTCGGGTTGCGCATGCGCCGATGCGCGTCGGTCCTTCGCGCGCTTTCGGTCACACGCGCAATCCGGTCCACACCAGTTCCTCTCAGCCACCAACGGCTGCAGATGGAATCCACTCTGGCTCCAACGCCTGAGACAGATAAATTCATTATAATATAGTTACTAGTTTGTTTTCTCTCGTTTTCTAAGACTGTTAAAGTTGTTTCTTGTATATAGTTTAAAAAAAAAAGAAAAAGAGGGGGGAGGAAAAGAAAGAATAAGAAACTATCTTATAGACTA
Organism: Carettochelys insculpta; assembly: GCF_033958435.1. Classification (NCBI taxonomy): domain Eukaryota; kingdom Metazoa; phylum Chordata; order Testudines; family Carettochelyidae; genus Carettochelys; species Carettochelys insculpta. The sequence continues at coordinate 169,455,426 of NC_134139.1, read as the reverse complement.
TAAAAGTTATCTGCTTTGTTAGCTGTTAACTGCCTTACTTAACATTGAAAGGAGTTAAGCACCCTGAAAGAGATGTCTTCGCCAGGGTTTAAGAAATGTGAATCGTGCCGCGAGGCCGTGCCCACCTCCAATGGCCATAGTAAATGCATTCGCTGTCTGGGAGAGGCCCATGTTCCCCAGAAATGTCCTCACTGCTCTAAACTAATGGCCAGAGCAAGAAGGGACAGGGAAATGAGATTAAAAATGATCCTGTTCGACAAGGCCCTCCAGCCTGAGCCGTCAGAGAAGCCCCAGAAGGAAGGGCCCTCAGGGCCGCATAAGGGGAGGGCAACCTCCTTACCCTCCTCTACGCATAAGAAAAAGAAGCTGTCCCCAATTCGATCCTTGCCAGTGGTACCTGTGGGCAGGATGAGCGAGGCACAGGGCCGTGAATCGCTGGCAGCTCAAAGCAACGAAAAGGCCGCACAACATGGAGCAGTGCCTGGGGCCCCGACCAGTAAACGGTCGGCACCGAGAATCCTGCAGGTGCTGACATGGCAGGCACCGGAGGCTACGGCACTGAGTAGTCCCGGAACCAGAGTCCCCGGCACAGGACCCAACGGTGCCAGAGGCAGCTACTCTCACGGAACCGCGTGCAGCGGCACCGGGTGCAGCACCAACAATCGCACCGAGGTCCCCGGCACCAGAGATGACAGCACCCACCTTTCAAATGCACGAGCTGGGCAAGGCAAGATCCAAGACCCGGCACCACAGTCCATCCCCTGACATTCTTGGGATGCCACTGTCTCCTAGCTCTCCTCCCAAGATGGGTAGGCCAGAACGGGCAGCAATACCAACAGCCTTCCTGAGACCTCCATCTCCATTTATTCAACCACCATCTCCCTGGCTCAGACATCCTTCACTGGTCTCCATAAATGGAACCGCATGAGCGCTTCTATAGAGCATCCGCGCCAATTTCAACATCATCAAGGTGATCACGCTCGTCTCGGCGCTATACATACAGACATTGGTCATGGTCTAGATCTCCATCACCAGGACCCTGCCCCTGCTGTCACAGCCGCTCATATCATGGCGAACATTATCAGCACCGGGGCTCAAGATCGAGGGGCAGATCCCTGCCTCAACCTTCAGTGCATGCCTGCATCCCTCCTCTCCCTTCAAAAAGAGCACAGGCCTCTCCAGCGGGGAAGGGTCCAGAGTTTTTGGACCTTCCCCCTAGAACCCTCAAGGGAACGGGCACACGAGGTGTCTGAGGAACCAGAGGAGGATTATCACAGTGACGCCTCCTCGTCCCCGCCAGATGAGGCGGTTGTCCCTGGGGATATCTCCCCCCCAGATGACCTCAGACAATTCCAAGAGCTTTTCAAGAGGGTGGCACACACTCAGGACATACAAATTGTGGAAGTGCAGGAGAAACATCACAAACTCCTCAAAAATCTAAGACCCCCCAATCATCTAAGATAGCCATCCCACCTGACAAAGCCATTTTGGAAGCAGCCACGAATATATGGCAGACCCCTGCCTCCATTCCACCTACAAACAAAAGGGCAGACAAGAAGTACTTTGTACCACCCAAGGGTATGGAATTTCTGTTTAACCACCCCCAACCAAATTCCCCAGTAGTCGAATTTTTGCAGCACAGATCAAAGGCACCACAATACAAGTCTGTGGGGTCCGACAAGGACGCAAGAAAACTGCACTTATTTGGGAGGAAGGTTTACTCCTCCTCCACATTATTACTGCGAATGGCTAACTACGCTGCCCAAATGTCAAATCATAACTTCGACAACTACACTAGACTTACCTCTCTTATGGACTTCCTCCCGGATGATAAGAAACCGGTCTTGAAGGCAGTAGTCCAGGAGGGCTATGCAGCTTCACGAACAGGCGTCCAGATTGCCCTGGATGTAGCGGATATAGCGGCACACTCCACAGCCACAGCAGTGGTAATGCGTAGACTGTTGGCTCTAGACATCTGGCATCCCCAAAGATCTGCAAAAGAAAATCGTAGATCTCCCATTTGATAAGGAAAAACTATTCGCTGACTCCACTGATTCGGTCCTACATTCCAGTAAGGATTCGAGGACCACACTCAGAACACTGGGGATGTACACCCCTCCATACAGGAGAAAGAAATTTTACCCTCAACAAAGGTGTTATGCCTACCAACCCCAGCGCTCGCAATATCAGCAGGGTTACAATCAGGGACGCCACCACCACCAACAGCATAGGGCATTCAGGCGGCGTCCCCAACAAGGACATACATCATCGGGGCAAGCCCCAAGACAGCAAGTTTGACGCGGTCATGTCGAGGACTGCAATACCAAGACCGTCCCTCACTGCCAATCACAGCATATGTTCCACCGCTGACTCAAACCGTTTTGTCCTCAATGGCAAAGCATCACGACAGACAAATGGGTGCTGGAAATTATAGCCAAGGGATACACCATCCCTTTCTGATCCCTACTGCCACCAAAACCCCCTACCCAGTCCCTCCCCAGGGACCCCTCTCATGAGATAAGGTTGAAGTGAGAGGTAGACCACCTTACATTTATAGGGGCAGTGGAGAGAGTCCCGGACAAATTCCAAGGAAAAGGTTTCTACTCCCGATATTTTCTAACAGAGAAAAAAACACGAGGCTGGAGGCCAATCCTGGACTTACGGGCTCTCAACCAGTACTTGTGCAAGCAGCACTTCAAGATGACTACAATTGCCTCCATAGTCATGGCACTGGACGATGGAGATTGGTTTGCAGCCCTCGACTTACAGGATGCATATTTCCATATAACAATCCACCTGGCACACAGGTACTTTCTTCGCTTCAAAGTGGGCGTGGAGCACTTCCAAGACAGGGTCCTCCCATTCGGTCTTTCTTCAGCGCCCAGAGTCTTTACCAAAATGCTTGTGGTAGTGTCAGCCTACCTACACCAGCAGGGCGTGTTCATTTTTCCGTATCTGGACGACTGCCTCCTGAAAGGGGTCTCAAGGGCAGATGTCCTGCGCATGACAGACATTGCTACAAGGACCTTCCTCTCAATGGGCCTAGTCATCAATTTCCAGAAATCGACGACGGAGCCCACACAAAACATAGAGTTCATAGGGGCACGCCTAGACTCTACTACATCAAGAGTATATCTGCCTGATGCCTGTTTTCGCACCATCAGATCCCTGGTGCAGGTGATGACGTACAGCCCCACAGTGCCAATCCTAACCTGCTTATAGCTCCTGGGGCACATGGCAGCCACCATGTTCGTGGTGCAGAATGCCAGACTACATATGCGAGGCCTACAGCACTGGTTGGCGAGCATTTACAGGCCGATGATTCATAGCATTCACAAAACTGTATCGCCCACAATGGAGGTGCGAAAGTCACTGGCATGGTGGGCAGACCTCAAGAACTTGCTGTTAGGGGTGCCTTTCCATCAACTGCAAATTGCGGTTTATCTCGCAACAGACACGTCCCACGTAGGATGGGGAGCACATATGGGCAGCAAAGTGACACAGGGGCAATGGTCCCCCACAGAGACAGCGATGCACATAAATGTATTGGAACTCACGGCAGTGTTCAATGCATGCAGGCGGTTTCGAAAATACCTGCGGGACAAAGTAGTCAGAGTCAATACTGACAACACCTCCACAATGTTCTATATCAATCAACAAGGCGGGGCCAGATCTCGTGCGCTATGCACAGATGTGGTCCGACTGTGGAATTGGTGCTTTGCGAACAACATAACGCTCAAAGCCTCATACCTGCTGGGTGTCCACAACGTGAAAGCGGACCAACTAAGCAGACACTTTGCTCTCATGCATGAGTGGCAAATCCGCTCCGATCTGCTCCGCAAAGTATTTCACAGATGGAGGTTTCCCCGGATCGACTTGTTTGCCACCTACACCAACAAGAAATGCCCGCAATATTGTTCCAGAGCAGGCATTGGGCAAGGCTCATTGGGGGACACCTTCATGCTCTCATGGAAGGGTCCCCTGTTGTATGCATTTCCTCCCACAAAGCTCATTCACAAGGTCCTAGAAAAAGCCAGAAGGGAAGAGGCGTGCATAATACTTATAGCCCCAACATGGGATTGACAGCAATGGGTTCCCTTGCTCCTACGCATGTCATGCTGCCTGCCACTCCCCCTCACGATAGTGCCGGACCTTCTCATGCAGAGTCAGGGGTCCATAGCACACCCCCATCCTCGAATGCTCTGCCTACAAGCATGGCTAATCCATGGCTCAGTGCCTTAGAGAGAACATGCTCAGAAGGAGTAAAAGAGGTTCTGAAGTGCAGTCGGCGGGCCTCCACCAGGAGGACTTATGCACATAAATGGAAACATTTTATATCCTGGTGTTCGTCCAAGCAATTGACTCCTCTGGATGTTTCCATTCCCACAATCCTAGAGTACTTACTGGAGCTGAAACAAGGCGGACTCACTCTATCTTCATTAAAGGTCCATCTTGCGGCTATATCAGCGTTCCGACATATGGAGGAGGGGCCAACTATATTTGCCCATCCCATCACCACAGGGTTTCTAAAAGGGCTAGCAAACCTATACCCCCTGCGGAAACCATTATCACCTTCATGGAGCTTGGATTTGGTCCTCGACACACTGTCTAGACCACCCTTTGAACCATTAGCCATGGTACCCCTCCGGCTACTTACCATAAAAGCAACTTTTCTTCTCGCAATTACATCAGCCCGTAGGGTGAACGAACTCGCAGCAATAATGGCAACGCCACCCTATACGATTTTTTTCAAAGGAGGCGGTGAATTTTACGATTACACCCAGCCTTCATTCCAAAGATTGCCTCAGAGTTCCACATTAATGAACCAATAGTTTTACCTTCATTTTATCCGAAACCGCATACCGCTAGTAAGGAAGCATGGCTACATTCACTCAATGTGAGGAGGGCACTGGCCTTTTGCATAGATAGAACTAAGCCCTTCTGGAAAACAGACAGACTCCTGGTGTCTATTGCACCCAGATCAAAAGGGGAAGGCCTATCCTCACAAAGAATTTCAAACAACGTTGTATCCTGCATAAAACTGCTACGAGCTCCGTAAGACCCCTCTGCTAGCTCCACCCAGGGCTCACACCACTAGAGCAATGGCGACGTCGACAGCCTTCTTCAAAGGAGTTGCATTAAAAGACATCTGCAGAGCGGCGACATGGTCATCCTACAACACCTTCGCCAAGCACTATGCGATGCACCAGGTGTTGGATGAGGATACACGTCTAACGACAGCAGTCCTTTCAGGGGCAAGCTGAACATAAATCTAGTGCCCACCTCCATTTTTGGGGTCACTGCTGGGTAGTCACCTAATGTGGAGCACCCACAGGGACCACTCAAAGAAGAAAGAGAAGTTACTCACTTGTGTAGTAATGATGGTTCTTCGAGATGTGTCCCCATGGGTGCTCCACTACCCACCTGTTCCTCCCCTCTTCGGAGTTCTGCTTTGTGTCTTTCAGGAGTATCTGGGGCAGTTGATTGAGGAACCGGCGTGGACCAGATCGTGCACATGACCAAAAGCGCACGAAGGACCGACACGCATTGGCGCATGCGCGACCCGGCAAGATACAGCTGGAAATCTCTGATCTGCGGTGCTGGGGTGAGCCCGACACCTAATGTGGAGCACCCATTGGGACACATCTTGAAGAACCATTGTTACTACACAAGTGAGTAACTTCTCTTTTATTTCTACCTTGTAGATTACGTTGATAGGATGGGGAGACTGCACCCTGGCAAGCAGTGACTCTGGAGAGGATTTAGGGGCCCTGGAAGATCATGAACTGAACATGAACTCCAGTGTGTTGCTGTGGTTAAGAAGGCTAAAGTGATTCTTGGATGTATCAGTGCTGCGGCCTTAAGCTTTAGAGAGTAAGGTGCTTGTTTCTCTAATCTGTTGGTGAACAGGGTAAAGAGTATCCCAGAGTAGATTCAGATTGTAGCTTACCAATACTGGGCAAATTCTCTGGCTTCTGGTATGTCAGAGATTGTTAGAATTTTGAAGATCATAATGGTTCCTTCTGGCCTGAAAACTTGTGAGTGATAGCACTTTCCTTTTTCTTTTTCCTCACATGGATTTTTTTGAAAAATAAAGTAATATGAACATTAATTAAACTAAGCTCTGTAAAGTCACTTTAAAATGTATCATCTTGTAATTTTTGCCATTTACAGATGTAAAGATTTTAATTGTAATGTAGTGAATACAGTAAATTAACCTAAGTACTGTTACTGCCAAGTTGTACGCACTCACTAGCATAATGACGGCTGCGGTGATTCGAAAGTGCTGCTTTCAAATCATGCACCACCCATGGAGATGGGAACCTTTCCAAAGGACGCCCCCCAGTCTTTGAAAGCCCCTTCTTGCTATCTGCTGTTAGGAAGAAGGGGCTTTTGAAGACTGGGGGGGACCTTTCGAAAGGCCCCCGTTTCCATAGGTGGTGCATGAATCAAAGCGGCACTTTCGAAGTGCCGCAGCCATTATTATGATAATGAGTCATTGCATATTCACGGCAGTGTCTCATTAGCATCTTCTGACCTCGCTCATTACCATGTCCCTTTCAAAAGAAAGGAGCTAGTGCAGATACAGCTAAAAAGTGTTCTTTTGAAAGTGAATCAAAAGAATGCAGTGCTCTTTTCAAAATTGGTCTTCCTTTTGCATTACAGGAACAGCGCTCCCTTTCAAAAGCTTCTTTTGAAAGAAAACGTGTGTAGATGCTCTGCGTGGCCCTTCTTTTGGAAGAGCAGTCCTAATTTTCGATCCCTGGCCCTTTCTTTTGAAAGAGTGGGGGCTGTGTGGATGCTCAGTTTCGAAAGAGCAGATCGCTCTTTTGATCTGCTTTATTCTTCCAGAAGGGCTTCTTTTGAAAGATCTCTGTAGTGTAGACATAGCCTTATTGTGATCAAATATGTAAAATAAAACGTAACTAAAATTGTAGATGAAAGCTAAGCAACTTTAAAGCATTTTCTCTTATGAATTGTCATACTGCAGAATGAAATCTCTCTGCAATCTTTAGCTTAGCATATCCAATTGTCTATCATGGTGTATATTCCATTTGATTATGCAAGCATGCTCCTATCAACATGTAATTGGGTGCCCATATTTTTAAGGTTATTGTGCATAAAATGGATAGAAGCACTCAGGATGCTAAATACCCTTGTCTGTTGATAGGCTTTAGATGCCCAAAGTCCTTTTGAAAATAAGATTTAGGCTCATAGATTGATTGCGACCATGAATGCAGCAGTGCCTAAATTGCTTTAAAAATCCGGGACTAAAATACTTCAGCATCAAACATTAGGACAGTGTATTGATCCTAGGAGAGCATTTAGCTGTGGGAACCTGTCATACTTCACGTGCTCTAAAGCATATTGTATAATACAGCAAAAATTGTAGTATATTATGATTGGTGAGTGAAATTCGCCTGACACTAGATAAAGTATTGAAAGTTTTTAAAAGCATATATATTTTTGCACACAAGGTGGCAGTGTCTGCAAATGGATATCTGGGAGAGTACATGTGTATGTCCAAAGCCATCAACTTTTACAGGAATATTTCTATTTCTGTTTGTTACAGCAAATATATAAATGCTAATAAGGTTCTTCAGTACAGTTACAGGAAAATGCATGGGGAATGCACAAACTATTTAATATGCTGCTCACAGAAATAAGCACTGCAAGCTACTGTAATGCTTTGGTTTTCTTGTGTTTGGACCTGGACTATATTGATTTTCTGTGATTCATTTTACAATAATTATCATAGTAGAAGACAAAAGTAACTGCAACAATGTGTAAAGGTGTAAACAGTAAAAAAAAAAAAATCTGGAAATGATCGTGTTAACAGGTTTCTACAGTTACTATCCAATTTAAGTTTTAGCGGGGTAACAGTGTTCGTCTGTATCTTCACAATACCAGGCAAGTAGTCCTGTAGCACTTTAAAAACTAACAATATTAGTCTTCAGTTCTGCTCCAGAATCTGAAGAAGTGGGTCTGTCTTGTGAAAGATCATCACCTAATGAATAATACTGTTAGTGTTTAAGGTGCTACACGACTGCTTGCTTTGCTTTAGCCAATTTAAGTTTTTGATGCATTGCTAATGGACCTTATTGAATCTATTGATTTTAAAAGGACTTAATTTCAAGATAAATGTAAAACAAAGTGATTCCAGAATAGTTACTGAGTTCTAACTCCTAACATCTGGCTGAGCTGCTCAGCAGGACATATAGTAGCGCGGGCTGGTTTGAAATGCCCTCTGTACAAATTGGCTCAGAGCTGGGCTATTTTATACCCGTTTGGTAACACTCCAGAGTGCGGGGGGGTGCCTTTTTGGGGTAAGGTACTACTGACCTGTAGACAAATCAGTTGGCAAGGCCACAGAAATGAAAAGCAAAAAACAAAAACCCACCTCACTGCTGTGGTCCTAGACCCAGCTGATAGGAATAAGGGGATTTTGATGTTTGCGGGGTCCTTTCGAAAAGGGCCCCATGTAGATAAGTCGCACGTGATCGAAACACAGCACTTTCGAGGTGCCGCAGCTGGCAGCATGCTAATGAAGCACTGAATATTCATTTCAGTGCCTCATTAGTTTTCTCCAATTTGGCCATTAAAATCACAGAATCATAGGGCTGGAAGGGACCTCAGGAGTTCATCTAGTCCAGCCCCTTGCTTCAAGCAGGATCAACCCCCACTAAGTCATCCCAGCCAGGACCTTGTCAAGCTGGGACTTAGCATGACTTTTTCGAAATTTTGGCCAAGTGTAGACACAGCCACGTAGAGATTGGGTAGACAGGGAATAGAGACTATTTCATAATAAGCCGTAGTGCGTCCAGTGGTTCCATTTTAAAATAGGCTCTATTGTGTGTGCATCTTCACCTGATTTCCAGACTGGAGGTTCACCCAGTGGGTCTGGCTCAACTGTGTCCTGCTGAGCAAAGCTGTCAGCCCCAGAACTCAGGACAAGCAATGCAGAAAGGGTGGCTATGCCAACGAGAGGCTACCCCACATCTTGTGTAGCTGCAACTCCACTCCAGACCTCAGCAGCTGTGTTACAACACCATCCAATTTCACGTGGTCAGGGCCATCCTACCACCTGTGGGGAAGTGACGGGACTCTTTTGACGGACAGGTGGGTGATATAGATATTTAAATGAGTCCCTCAACAAGGAGGGCGTGAACCTCCTGTTCACAGATCCCAGGACCCGAGCAGAACCCTGCTGCAACCCCCAGGGAGGAGAGTGCCACCCCGGTCTGCCACAGACCCCGCTTTAGCCACCTAGAGGGAAGTGGCCAACACAGAGGACGAGACCAGGACAAGGGTTTGGTTAAAACAAAGTATCTAACATTTATTGAACTACACGAACAGACTTAAACAGTGACTATACTAAGATTAACTATGACTAAAAACTTACAAGATACATTGTTCCCGTATGCTGTCTTATGTTGAGTTTTTTATTGTTCCGGAAAGCAAGCAGGTTAGGTAAGCAAAGGAATATAGGAAAGAAGGGTTTAACAAGCCCCTAAGGCTTCTCAATAGGGGAGGCTGAGGATGCTGTCCCTCACCTCTTCCTGGGGGGCGGGGTGCTAACCCGCCCCAATTATGCTTTGACCCTGTGGGCCCTTAGACTGTGCCTCTTTTTGGCCGCCGCAGCTTCACGGTGGTCCAGCGATATAGTTTGGTCCTGGGGGGCACTTGGCTTTCTCCAGGCCAATGAAGCCGGGGAGGTAAAACAGGATTTCAGAGTCCTTGTTTTACAATAATATTTGGGGAACTGACGGTAAGAGGGATAAGGGAGGCCTTGCCTTCACCTTATTATTTTAACTATTAATTAAATCTATACTTACCTAATGAAAATTAACAATAAACAGCCATTAATTAAATGTGCTTTTTGTATAATAAATATTCGGCCTGGGGCTGTAGGCCCGGCCCTGAGGGTCAGGCCCCCAGACACTGCCCCTCCCCCGTCGGGAAGAGGCACAGCAGAGGCGCGACCCCTACTCCCCCAATGGGGGTCCCGGTGTCCCAGACTAATGCAGCTAAATGTCAGTTTAGTTAGATAAATTACGTGTCCAGTAGTTTGATGCAGTTTCAGTGAGTCATATTTGGTAGAAAGAAGTCGTATCCGGTGGGTTGTCTTAATCGGTGGGTTGCCAAAATGGTGGCGCCGCAGGTGGGGTGGTGCTGCTGGAGGTGTGATGGCGGCCTCAGGGTTCTGTGACTGGGTACGCAGTACCTGCCTTGTGGCAGGCCAGTTTGCCACCCAGTCACTTCCCCACTGAGGCCGCTTGCTGCTCCCTGGTGGCGCGGCTTGGGAGCGCTGGTGCCGCGGTGGTGTGGTGGTGCCTCAGTGATTTCTAGTTATCTCTCAGTGATTTCTGCTCTTTTGCCTCTAAGGCTAGCCTCAGGGTTCAGTGGACACTGTAACAGCCAACACTCCCCTGTGCTGGGTGACAGAGTCGTATCTGTCCCCCAAGGGCTGCCGAATGGCAGGCGAGCCTTGCTTATATTTACTGTTCACATTAATAATTCATTATTCTATTTGAATATTCATGATCTAATCACCATGCAGGTGTGGTTTTCAATTAAGTCCTCCTGGGCATGGAAAGTTCTGGAAGCTCTTACCTTCGCCCAATTAGAAGCCTTCATTTCAAATACCTGGCTATGAATTATTCATGAGTTCAGGTTACCGGGGGAGCTACCTGACAAAAAGTAACCGCTGGTAATGCTGCTAAATGGCAGCCTGTGACACTTCAGATTTTTCATGTGTCTGCACTGATTTTACCTAGCCAAAGGCATGTATTCCCTGGCCCACGGGGACGATTATGTCCAGAGATGTTAAAAATCCGGACAGGAAGGTGTCATGAAGTCCACCATCCTTGGAACAGACACCAACTGCAACTTATACACTAACCGATATTTTGGAGCATAAGCTTTCGTGGGTGAAGACCTGCTTCATCAGATGCAACTGATGGGTCTTTACCCACGAAAACTTATGCTCCAAAATATTGGTTAGTCTATAAGGTGCCACAGGACTTCTTCTTGTTCTTGAAGATGCAGACTAACACGGCTACCTCGCTGATACTTGTCAACTTCAACTGTACATCTTTATCACCAGTGAGGACCAGAAGAAGATTGTCATGGCAGATGTCACAATGCCCTTCAAGAATAGGACCCTGGCCTTCCATGATGCCTAATGTCAAAAGCTAAAGAAATATGCCCCTCTGGCTGACACTTTGGCTGTGTCTACACTTGCATATCCTTTCGAAAGAGGCATGCAAATTAGGGAAATCGAAAATGCAAATGAGGTGCATTTACCTATCTGGCTCCTCATTTGCATAATCTTCTTTTGAAAGAGTTTATTTCAAAAGAAGAAAAGCAGTGTAGATGAGGTTCTTTCAAAAGTAAACCCCATTTTCCAAAGAACCCTTCTTCCCATAAAAAGGAAAGAAGGGTTATTTCAAAGATGAGGTTTACTTTTGAAAAAGGAACATCTACACTGCTTTTCTTTTGAAAGAAGCTCTTTCAAAAGAAAAATATGTAAATGAGGTGTCACATATTTGCATTTTCAATTTCCCTCATTTGCATGCCTCTTTTGAAAGGGGAATGCAAGTGTAGACACAGCCTTTGACAGCTAGAGGCCATGAGGTTCATATTCATATGCTGGTAGTTGAAGCCCCATGGGACCTCAGTAATGAATGAGTGTTTAGAGAATGTGGAATGGGTCAATGCTACACTCAACTTATGCAGTAGTTCATGGTGTCGGATGCCATCGGGAGTTTAAGGGACATCTGTCTGAAACTCATAAGTGGACATCATCAATACCAGGAAGAATGAACTGGAGTGCCAATGAGGAGCGTAATCAGGAAAGTAACTCAAAATACTTTCCTGATGGACTTCATTTTCCAATGGATAATCTGTACCAAATTCTCAGTCACTGAGGGATAATCTCCACTCATGGATATATTTGCTTTCCACAACCAACTCTCTATGTAAATTTTCATAAGCAGTGTACCTTAATATTTGGATGCTAATATCTAAACTATATTGTTAAGAACAAAAGAACGGCCATACTGGGTCAGACCAAAGGTCCTTCCAGCCCAGTAGTCTGTCTGCTGACAGTGACCAGCGCTACGTGCCCCAGAGGGAGTGGACTGAAGACAATGATCAAACGATTTGTTTCCTGCCATCCATCTCCAGCCTCTGACAATCAGAGGCCAGGGACACCATTCCTACCCTTGGCTAATAGCCTTTTATGGACCTAACTGCCATGAATTTATCTAGCTCTTTCCTAAATTCTGTTATAGTCTTAACCTTCATAGTCTTCTCTGGCAAGGAGTTCCACAGGTTAACTATGTGCTGAGTGAAGAACTTTCTTATATTAGTTTTAAACCTGCTACCCATTAATTTAATTTGGTGTCGTCTAGTTCTTCTATTATGGGCACAAGTAAATAACTTCTCCTTATTTACCCTCTTCACACCTGTCATAATTTTATATACCTTTATCATGTCCCCACTCAGTCGTCTCTTTTCTAAACTGAAAAGTCCCAATCTTTTTAGCCTCTCCTCATACGGGGCCTGTTCCAAGCCCCTAATCATTTTAGTTGTCCTTTTCTGAACCTTTTCCAGTGCCAGGATATCTTTTCTTTAGGTGAGGAGACCACATCTGTACGCAGTATTCAAGATGTGGGCGTACCATAGATTTATATAGGGGCAGTAAGATACTCCTTGTCTTATTTTCTATCCCTTTTTTTAATAATACCTAACATCCTATTTGCCTTTTTGACTGCCTCTGTACACTGTGTGGATGTTTTCGAGGAACTATCCACCATAACTTCAAGATCTCTTTCCTGATTAAAATGTATTACCTTACATTTGAATTATTGCTGATTCAGTCTGTGTATCTTTGATCTTTAAAACAAACTTTGCATATGTGGATAATCAAAGCACTAAATCCAGATGTCCAGACACTCCTTTCTGAATTTGCATATTATGTACAATTTTAACATAAGCTTTAATAAAATTGAATGGAGGGGTAGAGAAAGGCAGGGCATTTGTTATCTTCATTCTGTGACTAAAGGTGAGCTGAGCTTACCTGATTGAGAGGTCTTCCCAGTCTGCAAAGAGCTGAAAATCACTGACTGGTGTGCAGAGATCACAGTAAAGAGGAAGGTGGTAGAGATGGTGACTGACAGCCAGTGAACAAGCAGCTGAGGCAATAAGTGACCAGCAAGGCAGCCAGCAGAGGGGAACTGTGACTGGTGAGGCGGCCAGCAGAGAAGCACTGGGCATCAGGGTGGCCAGTCAGGACAAGTGCTCAGATGGCAGAGCAAGCAAGGGGCATTCTTTCCCAGGCAGGAGCTGAATTCACACAGATGCACTTTTCAACCCTTTTCAACTTTTCACTGATGGAGGACAACCACTGTGAGTGGGGGATGGTGAGAGAGCATGGAGGGACACAGAAAAGGAACTTTTGGTTGACGAACTCACAACCCTGAGGCAGAAGAGACTGCCCCATGCACTCTGGGGTGGATGCCCTGCTCACAGTTTTATAATTATTAATCCAGTTTGTGGCACTTTCCTTAATTAATGTTGGGCGACTTCCTTCCTTCCATTAAAAGTTTCTGTTCTACACTCCAACGCTGTGCTTGTGAGTGGAGAAGTATTGCCTCCCAGAGGCACCCAGAATGCAATGTAATTTTTTTTCTGATTAAAAAGAAGCTTAGGTACTGAACCTGACTCTGGCAGAAGGGTTACAATTGAAAGCACACTCCTAACTCTACTTGATAGCAGAGTAAAATCCTCTTCATATGCCTCCTACCAGGGTTTTCATCCTTAGTGGCTGTTATTGTTGTACACAATTCTGCTGCAACAACCATTCTTAGCTCTCTGTTTTGGTTAAAAGACTTCTTGTTATGAAATCTGTTCCTCTGTTCTAAGATCAGAACAAAATTCACTTCAAATCCGCAGTTGGTTTCATCTATCCAAGGGGGTGAGTTTATATTGTGAAAAGAGTTTTGCTTAGATATGCCTGTGTATTTCACCAATTCTGTATTAAGGGTGCTGCAAAACTGGACAGAATAGGTTTCACCTCTCACTGGGCTGTATTTCAGGAACACTAAGTGCAAATATCTTTCCAAATTCTTTGAATGAAATAGTGCAGGAAGCAACAATACAGCCACTCCAGCTAGAGCCAGCAAATTGCTAAAGCATTGTAAGCTATAATCATCAGTCTGAAAAGAATGGTACCAAGACTACAGAGACAGCATAAACCTCAAAGTGCGAAAAGGGCTGTCTGTTCTAGGCTGACAATTAAAAGACCTACGAGGGAACCATGCATCAGCCTGATATAGAGCTATTTAAATAGATTTGGCCCTTGTCCTGGAAAGACTTACTTGTGTTTAGTTCCACTGAAGTCAGTTGTGTTTAGTTCCACTGACTCTGTGTCATAAACAGGAATAAATCTTTGCAGGGTTGGGACCTCAAGAGCCTGCCAGACATTCTAAACGGTCCTCCCTAGTGAAGTCAAAACAACTGCATCATTTCATTTTGTTGATTTTATTTCCTAGGCTTTGGAAGCCAAAAGAACCCTCCTTCCAGGCAAACAGAGATACTTTAGGGAATATTACAGAAACGACTGTGGGTTTTATCCAAAGTTTGCTGACGTCAGTGAAAAGCCTCCTGTAAGAATATTAGAATATAACTAGCTGCTAAAGATCATGTTTGTGTGTTATATCTTTCTTGTTCCTTGCAACTTGTTTTCCTTTTTCACATCAAGTATTTCTTCCCTTATCCTACTCTTCACTGTGCAGTGGATATTTCCATAAAGAAGACTACCAAGAATCTACTGTTTTACCCCCATAAAAGTAGAACATCTGAGAAATTCATTACGAGCAACAGGAACATTAGTGAAACAGTATGAAAGAGATGGGGATAATTCAGAAAGCTTAGTAAGCAAGGACTCAGCAGAAAGAAGAGGGAGGTGTCAGTTCAAAAGAGAGAAGGAGGTCTAGATCATCAGTGGGTGTAAGCCATGTAGGGTCATTTCCAGTCTACCTGTCAGATGGACATGCAGCAGCAATCCAACAGGGGTCAATTTGTCTCATTTGGTAGATACGATAAATCAATAACGGAGCCTTCTTCTGTTGACCCTGGTATTCCACCAGAATGAGATGCATAGGTAGAGACAATGGGAGAGTGCTGGCCATCAGCTTACCACAGTGAAGATGCTAGATTTGTAGATCTTAGTACATATTCTGCAGATACATTATTCATGTAGGAGAAATTCCTTAAACTAGACCTGTGACCCACAGTCACATAGACCTGGCCTAGTAATCTACAAGAACAAGGCAAAACAGTCACAGCAGGACCCATGGTTAAAGTCTGTATTTATGGAATAGGCACTAATACAGGCATGAATTACTAGACAAAGCTGATTTTCTGTCTAGAGATGTACGTGATGATCTCCAAGGGGGACCATAGTTTTAGTACATCTTGGCACAGCATAATCTAAATAAGCCTTTCCCTAAAATGGGAAGTATGTTGCTGCCATAGTTTTTGCACGTAGGGAAAGTACCTAGCTGTGCCTGAATGGGAATTATCTTGCACCCAAGTGGTCTTGTAAATTCTCCAAGGGGAAGACACAAAAGGGTTTGTTTCACCAGCTCCCAGAGGCGCTCACTTTCTGGTTTCCCTGGAGTGCTTGACAAACTGCTCAGGTCTAGGGCCTGCCTCCACCCCACCCGTTCCCCAGAGTACACCATGCCCTTGATCAGCCTCTTCCTGCTCCCGCTCAGGACCTCCTGTCTGTCATGGAACTCCGAATCACTGACAGGCAGGAGGTGCTGGTAGGGAGATGAAGAAGCTGATCAGTGGGTGGGAGGCACTGTAGAGGAGGAGGAACTGATCAGCAGGACCTCTGGTGGGCGTTGGGCATCCACTTTCTTTTCCTGTGAATACTCCAGCCCTGAAGCACCCAGTCAGTGCCTGTGTCAGGCTCCTGCTGAGGCATCGGACATACCAGATGCAAGGAATCAGAAGAAAAGTAGAGCACCTGGAGAAGCAGGCTGTGTGTGAAAGACCAGTTAGACAAGCTCCTGAAGAGTAAAGCTATGAAGCAAGAGCCTGATTTGCAAAGCGGGTTAGTCTGATGTGGCTAACATTGTTAAGGCTTGTCCAGACATAAACCAGGAGCCTCAGGATTGAGCTGTCATCCACAGAATCCTACTTGCCGGGAATCAACGACAACCAAAAGCTTCATCTAACCTGAGTACGCTCCCTGCTGATTAATTGATTTCTAGGGAAGAAAGGAAGACAGTAGGTTCCATCAATGCTTGGTTCTACACACTTAAAGTGAGGAGTACGGGGTAAGGAATCTATCTTTTCTTCAGGAGCTGGGACTCAGGGAAAAGATGAGGGAAAGAATTGCTTGGGTTGTGATGAGAGAGATTTGGGATTCAGAGAAATGTGAAGATAGAAGAGAGAAAGAAAAGGAGAAGGAGACTTTGTGGTGATGAGGGGAATGAGAAGGATTTTGAGGTGCAGTTAATACGGTAAGAGGAAGTGGGGCTGGAACTGTAGCAGCAGCCCCTTTTCTTGATGAACCAGAACTTTCAAGGGAGAGAAACACATAGAGCTTGGGGTGGATGGAAAGAAGGGGTGAGAGAGCCTGAGATTCTGAGAGCTTTTAAGGCAGAAGGAGAAAGCAGGAATAGAGAGAAAGAGCTCCTGGGAGGATCTTGCACAAAATGGGAAGAAGGGGGGATTAGAGTAGAACAAACAGGTGAAGTCACAACCATCACAGGAAAGGAGAAGAGTGAAGGAATAATGGTCTCAGGGCTACTATTAGTGAGGCCTGAAAGAGCATCACACGGGAGGGCCAGACCCCAGGGAAGGTGGAGACAGCAGGACAAGAAGCTCCATATTGTGTTCAGATGGCTCCAATAAGGAGGGAAAGCCTGCAGCTCCTCAGCATGTTCAACTTCGGCATTTCCTCACAAGTGTGTGCGTTGTAGTGGGATGCGGGGGGGGGAGCATTTTGGGAGGGGGGAAAGAATCATCCCTCTGGGATAGCTCTGTGGTTTGAGCATTGACCTTATAAACCTATGATTGTGAATTCAACCCTTGAGGGGCGCCATTTAGGTGTCAGGGGAAAAGAAAAAAATCTATCAGAGATGATGATATAGGTCCTGCTGCAAGTGCGGGGGACTGGACTTGATGACCTTTCAAGGTCCCTTCGAGTTCTGTGAGATAGGTATATCTCCATATTTAGACTCTCTGTTACCTAGTGAAATTTCAGCAGCTTCACACAAAAGCCTATCTGATCCATCCCTTGTTACTCTCCATTAATAGTTAGCTCATGCCAAGGTCAGCAATGTTGAACTTCATTTTTTAACTCTCCCATCTAAGAATCTCAAGCACACCAGAAAGAATTTTATCTCTCAGCCGTTTTCTCAGATGTTGCTTTGGTAGGGCTGGGGCCTTCACAAAATGGTATGAAAGTGAAAACTGTGAACTCTAGGCAGAACCAGCTGGCACTCACACCGAGCTAACAAAAACGGAACTAGGCAAAGTAGCCCTGGAGAATTAGTGTATTACACTATACAGCAGAGCTGGGATGTGGGGGGTTGGGGAGACACCAGAGCAGGGCAGCTTTCCTTGTCGTAAAGAAACAGCACATGGCGTCTCTCAGAAACTTACCCAGCAGCAGCCAGCACACACGCTCTCCATCACATACTCACACAGTCTCCGTCTCTGCCACAGACATGCACATAATCCATCATAGAGTCTTTGTCTGTCTGTCTCTCTCTAGCCACCAGTCCTGCCCCTTCCATCTGAGCCCATGCTCCTTCTAGGGGCCTGGATACTGCTCCTGATGACTTGCCAAAATTTGTGGAGTGACCGCTGCAAAAGTTATTGCCCACATGAATCTAAAATGTGGAATTGCACTGAACATATGCTAAATGCTTCTGCTTGGGATAACTTTAGCTTTGTACATAAGAATGTAGTCTCTGTACTCACTGGGCATCACCCAGAGGAACTCTGAGGGTGTGTACACAATATTAATGAAGCATGTAATATTGCAGCTGAAACCCTGCAGGCAAGATTTGCATATACGTCTTCAGGAGATCAAGGGCCAAAAGGTTTTGATATAGAATGCAGATTACTAGCTGGTAGAACAGATCTTATACATCACGCTCTCTAGGTGCGTGATGAAGATACTCGGTGATATCGGATCTCTTGTCTTGTACCTCTACTCATTCTAAACCGACATCCCAAATATCTGAATGTTCTCATGGATTATGTCCATTCCTTAGGTGCCTTCCCTTCTTTCCATGTTATATTACATAGTTGGTGTATTTCCTGAATCATACTTTCTCCACGGTATTTAATCATCTCTCCTGTGATCTTATCATATCCAGGGCTCTTGTTGCTCTTTAGTAATTTCACTGCTCTTTCTACTTCCTCTTTCAAAATGTCAGTTTCACTCTCGGTGCTCAGCAGGGGTATCTCTTTCAATTCTTCCTTCAGTTTCATTGAGACATTTGGGTCAAACTGTGCTTTGTACAGATTGGTGCAATATCTCATCCATTGGTGCACAACCTTTTTCTTGTTCATGAGAACCTCATTGTTCTTGTCTTCGATCATCATCTGCTTGAGCTGCCACTTCCTATTGATATTCCTAATCATTTTATACACTTCCCTGGTCTTACGTTCACTGTAATACCTCTCTATATCTTCATGGGGCTCATCTAACCATTTTGCCTTATCCTTTCTGGCTGCTTTCCTTACCTCGTTGCTTTTCACTCCATATTTCTGTTCTATCCTCTCGGAAACATCCTTCCTGATCTTCAACGCTCTCTTCTCCTGCACCAACTTCAGCATCATTTGTGTAATCCACTTCTTACTGATCTTCTCTTCTTCCAGAACCACCTGCTCAATTGCCTCCTCTATTGCTATCACTTTGACTCTCTTATCTAGGTCTTCCTGTGTGCCCACATTCCTAATCTTCTCTTTGAGAGCTGCTCTATACGCATTTCCTATTTCTTTCTCGCCTCGCCTCGCCACATCTCTTCTTAAACTGTGTCTTATAGTTTCTCTTGAGTTTCATCTAGACTGTGGTCTGAGTCTATATCTGCCCCTTGGAAAGTTTGGCACTGCTGTGATATGGTTACTCATCTTCTTATCAAGATCATATCTATCATGTTCTTGGACTTCCCGTCATTCAATCACCATGTCTACTTCCTACATTTGTAGATCACTGTCTCACCTCATTTGTTTCTTTCTCCATATGCAAACCTTCCCTTGACTCTCTCCCAACCTTCAGTATCTCTTCCAACCTTCACATTTCAATCTCCTCCTCTTTCTTTGGTATCTCGTCCAGTGTTTCTGTCAAGATCAAGGAAGAGGTAAGGGGGTGCACTGGATGAGAATTAACAACTTGAGGTTTGCAGATGATATAGTTATCAAGGAAGATGAAGAGAAGCTAGCAAGAATGGTTCAGGTGCTAAATGAGGAATGGAAGCAATATGGACTGATTATACAAATCGATAAAATTAAAACAATGGTATTTGGAGATAAGGAAATAGGAAGGAAGATGAGTGTAGATGGGATCGAACTAGAGAACGTAGAGAAGTTCACGTATCTGGGGAGCAACATGACATATGATCTAGGCTGCAAGAAGGAAATAGTGAAAGCAAGAGCGAGTTTGAAGGTGATAGATAAGATCTGGAAAAGCAAAGCAATGATCTTAGGAGCAAAGCTGAGCATCTTGAAATTGTGTGTATTCAGCAGTATGTTGCAGGAATGTGAGACATGAGTGACAATGAAAGATTCAAAGAGTAGGACACTGGAATTCAAAAGGAGTTGTTACAGAAAGATCCTGAGAACAGGATGGATGCAGAAGGTCACCAAGGAGGAATTACATAGGAAGATACAGCCAAAAGAGAACCTACTGCAGATGCAACAATCCTCACTGCCAACTCTTCTCACATATCTACACCAGTGACATCATCACAGGACCTAACATCAACCATACCATCAGGGGCTCCTTTACCTGCACATCTACTAATATAATATATACCACCATGTGCCAGCAATACCCCGCTGCAATTTACATTGGCCAGACTGAACAGTCTCTACATAAAAGAATAAATGGACATAAATCAGACATCAGGAACGGTAATGTACAGAAGCCCTTGGGGGAACACTTCAATCTCCCTGGACACTCAGTAGCAGATTGAAGGGTGGCAGTCCTGAAACAAACAAATTTCAAAAATCAAATGGAGAGAGAAATCTCTGAGCTGCAATTTAACTCCATTAACCAAGGATTAAACAGAGACTGGGAGTGGCTCACACCTTACAAAAGCAGCTTCTCTGCCCTGGATGTAAATATCTCCCCATTAGACTCTGACAATGGGTCATATCCCCGTATCTGATCTGATTTGCTTTTTCCTCTTTTGATACGTACTATTGATAATGGGCCATTTCCATCTTGCTGAATAGACCTTGTGAGCTCTGGCTCTCCCTTTTACTGGGACCCCAGTCTTTAAATACCCCTCTGAAACCATCCCCCCACTCATGCATCTGATGAAGCAGGTCTTTGCCCATGAAAGCTTATGCTCCAAAATATCTGTTAGTCTATAAAGTGCCACAGGACTTCTTGTTGTTCTGTACTGTGGATGGTTATACAACGGAAGTTACAGCTATTCAGGCATATCTGCAGGATGCACAACCAATGAAAAATCGAGATGCTGGTATTCGGCATAATGAACACTTCGAATAGGAGAGGTAGACCCCACAGAGAATGGATAGACGACATAGTAGATTGGTGTGGAGCTAGTCTACAGAAACTAAGCCACTTCACCCTTGACAGGGAGAGATGGAAAGAAATAGTGAGGGAGGCATCAGACACCAACGGCACTGAGCCCATGGTTTTGATGATGATGATGATGATGACAATGATGCTGAAGAACAGATGTCAGTAAAGGTGAAGATGCCAGACAAAACATTGTTAAAATTCTATAATGACGTGAAAGATTATCCATTCTTCATAATGGAAAAATGTATCAGAATGATTTTGGGAAGGTAAACAGGGATGATGAAGTGGGGAGGTGGCTGAGACCTTTCCTCTGGGGGCTTGTATTAGTAACTGAGAAGGCTTTTTGTGTGTGTGTGTGTGTGTGTGTGTGTGTGTGCTTTGTTGGAGGCGGGGTGGCTCAGTTAACTTTGGTTTGTACTCCTAATACCCTATTTTTATTTATGGCAAAGGTAATAACAAACAACCTTTTGTCTTGCTCAGCCTGGCTGTATGGTCACATTCACAAGTGACTCCAGATACAATGGCATATTAGAAATGCCCAAGGCTGACTGAATGTACATCAGAAAAGAAATTGCCCTTGAAGAAACAAAAGAATTTCTGGGAGTTAGAATGGGAAGAGTTCCAAAAGGAAGCCAATTCCACTCTCAGTTAAGACAGGGGCTGCACAGTAAACCCTCAATTTAAAGGACCGATGGGAGGGAGGGGTGTCCATTAAACCTGAAAGTCCATTAAACACAAGGGTTTACTGCTCACTGCCCCCCTCACCAGGCTGCCCTAGGCCCTCCCCCCACAAAAAATGCTGGCAACTCATCAGAGTTACCACTATTGGAGGAGCTGCTGGAGCCTGCTGCTGCACTGGGCTGGAAAGGCCAGAGCCCACCACTGCTGAAGCAGCCCCACTGCCCCATGGCTGGAATGGCCAGCCATCCATGGCTATATCTGCTGGAGCCTTCTGCCACATAGGGCCGGTGTGACTGGCCCACGGAGCCACTGCACGCACCTCCCCACCAAGGGTGGGGCATGTACACGAGTGCCGTCTGCCCGTAATCTGCCATACCATCAGGGGCTCCTTTACCTGCACATCTACTAATATAATATATACCATCATGTGCCAGCAATGCCACACTGGGGGTTCCTGGGGGGAGGAGCATGTGATGGTTCCAGTGGGGGTGGTCCAGACCACGGTGGAAGGTTCAGCAGGGGTAGCTTCGGTGGCTCAGGTAAGTCACGTTACTATTTTGGGGGGTGGGGACAGAATTTAGGATTTTACAGGCCCCAATTAAGTAGACTTGGGGAACAAGACGGGGCTGGCAGATCACTGTTGTTCCTGAAGTCTCCTAAAGCCGGGTCTGTAAAAATCAACAGTTTACTGTAATTGTTCATTACCATGAGCACCATAATAGCACCAAAGTACTTATTAACAGGCATTGCTTCCAATCTCAGGAATTCTATCTAAACAATACCACCCAGGCTATGTTCCCTGTAAACTGAGTGCTTGTGCAGCCACTCAGGAGAGATTCAGACACTGCCCAGATGATTAGCAGAGCACCCACGGCCAGATTTTGTTTCTACTGGTGGTGCACGTTTGCACTTGCCTCCATGCACATAAAAATTTATTCTGCATATTGGTGGGGAAAAAAGTGCATGGACGGAAAAGATTAGCGAGAACATTGCACCCAGGTGAAAATTACAAGAAGGTAGGAATGTCTGCCCCTGCTGGGCTGCGTTCTTATGGGGGTGAATTTGGGAGTGGGGTTGGTTGATTACAGTGAATAGGTCACGTATTGCTTAGTTTTACATATCTCGCTTGTGTCTCAAGATTTTTTTTATTTCAATTTGCTTGTCTTGTTGGTTTGGAGATGGTGAATTTCAGAACATATCTGACAGGACCAAAGTGGAAGCTGATAGAGGAAAGAACTGGGTTTTGGGGAGACACTGGATGGAGAAGAGTGATGACACCTGGGCTATGACTGCACGGCAGGCACTATTTCAGGATACGGCAGTATCCTGAAAATAGCTGCCCATGTCTAAGAAATGCGCCCTTTGCCTCAAAACAGTTTTCAAGATAATGTGCGCTATTCTGGCATCCCTGCACTCCTCCTGCAAGGTGTACAGGGATGCCTCCAAATAGCACTTTATTTTGGGTGCCCTTTACACAGCGTCACATGCTGAAAGAGCCTATTTCAAAATCAACTCAAAATAAGCTACACAATCTGCATAGTGCAAATTGCACAGCTTTTTTCGAGGTTAGGCTGTTGCATAGACACAGCCTTGATGAACCAGTTCCAGCCACAGGGATAACATAAGCAGGGCCATCCTGAGGGTGGAATGGGGCCTGAGACAGCCCCTCCTGTATTGCAGGCCTTGCCACCTTGCCACTTCCTGTGCTTCAAGCAATGGGGCCCGGGGAATTACTTGGGACCAAGGGATGCAGCTTGTGGGGAGGTTGGGAGGGCGAGTGGAAGGGCTCAGCTCTGCATGCAGCTGCTCTCCCTCTCCCCAGCTTGGGGAACATGGCACAAGAAAATGCTCATGAGAGGGTTTCTCCACAGCTCCCACTAGCCAGATTTGGGCCAATGGGAGCAGTGAAGGGTGACATCTGGGAGCAGTTAGGAGCAGGTAGCCAGATAAACACCATCACGCACGCCTCTCGTGACCAGCCCCCACACTCCCATTCCTCTCCCATGCCCTCCTCCTGTCCAGTTCTCCCACCTCGAGTCTGTTCCTGCACTCCCCCTTGCTCCCTCACCCCGACCTGACTCTGCACCCTCTCTCGCTTCTGCACCCTCTCTCCTGGCCAGATACCATATCCCCCAGCCACTTCTGCACCTTCCCTTGCTCCTATACCCTTCCTCCTGACCAGACCCCTCCACTCCCAGCTCACTCCTGCACCCTCCCACCCTTTCTGACAGCCCACCCCTGCACCTTCCCTCCTGGCCAGACCTCCACTCCCAGCATCCCAAGTCCCCAGACCCCCACCTGGCCCTCAACTCTATCCCACTCCCTGGCAGCCCCCTCCTGCACACTGCATCTTTCATTCTAGCTTCACCCCAGAGCCAGGTGGAGGGGCTCACAAAAGCTACTAAACCTAGATCCACAAAAGAGTTTATTTGGCAGGTGGGTAGTAGGACATCTTTACCGGAGTGGTGCTCAGATGTCCAATCTGCTCCTTTTGATATTAATAACTTTGGTGGTGTGTGTGTGCTTTCTTTGGAAAGCAGTGTAGGCTCTGCAGTTAGCCGACACCACAGACTTCAGAGAGCCCCCAAGAATCACAAATCAAGCAAGGTACGAAGGCACTGGAACCAGGTGTTGTTGTTGATGTATGGTCTTCAACCCCCTGCCCACGGGCACTTAGATTAGGTGTCTACGGTTTTATGTTGGTGCTTGCATACGCTGCAACAATGGCCTCAGTATATTTTCAGGAGGCCAGAGTGCCCCACATTAGTCCCCTACATTGGCGATACATTCAGTGTGACATACACTTTTATAGTCAGGTACAAACAAGTTACTTGTACATTACCTATCCCAGGTAAAACCCCTTCACTGTAATCAGTCCACCCCCTTAGTGTAACTAGATACTACCCATTGCCTTACAGATAGCAGTAACCTCAAAACAGCACTATCCATCACGTTGTCTCCCGGGATAGGATAGTTTTGCCAACTGTGCTTGCATACCCAGAATTTGCTAGGTGTGCTGACTGAACCTTTAGCAGGGCTTTGATTGGATGCTGATGGAGTGCACAGCTCTCACAGACAATGTTGTGTACAATCAGCACCCACCTCACTTTATCTGCATGTCACTTCAGGAATACCCGTAGGAAAAAACCTCCGTGTGCCTAAACCAGGGGAATCTGGCAACCCTGTCTATGATAAACAAAATGCCTCATGGGCCACACATAGAAGCCCAATGGATTGCCGGTGACCCACAGACTGCAGGTTGTCCACCACTGGTTTAAATCTGCAGTGTCCAATATGCTCCCCATTCACCAAAGTGGATTGTAGCAAATGTGGCTCAGGAGAGCTGCACATGTGGGGTGCCCTTCCACGCACACATGTCCCACCACCTGGTGGGAGAAGCGTGTGGCAGCAGCATCAGCTCCTCCAGCCCCAGTGGGCTTGGGCAGCTTGTGGGCTTTGGTGGTGGCTTGGGTGGCGCAGCTCCAGTGAGTAATCTGGGTTGTGTGTGGCCTGGCTGGGTGGCAGGACAGCATCTTGCCTGGGGGTTGGGGGTAGTGGGCTGTGGCAATCTGGTAAATTTCTCTTGGATACCACTAGTTTAGATGGTGCTTGGTCCTGCCAGGAGTGCAAGGGACTGATATGATGACTTCTCGCAGTTCTTTCCATTTCTATGAGTCTATGCTTGTAGGGGCAGGGCCTTGTTTTTGAAATTCAAACCTTATTTTGAATATCCAAAGTCTAGCTGTGTTCAGATCAGGGTTTTTGGTTCAACTCCACTTCTAATCTCAATATTTAAAAATGTAATGTAATGAAAGTTAAATGTTAAGTATGTTTTTGAAAGGGACTTTCAGTTTCTAATTTTACTATATTGTAAATTACATCTTGGGAACCCATTTCTCTCTTGGCATCACTCCATAATGAGTAGGATGTCTTCATGTCACCCTCCTATTTGTGTGTCCCTTGATGGCTGATCAGCTGGATTCTAGAGCCGCAGGTCTGAAATCTGTTTGCAAATTGAATTTCTCCTCCCGTGTGTGCACAATTTGTCATTCTTTTACTAGCTGGTATACTTCAGCCTCAGATAAACCAATTGCTTATTCATGTCTTCTTGGGCATCCTATCAGAAATAAAATATTGTGAGAAATTCACTCTTGGCAGCTAGTCAGATCCTCAGGTGTGCTGAAGTTGTGCTTAGTGTAGCTAAACTGAGGGGCAAAGGTGCTTTTTCAATTATACTCCCCCAACCCACTAAATCCTGGGTCTGACTTGGAGCTAACTGCTCTCCTCACGTGCAGCAGACCCCCGAGTTATGCAAGGGTTCTGTTCCACACACTCTTGTGTAACCCAGATTTCATGTAAGTGTGTGTCTGGCTTTTTCCCCAGCCCAACACAGGTTCTGCAGCCAGGGAAGCAGCAGAAAGGTAAGCCCTGGGGTGCGGGGGCAGTTGGGGAGGGTTAAGCCTGGTGGTGGGTCAGGGCCATGGGAGGACGGTGGGCAAGTGGTGCTAAGCATGGGGTGGTTAGGGCTGCAGGGAGCTAAAAGTTGGAGATGAGCTGAAGCTGGGCTCGGGGATGGTGAGCAGCAGCCCCGCTCAGGTGGTGAGCTGGGCGCAGGGGGTTTGAAATGGGGCAGGGGGAGGGGAGCTGAGCCAGAGCCACACATGGGTGGTCACCTGGCAGGGGTGGGTTGAACCAGGGCCAGGGACATTGAGCTGGAGCCGCACCTGAGGGGTGGTAAGCTAGAGCCAGAGGTGAGCAGGAGCGATGTGTGGATGGTGAGCTGAGCTGGGGCTGGGTGTAGCAAGTTAAGCACAGCTGGAAATTGTGCATTTCCAGGGTTCTCTGTAGGATTCAGGGGTCAGCCACGTAAGAGCGTGGTTGTGTACTCTGGGTTCATGTACTCTGAGACCTTCCTGTATTTTAGAGCAGTCTTGAAACTTGCAGGAGCTTGTAAGAGATCCTTAAGAGCTGTTTTACCAACTGGAATTACTGGATGACAATGTGATCCAATTGTATGCTGCTTAACCTCTGACATTAGGAACCTACATCTGCATCAGGAGTATCACCTTCATGACTCTGAGCATATCATTCTACCATAACACAAATAATAGTCACAGAAGTGTAAATGAGTACACAAGGTGTATGACAGTGGTGAATCACCCCTTAACCTCTGGGGTGCAAGCCTCAGATCATCTTAGGCACTGACCACGTTTTCCGTGAAGTGGGTCTGTCCTACAAAAGCCCATCACTGAATAAATCATTGTGTTAGTCTTTGAAGTGCTACATTTCTGCTGTTTAATTTTGTTGGAGTACACACTGACACAGCTACTTCTCTGTTACTATTCAACCTTTTCTACTGTTTGATTAAAACGGGAGCGGTAATTAAGTTTTGTTGTTTATTAAGAGTCAACTCTCAAAACATAAACTGAGACAAGCAATTAGAGGTTGACCCTCTCTAGTACCGTACCCTCAGGGCCTGACTGGTGCCAAACCTGAGAATTTGCTGAACTACAGAGATCAATACTGTCTAGCAATGCTACAAAAACTTCCACTGCTTCTGGGCTCTTAGAAGACATTTAGTGGTACATTAGAGCTAAGTAACGACACAGATCAGATAGCCAGGACTGGTGGCAGTAAACTTGGCCACATTCATGGTGAGTGGACGTTTCTGCCAAACTAAAACCATGCTGGACCATGAATGTTGAAAGACCAAAGTGTGCCAGACTAGAGAGGTTCAATCTGTACAATCAACTAGTTTTAACTATTTCTATATATTGCTTTGGGCTTTTCAAAAAAGATCAAAGGGTTAGCAGAGTTTTCTAATTACAGTATATGGCTTCTGATCACCTGTCTGTATTAGTAGTTGCAGTTCATTAATTGTTGCGGTCTCTCCCCAAGAAGCAGTAGAAAGAAGTTAAAATTGAGTAGCAGGCACTGTAGTGAACTGTAAGTTACAATCTTTTTACTCTCTTCCTAGGTCAGGGGTCTACAACATGAGTTCTTTAAGGACTTCTTTGTGGTTCCTGATGCTATAATTGTAAATTAAAAAAACAAATTTTAAAAAAACAAACAAACCTCCCCATTATTTTCAGTAAACGGTAAAAGTCTAAAAGCCCAAAAATGAAAGAGTCCTATCTCAATAGCAAATGATATGTGATCTCAAAATATTTTAATACTCTCCCTAGAGTCCTCCAGAGAGAGTGAGAGAACTCAGGAAGACAGTGGTACAAACGTTCATGTAAAGCGTGAGGAAACAGAATATGTAAAAAAGTTTGTGAACATCCTGCAGTAAACACGTCACATTAGAAATCACTGTATGTATGTGCATTCTTAAAATAGGGGATACAGAAAGCACGGTTTGATGTTACTTAAGGATTGTCTCATATTCACATGCACTGCGGCTCTTGAATTATTGATTTTTTTTTTTAACCAAATTTAAAAAAAATGGCTCTTCTTGCTATTTTGGTTGCTGACCCATGTCCACATGTGAATGTCATTAACACTTTATATGGCTGTTGCAGCATTTGGATTTATTAAGGTAACAAAACTTCTTTAGAATACTGTGCTTTAATATGCTACTGACCATTTTAAAATTGGCTATAAAGTACGAAACAAAACAGAAAATAAAACCCATATCTTTCGCTAACCGGGTTTATGAACTTAATTTTTCAAAATCTCTAGCTAGGAAATTAAGATTTCAAAATTAGTATCACCTGTTTACTAAAATCCTTCCCTTGAAGACCGTATTGAAATCAGTAAGTAAAGCTACATCAAAGATGAATTCGGCACATACACTATATCCTTTTGTGTTAATACTCCTTTTTTACAGGTATTTCTGAAAATGTAAGCTGTATGTGACTGTTTAGAAACTGTCTTTTTTGTGGATGCAAGACTTTCAAATTACACCTTAAATTTATAGCATGAATACATTCTGAACAAGTCTTCTTTCTGCATTGCTTTTCAGCTGATGTACTAAGAATTAAAGATGTGCTATAATAAATCCATGCTATTTTGCTTTCACCTAGTAGAGTAATAAGGTGTATGATGCCTCTTTGGTTTGACCATCAGCCTAGGAACAACCAAGGTACTGTTTCAACCTGCTCCAGGATCTGCTGCTGTCCCCGCTTCAATCTTTATTGAAG
Organism: Carettochelys insculpta; assembly: GCF_033958435.1. NCBI lineage: Eukaryota > Metazoa > Chordata > Testudines > Carettochelyidae > Carettochelys > Carettochelys insculpta. Next base: position 169,426,794 of record NC_134139.1, on the reverse strand, counting down.
GAATAGAGTTCAAGTACCTTGGCAGTGTGATAGCCAATGATGGCTCTCTTGACAAAGAAATCAATGCCCTAATCTGCCAGGCCAGCCGGGTACGAGGACATCTGAGGGCGCGAGTGCTGAATCAGCACAATATCTGACAGTCCACTAAACTGAAAATGTACAAGGCTGTAGTCCTGACCAGCCTCTTGTATGGCTGTGAAACCTGGACCTTGTACAGAAAACAGATAAAACTGCTGGAGCACTTTCACACATGCAGCCTGAGGTCAATACTGCACATTCGATGGCAGGACAGAGTTTTGAACCTGGAAGTCCTGGACAGAGCAGGAACCATGAACATCGAAGTCATGATTCAGAAAGCCCAGCTTTGCTGGACAGGGAATGTCATGTGACTGGAGAAGTCAAGAATCCCTAAGCAACTCCTCTACGGTGAACTCTCCCAGGGCAAAAGGAATCAAGGTAGGCCTCACAAGAGGTATAAAGACTGCATGAAGGCCAACATTGCTCATGCTGGTTTAAAACCAGATCAGCTAGAGCAGCATGCAAAAGACCGAACAGGCTGGCGTGCTCTCATATGACACGCGTATGACAACTTTGAAGAGCAGCGACTCGTACGCCTCATTGATGCTCATGAGAGGAAGAAAGCAACAGCAGCAGCCACACCAACAGAGCTAGGACAATTCCCTTACCCACACTGTGAACACCCATGCCGTTCAAAGCTTGGACTCCTCAACCACCTGAGTCCACAACCCATGAGCCTGTGCAAGCTCAAGATGTCATCATCGGACCCAACTGACTACCGACATATGTTTTGCTTTCACCTAGTATAGCAATAAGGTGTGTGATGTGCACCGATATGAATGAAAGCTATTGAAATTCAGTCACTCCAAGGTGCATCTGAATTAGGAGAGGAATTTTTCAAAGAACAAGAAAGGAAGCTGCAAAGACAGATAAAAGACACGCAACAGTGTGGCCCTTTGCATATATTTGTGTCTAGTAGGATACTGCAGAATAATTAACACCTAGCTTTAACAGAGATTTTATCCACTAATCTTCATTGTCCTTTACCAAGGAGCGTGAGTACTGGGAAAAAACTAACAGATGAATTACAAATTTCAAAGATTACCACCTGAATTATTACAGTAACTATTAACTGAATAAAATAAGAATGATCTCTTGAGACATTTCAGCTCAGACTTGGAGAAGCTCTGGAGCCACATGCTGCAGGGCTAAAGGGACTAATACTGAACTATCAAGGTGGCTGAAGTGGGGGCTATTTTGCAGTCAGTGTGAAAGGAAGGGAACAGACATTCAGCCCGTTAAACAGCAACTTTGTTGCAGATAGTTAAATGACTAACTCTACTGGGATTAAATTTACTTCCTACTGCTGCAGGGTGTATGGAAATAAATTCCCTGTCTTGAGAGACAATGCCAGATTGCTTAAAATGAACATTTAGGCTTGAACAAAATACCTAAATAAAACCTAATAATGAGAATTAAACAGACAACTCCTCTTTTTAAAAAAGCAAGAATCCCAACACTGCCCCTAGGGCGGGAGCCGCTGCAGAGTGAAACTGACGCGAAACTAACCCGGGTTTGCCCTGCCTCCCAGCCCGTGCGGAGCACGGAAAAGTGAGGTGGCAGCGCCGGAGCCAATGGCGAGACGAGTCCTCTCGCGGAGGGAAAGCGGGAGGATGGGCAGCCTGGAAGGAGAGGCCTGCGTGGGAGCTGCTGCAAATCCCTTCCCCCACCCCCACAACTCGGGAGGAAGAGTCTCCATCCCCCGTCCGTAGAAAGCAGCCGTTCGAGGCGCTCACCCCGCCCCACCCCCGGTTAATTTAGTCTCTTCCTCCCTGTCCCTTCGCCGCCAACCGGCCCGAGCTCGCTGCGTCTCCCTCAGCTCCCCCTTAGGCCAAGCCGCCCCTCCCCGCCGAGCTCCGCAGCCGCCCCAGGCGACTGGCTGCTCCCAGCGGGGAACGCCCCGGGCAGGGGAGCACCGGCTGCTCTCGCCCAGCAGCAGCCCGCAAACCTGGCGGCGGTGCAGTCAAGCCCCCGCGTGGCCTGGCCTAGCCCAGCCCAGCGCCGACCTCCTACGCAGCGCGGCTCGCCGGGCTCCGCCGGCCTTTGCACGTGAGCCGTTCTCGCTGCCTGCCGGTAAGCGCGGGCCGGGCCGGGCCGGGTTTGGGACACTATGCCCCTGGGCGCGGCAGCAGGAAGCGGCTCGGCCTTTGGGTGTGGCTGTCCCAGCTGCAGAGAGCCGCGGGGCGGGGGCATGTTAGGGCGTCAGCGTCTCCGCCGAGGAGACAGCCCCGAGCCGAGCGCCTGACAGGACGCCCGGAGCCCACAGAGCGGCCTGAGGAGCTGCCGGTAAGTGGCCTGCGAGGCTCGCTGCGTGACACGCGCTGTGTCCTGTCCCGGCCCCGCCCCGTGGCACATGATTTCCGCGCGCTGCCTCGCTGCTGCTGGTGGGGAGGGGTGCCGGAGGCCGGCCAGCGCCAGCGTTAGCGCCGGGGTGAGTGCGCGCGCGGCCTGTGGGAAGTGCGAGCCAGCGCGCGGAGGGGGCGATGCAGTGTGCAGCTGCTGGGGTGGGCACAACCAGGCGTCCGGTGGCACGTTGGAGACTAACGGAGGTATTGGGTATGAGCTTCCCGGGGCAAAGGCACTCGGGCCGCCTAGTGGGGCGGAAGTTACAGGGCCGGAGTGAGTCTGGCTGGTTTGCTGGGGCTTTGTGCGAGGAGAGGGGAAGGTTCCCAGGACAGTGTAACTCTGCCGATGTAGTGGACCTGCTTCACCACTCCCTTGTGGCTTGGGTGGTTGTATGCATCTGTGCCCAGAGAGAGTGTAATGTATCAAGTGAGGATGCTTAACTCTCACTGCGCCCGGGTGCAAGGCAGTGGAGTTGCTCTGGTGTAAATGAGACTAAAAATAAGCAACATCCCTTTGCTCTGTTGCTGTGAGGCTACTGCCCCCCCCCCCCCGTGATTTATTATACTGGGGAGCAGAGATTTATGTCATTCAAGAATTTTTGTATTTATGCTGCACCACCAGTGGTGCTGACCAGAGTGATGCATCAGCAAAATGAACTAGTGATTATGAATATTTTATATAAACATAAAAGTTAAGTGACATTAAACCACTTCATATGGAGGAAGTTTTAGTGTACCTCTGAATTTGAAAATTCTGGACTATGTAACTAATAACTGTGTGGCTGGGGGAGATGATATAGAGAAAAATTTCTCTATCTTATTCTCTTACTTAACTTAAGGAATAAATGCCCTGGTGGAAAATGGTCTGATTCTGTTGAGAAGAAGATGTTCTTGCAAGCCTCTTGCTCATGTAAACAGTCTCATTTACTAGAATAAGGTTTTGTTGAATTATGCTCCCTTTTTTGTGCCTGATACTCCAAATTGCAAACAAAACAACATGCACACCTCTGATACTGCATATGTAATTTTGAAAACTCAAGAAAGAACTCTTATCAAACAGGGTTTTTTAATTTTTAAATTTTAAATTTTGATTTTCTAACATAGGACTGCAGACAGGAAAAGCTTTTAAACAGATTTATAAAGTTCTCATAATGGAAGAAAAAGTACTGTCTTGTGTGTTTCAAAGGTCTATTAATATTGGAAATATATTATATATTCTGTATTATTTCCTTTCATTTATTTTTGATGGAACAATAGTGTGTGTATATACTATAACATATGTCTATTATCTATGTCCGTTTACACTGAGGTAATGTAATTCTGCTCTCAGAATTCAAGGCTCTTATATACTTCCAGGCATTGTAAAGTGGCCTTAGTGTAAATGGGAGTTAGGCTCTTAGTACCCTAATAATAAGCAGTCCTGTAGCACCTTAAAGACAAAAAAATTCTCTCTCCCCACCACCCCCACTTTATAAATCCTTGCTCATGACCTAATATATTTGTTAGTTTTAAAATAAAGATAAAAACAGGTAACCCAGGAGGATCCATTTAGAAAGGTTCACCAGGTTTAAAATCTTATTATATTTGTTAGTCTTTAAGGTGCTACAGGACTGTTTGTAGTTTGTGAAGCTACAGAGTAACACGGCTACCCCTCTGAGTCTATTACTCATAGTGCACTATTTGTTGTAGCTTTAATGTATAGTGTATCAACTGTATGTGTATGTCTCAGCAGGAGACTCGCAAAGTCTCTGCAGGTAAATGTGAAGATTTGATGGTGCTTAAAAATGCTGCTAAAGAATTGTAAGTCTGTGGGTTTGTTTGTTTGTTTTGATGGGGTGAGGGTGAAGTGTGAACCTTGTTAGAAGTAATAAATCTGGGTTATATAACAATTGCCAAGGGTTCTCTAAGGAACAGGCTGTTTGGGGGATATCTGCAAATGAACTTATATTAAGAGTATGTGCAGTAGTGCTAGCAAAACATTTCAACCAGGAATAATTTAGAATGGGGGAAAAAATAGTGTGCATCCTATATATGTAGAAATAATAGGAACGGAAGAAAGACCAGTAAGGACAAACTGTTTGCGGTAGTGAAATTAGTAAGCTTCCATAAATGACTTTTCAAGAATGGCTGTATGTATGTTTTTATACATACACATAGAGCCTTTCTTTACAATTCTCCTTTAATTTCAGATGGGTACCTGTTGTACGTAACATCACAGGTCCAGCTGCCTTAAAGTAGACCAAGGTGTGTGTAAGAAGCTTCAGCCTCTCTCCTGCATTTTTGAAGTATTATAGAAGGAAGAAATGCATCTTGCAAATGATGATACAACATTCAGAACCATATTTGACTGGGACTATGTTCTATGGGAAGTTCGTTTGACATTACTAGCAGCTGGTTTTTTCATGTACCTGGGAATATTTCTTCTAGCTCATTGGCTATCCTCATGGATGAGTGCCACTTACTGTGCTTTGTCAGCAAAGGAGAAGGTCTTCTGGAATATGACTATCACACGTGGCGTGTTTGGAATTCAGAGTTGGATTGCTGGCTTGTGGGCCTTGCTCATAGATCCAGTTTTTCAAGCTGATGTAGTGCACTCACAGCAAAATTGGAGCTGGTTTCATTGCTTAATAGCTGGTGGCTTCTTTTTGCTTGAAAATGTGGCTGTTCTTCTATCTAATATTGTTTTCAGGACATTTGATGTGTTCTTGATAGTTCATCATTTATTTGCCCTTTGTGGCTTTGTTGGGCTGGTAACAAATATAAAATCTGGGCACTATCTGCCCTTGATGGGACTGTTACTTGAGATGAGCACTCCTTCAACCTGCATTTCCTGGGTACTTTTAAAGGTAAGAAATTGCTAATGATCATGTCTTAATTACTGGTGATAGGCTTTTTCAGGCATTTTCTTTGAAAGTGTTGCCTCATTACTCCTTTCCCCACAAATATGCATGCAGTCAAACAAATAAATAATGTCCTTCAAATTTGACTATGAGTTTGGGGTACAAGGTAGGTGGTTTTCCTTCCAAACTGGAAATGAATTGACCAAGGGAACCCTTAATTAAAACATCTTAAAACTAGTTAGTTAGTTTTTTTTTAAATTTTTTTCTTTATTTCATAGAAAAGAAACACAGTGACAGTGAACATTTTTAAAAAAAAAACAAACAAACTCCTTTTCTGACTCACTTGTTTGGTCTCATGCACTATATCCCAAGATTAATGATTAAATTCTAATCTTAAAGGGTGTTTTATTAAGTCTTAAGTAGTAACACAAAGCTAGGTCCTCTGGCCCAACATTCTTCAGCTAGGCCACTAAATTACTGCTGGAGGATAAAGATGTGTGCTCACACATGAGTGTTGTATACCTCTGTGGATGGGAGGTGGGTAGTGGGGGAGAACAGAATCCTGGAGATCTTGCAGGGAGAGAAGAAAACAGCGCAGTTTCCCAACCCTTAATCAGTACTAAAGTTTAAAAAAAAAAATACAGCTCACCTCAGCCCTTCTGGAATGCTTTTGATAAAAGCTTAAATGGGGCAATTGTGCCTGTAAATCGGGGGTCAGCAACCTTTCTCAAGTGGAGTGCTGAAATTTGAGCTTTTGGCCTCTATGTATGGCTTGGGTGTCACTGATACTTTTTAAAGTTGCACTAGCCCTACTTACAGCAGCTTCATTAATAAAAAATAAGGCCTATCAGTGACACACCAGTCAGTTTGCTTATGAGCTCCAAGCTGTGGAAGGGGGCTGGGGGGAGGGGCAGGAGCTTCAGCTGTGTGCTGCGAGCTCAAGGGGGTGGACCAGCCCTATGCTGCAGCCGGGGACTCCATGGTGCGGGGTCTCTGTAACAGAGCTCTGGTCCCAGCCCCATATTCCTGCCCCCTCCCATGCTGTCTGAGGGAGGATGTGTGGGGCCAGAGTCCTTTCCACATGCCACACTAAATCAGTTTGCGTGCCAAGAGTTGCCAGCGCCTGCTGTAGATGCTAGAGCAGTTGTCATGCTTTGTGGTGGTGGTGGTGGTGGTCAAAACTTCCCAGATCTGCTAACCCTTGCTGCATTGCCTTGTTGTGATTATATTCCTCTATAAACCATTTAATAAACTATGTGGGTGTAAGTGATTCTGTATGCCCATAGTTTATGAAATGGGTTATAATTCTTGTGGACAAAAGATTTTATATATTATAAAATATAGCACTTGTTAGGATTCCAGAGGAAAAAAGATTGAAAGTATTTGGGTATGGCTGTTTACATCTAACACATCAGGAAAGCTAAATATATATTTTATTTATAGAAAACACTGTCTGGCTTTTTCTGAAGCAGAAATCTTATTTTTTTGTTGTATTTTCCAGATTGGCTGGTCTAATACCCTTTTTTGGAAGGCAAACCAGTGGTTAATGATCCATCTATTTCACTGTCGTATGGTCGTTACTTACCACATATGGTGGGTGTGCATTTCCAATTGGTATGATGTATTGGAAAATATGGGACTTGCATATTTTACTGTCTTTTTCATGGCATTATGTTCACTTACATTCATACTTAACCCATATTGGACCTACAAAAAGACTCAGCAGCTCCTCAGTCCAATTGACTGGAACTTTTCAAATGCAGCGGTGGAAAATGGATCTTTTGGAAAAGTAAATAGTGAAACAGACCAGAAGAAGAGGATATAACATTGTATCTGTTTGGTACTTGTAAAATATGGTCAGAAGAGCATGGGGCAAGTTTACTGCTGAGTGTATCAAAACAGAATTAGTTACAAGGCACCTATAAGCACATTAGCGATCTACCATCTGGTTATCAGTGTGGTCTGTTCATTTATCAAAAGTGTTTAAAATGGTTGTTGCCTGTGTTTTATATAATATATACTATAGTCAAAATCTTTGACTCAGTCAGAGTTTATGCTAGCCTTGTTCTCACGTTGGGCATCACTCTTGTCGTTTAACAGTGAAAATAAAGCTGCCACATTTGATTTTAGAATCTCCTTATGGTTTGCAAATAGCTAATTTAAGCTCACAGTTTCTCCTTGGGGGAGACCAGCGTTAATCCCATTAAATATTTGTGTGAGATGTTTAAAGTGACTTGTTTAAAGTTACATTGTAAACTAGTGCCAAAATGAGGATTAGAATGCAGAACACCTGGCTCCCAGACCCATCCTTTTAATATTAGCCTATAAAGGTTATAATGAATTCTCTATCACTTGAAGTCTTTACATCAAAACTAGATGTTTTTCTGAATGATATGAGAGAAAGTTGTTGGTCAAACCAAAGGTGTAGGCTGGATGCAGAAATTGCTAGGGGAGATTCTTCAAAAGGTCAGTCTACATGAATCATATTGGTCCTGCTGGCCTTAAAATCTGTGAAAATGTGAGGTACCATAAGAGTGCATGATGAGCTGCTTGTCAGCACTATTTCTAGCAGACAAGGGTCCATAGCAGAAAACCAACCCAACTGTTTGCACTGATTGACGTGATTGGTCAGCCAGCTCACTAAAGGGAAATACAGCTGTATTTTCACTTCTACAGGTGGGTCCTCTATCATAATATAGAGAAGTCTACTTTTCAGGAATGTTATGAAGAGAGAACCTACATGTATAGGTTACCGTCTGGAGAGTAACACTTCTGGAGCATGATTTAGAAATTTTTTTAAAGGATCTTTATTTTTCTTTGTAATAAAATAGCTCATTGAGGGAGATAATGCTTTGCTAGCACTTACTGAGCACAACCCTACATCTTTCCCTGACATAAAACAATATGATTTTCTTTAAGGCATGTGGAAGTATTTTAAATCAAGGCTCATTTTACTAATAATTTTTGTATGTGGACATGTGGATAACATATTGTTTTCCTATTATAATAGAAAAGCATAAATCAATATATTGTGTGCAGTGTAAATGAAGAATTTTCTGTTCACTGACCCATACCAGGTGGAATGGGGAAAAACTGTATGCTCAGAATGCTGTTGGGACCAACCAGAAATGTACTAGGAAACAGAGAAAAATTTATTTGAGAGTTGTAGATCTTTTCCGCTCTAGATCATAGGTTAAAATCAAGCCCCAGCTGATAGTAATAGTGATTATCTAAAGTCCTATGTGGAATATGTTTGTTGGTATCATTCCAGTTCCCAATTGGGCAGTATGCCAAATCTCCACCTTTCTGGCAGCTTTATGAGACTGCCCAAAATCAGCTAACACTTAGCCATTAGGTGTGGCATCTCAAGATCAGAGCAGTCTTGTGCAGGCTAGCACGCACTGATTTTGTTCTCCAGATAAATGCTTGCCCTGGGGAATCCAGTTCATGCACTTTTCAGGAGCACAAAGGTCACACAAACAAAACGTCACAGAGAGAAAGCCGTGCTAGTCTATATACTGTGAAAACAAAAAAGCAGTCCAGTAACACTTTGAAGACTAACAAAATAATTTATTAGGTGATGAGCAGAAGAGCATCTGTCCCACAAAAGCTCATCACCTAATAAAGTATTTTGTTAGTCTTCAAAGTGCTACTGGACTGCTTTTTTGTTTTCACAAGCAAAGTGTGTTAGGAAAGGGTTGAGGGTGAATCAGTTTCTCATAGATGGAAGAGGAAATCTGTGCCCCTAATGAGTAAAGATGCCAAACCTCAGTGCCAGAGGTTCCGGTGTTGGGTGCTCAGCAAGTCAGGTCACTGAGGAGCAAGATGGAGAAAGCATAGAGATGAGACGTCAGAGGCTGGGAATTTCTTGAAAGCAGGAGACCAGAGAATTTAGAGGCTAAGAACAGGGGAGTAAGTACTCTCAAGTTGGTGAAACAAGCGATTGGGATATGCTTGTAATTTGTGGAGTAGTTTGTGTAGCCTTGGAGTTACCACTTGGAGGGGCTGAGATTAGCCTGCAAATGGGCACCTCCAATTATTAAAATGCAGCCTTCCCCAAAGGACTCTTCTGCTGCAGTAAATAGTCCCCTGTGAAGACAGTGGCATCTTAATGTGGTGGGAGGGAGTTTTTCTCAATTTAGAATGGGGAGGAGGGCTCCAGAACCCTCCTCAGCAGTTACTGCTGTAGCTCAGTATTCTGTCTTGTGACTGGCCAGCCAGGTGCCCCAGAGAGAATGAACAGAACAAGTAATCTTCAGGTGATCCATCTCCTGTCGTCTATTCCCAGCTTCTGACAAATAGATGCTAAGGACACCATCCCTGCCCATCCTGGCTAATATCCATTAATGGACCTAGTCACAGCCCCCCACTCCTTGCGGTATGAAAATTTACTTATGAATATGCATAGCTCAAAGATTTATGCAAAACTGGTCGTGTAACCTATCTGATGAATCTATATATCCTATTTTTGTGTGTGATTCATTCTTGTATGTGAAGTGTGAATCTGGTTTTAATTCTAAATATGCTAGTGAGGGCCATAAGGGTCACTTCAGGAGATTCATAAGGATATTGAAGATGTGTCCCAGTGGGATTAGGCATCTGGATAGATATGTGGAAGGAACTGTGCAGGTTTTTATTTTTTAAACTATTGGGGGAAAATGGGTTTTGTAAAGCTGAGTTATAAAATCTTATGAACAGAATAGCATTTATTATACTGATACATATATTTTCAGTTAAAACCATTTTTTTTTTCAGAAGTGGTAGGGAGAGGTAGTTTAACATACTCCTGGAACTAGTTTAAGCTGCTCAAGGAAATAGCCTTGTCGTATTTTATACATATTGCACATCAGTGGTATTTTATGAATCTGTCAGTGTTTGCTAGTGCAGAACAGCCAGAGAGTGAAGTTGATATATATTGAAACTGAACTTTTAGTTGTAGGGGGAAGTATTCTTTGGTCTTATGAAAGATTTGTCAGGCATTAATAAAAATATGACTTTCACCTTAATGGTTCACCTTGAGCACCCATTCTTCCTGGGTATAGCATACTTTACTGTGCTTTATTTGAAGAGGAGTGGTGGAGGAGAAGTGAGGCTTAACATGCTAAAGTAAAGGTAAAAAAAGCTCTCCTGGTAGGCTTCCCTCTGAAATTAGAATCTCGGCCAGTAACGCGAAGGATGCAAATTACTTCTCTGTACAAGTTGTTTGTGTTCCTCATTTGAGCTGCCACTTGTCGGCAGTTTGGTCATGTTTATTTGCAGTTATGCCAGTATGTATAGGTATCACTATCATTCTTCTGGAGCTAGAACAGTATTGTCTGTTCTTTTTGCTTTTTACTTCTAAAGGATGAGATATTTAATTGCACCTAAACACTGCCATGACTTTATTATTGCTATAGGCCCAAACTAACTGTATTTCCTTTGTAAGTTTTCCTAATGTAAAACTTAGTGTACTACTTTAGGAGGACCTCCTCACAGAATCATATGGGAAGCTCACTGGTGTCGGTGAGAGTTGGGTCAGGCCATTAGTATACTGCTGCTGTCAGCTGCAGAATTTTTGCCTAAGTTGAATCCTGGCAGGTTAATGTACTCCCTTCCCAAGTTCAGTGCTCCAGACTTCACCTTTATTTTTATCATGAACAGAATTAATCATTGTAGTACTTCTTAGAGCAACAAGGTGTGTGGAATAATATCGTCTACTAGACTGATATCACCTTTTGTCTCTAATATCCTTGAGTTAATATAACTACAACAGTACCTTTTGTCAGCCTTCTTGCCAGTCTACCATATCTTTGCCAACCAGTCCGAAGCACTAGCCACATATCTTGTTCTGGTTCCCAAACTGCTGGGCTGTGAACTTAACACAGTACAAAGTCAATACATGCATTTTGTTTGTTAAATCAATATTTATTTTTAACTACCATGTTCTTGCATTATGTGCACAGACTTTCTTGCCCTATAGGTTCCAGCCCAAACTTTCAAGCCTTTTAGATTGCTTCAGTCCAGGTCCTATAAATTTTTCTTTTCAGTAATTGAGAATTTAAATACTATTCCCCCTCTTTCAGTAACACTCTACTCTTGCTCCCAGCAAGACTCCCACGTGGGATGGATTTATAAGTCAATTTAAACTGTCTTTTAAAACACAGAATGTAGTTGGGGTCACTGTACAATGTTTTCTTTTTTTCTTTTTGGAAGGCATGTTATCTTTGTTTCTTCCTATTGATGCAGACAAGCATAAGCCAATCAACTTCCTACATACAGAACTGGAAGTGACTGTCTAGGAAGGAGTACTGTGGAAAGGGACTTAGGGGTCATAGTGGGCAACAAGCTAAATATGAGTCAAAAGTGTGATGCTGTTGCCAAAAAAGCAAACATTATTCTGGGATGTATTAACAGGAGTGTTGAGAGCAAGACATGAGACATCATTCTTCCACTCTACTCAGCACTCATTAAGCCTCAATTGGAGTATTGTGTCAAGTTCTGGGCACCACATTTCAAGAAAGACATGGAGAAATTGGAAAAGGTCCAGAGAAGAGCGAAAAGAATGATTCAAGGAGTAGGGAACATGAGCAATGAGGGAAGACTGAAAGAAGTGGGCTTGTTTAGTTTAGGAAGGAGAAGATTTAGAAGGGGTGTGATAACTTTTTTTTCAAGTACCTCAAAGAGGACAGAGCAAAATTGTTCTTCTTGGCCTCTGAGGATAGGACAAGGAGCAATGGGCTTAAACTACAAAAAGGGAGGTTTAGATTAGACATTAGGGAAAAACTTCCAAACTGTCAGGGTGGTTGAACTCTGGAATAAGTTACCTAGGGAGGTTGTGGAATCTCCATTGCTGGAGATATTTAAGAACAGGTGAGGCAGACACCTAACGGGGATGATCTAGATGGTTTTTGGTCCTGCCAAGAGGGCAGGAAACTGGTCTCGATGACCTCTTGAGATCCCTTCCAGTTCTAGTGTTCTATGATTCTATAAAAACATTTTGTAAAATAATTATAATTTGTGTGACTCTTCCATTCATTGTTTGCTGCTTTTGACTGTTCAGGCTTGTCCATTGGTAACCTACAGTGATGAAATAAGCTTTGCAATGTATGTATTTATTACATGTTAATTGATGAACAAGATGTTACCCTTTAGTTATTCACAAGGATAAGATTCTTTGTATCAACAGTGTTCACAAAGAAACAGATGCAAACTGACAGTGTAATTATTACAGCTTATTAATAACAATGTTTCTTTTGTTAAAGGGATTAAAAATGCACTGCTTTGACATTATGCTTTGTCTGTGTATTGTGTGTCGGAGCATGTGGCCTGCATCTGAGTTAGGCCCTAATCCTAGGGACACGCCTGGGAATAATCTCATACATGTGCATAACTGTTTTGAGGGTTGTGTTAACCGTAGAGGAAGAGATCTAATGAAATAAAAATCAGAATGCTCTGTTTCAAAGAGAAACTACCCCAACCTTTTAAAATAGCATTAGCTTGTTTTTAAAGTGCTGCTTAAGTAAGTTGCATTGATTTTTTTTTTTTTAAAAAAAAATAAAATAAAATAACTGAAACAAACAAACACAACAATCCCACCCACCCCAGGCAAATAAAAATATCTGTAAAATGGATTTACAAAGATAGGATGAATGTGTCTTACTGGGTTCATTTGTAAATCAGAAAAGTTTTAGATTGCAGGATACAATTAAAAATATAATTTTCTGGGACACTGTAGAAAAAGAATACAAGGTTCAAAAGACAAGTCATAGCTTTGTAACTTCATGGAAAGAGAGAGAAGCTATAGCATGTGACACCATTACAAGAAACGTCCCCTACATGCTATCTTTTCTTCCAGTTCCTGTTTTTTGTTTTGACTGCAACTGCTAACTTCTCCATATGCTTCGGTTAAACATACTGTTTTTAATTGTATATCACTTTTAAAATATGAGCTGTCCCAAAGTTTTAAAAGTTTAACATGGAAAAATTGAGCACAGGGATAAGGAAACCCACCCTAATTTTAGAATTTTGACAATATCTCCTTTGTTAATGAAATGATTTTGTATTCAGTCTTTGTTGTGCTTGAACATGAGCAAGCCTTTGCCATATAGAAAAATCTCTCCGTTTTCATGAGGTATTATTTCCCTATTGTCTTGCCAATTTTCTAATCCCCTTTTCATGAAGTAGCAAAACAGTCAGTAAAACACATTAGCAAAAGCACTCGTCTCACTGCATCCTTATTGATGTTTTGCAGCCGTGCCCCTTTTTGCTTTATTTACCATCACATTGAAAGGCCCCTAGAGAATTAATTTTCCTGGTCATGTATAATACTCCACATTTTAATTTTTATACAAACTGTAGCTCTAAATATTTTACAGTATTCAGTAATAGTCAGTGGTAAATGAGATACCAAAGAAATTGTTGAAAACAGAAGTGTTCTTATCACTAAACTCTTAATACAGAGGGATTGGAGGGAAGTTAAAAGATTAGTGAAGTGGTGGTGTATGATTTAAGAAACTCAAATGAAAAAAGTCATGTAGTTCAGGCGTGTGTTATGCTGTTTCAGTATCCCACGGTATATATGCTTACCTCCTTTCCTTTTGATGGCTGTCCCGAACCTGTTGTAATTTAAATATGCATTGGACCAAAGGGAGCATGAATGTGACTCTGTAGACCAGTGGTTAGGGTTATCTGTGGGAGACCTAGGTTCAAATTCTGCTACTATAATAGCTATGTCTATGCACAGTGGAACATTTCAAACAAGATTGGTTCCAGAATAGCCCCTTGCCGCCGACTAGATGACCTCCTGGGGTTTCTTCCATCACTAATAACACAGTCTATAGTGCACTTTGCATATATGAGGGAGACCAAATTCAAGATTTTCCTCCATCTCAGGTCGTGGTGGTATTGAGCACTTACGCAGGATGTGAGTGAGCTGGGTTCTGTCCACAGGCCTAACTATTATCAGGTGCACCATCACCACTGTTACTTCCTCCTCCAGCTGTTTTGTGTGTGGCACACAGCTTCTGAATTGGGGCCCCCTCGGTGAGAGAGTTTGAGGATCCTGCTGGGCATGAACTAGTCACCCAACTGCCTAAGCTGAGATGACTGCATAGAGGAGACTCTTTCATCACTGTCATTCTGTTATCTGGAACTCTCAAATAACCGTCATTTAACCCTAAGTAAATTTTAGTTACCTTTTCCATAAGTACAGCATACTGAACATAAAAACAAATATAGGACGTACAGTGTAAGTTTACAGTGTACAATGCTACTCTTGGTAAATAAAGTACTCTGTGTACATTTTTGTTTTTCTTTAGTGTTCTGCATTGCTGGGTATACCACTCTACCTCTAGAATATATGAATATCTGGGAACCTCCTGGGGTTGCTGGATGTGAAAGAATTTAGTGTATATTCACTAGTAGGAAAGTAGACAACTGGGGATGGAGCAGTGGAAACATGGATACCCGAACAGGGGTTCTATGAATCTTGGTGGCATTGAATATGGCAGTTAGGGCTAGGTCCCCAAAAGGCCTGAGGAATTACAGGAATCCATTAGGAAGCAAGCTGATATTTTTGTTATTATTTGGCCTTTCACAGAACTGGTGGTACAGCAAGAAAACTAGACGGGGCCAGCACCCTTTCATTATGATTCCATATGTATGTGGTGTATCAGTCTCCAAGCTGGTGGCTGAAGAGATATGATGTGCTCTCACTCTGAAGACAGTTATATAAGTACTACTATTACTCACTATTTGTTCATAGATAAGTTAACCTTTTTCAGCAATGTATTATGTCACAGGCCTGAGTAGTCTCCGTATTTGTCTATTTGCATGATATTTTTAATAATGTAAACTCTCTGATTCCAAAGTGTGGGTTTATTTTTTCCCCACCAAAAGGTATTTATTTCCTATCATAAGACATTCTTGTTTATACAAGATATGTCATTGCCAGGAATGTTTTATGTTGTACATACAGGAGCAGGTCCTCAGCTTTGTGAACTTCAAACCACAGATAGCTCTGTGGCCTTTAATGCAACTGTCAATTTACATCAGTTGAGGATCTGCCTTAGTGACTCCAGGACACTGGCATGTGCACTCTTTGGCATTTAAAATCTAGGGGACCCAACAGGAGAAAACAAGTTGAATCTAATTCTGGAGGAGTTGCAATGCTCTACTCTAGACCCAATGCCTGAATCTAACAGGAAACTTTAAGTTCAGATTACTCCAAGCACACGTGTGAAAATTTCTCCTGTTGAACCAAAGGAATGATTCTGAGAGCCAAAACTTAACTATGCTCCGACAGGACTAGGGTGACCGTATCTCTTCCCAGCCAAATGTGGGACATGGGGGAATGACGCTGTCCTGGCCAAAAAGGGATGGATGGTCACCTTTACATTGGAGTTAGGAGGTGGCTGCCCTGTGGGGACTGCCACACTGCTGAGGGGGGTGCATCCTGCTGTGGGGGTGGGGCAGCTGTGGCTCACAGCTGCTTCATGACACCCAGCACTGGGAAAGGTTCTACCGTCCCACCAGCGAAGCTTCCAGCCCTGCTCCACTTGGGGGAAGCTGGGCAACAGCCACGTCACTTGTCTGGCTCCCAGCTCCCCCAGCTGGGGGAATCTGGGCGGCAGCTCTGCCATCGTGCTGGCCCGGCTCCCAGCTCTGCCAGCTGGGGAAAGCTGGGCAGCAGCCGTGTCCTCCCGCTGGTCCAGCTCCCCCAGCCGGGGAAGCCAGGCAGCAGCTCTTCTGGTACAACTCCTGGCTCCCCTAGCCGCGGGGAGCCAGAGCCAGGCACAGCGGCCACTTGCACTAGGGGAAAATGTGGAATATGGGACAATTAGCTCCTTCAGCAAAATAAATTGGGATGCCTTCCAGGCACCTGAAATATGGGACCGTCCCACCCCACATGGGATGGATGGTCACCCTAGACAGGAGGCACAGTAAAGATGGTCTCTTTTTCCTAGCACGCAACCTAGAATAAAAGAGCAAACCTCTGTACACATCAACGTGTTTTAAAAGAACGATGAAGTGTGTCTAAAACTGTGGATGAGGTGTATGTCGCTGAAAAATATTTTTCCAGTAGATAGTACACTTAGAATAACTGCAAGGTAATAAAGACCCAGAGAAGTAGACTTTTTTTTGTAAACTATGAGTGCAAGCAGGCCTCTGTGTGCTCTCCCAGTTAGAAAATATCTAAAATAAACATCTAAAATAGAGGTCTCTCCAAATAATTTTAGAGTGTGGTTTTGCACCACAGCTGCTTATTTTCTTCTCCCTTTTCCTTCTGATTCATCTCTGTTGGCTTCTGGACTCCACAAGGGAACAGTGTGGGCAGTCTGTTTACAATGGAAAAACAGCTTTGCTTCATATGAAAAACAGGTGCTGTGAAAAGTTTGCTTTTTTTAATGTCATTGTCCATAAAGGTCAAATAAGTGCACAGGGCAGCAAAATATTTTCTGGTGAACAGAGCTCAGAATTGCATGCCAGCTGTGATTGCTCACAGAGCTTCCTCAGGAAAATCACATCCCAAGTGTGAGGTGCTGTTCTTTGACGCTGCCTTCTCTGCCATAAATCAGATCAATGTTAAAGTATGGAAAACCTAAAACCACACCAAAATGAGCGTGCTCCAGTGTGAGTGTTTCTTTTCCAAGGGAGAGGATAACAGTGAACACCACAGGACAGATGTTTATCATGTTGCTTAATAAGCTGTTGGAAAGCAAAAGAATGTTTTATAATGGAGGTACACATCTCCTAGAGCTAGGAGGTACCTTGAGAGGTCATCTAGTCTAGTCCCTTCCCCTCTTGGTAGGGCCAAGCACCATTCCTGATGTCTATTTGCCCCATTCCCTAAATGGCCTCCTCAAGGATTGAGCTCATAACCTTGAGTTTAGTAGGCCAATGCTCAAACCACAGAGCTATCCCTTCCCCTGAGGAATAAATGGCCCCCTCAAGGGCTGAGCTCACAACCAGGGGTTTAGTAGCCTCATGCTCAAACCACTGAGCTATCTCACAATTGTAAAGGTCAGTTGGCTCTCAGTCAAGGCTGTAAAGCAGAGACTTCAGTCTCCCTAGAATGTGGGCTCAGTGAGTGGTCCGAGTGAGGTGTAATATTTCTTACTGCATTAACTACTGCTGGTGAAAGAGACAAGTTCTTGAGGTACAGGAAGCTCTTCCTGAGGTCATGGGAGGGTGAGCAGATACTACACTGAGGTGCACAGAATAAGCAATAGATGAGAGTTCTTTTGAATTTTAACAACAATGCTTTGGAAAGAGTTCAAAATGTTTGACATTCAACAGTAAAGTAAACCCTCCAGTTACATGGAGGTTGTGTTCCTGCGACCCCCATGTAACTCATAGTTTCACACAAGTTGACGGGAGACTGGAACAAGGCTGCAGCCTGGTTCCCCTGCGCTTGCAGGAACTGGGAAACTGATCAGCCCACCACCCCAGACTGGCAGGGAGCCAGGAGCTGGGAACCAGGGAGAAGTCTGGTTCCTATCTCTCTGCTGCTTGTGGGACCCAGGAAACTGACCAGCCACATGGTTCCCAGCTCCCCAGCACTTAGGGAATCTGGCATACTGACGAACCATGAGCTGGTCAGCTTCCTAGGTCCTGCAAGGAGCATGGAGCTGGGAACCAGGCAGCAGCCTGGCTCCTGCCCCCCTCCCCTTGCAGAGCTGGGAAACTGACCAGGACAGCGGCCTTGGTCAGTTTCCTGCCTCCAAAGAGTGCAGGGGAGCTGGGAACCCTGCTCCCATCCACTCTTTGGAGCCAGGAAACTGAGCTAGGAGACTGCTCCTGATGCGGGTAGCAGGATTCAGGCTGCTGCCCCTGACAGGAGCGGCAGTCGCATTAACCCGAGACACATGCAACTTGGTTGCATGTTTCTTGAGGGTTTACTGCACAGCAGAGATTCCCAAACTTTTCTGCAGCGTGCGCCCACTTTGATGCTTGAGAAATCCTCACGCCCCACCACCTCTTCTTTACCATCATCCAGTCCCCTTTTCACAAAAAATTCAATTCATAGGTTAAAATAAACACAAAAAATTGATAAAATGTTATTTAAAAATAAAAATACGCACAAATAGTTTTTTTTGGCCCAAAAATTTAATAAAAATCTAATTTAATGTCAGAACCAACAGAAACAAAATGACTTTAATGTGAAGGACAATGTTGCATTTTAATGTGAAGGATGATGAGTCCTGGCCAGGCCACCCGAGTCCTGCCAGCTGTGGGCCCGAGCCACCAGAGCCCCCCGAGCTGCAGGGCCAAGCTGCCAGCGACCTGGCCGGCTGCCGTAGCTGCGAGCCTGCCGCCGGCATCCTGCCAGCTGGCTGCCCGAGCCCTGGGAGCCTCCAGCCTGAGCCCCGCGAGCCACAGGCCCAAGCCCCATGAGCCGTGGGCTCACCACCCAAGCCCTGCAAGCTGCGGGCCTGCAGCCTGGGGCCTGCTAGCTGTGGGCCCCCTGTCTGAGTTGAAGGTCCCACCCCCCTGCCAGTCACGGGCCCCCTGCCTGAGCCGCTGGTCCAGTGCCCGAGCTGTGATAGGACAGAGTTTCTGGGCACAACTAGAGAAATCACTCCAGGGTATCTTTGCTTAAAATCCAGGCTACACACAGCCCCAGGCTGGGATTTCCTTCTTAGTAAGGCAAATCCAACCAGCCTCCACAGCACCTCTGCCAGCCCTACTGGCCAGCCAGAAGCCATACAAGCAAGCCCACAGACTTCTCAGCTGCTCTGCCAGCTGTAGCCAGACATGAACCCCCCATTTGGCCTTTTCTTCTTCTCCCCGCCCCCCCCCCCCACTGGGAGAGACAGAGAGAGAAATAAGCAGGGGAGACAGGTAGCCTTTGATGTCCTGGGAATGCAGGTGTGCTGTCTTGCCCAGCCTCTCTACTATACACAAAAACCAGACAGTGAATGGGCTAGCTAATGGCCGCCCTTCTGGCTGATCTCGGTGATTGACACGCCTGATCACTTCCCCAGGAAGAACGGGGAACCCCCACCCATCACCTCCAAAGGTGCCCAATTGTCCACAATTCACAGGTGCAAATTGAGCCTTGCACCTTCCCTGGGAAACCTGGGGTTCAAAAACATTCCTCCCAACTGTCCACTTGAGACCAGGAAGAAGCCTAGGTGACAAAAGGGGTATAAAGGGGCTTGGCAGCCCACCCCCCTTTGAGTTTCAATCACCTACACCTGCTGGCCAGGTCTGGAATTAACTCCCAAGACTGGGGATGCCTGGTTTGTATCTACTTCTTCCCGAGGGATTGAGAGAAAGATTCTGGGTCACACCGGATCTAGGGGGCAGGGGTAAGAAATACACCTGTATTACACTTCTTTCCTATAGGAATTGAGGGAAAGACTCTGGTTCCACCAGGTCTAAGAGGTAGGGGTGAAAATCACACCTGCAACGTGCCTTTCTTGTGTACACATTACTTGTATTAGTTTAAGCTAGCTAGTTTGTCTAAAACTTTTCTTAAGTTAAATTGTGTTGTTTCCCCTTTAAATATGAGTACTAACTTGTACTTTAATCATTTGTCTTAGTTAAATTGTTTCTATCTTTGTATAAATAAAAAGTAACTGTTAAGGCCTCTCTAAGTGTAATTTTCCTCTTGCTGCTGTACCCAAACTAAACACAAACCAAGGAACCCAGCCTGCCCTGGCTGCTTAGCGTAGCTGCTGGTGTGGCATCACCCCCTTTGCCCCACCGGACCTTTAGCTGGCACCTGGGCATCGGCTCACGCCAGCCCAGACCAACAACCCCCAAATTCAGGTGAGAGGTTATTACACCTGTTTCACCAAACACCACACAGATTCTTCCAGACCTAAAAGGGCCCAGCCCCAGATCCTGCTCAATATATACTTAGATCTTGCCCAAACAACCATGCAAAAGCCACATACTTAGATCTAATATCTGAGGGTTTCTTAATACAAAAGAAAGAACAGGGTTAGAGAGAAGAATCGTTAAAGCAATACTTTACATGCACAAGTCATAACTACTGAAGCAGGCCAGCGGTGGTGGTTGCTGATTCTTAGAAGTCTCTGAAAGTTCATTTCAGGTTCCCTAGATTCAGTGATAGCAGCTGTGTGGATCTGTCCCACTGGGGTCCACATACTGGGACATGAACCCTTGGAGACCAGGAGACAAATGATCCAAGATGGACACTGCTAAGTCCACATTGTCCCTCTGAGGGATGGGCCCACAGTCCAGACAGGCTTTACTTGTGAGGACTGAAGAACAAAGAAAATACCTACCAGGGCCCATCTTATAGCTTCTTATATGTGGAGGGAAAAATCCATTCTTCTCCATAGGCTTTGGCTTAGCACCTGAACCAGTGGGTCTCTGTGCTGAGTTTCCATTTGTTGCAGTCCCAGTAGGAGAACCCCACCATTACAAAATGGGTGTTGGCTGACTGAGGCTTTGCTCAGTCTATTGTCCTGGGTGGTGTGGAGCCCCACCTACCATTGTGAGCCTCAGCACTGAAACATTTCTCACACAGCTGCAGAGCTAAACATCTATAACGTTACATACATACATGGTACAGACACACAAGTAGCCTACGTAGATTCAGTGCATCATCAGCTCTCATTTGGCACCACACATGGCACCCCAGCACAATATTTGGGGGCCAGTAGCCAGACTGGGCATATGAATGGTTTCCAGGCCCAATATAAAAGTCCAGGCACGTGATACCCCTCCCCCTGCCCCAGCTGCAGGCCCGCTGCCCGATCCCTGCCACACGTGGCCCCCCCGCCTGAGCCACAGGCCTTCTGCCTGAGCCCTGCCAGCCGTGGGCCCTGCGTCCGAGCTGCAGGCCCACTGACCAAGCGTCGGGAGCTGCAGGACAGCTGCCCAAGCTGTGGAACCACCAGCCTGAGCCCCTCAGTCCAGCCACCCCCCTGAGCCCTGCAGGTCAGCCACCCCCCTGAGCCCCGGGCCACCCACTGCCAGGGCCAGCTGCCCGAGCCAGAAACCCCTTTCAAGCATCTGTGAGCCATCCAGCTGAGTCAGAGCTCTCCCCGCTGCATGTGAGCTGCCAGAGCCACCCCCACTGCACAAGCCACCCACCAGCTGGATCCATCGTCCAGCTGCCAGAACCCCTCCCCCCACATCCCCTCTCCCCAAGCCGGGCACCCTCAGCCCCCTCCCCCCAGCCAGACATCCTGAGCCCCCCCATCCTCCTCTCCTCTCCTCCATCCCTTCCCGTTCCCCCAACCCACACTCGCTCACTCAGGTATGCAGGAGGGCACTCCATGTGGCTCTTCGCAGCCACCTCCTTTTTAGAGTGGCTCAGGGTCACCCACGTAATACGGCAGGGGCTACTCACAGTGCCCCTGGGTGCTGAAGGAAGAAGGACTCAATTGGTAGTTAACCAATTCAGTCCGTGGTGGAGAGCGGGCTCTTCCTTGGCATGGGGGGGAATGAAGGGGAGTGGCTGAGTTGCCTTGCACCCCCCTAGAATTTCTTCATGCCCCCCAGTTCGGGAACCCATGCCGTACAGTCTAAAAGGAACAGAAAGTGATGAATGGGGACGGGGTTAGAACACAAGGCAATAAATATTGTGGTGGCTGGTAGAGGTTTGGTAGCTACAACTCCAGTGACACCCGTGAGAGGTGGCCAGAGAGCTCAGTAAACATCACAAGGCTTGTTGGAGGAGGGGAAGTAGAGGTGGTTGGTGCAAAGCCCCATTAGCTCTAATATATTGTTCCACTGGAGT
Organism: Carettochelys insculpta; assembly: GCF_033958435.1. NCBI lineage: Eukaryota > Metazoa > Chordata > Testudines > Carettochelyidae > Carettochelys > Carettochelys insculpta. The sequence continues at coordinate 169,404,832 of NC_134139.1, read as the reverse complement.
GCAGAGAATTGAACAAAGACTCTCAGCCCTGGTGAAATTCTGGATCAGGGATGAAAGGCAATCAGTGATCTTCAGGAGTTGGCTTTTGAAACTGCCACCCCACCCTACGAGGATATGTAGGAGGACATATGAAAAAAAAGGAGAGGGAGCAGAAAAAGCCATACCATTTCCACGAAAGGAGAGGAGGGAGTAGAAAGGATGCATCGGTTTAGACTTTTTTCCTTCTTCCCCCTTACAGAAAATGGCTCACTGTTCTCTGCTCTGTCCTCCATCCGTGCAACTCAAAGCCTGGGAAAGGAGAGGCTGGGAAGAGTTCCATAAGCTGTAGGAGGTGCAGATGTGCTGGGGGACAAGCTGTGGGGTTGGGTAGCATTGAGCTGTAGCTGAACAAGCAAAGGTGATGTGGCATTGGTAGTGTACCTAAAAACATAAGAACAGCCTTACTGGGTGTGATGGGGTTCAGGGGTCCCCCTGCACTGCATCCCGTCCGCTGGCAGGAGTGACTCTCACTCAGCAGGTACAACAGGAGGTTTATTAGGCAACAGATGCCCAGTTTCTCACAGAAGCGACAATACAGCAGCCAGAGACAGTCCTTCCAACCCGTCCTGGGGAGAAGACCCCGAGGGGTGCCCCTCTGGGGTGTAGCTTTCCCCCTCCTCAGGCTGGCTGCCTTCCAGCTCTCTCTTCCCCTAGCCTCTAAGTGCCGCCCCCGATTCAAAAACCAGCTCAGCTCCTCCCTCCTCTTTGTTCAGGGCAGAGGTGTTACCTGCCAGTTGTAGCCCCAGGGTCATCCTTAGCCACTGGGAGCTGCTCTGCTTGCCTCAGACATCCAGCCTGACTCACACATGCACTCCCCCCACTCCATCACACTGGGTAAGACCAAAGGTCCATGTAGCCCAGCAGGGGTGACGTGGTGAGTGCATGTGACCTCACATGCTCCCCCCCAAGTCCTCTCCCCTTCTCATTATTAGTGCTGTGCCATCTCCAGGCAGTGTGACAGCAGTCTCATCCCTCCCTCAGAATGGCATGTCCCTAGGGCAGTGTAGCACTTCTGGAGGAAGAGGTGGGTAGGACAGAGCACGAATGGGTGGGGAACAGGGACAGAGCCATGTGGCTGGTTGCCCCCTCTGGTTCTGTCCTCACCGGTCACCATTGTAACCCAGTACTCTGTCTTGTGACAATGGCCAATGCCAGGTGCCCCAGAGAGAATGGACAAAACAGGTAACCATCAAGTGATCCATCCCCTGTTGCCCATTACCAGCTTATGACGAAGAAAGTCTTTGAACACCATCCATGCCCATCCTGGCTAATAGCTATTGAAGGACCTTGTCATGCTCCTCCATGTTATGAAAATTGGCTTATGAATATGCATAACTCAGAGAAGGTTTATGCAAACTGGTCATGTAACATATCAATTTTAAAGTGACAGTCTGCTGAATCTGTGTATCCTAGTTTTGCATGTGATTCATTCTTGTATAAGAAGTTAGAAATATGAAGTGTGAATCTGGTTTTAATGTTAAATGGGCTAATGAGAGCCATTAGGGATACTTTATGAACTTAATGGCTCATTACTCAAAGCAATGATGTATGAATGGTTTTGTTTGTCCTGTGAGCCCAAACTGTAGGTGGTCTTAGAAAGCCATGTGACTATGCCACCTTCAATCTTGTATTTTTCCATAAGAATAGGGAGAATGAACAAAGTGTTCCCACCCTGGGAAAAAGTCTGTTAAGGGAATGGAGAGCAATCAGATCTTTGTCTTTTGCTGGCCTTTGATACTGCCTCACCCACACTAAGAGGACACACGCTCACAGGGCCATGGGCAAATAGGATTAGGGATTCGCTTCAACACAAAGTTGATTAGGGATAGTTTACTTCATTAAACTTACTATTTCACTGCCACTACAATCACAGTGCACACTTTAGCAAGCAGAAGCATTACAGCACAATGTATATAAAAAAGAAAAGACAAGGCACTCGGAGGGCTTAGGCCCCTTCTACTGCTGGAAGTCCTGTCCTGGTTGCCTTATACCTGAGCAACAATGGACGTGGATCCAGCTGGGGGAATCCAGGGCACTTCTCGAGCTGAAGTCGCTGGTTAGACTCACTGGGGCAGGACCTTGCAATGATTTTATACTTTAGCTATTTTCCCCTCACTAGGTGTTTGTGAACTGGCTCCACACCATTATTGACAATCCCACAGAGCTGAAGCAGAGGACAGTGTTGTTTACCTTGTTACTTGGTTCCCAGCTAGAGATATCTGGGCAGCAGACAATCAGGTGGTCAGGGCTGCGTGATAAGGCCCATCTGGTGTTTCTGTCTGCCATGTGAAGGCCTTGTACAGTATGTGAGGACATTTCCATCCTTGCTCTTTCAGGCCTGCGGATGTGTTATATGACAATGAAGAAATCTAAAAACAAAGGACTGGAAACAACTCTGAAGAAAGCTGTAGACCCAGGCCAGAATAAGGGTAAAGTCTGGCTTTTACCTGAGATAAGAACAACCCCTTAGTGTAAGAATTTGCAAGTAACAAACTTCTCAGTGTATTAGAATAAGATGGCATCTTTTGTTTATTTTAACTCTGTCACTTATTTTGTCTGGTTTCATTTGCAATCACTTAAATCCTACTTTTTATACATAATAAAAACACTTCTTTATTATCAAAGTCAGTATGAAAAATTGTTACCAGGGGAAGCAACCAGTGTGCCTGTCTCTCTTTAATTGATAAAGGGGATGATCCTCTGTATGACGGTTCTCCGTGTAAAACTTTTACACAGAGTAAGACAGATTTATTTGGGTGTTCGTTGCCTTTTGGGAGGGGCTGGATTTCTGGGTATTGTGAAGAGATCTTATAACTGAGCCCTCTGGGAGCTGAACTTGTTCAGCATCGGAATTGCTCTTCAGAGGGTTGTAGCTCCTGTGCCTTGGCTGTGGGAGACCAGAGCTTTTGGCCCAACACAACAGGGTAGTGAGGAGCCCCAGGGGGCGTGAAGGCAGGCATCAGTGGCTTCATAAGCAAACATGGGGACAAACCCTCAGGGATTTCTGTGATCCAACCAGTCAGAGAGCGATCCACCATGAAATTATCTGGATCTTTTTTGGATCCTGTAATACTCTTGACCTTCGCAACATCCTCTGGCAAGAAGTTTCACAGGTTGACTGTTGTGTGAAATTGGACTCTTTTTTTAAATTGCCTATTACTTTCATTTGGCAACCCCCTAGTTCTTGTATTAGGAGAAGTAAATAGCACATCCTTATCTGTTTTCCCTTCAGCAGTCATGATTTTATAGACATCAACAGTGATCCTCCTAACTTGTTCTATTCATGTGCAGAATCAATTTTTATATGCACCGAGGCATGTCCAGATGTTCACCACCAATAGAAACACATGTTGCTGGCTGTGCGCAGCTGTGGACACCCTGGAAAATCAGGTGGCGGCTCCTGAATCTCTTCTGGGTGGCCACCCAATCACTCAGTGTACGGGGGGGGGAACACTGGACCTCAACGTATCCCTCCTTAGTTGTTTCTTTTCCAAGCTGAAAGGTTCCAGACATATTAATCTCTCTTATATGGCAACTATTCCATACCTCTAATAATTTTAGTTGCCCTTTGCTGAAGTTTTTACAGTGCCAAAATACCATTTTTGAGATGAGGCAACTGCAGCTGCACACAACAAAACAGAAGTCATTTAGCACTTTAAAGATTAACAAAATATTTATCAGGTGATGACCTTTCATGGGACAGACCCACTTCTTCAGATTTGGAATTCCAGATCTGAAGAAGTTGGTCTGTTCCACGAAACTGCAACACCTAATAAATTTTGTTACCTTTAAAGTGCTACAAGACAGCATTTTTGTTGTGTGAAGATACAGACTAACTCAGCCACCTCTTTGACTATTCATATATGCGCGCATTACTTAAGATGTGGGTGTATCATGGATTTACACAGAGGCCATAAGATATTCTCTGTTTTATTTGTTGTCCCTGTCTTAATTATTCCCAATGTTCTGTTTGTTTTTTTCCCTGCCACTGCACATTGAGTGGATGTTTTTAAAGAACAATCCACAATGATTCGAAGATCTCTTTGTTGAGTGGCAGCAGCTTATTTAGTCACCGTAATTTTATATGTAGAGTTGGGATTATGTTTTCCCATATGTATTTAGCAGCATTCAATTTTATCTGCCATCTTATTGCCTAGTTACCTGGTCTTGTGAGATCCTTAGGATGCTCTTCACAGTCTGCATTGGAGTTTTGTGTCAGTTAATTTTGTGTCTAATTAATTGCTCATCTGAGGAATGGTCAGATGGAGGAGTTTGGGGGTAAATAATTAACTAGAATATTTGGGCTTTAGGGAAAACTGGAGGCTCAGGCATTTTATGCAAGTCTATTTCTTTTATTCTTGCTTGGGTCTTCCAATAAAAGTTCTTGCAGCTAGGGCATAAGGCAACTTATTCCATAAATGTGGGAGAGATGGCAACTCTGTTATGATTATGACAGACTGAGGGGATCTTTTTAAGAAAAGCAAAAGACATAATTATGCCAGATTAAGGGGATTTTTAAAAAAGCAAAAGATGTGGGTAATTTCCCACTTCGCTCAGTGGCTCGCACTAACAGCATTTACTATATATACCCTTACTAGGATTACTTACTTCTTTGAGCACTGAACAAATTGAAGTTGCTCACACACAGTAACATCCAACATGCTCACATTCTCGTGAAATCCATTGTTTTGGTGCTACTAATTGTTTGAACCAGATCCACTAAATCAAATCAGTTCCACTCTGACATCCCCCCCGATCTCAGACTCTCATGCACAAAAAGCTAAAGATGTTCAATGATGTAATGGTTCTGTCACAGTTCGGGGGGATTGCACCTTTATTCCCTGCAAGTGGTCCCTCGGGGGCAACCATTCTAGGCTCCTGGCTCCTCAGCTGTCATCTCTCTGGAGGAGAAGATGACCCATTCTCACTCCCTCCTGACCAGGATTTTTCCAGTCGGCACAGTTCCTTGCCTAGGCTCTGATATTCCCAGTGAGTCAGGTATCTAAACAGGCCAGTGGCTGCAAGTTGCTTCCTTTTTGAAGGCTTAGGAGTAGCATATCTACCAGCAGTTATACGTTACCACATAGCCTTTTATAAGCATATATGTGACTCTGGAAAGGATTTAGGGGCCATGGTAGATAACCAACTGAACATGAGCTCCAGTGCAGTGCTGATTGCTGAGGATGTGAGGTGGCCTGTAGCTCTGGAGGAAATGGGGCTTACTGCTACCATCTGTTGGTGAACAGAGGAAACTGCAGCCCAGAGTAGCTTTAGAAGCGCCAGAAGGGAAAGCACTTTAAAGACTAACAAAATAATTTCTTAGATGAGTTTTTGTGGGACAGACCCACTTCTTCAGACCATAGCCAGACCAGAACAGACTCAATATTTAAGGCACAGAGAACCAAAAACAGTAATCAAGGTGGACAAATCAGAAAAACATTATCAAGTTCAGTAAATCAGAGAGTAGAGGGATGGGGGAGGGAAGTCTTCCCCCTGGTGAAGAGGAGCAAGAGAATGAATGGGCCAGGCCTCGTGTGCATCCTTGTTATGTGCAAGTTTTGGTTGTACTGGATAAAAGTTAGTTTGGTGTGAAAAGACAATGCAATGTTTGTTATTCTGGTTGGATGGCAAAAAGGCACCTGGCCAAGGAGTCGCCTTAACCTAACCCCAGTATGGCATGGCTGAGTAGTGGAGTATGGATACAAATAAGGGACACAGGAAGCAGGAAGCGGTTGCTATATGCAAAACCCCTATACCCGTTGCGAAAGAGGCGGTGCAATGATAGCTTTCTAACCTAAGGCCTTGTCAGTGAAAGGTGAAATTTTCCTGAAGCAACAGAGAACAGCATCAGAGTTGAGTGAATTCCAGTTCAGTCCTCCCAGGACCAGCTAAGCTGAAATCACCATAGCTGTTGGTACTGACCTGTCTGAACCAAGCCACATGTCCCCTAGAAGCCAGAGTTCTGGGACATCACTAACCACTGACACCAGCAGCAAAGGGGCACTTGACTGCTAAAGGGGCATTGCCTTATATGGCACCATACCAGCAGGGGGGGCAATGTGCTAAAGGACTACTGCTGAGCATACAGTGGTAATGAGTATGTATGTGTGTATGGAAAAGGTTCTATTGTTGCTTTGTTCTTCCAAGTCAATTTGTGTCACCTTTTCTCCTTTGAACAATGTTCTGTTTCATATACCTACTCAGTGCTTGTGAGTGGGGAACTGTTGCCAGTTCAGGGAGCCCAGGAAGATACTTAGTTTTTCTGATAGTGGTGCCACCTGGTGGTATTTGTTAGAATTTTAGGATATGTTTAGGATATTTAGGGTATGTTTACACAGGCATTGAACAGCAGTAAAAAGGGCCAGGTTTAAATAACCAGAGCAGAGGTGGGGAATCTATGGCCCAAGAGCTGGATCTGGGCTGTAGCTTGCCAGGGTCCAGCCTGCGGGGCTCAGGGCTTGCCCCCTGCCCCACAGCAGGAAGCCTGCACTAGTGCTCCAGCTCACTCCTCCCGCCATCCTCCCCAAGTGGCTGAAGCACCAGCACTGGCTCCCTGTTGCAGGGAGAGAGAGCCCCAAGCCTCACAGGCCAGATCCAGGCAAGCCAGGGCCAGATCCAGACTGTGGGCTCTGCCTGGTGGAGGAGGAAGTAGCTCTGTGCACCGTCATTCCCCCTCCCCACTGGGGGAACAACTTAGGGAAGAAGGGGCTTCCGGAGGGAGGATTTCCTTCCAGGAGATCCTCCAGAGGCTGAGCCTCTACACGTTGTTTTGGAGTCCAAAAGAGCTTCTTCCGGACTCCGAATCATGTGACTTCATGCTAATGAGGCACCAGAAATTTACATCTGTGCCTCATTAGCATTTTTCAGACCATTTATTAGCATGCCGCTTTCAGAAAAAGTGGCATGTATAGAAATGGCCATAGTCTGTGGATTGGATTTAGACTTGTACATGCCTACGTCTCTTTTGCAAACAAGATTTAGGTTCCTATATTGCTTAGGTGTTGTGACACTTTGTGTGGCAGTGCCTACCTAAATAACTTTTAAAAATCTGTGCCTAAAACCAAGGCGTAGTATGATGTAGTGCGCCTAGAATACCATTTAGTTATGGGAACCTTTCATACTGATACAAGTATCCCAAAGCACATTCCATAATACAACACTAGCTCTAACATATTATCATTTGTCAGTGCAATCATCGCTGAAGAAGTATTGAGAGTATTTAAAAACACCTATATTCTCTACACAAGGTGGCAGTGTCTTTGTATGGATAAAGAAGATAGTGCAAATATGTTTCTGTGATAAGACAAGGTTTCTGGGCACAGCTAGAGAACTCAATCCAGGGTACCGTTGCTTAAAACCTAGGCTATTTACAGCCCCAGGCTGGGATTTCCTTCTCACTAAGGCAAATCCAACCAGCCACAATAGCCCCTCTGCCAGCCAGAAGCCACACAAACCCACAGACTTCTCAGCTGCTATACCAGCCCAGACCAAGAACCCCCAAATTAAGGTGAGAAGTTATTAAACCTATGTCACCCAACACCACACACCAGATTCTTCCAGACCCCAACAGGCCCAGTCACAGCCCCCAGTCAGTGTATACCTGGATCTTACCCAAACAACCACACAAAAGCCAGATCCTTAGATCTAATATCTAAGGGGTTATTAATAAAGAAGAAAGAACAGGGTTAAAGAGAAGAATTGTTAAAACAATACTTTACATACATCAGTCATAACTACTGATGCAGGCCAGTGGTGTTATTTGCTGATTCTTGAAAGTCTCTGAAGGTTAATTTCAGGTTACGTAGATTCAGTTATTGGAACATTGTAGATCTGGCCCTCCGTGGTCCAAATGCTGGGACATAGACCCTTGGAGACCAAAAGATCCAAGATGGACACTGCTAAGTCCATACCGTTGTTCTTTCTGTGTCTGTGGATCAAGTCCCTTCTTCCCATAGTCCATTGAGGTTCTGCCGCCACCTGACTCAGGTGGTCTGTTGCAGCAAACTGCCATTGGATGAATCCCAGGAGACATTCTCAAACTTTTTAGATGGACCTGCTCTCTACACTGATATTCCATATGAAGATGGAGTACAAGCGATCAGGAATACCATCCATGACATGATCACAGCCAGTCTGGTGTCTGACCTATGTAACTTTGTTCTCACCCACAATTATTTCCAATTTGAGGACACATTATACCTCCAGATTAGTGGCAATGCTATGGACACCCACATGGCCCCACAATGTGCTAATATATTTATGGCTGATTTGGAACAACTATTCCTCAGCTCTTGTCCCCTCTTACCCTTTCTTTACTTAGGAAACATCAATGATATCTTTCTCATTTGGACCCATGGCAAAGAGACTCTAGAAAAATTCCACAGAGACTTGATGAACAATATCTACCCCCCCATCAACTTCAGCCTTGACCACTCCACACGAGAGATACACTTCCTGGACACTATAATACAAATCACTGATGGCCTGATCAATACCACTCTCTACTGGAAACCTACTGACCGCTACGCTTACCTACATGCTTCCAGCTTCCATCCTGCACACACCACATCATCCATCGTTTACCGTCAAGACCTCAGATACAATCGCATCTGCTCTGATCCTACTGACAGAGACCGAAAACTACAAGATCTCTACCAAACATTCACAAACCTTAATTACCCACCATCACTGGACCTAACCACGTTAATTACAGAATCATGGGCACATTCTCCTGTTCCTCAACTAACATCATGTATGACATCATGTTCCAACAATGGCCACATACTTTGTGTATAGAACAGACTGCAAACACTCTTTGCCAAAGAATGAATGGACATAGAGCAGACATCAAACATCTCCAAATACACAAACCTGTCAGGCAGCACTTTAATGGAGTGGGCCATTCTGTTAAGGACCTGAGAGTTTGTGTTCTTCAGAAAAGAGACTTTAACAACTGCCTACAGTGGGAATGTTCAGAACTAACATTTATATTCAAATGAGACACATGAACACATGGTTTGAACAGGGACAGGAATTACCTGACCCATTACAAGGACTCTTCTACATACTTTGATGTTTGATCTAACACTGACTTCCCCACCCCGACTCCCCTCTCTTGCTCTTCTATGTGATTTGCCAACAATGATAATTTTTCTGATTTGGCAGCCCTGATAACAATGTTTCTAATTTGTTGACCTTGATAACAATACTGTCACAGGCGGACTTAGCAAACTCAGAGAGCAGGTAAGTAAAGTTTCAAGAGTAGTGTTCCCGCTAATATTTTTCCAGCGTTGGGCAGAATAATTTTATTATGTGCACCAAGCCATGTGCAGATGTAGATCACCAATAGAAACACATGCTGCTGGCTGTGGGCGCTCTGCTAATCAGCTGGGTGGCACCTGAATCTCTCTTGGGTGGCCATCCAAGTGCTCAGCTTATAGGGAACACTGAGAAGCAAGACTCAGAGGAAAAACAATTGAAGACAGTTGACAGTTTTTCAAAGGGACATTATTATTAAGTGTGCAAAAGCAAACTATTCCACTGCATAGAAAAGATAGGAAATATGGATAGCGACCACTCCAACTTAGTCAAGAGATCCTGAATAAACTAAAAATCAAAAGGGAGCCCTATAAAGCAGGGGATGGCCCAAATACGGGACAATTAGTCCCTTTTAAAAAATGTCGGGATGCCTTTTTGCTGTCCCAAATATGGGATCGTCCCGCCCACTGTGGGATGGATGGTCACCCTGCCTCTCCCTGAGGCTGGTGGGATGGCAGCGCAGGAAACTGCTTACTGGGAGTTTTTCTGTGCTGAACCCATTGGCCAGATTCCAGCCAATGGGAACAGTGTAGGTCAGTGCATGGAAACAGCATGGGATGTGGAGCTAGGTAAGCGCCCTCCAGCCCCCTCTTACCCACACCCTGGACCTCCATTGCCCTCATGCACAGTCCTCCATCCCAGACCCTGCACCCCCACCCTGTTCCTGCAGCCTCCCTCCCACCCAGACCCTCCATCCTGCTCCTGCAACCTCCCTCCTACCCCGACTCTCCATCCTGCTCCTGCAACCTCCCTCCTACCCAGACCCTCCATCCTGCTCCTGCAACCTCCCCCTCTCCCAGACACCTAATCATTAAATTGCAGAATGGGAGGTTTAGGTTTGGACATTGGGGAAAACTTGCTGTCAGGGTGGTTAAACACTGAAATAAATTGCCCAGGGAGGTTGTGGAATCTCCATCACTGGAGATTTTAAAGAGCCGGTTAGACAGACACCTGTCAGTGATGATCTAGATGAGCACAAAGGACTGGCCCGGACTTGATGACCTCTAGAGGACCCTTCCATAGCTCATATTCTATGATTCTATGAAAGTGCATGTGTGACATGCTGAATCCAAAGCATAGGGAATGCATAAACTATTTCATATACTTGTCAAAAGAATAAGCACTACAAGCTAGTGTTGGAGTGGTTCCACTTACATCCAGTTTGGACCCTACCATATTGATTCTGTGTGATTCATATTAAGACAATTGTCATGTTAAGAGAAAAGTAACTGTATTAAGCTACAAAAAGCTATAAAGAGGAAAGAATTGCAAAATATTAAATTAAAATGGATAGCAATTATACAGAATACATTGCTAACCAAATTGACTTTTTGGAATCTATTAATTTTAAATTAGTTTAATTTCTTCTGTATCTTGATGTTAAAGTGACTCCAGAATAGCTACAGTGGCCTGAATCCTTTAATCCATCTAAGCTGCTCAGTAGGCCATAACCTGAGGAGCTAAGATGATCATATACCTAGAACCCTGCAAATCTGCAGATATCTGCAGCTCATTTTTGAAGATGCAGATGCGCATGCATATTTTGAATCTAGAACCCTGCAAATTTCTAGATGTCCCCTTTATATCTGTTAGGTATCCAGATCTGTGGAAGTGGATGCAGATATCTGTGGATAATCTTTGCAGATGCCCATTTTGTATCCATGCAGGATTCCATGCATATCCAGCTATTCAGGGGTTGGTTTGAAATGCTCCCGAGCCACCATTCTCAGATTTGTGTTGTTTTGCACCATAGAATCATAGAATCATAGAACACTAGGACTGGAAGGGACCTCGAGAGGCCATCGAGTCCAGCCCCCTGCCCCAATGGCAGGACCAAGTACTATCTAAACCATCCCTGATAGACATCTATCTAACCTGTTCTTAAATATCTCCAGCGATGAAGATTCCACAACCTCCCTTGGCAATTTATTCCACTGTTTGACCTCCCCGACAGTTAGGAACTTTTTCCTAATGTCCAACCTAAATCTCCCTTGCTGCAGTTTAAGCCCGTTGCCTCTTGTTCTATCCTCAGAGGCCAAGAAGAACAAGTTTTATCCTTCCTCCTTATGACTCCCTTTTAGATACCTGAAAAACCGCAATCATGTCTCCTCTCAATCTTCTCTTTTCCAAACTAAAGAAGCCCAATTCTTTCAACCTTTTTTCATAGGTCACATTCTCTAGACCTTTAATCATTCTTGTCATTCTTTTCTGGACCCTCTCTAGTTTCTCCACATCTTTTTTGAAGTGCGGTGCCCAGAACTGGACACAATACTCCAGCTGAGGCCTAACCAGCGCAGAGTAGAGCGGAAGAATGACTTCTCGTGTCTTGTTCACAACACACCTGTTAATGCCTCCCAGAATCATGTTTGCCTTTTTTGCAACAGCATCACACTGTTGACTCATATTTAGCTTGTGGTCCACTATAATCCCTAGATCCCTTTCTGCTGTAGTTGTTCCTAGACAGTCTCTCCCCATTCTATATGTGTGAAACTGATTGTTCCTTCCCAAGTGGAGCACTTTGCATTTGTCCTTATTAAACTTCATCCTGTTTACCTCAGACCATTTCTCCAATTTATCCAGATCATTTTGAATTATGACCCTATCCTCCAAAGCAGCTGCAACCCCTCCCAACTTGGTATCATCTGCAAACTTAATGAGCGTACTTTCTATGCCAATATCTAAATCATTGATGAAGACATTGAACAGAACCAGTCCTAACACAGACCCCTGCGGAACCCCACTTGTTATACTTTTCCAGCAGGATTGAGAACCATTTAAGAACTACTCTCTGGGTACAGTTATCCAGCCAGTTATGCACCCAACTTATAGTAGCCTCATCTAAATTGTATTTGCCTAGTTTTTTTATAAGAATATCATGACAGACCGTATCAAATGCTTTACTAAAGTCTAGGTATACCACATCTACCGCTTCTCCCCTATCCACAAGGCTCATTATCCTATCGTTATCCTATCCTATCCTACCATCTATAGAAGCCCCTAAGGGTTGTTACTGCAGCGGAGGGTTTCCAGAGCCAAGCTTCACTTCTATCTCATAAATCCTTGTCATTACTGGGGTGGTCTGCATGGCTTAGCAGCTGCTTAACAGCAGCAAACCAGTGTAATGCAGCCAGAATGGGGGCCAGACCCAGCAAATTATACTCTACTCATAGGTCAGTAATAGAATTCTGCAGGAGTACTGTATAGAAATGAGCAGCAGAGAACAGGAGTATGTTACAGAAATGACAGCAGAGAAAAGTAGTGGTCCAAGCAAACAGCGTGCACCTTTTCTCATATCTGTTTAAAAATGTAAACTATATTGTGCATAAGTTAAAGATACCACCACACCACTAAAATCTCAATGGCCAACAGTGATTTATCAAGCCACTAGAGATCTCACTTCAAGACAGGAAGATGGCTTATATGCAGACTAAAGCTTCAGCAAACATTTTGAAGTCATAGTGACTCAGGACTTTGAAATCATCACATCCATTGTGCATGAGTATTATGGTAGATTTAACCAGGAACTTCTTTTTCTCTCATCTCCTCTAGAGAAGTGTACAGTGGAATGTCTTGTATTGGTAGGGATTTAGGTTTGGAATGTGGGTTAGATATCAGCCATTACACTTTTCAGCACATCTCACATTGGCTACGTCTACACGTGAAGCCTACATCGAAGGAGCTTATTTCGATGTAGCGACATCGAAATAGGCTATTTCGATGAATAATGTCTACACGTCCTCCAGGGCTGGCAACGTCGACGTTCAACATCGATGTTGCGCAGCACCACATCGAAATAGGCGCTGCGAGGGAACGTCTACATGCCAAAGTAGCACACATCGAAATAAGGGTGCCAGGCACAGCTGCAGACAGGGTCACAGGGCGGACTCAACAGCAAGCTGCTCCCTTAAAGGGCCCCTCCCAGACACACTTGCACTCAACAACACAAGATCCACAGAGACGACAACTGGTTGCAGACCCTGTGCATGCAGCCTGGATCCCCATCTGCAGCAGCAGCAGCCAGAAGCCCTGGGCTAAGGGCTGCTGCCCACGGTGACCATAGAGCCCTGCAGGGGCTGGAGAGAGAGCGTCTCTCAACCCCTCAGCTGATGGCCACCATGGTGGACCCCGCTATTTCGATGTTGCGGGACGTGGATCGGCTACACGTGCCCTACTTCGATGTTCAACTTCGAAGTAGGGCGCTATTCCCATCCCCTCATGGGGTTAGCGGCTTCGCCGTATCGCCGCCTAACGTTGATGTTAACATCGAAATAGCGCCCAACACGTGTAGCTGTGACGGGCGCTATTTCGAAGTTAGTGCCGCTACTTCGAAGTAGCGTGCACGTGTAGACACGGCTATTATGTCCAGTAGAGAGCAGTTGGTAGCATACACATGGACAGTAGCCAACACATTTAAAAGCTCATCCATGTACTTCTTTGTAAAGCTTTAGTCTTCTCAACAGGTAAACTCCCATTAAAGGCTAAATTCTGGCCTTCACTGTGCACACAGAAAATCACTTTGAAGTGAGAGTGAATCAGACATGTACGCCTCCATCCTGCATGAAGTTAACTCTGCTCTTTCAAAAAGGCTTGTGATTCTGGGTTCCCAGCTTGAGACACCTTAAAAGTTTTGACTTTTCAAAAGATGGGTTGTTCACATATCGGGAAATCTGGTTCCTTTTAGGTGTGTTAATTTGGGGACCCAAAAATTGAGGCAACCACCCCTACTAATAGTTGCTTAGAATGTAATCTTTAGATATTCAGGGGAGATGTACCCTTTTTAGATACCTTGATAGATTGAACAAAGTAGATACACAGCAGCATTTGGAGCTAAATTTCCAGCCAAGCTCCAGCATGAGAAGATATAACTCTACACCGGGCTGTCAAGAAATTAAAATGTCATAAATTAGAACTGCTGAAATGTAAAGGGAATTGCCTCAAGGTCTGGTCTGCTTTTTCCTGTCAGCATGGAGAGAAGGGAGCACAGAGCTGGCCTTTGTCCCAAAGGGGAAGAGTATCAGTAGTGAGAAGAGGAGGGATTGTTTGGGCACTGACTCCAGAGAGTACTAAGCAGTGCACAGGAGGCACTGAGCACCTGGTAAGACCAAACTGTGAAATGTTATAGTCAGAACAGGAGCAAGGATTCAGCCGCTAGGGAAATATTGTGAAGTTTTCCACTGTCTTGTTTAAAGCCTGGTTCTTCCCCAAAAAGTGAGTGTAAAATGGCTCTATGGTGTTCCATGTTTTATTGTTTTATCAGGATTTTTGTATCAAATATATTTGGCATATGGGTAGAGATATGATCTTTATCCAAACTGCAGGCCCTGCAAGCACAGCCAGGGTTTTGAAAGCCAATCTTTGCATCTCATTCATCAACAGTAGAGAAGATGCCAAAGACCAAATTATGCCTTCACTTGCAACTGCCTTGCAAGTCTGCCCTCAGGGCATGATTGAGTGCTGGGAGACACCATGAGGGTCTCTCCACTGACTTTGGATCAGATCGTTAGTGGGATGCATGCAAGTTCATTGGCTTTATGGGCAGTCATGCTGACACACAAGCCTATGCCACATTCTATCTCCCTTCCTCTTTGCAGCATAAGTGGAGTGGAGCTCAGTGGACCACAAGGTTTGTGGAAAGGGCCAGGCAGAATGTACTGCCTCCCCAGACAGCTGTCTTTCACCTTCCAAGTCGCTACTATAAAGACCACTAGCTGTGTGCTGGTTTGGATGTTAAGGGCATGTCTATGGGGCAAGTGCTGTTTCATACCTTTCAGCCTTGCAATCATTTGGGTGCTACCATCCTTAATGTGCCCTAAACCAGTAGAGCATCTGTGGGTTTTTACACTACGAGGGGCTGCCATTCTGGCATGGCACCATCCTGCCTGCAACAGGAGTCAAAGTGGCAGTAACTTAGGATCACAACTGGTTACAGATGCGCTAACTCAGTGTTTCTTAAACCTTTGGAGACTACAGAACACCAAGCAATAATATTTTTATGTGGAATGTCTATGAAAATTTCCTTCAAAAACAAAACCACCAAAACCCAAACAGCAACATACATGGCAAAAACAAAAGGAAGTAATTTAATCAGGCATCATAACAATGAAGAAGTAACATTCTCTAGTTTTAATAACAGAAAATATATACCATCAGCGTAGGATATCAAAAAGGTGTCAGTTGCTCACCGCACACCTGAGAGTTCATGGAACACCACTGTTCCATGGATAGGGTGACCATCCGTCCCATTTTTGGCAGGACAGCCCCCTATTTTGGGTGCCAGAAAGGCATCCTGACTTATTTTAACAAAGGGGCTAGTTGCCCTGTATTTGGCCCGCTTCTAGTGTGCAAGTGCAGCTGCTGGCTGGAGATCAGGTACTCAGATGCTCTCTGGCCACACTGGAGGGAGCCAGCAGGGGGCCCTGCAGAGGCAGAGGTATGCTGGTGGCGGTGGCGGAGGCTGCATCCTTCCCAGCTCCCCAAGGTGAGGGGAAGGTGGGAGTCCAGCCCTGAGGCTCTGGCAGGGGAGGTGGAGGGTCCTGGGCACTGCAGTGGCCTGTGGGGACAGGGTGCTTGGGCTGCTTTCTGCAGATCTGCACTGCCTGGCAGCCCTGCGAGCTGCTCAGGGCTCGGGAACAACAATGCCTAGCCTGATGCAGAGCGAGGGCCACACATTTCCGGGTGTCCCTGAAGCCAGGGTGCCCAGGGCTCCACACATGTGCCCTGCTGGGGCCTGACCATTTCTCATGGGGGCAGCTGCAGGGTGCCACATGTCTAGGCCAGTGTGCCTTACCCCGCCACGCATGTAGACATGCCCTGTCCTGGGCACAATGCCTCACCAAGCTGTCAGGCTCCTGGAAGCTGGGAGGGGCACCCACACCCCCAATGCCCATGGGCTGTGCACCACAGGCAGAAGCAGTGGAGCTCAGGGCTGGGCTGATGGGTCTGGGGCTGGGCATGGGGCTCTCCTCTGGGTTCTGGTGAGTCTGTGAAGGTACTGGCACCCCCCCCCCGCCCTTGCACCCCACCACGGGACTGCTTCTCCTGGGCAGAGCAGTGCTGCTGGGACCAGTGATGTGCGCCCACCCCACTCTGTCTCACCTGTGCCTGCCAGGCACCCCGTGGGGTCCAACCCCTGGATCATGCCCCTCACCTGTCCTTCAGCTTCTCCTGGCCCTCGAGTAGCACCTG
The DNA here is from genome assembly GCF_033958435.1 of Carettochelys insculpta. Taxonomy (NCBI): domain Eukaryota; kingdom Metazoa; phylum Chordata; order Testudines; family Carettochelyidae; genus Carettochelys; species Carettochelys insculpta. The sequence continues at coordinate 169,388,290 of NC_134139.1, read as the reverse complement.
CCCACAGGCCCCTGCCTGCTGTGCTCCAGCCACCCCGCCCACCCTACCCCATCCATTCATCTGCAGCTCAGGGTGGTCAGACAGTTCGGAGCCACCCCCTCCCCCAAATCTCCTTGTCCCGTATTTAAGATAGGGAGATACGGTCACCCAATCCATTGAACATAGTCTAAGAAACTCTGTGCCAACTACCTAAAGGCACGTCTCAGCCTCTGCCGGGGTGTGGGTCTGTTCAGGGCAATGTGGTGGGGAGCCTTCTCCAACACTCAGCTGAGGGCCAGACTGCGGAGGTGACTGCTGGAATAAGTATGTTACACTCCCTGGCACGGGGGGAACTAGATCTCTTGCCTGAACCCGTCCCCCCAGCAGCGGACTGAAAAAGGATGGTGTAATGCGGTCTGCCACTGAAGCTAGGTGCAACCCTGCAGGCTGCATCCTGCCTGCATGGCCGAGGCGTCTCCGGCTGGCAAGTTACTGACATCAGAGCCAGGCACCGCTTCGATGGGGGCGGCGAAAGGTGCCTGCTTTGCACACGAGGATCCAGGCGCCGAGACAGTGAGGCTCTGCGGCTGATGGTGATGCCTTACCCCGGCCAGCGGCGCGCGGAGGGCAGGGCGCGGGAGCAGGCTCTACGGGAGCGCGATGGAGCGGCCCGGGGATGTTGACAGCGCGCGCGCGCGCGCGCGCGCCCGCCCGCCCAGCCCAGCTGTGCACGGAGGAGCAATTAGGCGGGTCACATGGCCCTCTAGGAATGTGGGCTCAGGGCGTTCGAGGAGGGAGCGCGAGGGGAAGATCCCGGGCGGCTGCGGAGCCTGTCCCGCCCCTTCCAGCTGCGGCGCGCTGACGGGCAGGGGAAGGAGCCAACAGGCTGGCGGCGGTGCTTGCGGCCCTTCCAATGGGAGGGAGCTGAGTCCCAGCGTCCCCCGCACCCCCGGGGCTGGGGCGGGCTGCGTGGTAAGAAATCTGATATATTGTAAAACGGGCGAGGGAGACAGCTGCCCTGCAGCCGCGGCGCTGAGGAGGCGGTGGCTGCGGGGGCGAGCGGGACCTCGGGAGCGCCGGAGGAAGAGCCGCTCTCAGCGCACGTCGGAGGGTGAGTGCCGCTGGGAGCAGCTCTGCTAGCCCGGGGCGGGGGTCACTGTAAGGTTTTGGGGTGGGGGAGGCGGGGAGCGAGTCTCGTGACGTGTCTGCACGGGGAGGCGAACGTGTTGTGCAGCCGGCGGAATGCGCCCCCCCACCCCCCGGAGTCTGAGTGTGCGCGTCCCGCTCCCTGCCAGCCTCAGCTCTGCTCTGCCCCGGCGTGGGAAAAGTTGCAAACCCGGCTCCCCCTTGCCTTGCCCCAGGGCTGAGCGAGTGTGTCTCGAGCCTGGGGTGCCTCTTGGGGCCCCAAAGGGGCTGTGGGGTGAGTTGCCTTCAGGATGGGCGCCCGCGAGGCCGCCAGACTAAAACCAAGTGCGCGGCGCTGTTCTTCACTCCGCCCTTCTGTTAAACGCGACACGGCCAGTCCTGCTTTCTCTAGGTGCTGGGCGTTCTGTCTGCTGAATTCCTGGGACATCATCCACATCTGCCCCCACACTGTGTTAGCAGGGGGTGCCCAGAGCAGCCTCGGGAGATGGACAACCTGCCCCTGTGAAATCAGCTGGAAGGTGGTTGTTTTTCGTCCTCTCTTAATAAACTTTTCCCCGCGTGCTGTATGCCACTGACAGAAAGTGTTTGGCTGACAGGTGGCTGCTCGGAAACCCCCACATGCTTCAGCTGAGATTTTTCTCCATTCTGAAGTTCAGCCTTTGAGCATCTTTTTTTCTTTTCATTCCTGTTGTATATTTCAAAAGGTTAAGCCCATTGGGCCAGAGGGCATTTTCACCTCCCTGAAATTGTCTTTTCTGTGAAATTCTCATGTTCTGCTTAAAAAATTCAGTGAGCTAGAATTGCCATGTGCCCCAATAAAAATATAATGGAGAAATAATTCAATACCTCTTGGGTTGTGGATAACTTGGTTAAAAGTACTTTCAATAAAATGGTAATCACTGCATATAAAGGAGTAGAAAAAGTATTTGTATTTATGAGGACATGTTTTACCAACATAAAGCTTGATCAGTTACAAAAATACTCTTTCATATCTGGCACTCCTGGAACCGGGAGGCTGCTGGATAATAGAGAGGCACACCTAGCAATGCATAACACTAAAGACAAACCAGATTAACTACTAAGAAACAAAACAAAAATTTATGCCGAGTACTCTACTTACCGACAGCAGTAGTACTATACACTTCTGGAAAGTTATACTGTATTTGTTGTATTTACTCTCACTATACTGTTCTTATGAAAAACATAACTAAAATTTGCTTATGGTTAAAGTGTGGGTAATTTGAGCGTTCTGGATAATAGAATGCTAGATATGAAGGAGTGGGCAGTGACGAGATGTACTATTTTTCTAGACCAGCAAAATTGCTGATGTGTATATTATAAGAACACACCAGGAATTATTTTTACTGGCTTTCAGATGTAAGGTAGTAAGAGCTTAAGATACAGGTAAATGTGAATACTTAGATGTATTAGTTGAAAATATATATTCTCTAGCTTTGGTGTTCTGTCTTGTTTTCAAGACTGTTTTCCAGGGGATATGGGAGTAATTAGTTTTAACAAAATCCTGGTTTTTCTGTCAGTTTAGGCTCAGTTTTATTTAATGGTGTCCATGTCTAACATTGGCAATTAAAATATCTAAAGTTACATAAAATTAATAAAGTTTTATAGTATGGTCAAACAATTTCTTCAATAGATATTACAGTAAACCCTCGGTTTTTTATGGACACCAATTTAGTGGACTTTAGGAACAACGGATGTCCCCCTGTTGTTCCTGAATTCCACTGGGGTCCTTAAAATCATCCTCCAAAAAAAAAAAAAGTTAAAGGACTTACCACTGGTGCAGCCTGGGGGAGCCGCCACCTTCTTCACCAGAACTTCCATGTGTACATGGGGGCTTCAGCAGCAGGTCCTGCAGCCTGTGCGGTGGCCCCTCTGACCACGTGTGGTGTGGTGCACTGGCCGCACTGCCGACCATCTCCAGCGACACAGTGGAGTTCAGCAGCTCCTCCAGTGAGTGGCAGGGTTTGTGGGGTTTTTCTGGTGGGGTGGGGGAAGGCTGGGCTGGGGGAGCCTGGCAGCGTGGGTGGGCAGGTAAACCCTTGCATATGAGGGACTTTTGATAATAGTGCACAATCCCACCCCCATTAGTCCATTATATCAAAGGTTTACTGTATGTGAGTGACGAGGTAAATGAGTATCAGAGGGGTAGTCATGTTAGTCTGGATCTGTAACAGCAACGAAGGGTCCTGTGGCACCTTATAGACTAACAGAAAAGTTTTGAGCATGAGCTTTTGTGAGCAAAGACTCAAGGTAGATGAGGTAATTCTGTTGTGTCCTGGGACCCACATGACTGCAGCGCTGCAATGCAGTGTAGATCTGAAGTGATTTTCAACCTTTGCTCAATACACGACTCCTTTTAGGTGTCTGATTTGTTTTGCGCACACCCAATTTTCACCCAAGTAAAAACTACTTGCTTACAATATTGGACATAAAAGCACAAAAGTAACACAGCACAATATTACTGAAAAATTGCTTTTCTCCTTTTACTATATAATTGTACTTGCTTTTCTGAGTGCGTTGTGTAGAGAAGCATGACCAAGTCTGGCCCTCCACTGAGGAGTGCAAAGGGGGCATTTGTTGTGGGGCCAGTATTCCAAAGGGGCCCAGAGCTCTGGCAGGTGATGTTTTGGCAGCAGCTAGAGCTCAGGGCCCCGTTGGAAGGTCGCGGCAGGACTGCTCAGGCTGCATGTGGTTGTCGGGGAGTGTATGTGGAGATGGGCCACCATGTGGTCCAGGCAGCGCTGAGGGCTGAGTGCCCTTAGCCCCCTCCCCTTTTGCTCTTGGCCCTGCCCCTTCCAGGTTGCAGAGCTGTGGCCCCCACCCCTGAAACTTGGCCTGGGGTGAGCGGTGACTGTCAGCATCCCAGGAACAAGTCAGTGTCTGTGAAATTTTCACTAGTATTTTTACATAACCTGTTGTGCACTTCAAGGCACTAATGAGGTTTTACATGTGCCCCTGGTTGATAACCACTGTGGTATATAATCAGTATTTTCCTTAACTTCTTTGTAATCAAAAAATTTTTGATACAGAAGGAATTCCACAGTGTTGGTGATCTTAGAACGTGTGCTTTATAGAAGATGCCTGGCTCTTTCAGTGTTAGATAGGAATTGTTATACATGATCATACTATGGTCCATTTAATTTGATATGGCATCATCAGCAATGGCAAGTATCAGATGATTGAGAAGAGATGTTAGGTTATAACTTGCCCATGGGAAAAGCTTGTTCCTACTTTGATCAATTAGCACTTGGTTTGGGTCCTGAGGCAGGAGTTTTTATACTCTTCCTAAGTTTACCTCAGTACAACTAACTTTTTTATTCAGTGCTACTTCTGAATCCTACTAAGATCGTGGCCTTTGTATATTGTGGCAGAAAGCACCAGAGGTGAATGAAGCTTGATATATTTATATCTTTGTCTTCTGGTGTAAATCAATTTCATCCTAAGAATGAGGAACTCCTTCTTGTAAGGAAGTGGGATGTTTTCCCAGACACCTCTCTTATCTTTACATGAGCCATGCTTTCTGAAATAATAACATAGTCCTGCATTTTTCTTTTAAGACCTGTGTCTCTGTATTGTCTGACTAATCCTGAGATGTGTTGAGAACCTACAATAAATATTGTAGCCTGCCAGCTCTTTGACAGTTGTGGTCATTCAGCTGATCTCTCCAGTGTATCGGGGCCTTCATTCTTTACACTTGGGTGATCTGTTTGGTCTTAGCTTTGATTTATGACTTTGGGCATTATTCAGTTTAATGCATCTCATCCCATTTCACCTCTAGGCTCAGTAGCCCATGAACTATTTATATTTGTAGCTGATCAAGGACAGCAGTTCTTTAGACACCAACTTGAAATTTTGATATTTCTGAAAGTTGTACACCTAGGAGTTCAAAATTAGAGGTTAGCACAACAGGGCTTTTCTCTGTAAGGAAATATCTGTGGATGTTCTTTCATGTGCTTGCACACACATCATATTTTAAAAGCAGTCTGTAATTTAATTCCAAGTTACACTGCATATCTTTAATGGCACCTTGGTTCCTTCTGCATTTCCTTGATTAGGACATTTGAATAGAATATCCCTAGTTCTGTCAGTAATCTTGCTAATTGTTTCACTACTCAAAAATGTTTCAGTGGTGTAGCCATGTTAACCTGTAGCTTCACAAATAACAAGCAGTGCCATAGCACCTTCAAGACTAATGCATTTATTAGGTCATGAGCTTTTGTCGGTAAGATCCACTTCTTCAGGTGATTGCAGTAGGTAGATACAATCCAGAGCCTATATTAAAAAAGGGTTACCCATCACCTAATAGAGCAATTGCTAGTATAATTCCATGTATAGAGCAATCCCTAGTATAATTATATCATCAGCTATTAATCATTAACTATTAACTTTTTTATCTCAGCAGACAACTTTTGAAGGAAGTAATCTCCATAGATTGCTCAGCTTTTATTTTAAACATTGGGGTCAGAGTTATAGCCTGCATTTTTATTCTACCTAAAATCCTGAGACTTTTTTCTCAAGATGCACGGGAGGATACAGGAAAGCTAGCAAACAGAATGAGCAGCCCAGCTATGGAAAGGAAAGTAGCTTTAAAAATGCTTTCTATTAGTCTTATAAAACAATTTAGCACTTTACTGGATAAAGCTGCAAAGACCAGGCTATCCCATTCATCTCCTCCTCACAAATGTGTGGGTGTATGTGTACTCTGAGGCTATGGTTACACTAGCATGTTTTGTTGACAAAACACCACTCATTTATACACAGAGGCTATGTCTACACTAAAGCATCTGTCAACACAGTAATGTCAACAGACTGCATCTACATACAACTTCCTCTGACAGAGGACTGCCAGATGGCACAGTCCTCTGAAGCCAGTAAGCGGAATGGCAGCTCTGCAAAGATGGCTGCCTGGCAACCAGAAGCCCTCTCTGTTGACAGAAGTGTCTACACAACACTTCTGTCAATAATACTCTGTTGAGAGATTGTTACGCCCTCATGAGGGATAATATGGTCGAGGAAAATGCTGAGTTTTGTTGAGACTCTGACACAATGCTTTGTGTGTAGACACTCCCTCTGTTATGTCGACAGAGAATCAATAAAACTCTAGTGTAGACCCAGCCAGAGTGTCTTTCGATGACGTGTCAGCAAAATGGTACTTTCCTCAACAGTGTAATGCCTTGTAGCAGAGAAGCAGAATGCCTTTGTGGAAGCCATCTTGTGAAATGGCTTCTACACACCCCTTACTTCTGTGCGCGCACACACACACACAGGAGCCTGTCCTTTCCTTGACCTGTTTGGGAATGGCTGGGAGAATGAGCTCTATGGAATGCATTAATGAACTGTTTGGAGTTGGGGATCCAGCTCCCTTGTATCTGTTTTTCCTTGCTGATAACGGTTTCTATTTGGAAAGTGATTTATGATTCTCCAACTAATTGCCTCTGACACTGGGCTTGGTGTAAGGGCATAAAATACTAGAGTTAGCCGCATCAAGCAGCCTTGCTGGACCTGGTTCTATTAGTGTCCAGTTTGGCTCATCTGTTGCCTTATTGAATTCAATAAAGCTGAATGTTAGCTGCCTAAACTCAGTCTTGTGCTTCAACATGTTTGACACAACAGCTGTGTGTATGCCCCCGGGGGACTTGTGTCGACAGACGCACAAGCCCTGCTGCAGCTCCTTAACCTTTTGTCTGCACCTGCTCAAGGGTGTGGGCAGGGTGGCCTTCGTCAGCCAGAGCTGTAGCAAGGTGGGCTTACCTGAAGGCATTGCGCCCTTTTGCTGAAGGGTCCAGGACAACCTCCTCCTCCACCCCCAAGCTCATCGGGTCTTCCAGCCGGGGCAGCAAATGCTAGGCACCCTCCTGGACCAGGCCAGAACTGGAGGACCTGATGAGCTTGTGAGTGGAGGAGAAGGTCCTCCTGGATCCTTCAGTAAAGAGGTGCAATGCATCTGGGTAAGCCCACCACACTGCAGCTCTGGCCGACCAAGGCCACCCTGCCCACACCATCGAGCAGGTGTGGGCAAAGGTTGAGGAGCTGCAGCAGGGCTATGTGTGCACCTGAGATGAATGCTGCAGGCTGGGGGCAGGGATGGCCGTTTGCCCCTACTATGGAGAACTACACCAACCCCTGGGGGGAGATGATGGTGCAGAGTGCCCTGCGCCCATCGACAGCATGAAGGCGGCCATCCCACCACGAGCCAGAGCAGCTGAGGTCTGGGACAGGGGCACAGTCAGATGTGGACACAGATGACTGCAGCTGGGGGATGTTCACCATTGCCTCGAAGTCAGGCACCTCCACCAAGGCAACACAGCCTGGAGCATAGGTGGCGGGTGCACATGGGGCATAGGCCATGGTGGCAAGCATGCAATGGGTGGAGCGCCAAGATACGGGGCCAGCACATGTACCTATGTGCCCGTCAGTGTGCCCTACTGACCCCCAGCACGGGCAGCTGCACTGACCCCAGGGCTCTGGGGAAGGGGAGGGGAGGTGAGGGGCTCACTGCTTGCTGTTGGGGGCAGGCAGGACTTTAGGGGCTGTGAGACAGAGATGACTTAGTGTCTCTTCTCCTCTTCTATACAGTTGCACCATCAGAGGGCCCAGAGCCCTGGTGAGGCTGCAGTTGCCAGTGCTTCCTGCCTGGTGCCCTGGCAAGGCTGTGGCTGTCAGTAGTGCTCCCCTGCCCTGGGGCCCCAGGCTCATGAATAATTGAATTTGCAAATGTGAAGCTTGTGAATGTGGGAACTTTATTGTAGTTTTTTGTTTTGAATTGAAACTTTTGGAACACAGTTTTCTATTTTTTCCATCAGCCCTGGAGGGGGATGAATGGGTGAAGGGAGGGGTTGTGCTGGAAATGGGGTGGGGCTGGGTCCCTGAGGACCACAGTGGGGCTGCACTGAGAGGTTACTAGGGACCATTGGTAAAGGTCTCACGTGGGCTCTCTCTAATGTCGACTACTTCCACCTGGCGGGTCGGAGCCACAGCTGCCTGTTCAAAGCCTTGTTCTACCTCTACCCATGTCCTTGGAGGAAGACCTCATCCTTTTTCCCCTCCACAAGATTTTGGAGGGTGCATTATGTGGCCACTGCATAGGGGATGTAGGTCTCCACCATGCCCAGGCACATGAGGAGGCATCAAAACCTCCCCTTTAGACACCAGAAAGCACACTTGACCAGGAGATACACCTGGTTTAGGTGCCAGTTGAACAACAACTTACACTGGAGACCTGGACCAGAGCATGGGCACATCAGCCAAGGCGTGGAGGGTGGTATGCCGCATCCTCTACCATGCGAAGAGGTATGCTGATATCTACTGTGGCCATGTCGCTCTGGGGCATGAACGTACATGCCTCCATTCTACAGCACAGGCAGGAGTTTTAGAATAACCTGCCATCGTGTGCCCGGCCTGAGCACCCAACATAGATGTTGGTGAATTGACTGCAGTGGTCCACCAGGGCCTGCAGAACAACCAAGTGGTACACCTTGTAGTTATGTACCACACCCTGCTGTGGTCTGGGGTGTGGATTGGGATACAGGTCTTGTCTGTTGCACCAACATTTGGGAACCCCAAGGGGTTGAAACCAGCCACCACTGTATCCAGGTCACTAAGTTGGACAAGCCTTCTCAGCAGGATCCCAGTGGTAGCTGTCAACCTGGAAGTGGGGAAAGACAGGTGAGGGGCTGTGTGAGGCAGCCTCTCCCCCCTCCACCGCTGTGGCAGGTCTGCGAGTGGGATGGCATGGCCCCCCAGGGGTGGGGCTTCCCTGACTCCCTTCATCTCAGTCCTTGCCTCTCAGGGACCCCCATTGGCCAGGACCCCATCTTCTACCCTCCCCCTGGACTAGGACTGCAGCCTGAGGGAGGCTTACTTGCATCAGGATGAGCCCGATGGTGCACTTCCCCACCCTGAATTGGCTCTCAACAGAGCGGAAACTGCCTGGGGTAGTGAGCTTCCACAGTGTGATTGCCACTCGCTTCTCAAAGTGGATGGCTCGCTGGGTGCAGGTGTCCTGTCTCTGTAGCGTGGGTGTGAGCCACGTGCAGAGCTCCTGGAAGGTCTCCCTTTTTCTGCAGTGGTTCTGGGTCCATTGTTCATCATCTGACTCCCCCAGTACTATGTGATCCCACCAGCCTGCACTGGTGTTGAATCTCCAAACCTGCCTTGGCGTCTGGGGGGGAGGGCAGATGGGACTCTGGTGCAGCAGGAGCATCCTCATTTGAGTACAGAGGGTCCTCCTACAGGTGGAGAAGAGGCTCAGCAGCTGGGTGATGAGGGGCCAGCCCATGGTTAGCTTGCTGTCCATGGCTCCACTGAGCTGGTTGGTCTCTCAAGGGCAGGGTGGCTGCCCTGCACTAGGCTGCCTGTGCCTCGCAGGGACCAGTGTGTCCACGCACTGGCCTGGGGGGCTCTTTAAGGACATGCCTGACTGGAGCCTCCAAAGGGTTTGGCTGCATGACCCTGTCTGACTGGAATCTGGGGCCCCATTCTGTCAACAGAGCTCTGACAGAGCAAGCCACTCTTGTGTGTTCCTGTGAGCTGTCAACAGGGTTACTGGAAGATTTCTCCTGAGAGTGACTTCTGTCAATAGAACTCGGTAGAGTTACTGTAGCTGCAGATTTTACCATCCAATAACCAGGTAATTTACCACTCTGGTGGTGGTGTCTACACTAAAAAAAAAATTTCAAAGTTGCTTACTTCGAAGTTCAACTTGGAGGTAAGCAACTTCAAAGCAGAGTATCTACACAGACCCTGCTTTTGAAGCTAAACGTTGAAGTAGGGCACTACTCTGTTCCTGGGAATGGAGTGAGGACTTCAAAGAAGGGGAAAATGTGTGTGGACTTTCTGCTGGCCACTTCAAAGTTAGGCACTACATCGAAGTGAGTTCCTAGTGTAGATGCAACCAATAAGTACTCCAAAGTAACTCTCTTGGAAGAGGACTTGAGTGGTTTTCTGTGTTTTTTGCGGATCCATGGAGTGCTGCCTGAGTCTAGCTGTATGGAGTTCATAGAGTTCCTCTTTGCAGAGCCACAGTGAGGGGAAATGCTGACCCTGCAGGACCCTGCTCATTCTAGGAAGCATCTGAAAGGCTGCTTCATGGCCCAAATGAGCTGGCAGGGAGCCCACCCTGGACCCTGCTGTGTGGCAAGGGGTATGGAGGGAGGACATGAGCCTGCTGGAGCTGGGACACAGCTTAAATGCCACATCCTCGCTCCAACGGCCTGGAGGGGAGCCTGCTCTCTGTGGTTACTGGTTTACTCAACATCCCTAGCATGGCATTGAGCCGATGTTGAAGATAGTCTATTCTGTGGTGGATTTGAAGTATTAATGCATTTGATCCTTGTTTAACTTGCTGTATGCACAATTAAGTTGCAAACCTCTCTAGTAAAACTGTCACCATATTGAATATGAAGTTTATGAGCAGTCAAGTAAGTCACGTTAACAGGCTCTCTTCAGTACTTTCTTTCTACTTTAAGTGTTTGTATAAATTGAAGAAAGGTCTGTGACCCACAATAATTTTGTAGGAGCACAGCTGACATATATAAATAAACAGATGAACTATGTTTTGTCTCCTTTGCCTGGAAGCAATCAGACTTTGAAATTTGTGTATTGGACACCACATTATGATAGTGTATGTGTGCATTCTTGGTGTTCACAGCTCACTGGCAGACAAATTAAGCAGAAGCATCCTTGAAGACTGTAGCTTTAACTAACATATGCACAAGGCTGTATTCTGCAATGGGATCCTGTTGAATCCTAGATGAACAGAAATCTTCAAACAAGTTGCTCTAGGGAAATCAAAGACCACAATTCTCAGACCATTGCTTTCCTGGACAGATGACCTTAGATATGCCTTTCCCTCCAACTCCCTACTTCAAAAGGTTATACAGAAGCTCTGTAGTGACAGAGCCACTATTGTCCTCCTAGTACCCTAGTGGCCCAGACAGTTCTGGTTTGCAGAACTCCTGTGTCCACAAACCCACCTCTTGGGATATGCCCATTTTGTTATTTCCTCATCCCAGATGCAGGGGAATCAAGCTACTCCCAGCCTGGTGTTTTTGAAGGGTATTGGAAAGAGTGTGCTTATGTTCTGTCCCAGTTCAGAAAATACTCTACCAAAGTAGAAGAGATTCTGCTAGCTATTGTGCTAATGGGTGCTGCTTTCAGCCTGGGCACATCACCAACAATAGCTGCTTGATCCTCTCTTGATGTAGACTACTGATAATGGGCCATTTCTACCCTGACTGAATAGACCTTGTCAGCTGTTGCCCTCCCTTTTACTGGGACCTCACTCTTTAAATACTCCTCTGAAACTCCCTCCCCAACTCATGCATCTGATGAAGCGGGTCTTTGCCCACAAAAGCTTATGCTCCAAAATATCTGTTTGCCTATAAGGTGCCACAGGACTTCTTGTGCTTGATACTGTGTATATTCAGGTTATCTTAGCTGGTCTTATCTTTAAAAACCTCCAAGCTGACCCTTCACTGGGATACACTTATCAGCAATTAGTGCCTTCCTCTGTTTGTTGGAGGAATAATATTCTGTCAACATCCAGCAGCTACTGTGATTTATTTTTTTATTTTATTTTATCTTTAAATGAAGGGGTTGATCAGGACCTGCTATTTAAACCTACACCTGAAAGGGACCTTAACCTTCGTCTGTTACCACTCCATTCACAGATCCACTCTTCTAACTTATGGCAAATGTGCCATGACTCACCTGTCCGTAAGGGTTGCATTCTTAATGGTCATTACTTTGGTTACAAGTCTCAATGAGAACAGCATGAGACACCCTCCTTGTAAGGTATCACCCTAGGAGAGACCGTCTCTCTTTGTGAATATTCCAAATTCCTCCTCAAAATGGTTTGAGTTCCACATCAGTCAGTCAAATATGCTTGTCTCTGTGGTTTTCTTTTTTTTAAACACCACACCTCCCCACGCTGCTTTCAAAGACACCCTGACATCAAGGGAATGAAGTCTCTCTGCATTCTACTTGAAAAGTACCAAACCCACTTAACAAAAAAATCTCAGACTCTGTTGCAGTTGCAGAAAGAGTATGGGGGCAAAGCCACACTTGCATGGAAGAGTTCTTTGTGGGTTTTGGGATGCATCTTAAAATTCTGCAAAACAGCAAAAATTTCTTCTCATGGGAGGTTTACTGCTTACTTGAACAAAGGGCTTTTATGGCATTTGCAGAGCAGCAACTGTCTGCCCATCTGTGATGCAGGAGCTCTGTCTACACATCTGTGACATGTTATGCTCTAACTCAAGCTCCAGTGGAAGATGCAGCCCCAGGAATGGCACTGATGTTCCTCATACCCTCCTTCAGGCTGAACACTGCTTACTAGCCACACACATGTGGAGTATACATAAAGACCATCAATCGAAGAAGAAATGTAGGTTACTTACTCTAACTAGATAATGCTCTTTAGAGGTGAGGGGTCCCTATCTGCACAGTGCCACTGAGGCTAATTTCCCTCTGCTTGGGATCCTATTGGATTTCTGCAAGAAGAGGAGAGAGACTGACCCACAGAGCCTCTTATCCACAGTTGGGAGCACAAAGTAAACTATTGCACATGTATGAGGATGTGGACACTGCTTTGAAAAAATTCTGGACTCAGGTGAATGGAGTGCATGCACACCTGGGTGTGGAATACAGATAGGGACCATACCGCTCAAAGAATTTCCACTTACAGTAAGTAACCTCTGTTTAGTCTGTTACTAAGTCCTCATACTTTTGTATATGGTTTTTCTGCTGCTTATATGTTAATAAGGACTGTGCTACATAGACAACTTTTATTTTAATAAGATCAAAGTTATGGGTGTAGTATAGGGTTTCTCAATCTTTTTTTCTTAGTGCAGACCTCAAAATTGTTTCTTGGATGTCTCTCTCTTCCATTCCTATTTACAGCACTTCTCTGTAACTACAACAGTTGCTTTCACACAAGGTTTTTTTATTTAGAGAGGGTGTAATGCATCCTAGCTCTATATTAAGGTAATTTAGAGAGCATTCAATGGAGGACAGCCATCTTACTGTAGCCCGCTAGCAAATGTCTGGAATACAACCATTGGTTCACACAACATAGCTTGAGAATCCCTACTATAATGATATAATAAAGAAGGGAAATGCATTAGTCAGTTAAGGTAAAATTCCCTTCTCAGATCTATGTAAAGAATAAGGGCTCTAGTATTTTGCCCCTCCAGGTGTAGAACACCCAGCTCTCACTAGGACATCTCTGACTGGAGCAAGAGCAGACTCTTGGAATCAAGATCTGCTGTGTCTGAGAGAAGAATTTTTGCCTTTTAGTTTGTATCAAGAATGAAACCAATTATACATTTTCTTATGGGAAGGAATCTAGACATGAATACAAGAAAAAGCTTTGAATAATATTTTTGAACGTGAGCAATAAGCACAACTAGAGACTTTATTAATTTAAATGAATTATGCCAACTGGGGAAATGAGTTGTTCCCTCCCCCCCAACTTTTTTAATCCCCCTATGAGAACATTGTTTCTTTTTGGTTTTTTTTCCCCTTTATAGTGTGACTCAGCAAAACTATGGGGAAGCAGTGCATAACTGCACAACATTGATTCATGTTCTGCATATTAGCTGCTCTATCATGAAAGCTGAAGCTGAATGTCATGTGTAGGCAAATAGGTAACCAGACCCAAATAAATTGTTCTGCTGAAGCATTAGTGAATAGGAGTCCTGTTTTTGGAAAATCCGTATCAGTGACTTACTGCACAATACTTGTTCAGAACTAAATTGTGAATCTGTGCTGTTAAGTTCAAAGTTCAAGGCTAAACTTCCACTCTGGCTTTGATATTCTGATCTCTTTTTGGAAAGACTGTTAAAAGAATAAAAAAATTAAGCTGAAATATTCTAGTTAGTAAAGTAGAAAACTTTAAACATTGTCTGATATTGCTTTTTTTTTTTTTTTCATTCTTCACTATCTAACTAAAGCTAAATAATGCATCCACAGATGCATTACAAGGGATGAGAAACATTTATTATCACATTTTGCAAATTGGGGGAAAAAAGGCATAAAAGAATGAAACATTGTTGACCTAGGTAAAGATATAGCATGGATGTGTTCCCTTCCACTCTGAGGTCCAACTTGATTGTGAGCTTTTAACTTCGCTTTGTAGTTTACATAGTTTTTGAGTGCTCGGTTTCTCAATTCCAATATTACATTTGAGTAATTTTGTTGCATTTACTATCCTTTTATATAATTGTTCATGCTGTAGCCTGCTCAGCCAAGCAACCTGCCATTCAGATAAAATCCTGTTGGCAGTTGTACTTCAAGAATAGACTGATAGATGTCAGACACGGAAAGGACTCTGTGCAATCATTGGGTTCATCAGAATGCAAAGTGAAGATTGTTGGTATCAGGATTAGGAGCAGAAGTCCCAATTTTTTAAAATAGTATTTCTAAAGCTTTTTGAAAAAGAAACATACTGGATAGGTCTACACTCTTATCCAACTTCGAAGGGGGCATGTTAATCAGGGCGATGGGAGATCACTAATGAAGTGCCGCAGAGAATAAGCAGCGCTTCATTAGGCTAGTTCTCCCCTGTGGCAACTTTGAAGTAGTGCAGGCACTTTGAAGTGCTAGCAGCTACATGCATGCTGGCACTTTGAAGTCATTGTGCAGAAGAATTTGCCTAATGAAGTGATAAAGTGCTGCATATTCACTGCAGCACTTCATTAGTAATCTCCCATCACCCTGATTAACATGCCCCCAACTTCAAAGGTGGCATGTTAATCAGGGTGATGGGAAAGTGTAGACAAGCCCACTGTGTACTAACATTATTTTTATTTCCTTTTTGTTTGGTTTTTTTCCTTTCTTCGTAGGAGAACAATGGCTTGATTTATTGCAGTATTCCTGATTTTTGTTTGGATAACATTTCACTATGCAGAGAATTGGTGAATGCATTTAATAGTTTTCTGGAATTTAGATTCCAATTCTGTTTGTAGGACTCAGTTGCAAAAGCACTGTTCTCTTGACTTCAAATTCTTTGTTAGATAATAAATAAAAACTGCCATTCACCATTTGCTTTTAGTGGCCACATCTTTTTTTAAATGAGGCTGAAGATACTGAACTAAAATTTTCAGATGTAGTCAGCAGTACACAACTACTTTTCCTGCCAAGAAACTAGACACTTTCTTCAAAAGTTGATCAGATATAAAGGAACTATAAATATCTAAAGTAACTGCCTCCACTGGATCCTCATCTGCCAAAGTCAGTAAGAGTAGAATGAGGGTCTTGGCGAATTCAGTGTATCATTTTTTATCTCTGTCCTCAGAGAAGCTTAGCAGTGAAGCTTCCATAAATAGTGTACTTTTTTCCCCTGTATCTGACTATCTGACTGTAGCTGTGTCTACACGTGCACGCTACTTCAAAGTAGCGGCACTAACTTCGACGTTAGGCGGAGAGACGTCGAATTCGCTAACCTCATGAGGGGATCGGAATAGCGCCCTACTTCGACGTTCAACGTCAAAGTAGGGACTGTGTAGATGATCCGCGTCCCGCAACGTCGAAATTGCCAGGTCCTCCATGGCGGCCATCAGCTGGGGGGTTGAGAGATGCTCTCTCTCCAGCCCCTGCGGGGCTCTATGGTCACCGTCGGCAGCAGCCCTTAGCCCAGGGCTTCCGGCTGCTGCTGCGGCAGCTGGGGATCCGTGCTGCAGGCACAGGGTCTGCAACCAGTTGTCGGCTCTGTGTATCTTGTGGTGTTTAGTGCAACTGTGTCTGGGAGGGGCCCTTTAAGGGAGCGGCTTGCTGTTGAGTCCGCCCTGTGACCCTGTCTGCAGGTGTGCCTGGCACCCTTATTTCGACGTGTGCTACTTTGGCGTGTAGACGTACCCTTGCAGCGCCTATTTCGATGTGGTGCCGCGCAACGTCGAAGTTGAACATCGACGTTGCCAGCCCTGGAGGACGTGTAGACGTTATTCATCGAAATAGCCTATTTCGATGTTGGCTTCACGTGTAGACGTAGCCTGTCTGGGCAAGGTTCTACCATGTTCCCTCACTCTCACTGACACCTGACCACCACACCCCTGCCACTGTGCCAGCTACAGCCCTTCCCCCAGCCAATGTGGGGCGTGGCCCAGACACCTTCACTGTGCCAGCCCAAGCCCCTATCCTGGGCAATGTGGGGCCTGGCCCAGTTGCCCCATGGAGTCTCCTACACCCTGCCAGCCTGTCCTGCACCTAGCATGGGGCCCAGCTCAGCTCCAAATGGAGCTCCCCCCGCAGCACAAGGCCCCTTGCAACCCACCCCCTCGCAACAGAGCCCCACTGCACCATGCCAGTCCTGGGCTGTTTCCCAGCCGGCATGGGGCCCAGCCCCCAAGGGAGCTCCTCCCCTGGCCAGCGCTGGGCCCGTTCCACACACTTTGGATGTGTATTACAACAGTTTTTGGCCTAGAACTTTTTTCCAGGCCAACTTGTGCTTGCAAGCAGACCTGCAACTGGGCTTCTAATATATTATGATAATTCATCCTTGCTTTATAAAAGTCAGCAACTCACATCAACTTATATGGGAGATTGGTTTAAAATAAATTTTAAAATTGCATGAGGTTTATCTATAAATGTTTTGTTTTATTCTGGAAATCTAGTTTTCCTTCTGGAGTAAGTGGATGATTATTTTGGGGAGGGAGCCCTGTTCTCAAAACAGGATGTTTTCTTTCTCGCAGTAACTTCAAGTCATTAGTACGAGAACAGAAAAATCAATGTCTAATTTTTGGTTCTGATGTGACTTTTTTTTTTTTTTTATGCTAATAAGGTGGGGTGTCCAACATGTGGCCTCTGGGTCAGAATCTGGCTTGCTGAGCCAGCAGTGGCACCATTTTGAAGGTGACTGCTTCTGCTCCCTCCTCTGGCTGCCATACAGCTCGGCAGGGGCAGTGCCCTGCTGAGGCGTACGTGGAGGGAGCTGGTAGGGGTTGCTGTGGAGAATGCAGGCCCTGTCCCTCATGGGGCTTTATCCCTGCGTGGCTTCCCTTAATGTGTAGTGCCCAGCTGGCGTGGTGGTGGAGCAGCCCCATCCAGGGCCTCAAGTGCGCTGCTGAATGGGATCATGCAGGCTGCCTGCTATGGGCAGGCCCACCCCACTGAGGAGCTGCTGCAGGGCCAGCTCTACCCTACCCCCAGGCAGTGCTGCGGGAGTTCTATGCTCCGCTCACTAAGAGGATGATGGGACAGACTAGCTGGGCTAGAGGGGCAGTGGGAGGGTGTTGGGACATCTCGATGAATGGGGCTGGGCTGGGGCACATGGGTGGGGGGAGGGGCAGCACAGCACAGATGGACAGACGGACTGGCTGGGCTAGAGTGGGAGTGGGGAGGAGTTGGGACAGATGGACAGGCTGAGCTGGAGAGGCAGTGGGAGCATCGAGACATGTATAGAGAAGCTGGGCTGGAAGGGTGCATGGGGGATTAGATTTAAGGTTGGGGAAGGTTTGGGGACATGTAATCATTTCTTATTATTTTACTATTTGTATTGTGGCAAAACCTGTAAGTCCCAGTCACTGAATCATAGAACCGTATAAAGTTGGAAGAGACCTCAGAAGGTCATCAAGTCCAACTCCCTGGTCAAAGCATCACCAGTCCCAACCAAATCATCCCAGTCAGGGCTTTGTCAAGCAGGGACTTTAAAACCTCTAGGAATGGAGTTTTCACCACCTCTAGGTAACCTATTCCATTGCTTCACCACCCTCTTAGTGAAATAGTTTTTCCTAATATCTAACCTTGACCTCTCCTGCTGCCACTTGAGAGCATTGCTTCTTGTTTTGTCATTTGTCACTACTGAAAATGGCCTCTCTTCATCCTGCAACCCCCACCCCTACTCCCAGGTAGTTGAAGGCTGCTATCAAATTCCCCCTTGCTCTTCTCTTCTGTAGTCTAAATAATACTAAATCCCTCAGCCTCTTCTTATGCGTAAAAGAAGCACATGGGATCTTTTTCAGGGGGATAAGGCACCCTGCCACACTTATTAAACAATATAGGTAAAGGACTATATGCTTTTATACACACACACACACACACACACACACACACACACACACACACACACACACACACACACACACACACACACACACACACACACACACACACACACACACACACCCTGCTGACCTGTCTCTTGTCCACCTTGATCTACTGGCCAGATGGCTCAACCCATCCATTTCCTGATCTAAGTTTTCTGTCAGGACTGGTGCTCCACATTCTAGAAGGACAGAACCCAAAGACTAAGACAGCACATTCTTTGTAGGGTTTTTCCCGTCATAAAAATCCATGTGTTTTGCTTTATCAGGCCTTCCTCAATCACTCAGCATTTCAAACAATCCAACAGTATCCAGCATTTCCAGCAGTTATTCTTGGTGCTACCTCATCTGGGTGTTGCCTTGCATGCTGATGATCCGAAGGTGGTCTCTTGGAAAAGTCCTTATCCAGTCTTCAACTTTGTCTGGAAAAGTCTTATCCATTCCTCCTCAAATGGGTCCTTGCCTCCAACTTTGAAGTAATCAATCTGCCTTGATTTGGTTTGCAACAAGTCCTCAGCTCCACTTCCCATCCTCTGGGTATTGAAAGTACTTTCATGTCCATGCTTTCTCTCATTTACATAATTGCAACGTAGCAAGAACAAAGTATGTATTACAATTTAACATATTACAGAAAGAAGAGAGTAATGAGGAATGTATGTTACCTAACAGAAAGTCTTAAGACTCTAACACAAATCCGCAAAACTAGAAGTCTGTAGTTGTCTATTGTAAGTCTATACTCTCCTCATCGGTCTTGGGCTTCAGCCCCTTAATTTTTGTTGCCTTCCGCTGGATTCTCTCCACTCCATCCACATCTTTTTGGTAATTGGGGTGGGAGGTCCTGAATTGGTCACAGTATTCCAGATGTAGCTTCACCAATGTTGAATAAAGAATAATCATTTCTCTAGATCTGCTCGCAGTGCTCCTACTGTTGCAGCCTAATATGTTGTTAGCCTTCTTGGCTATGGGTGCCCAGTGTTGACTCATGTCCAGCTTCTCATCCACTGTAACGTCCAGGTCCTTTTCTGCAGAACTACTGCTTAGCCAGTCGATCCCCAATCTGTAGTAATGAATGGGGTTCTTATGTCTTAAATGCAGGACTCTGCACTTCTCCTTGTTAAACCTCATCAGATTTGTCTTGCCCAATCCTCCCATTTGTCTAGGTTCCTCTGAACCCTATCCCTACCTTCCATTATATCTTCTACTTCCCCCTAGCTTTGCGTCCTCCACAGACTTGCTGAGGGTGCAGTCTGTCCCCTCATCCAGGTCATTAATGAAGACATTGAACAAAACTGGCCCAGTGACTGACCGTTAGGGGATTCCTGCTTGATACTGATCACCAACTGGACATTGAGCCACTGATCACAACCCATTGAGCCTGATGATCTAACCAGATTTCTATCCACTGTACACTCCATTTATCCAGTCCATACTTCTTTAACTTGCTGGTAAGAATACTGCTAAAGTACAGGTATATCACAACTGCCACCTTCCCCATATCCACAGAAAGCAATCAGGTTGGTCAGGCAGGATCTGCCTTTGGCGAATCTGTGTTGACTATTCCTCCAAGTGCTTCCTCACTTTCATCTCTTCCAAGTGCTTCAAAATGGATTCCTTGAGGATCCCCTCCATGACTTTTCCAGGGACTGAGGTGAGGCTGACAGGTTGGTGGTGGTTTCCTAGATTTTCCTTCCCTGTTTTAAAACAGGCACCATATTTTGCTTTTTGCCAATCATCTAGAAACTTTCCTGATCACCAGCATAGTGTCTACACTACAGGAATCTTTCAGAAGATGATCTTCTTTTGAAAGAGTGCGTCCGCGCACAAAAAAGCGGATTGAAACATCGATTCACTCTTTCGAGAGTGTCCACATGGCTCCCTGCTCTTTCGAAAGAACTGGCCAGGGATCGAAAAATCTGGCATCGTCAGGACTGCTCTTTTGAAAAAAGGGCCCTATGGGGCATCTACACATGCTTTTTGAAAGAAACATTCAAAAGGAGGCACTCCTCCTGATCTGGAGGTGGAAGATGGCTTCCGGAAGAAGAGCTTCATTCTTTCAATTGTGGATTGAAAGAGCATTTTGTTTGTGGATGCTCCACGTGCCCTTTTGAAGAAGGGCTTGACTTTCTGAATGCACCTGCTAGTGTAGACATGGCCCAGGAGTTCTTAAAGATAATGACCAATGCCAATGGCTCTGCAATCATATCAGCCAGCTCCCTCAGCATCCTCAGATTCATTAGATCCGGCCCCATAGATTTGTGCGTGTCCAGCTGTTCTAAGCAGTTCTTAACCTGTTCTTTCCCCTCTGAGGGCTGCCCACCTCCTCCACATACTGGGCTGCCTGGTGCAGACCTGACCCTGTCTGTAAGGACAATCAAAAACAGCACCAAGTATTTCAGCTTTTTCCACATCAACTGCACAAGGTTACCTTCCCTCTTTCAGCAACATTCCTACGCTTTCCCTGACCACCACCTTATTGTTACCATGCCTGTAGAAACCTTTCTTGTTGCCTTTCACATCCTTTGCTAGGTGCAACTCCAGTTGCACTTTGGCCTTCCTGACTGCACCCCTGAATGTTTGAGCAATATAGTTATACTCTTCCCTAGCCACGTTTTCCACTTCTTATAAGTTTCCTTTTTGTGTTTTCAGCTCACCAAAGATTTCAGGTGCCTTATTGCAGTAAGTTCTGTAGAAGCAGAGGAGAAAAAAAAATCTGCTCCCTGCATCCAGGAACTTCTAAATGAAGTTTGCTGCTGTTTACTCTTCATGCTGCCTCTGTGTGTGTGTATTTTTTTCCCCTGTTGGATATATATGTCTGCCTATTTTAAATACCAATGTGGTGACCTTTACCATCGCATCAGAGAAAGTCACAATCTCTAACACAGTTATCCTTATGATAGCCTTGTGATGTAGAACCCAGTTCTGTGAAGTCCTGGGATGACACCTTAACCATTGAGCCATTTTCTAGCCTCAGGTAGAAAGAAGAAAATAAATAGGGGAGGACAACAGTAACTTGGATGAGTTGAACCATAGATAAGTAGATTTTTCTGGAACATTAAATTGTAATCAAGTTCTGCAGTTACTGTTGGATAGTGCCTTACTTCTGAGAGGCAGTGTGGTCTAGTGAATAGAGCCCCACTGATTCTCACGGTTCTAGTGCAGGCTTTGCCCCTGGCCTGCTGCAGGGCCTTGGGCAAATTACTACTTCATTGCTCTGTGCTTCAGCTTCCCACAAACTTATCTTGGCAGTAATTTCAATTTAGATATATTAAAGGTACAAAGAAACAAAACCAAAAAAACCCAAATACTGTCCAGCAAGATTAATGTCTCAAAGAATTCTGTGGCTGGTGAACAAGGCTCACAATTAGTCATTTAACAGGCCATGTTCAGTAGCTGGAGTAGGCACAATGGTGTTTTTGACATCTACATACTTGGTGTGGGCAGATTCTTTCCTATGCACCCCCATTCCCCACAACCTTTCTTCTAGGCTTACAGGCTATCTGACAGAAGTCCATTGTACCATTCACATTTACAGCACTCTCTCCAAGGGGCAAGCTTGCTTGGAAATCAACCGTCTTCTTCCCTCATTCCTTTCAGGAGTTAAGGGGTGCTTATGAGCTCAGACCTATTGTGCCCTTAAGAAATAGGGAATCTTTGTAAGTCTGAGACTAGGATTGACACTGTTTTTAAAGAAATGTTGTGCATAATATGGTCTGTACAGTTATCAGATTTGTAGAAATGGCCCTTTTGGTGGAGATGGAAACCTTAACAGCCCTATAATTGAGTGTTGGGGGTAGAGTAGTTGCTCTTCAGAGACACTTGCACAGCTCCTGTTTCCCTGGCCTGCCTTCTGTTGTACAAGTAATAGCTTTTGAATGAGACCCCTTTTTTTTTTTTTTTTTTTTTGTGAAGTAGTCATGTGCTGTACTTGCCCAGAATCAATATGGAGGGATTTTCCTGTGCTGCAGACACAGACAGGGCACTGTGTGCATGCTCGTAGCAGATATATCCTTTCACTTCTGATGTTATGCCAAAATAAGAGAGCTTTCTCAAGTAGTAAGATAAACTTGTTCATTAAGCTGTACACTGGGGAGTGTAAGGACTCACCAGTGATAATCCCGAGATAGTCACTGGAAGAAATTGGCCTACAGAAAAAATGGAAACTTTCTTTTATTTTCCTGTGGCCAAGACTTGAAATAGTTGGGTTTTTTGTCATAGGATCAGAGGCTTTTTTTTTTTTTTTTTTTTTTTTGTTAAGTCTTGTCAGTCTTTGTGAAATCGGGCCTTTTCACAAAGAGGTTAGCTAGTCTTGTTAAAATCTTGAGGCCTGAGATGCCACAGCACCTCGGAAAATTAGGCCACACAAGGTGTATTTCATGGTCCAAAGCCTAGTGCCTTAGACTGAATTGGGGTTGGAATCACCATCTTTGCCTCGTGATAGGATGCTGTCCTTGGACACCATCCCTGTGTCCTAGTGGAATCCATCTTAGTAGCTTCCTGGCTCCATCTTCCTGCCAGATAACTCTGCTTGCATTGACAGAAGAGTTTTAATGAGTTCTCGTTGTCTGGGGATGTCTGTAACAAAGAACTTGCTGTCCTTAGCTGTTTTTTTTTTTTAAAGATTTGCAGTATGGCATTTGGCTTTGAAATGTCCTTAAAGGGTGTTCTGTGATGTTGGATCGTTTGGCCTTAGCTAGGTGACGGGGGAGGTATGTATGTGTGGAGGTGGGTTTTTTGTTATGGTTTTTGCCTCTTCCTGAGGGACTCGTTTGAATCCAAAATACAATAGAACATCAGGGGATGCCTGGAAGGAAAAGTCAAATTATTGTAAAGATGTATCTATTGACATCATGAGACATTCTTCTATTGATAACTGCAGGGTCCAGGGCATAGTGTGCTAACCTAGAATATCAGAGACCTATATCCAAGTCCCTGCTGTGCTACAGACTGGCTGTGTCTACACGTGCCCCAAACTTCGAAATGGCCATTTGCATGGCCATTTCGAAGTTTGGGGCACGTGTAGACACAGCCACTGTGTGATTTGGAGTAAGTCGCTAACTCTGTGTACAAATGGATACTTCCCTCCCTCACAGAGGTGTGTTGACATCTTTAATCCTTCAGGGTATGTACCCAGATGTCAAGGGAGAGGGTCAGTGGGAGTTATATAAGTACCTTAGTTAAATAATAACAGAGAGAGCTGTTGTGATGGGGTTCTGGGGTCCCCCAAGCTCTGCACCCTGTCCGCAGGCAGGAGAGTCTCTCACTCAGCAGGAGAACAGCGGGTTTATTAGCCGACAGGACACAGCATCGTAGAGAGGAGTCAGTACAGCAGGCAGAGACAGCCAGTCCCATCCATGGTGAGGAGAGGAGGCCCCGAGGGGCCCCCAGAGCTGGGGCCTGGCCCCCTCCTTTGTCTCGCTCTCCCTCAGCCCAGACTAACTGCTTCCAACTCCCAGTTCCAATTCAAACCCCTCAGGCTCCACCTCCTCCTTTGTCTGCAGTACAAAGGTGTTACCTGGTTGTCAGGGTGACCCTCAGCAGGAGCCCCACACTCTCTGTGACACACACACACACACACACACACACACACACACACACACACACACACACACACACACACACACACACACACTCCATCACAGCTGCGTTAATCTATATTCTATGAAAACAAAAAAGCAGTTCAGTAGTACTTTGAAGACTAACAAAATGATTTACTAGGTGATGAGATTTCATGGGACAGACGTACTTCTTCTGACTGTTTCCAGATCTGAAGAAGTGGTCCGCCCCACAAAAGCTCATCACCTAATAAGTTATTTTGTTAAAGTGCTTCATGACTTCTTTGCTACTTTGAACTCTGAAGACTTTCCAATGCCTTGCTTTGTGGGATATGGGCCCAAATCCTGTGAAATCCTTTCCATTCAAACTACCTTCTTAGCTAGACTAAAAATGAGCTATTTTGGGACTGACTCTCTGCCACAGACTTGCTGTGTAATCTTGGGACTGCCACTTCACCCTTTTTTGCGTCTGTTTCCTCTCTTTCCCTTTGATTGGAAGCTCTCTAGGGCAGAACTGTCGTTTACCATTGTGCCTCAGATGATGATGGTCCAACTTGGGCCTTCAAGGTATTATTCTAATACAAACAAAAATAATTAACATTATTAGAAGGGAGGAAAGGATGTCTCAGAATGAGGGTTTTTTCCCCCCCCTCATCCATGATGCACTGTGTGTCAAAAAGAAGAGATGATTCAGAGAATCATGTTACAGTTAAAAGCCATTGAGGGCATTAGGTGCAGTGGAGTGCATAGTGGTTGTGCTGCACAAGAGAAGTGGGGAAGGCAGAGTGATTAGGTGGCACTTAGAGGTTCAGGCAGATAGTGGAATGCCCAGACAGCTTCCTTATTCCACTCCTTTCCTCAAGGTAAGTAGATGTAGTCCTGGGGCTTAAGTTTTTTTTCAAGTTTTCCAGAAAAGTTGCATTTAAAACATCTTTGTTTTGGTGTTAACATTTTATAACACAACCATTTTTCCCTAATCTTTTTTTTTTTTTTTTTTTTTTTTTTTTTTTTTTTTTTAAAAGTCAGTGACCTTCTGTCAGAATAGGGTAAACTCTTCCATATCTGGCAGCCCTGGGACCAGGAGGTTGCTGGATAGTCAAATACTCTGGATAATAGAGCATTATACCTAGCAATGCAGAACACTAAAGAAAAGCAATATTAGATATTAAGAAACAAAGTATGCAGGGTACTTTATGTACCAACAGTAGTATTGTATATTGCATTTCCTGTATCTGTATTTACTTTCACTGTACTGTACTTATGGAAAATGTAACATTTACTTATGATTAAAATGCCGAGAATTCTGGATAATAGAATGCTGTTTAATACAGAGTTCATTGTACGTGAACAGAAACGCAGTAAAGGCCATCAAAGTGGGTAAAATACAATGGTGGTGGTTCTCAAGGTAAACAAAAGCAGCCCTGTCTGGCACTGCAAATTATTACTGCATGGTCAACATAAGTTAGTCATCTGTTGCAAGGAAAAAGATACATCAGTGTGTTTGCTAACCAAGTGAACTCTGTGGTGTCAGACTCAGGACTGGTGATTTCCGGATGTTAACCTCCAAATAGAAAATGGATTTTCCTGACGCATGAGTAGTCTCAAACTCCAGACCATCTCCAGTGATGGGAGAAAGGTGCTGCACCCTTTTCTAAAATCCTAAAATTTGGGGGCAAAGTTTCAAAGCATGTAAGCCCTGAATTATGCCCAATTTATCAAGTGAACTTGAGTGTTACAATGGAATGAGTGTGTACCGGTCACTTTGGTAAATCTGGCTCTTATTTAGGTGCCCAGCTGAGCTCTTCAGAAAGTCTGACCCCCACTTGAAAATAGGGCTCCTGCATCCTCTTCCTTGTCTCAAGACTTTAATAACCATGCTATTAAATGGCTAAAATAGATGCTGCCAAATTTAAAAAAAAAAAAAAAAAACTCGGTGAATTTGCAAACCATGTTTACAATGCTTGAACAATGTGCTTTCTTGCAGAGGCTTATTAGCTCTATCAAAGGAACAGAGGTCACACCAGTATGGAGGCTGAGGATTTCCCCCCTCCACCACCAGAAGGTAACTGGAGTATTCAAGCTTTTTAATCACTATGACAGACACATCCCCTCACCACCAGCCACTCGCAACATCTTTAGTGAATTAGATCTCTTACCCCCGCTCCCCCAGCTGTGTTTGTACTTGTTAATATTATCCTAATGAACACAACTTGTATTTGTTCTTTAACCTGTACTCCTCAGCTGTTCTTCAGAGGTTACATATATTGAATGCCTAATTGTTGGTGCTTTGTGTCAGAGTCTTTCCAATGATTTATGTGAGCATGGGATCAAGCATGAAGTTTCATTTTAAGTCTCCTCATTGGTATGAATTTCCTCATCCAGTTATTGTCTCCAATATGAGGTGTTCAAGGTTGATTAGACAGGTACACAATTATTATGTACTCAAATGTGTTAATGCTGGTTTTGATTGGATATAATTTTTTTGCAGTCTTATTACTGTTGTATTTGAGATATAATAGTGGAAAGAAATTACATCGTGTCTTCAACCTATATATCTCTTTAGAACATGCAATAGGACGAGTTTCTTACCCCAAACATTTTAGGGGACAGACCCTGTCCTTCCACCTGGCAGCTGTATGATTTTTGTGGTCTAATGGAGGCTGAGATAGACGCCCTAGATGCAGGATAACACATGCCTCCCATAAGCCTTGGCACAGAGGACATGCACAGACAGAGAAAAGCATGGGAGAAATGGGGCTGTCTGTAATATGGTTCAGGGTGTTCCAGGTTGTGGGGCAGCCTAAAGGCAACTCTTGCAGGTCTTGGGTTGCTTTGATCTATTCTGAGAGGTAGTGTAGCCCCAAATCCTAAGAGCTCAAAGATGACATTGCATACAAAGCTGTCTTTACTCCTCTCCCTCCCATTGGTCTGTGTCTACCATCCTGGAGAGAGAATGCACCTGTAAAGCTTGTTCTGTTTTTATTGTAGGTTTACAGAGAGCACAATAAGTTTAAGTAGGCACCTTTGTCCTTTATGCATGAATCGCATCTTGACAGGACAACTAGATAAGTGTGTGTGGTGGTTTTTTTTTTTTTTTTTCCCCCTACATTTTTCTCTAGTTAGCAGGACCATCTTGTGACCTAGTATTTGTGTATTCTGTTAGTCTAAAGATCTCTCTCGTATATTTATATAGACATGAGTAAAATTTTCATTTTACTTAATAGCTGCTGAAAGAGTCTCCTGTGCTGTAGGTTCTGCAGCATTGACAATTTTAAAATAAAAATTAGATGTTTTTCTTAGTGGTGCTATAAGCATTATTTCAGTGGAGTTTGATAGTCTGGGTTATATAGAAGGTCAGACTAGACTAGGTGCAGGCAAAATATGGCCTGTGGGTTACAGCCAGACAAACTGCTGGATCTGACCTGTAGCACTGAGGGAGCCTGCCTAAGGGAGCTGCCTGGCTGCTGGCCAGGAGCCACCGAGGTAAGTGCTTTCCAGCCCAAGCCTGCCTTCCCCCACCTACTTCTGTCCCCCATTCATCAATGTGGTGACCTAGAGCCGGGTTACAACCTTAACCCTCTGCACCCATTCCTGCACCATATCACAACCTGCTGCCAGACTGCACAGCCCCTCCTACAGGTCAGAATCCTTTCCTGCACCCATACCGTCTTGGATCCTGCACCCCAGCCTTCTACCTTGAGTTCCCTTTTGCACCGAACTGTCATTCCAGACCCCACTGGTGCGCCCCCTTGACCACTTATCAAATTCTTGAATTGGTCCCCATCAAAAATTGATGATCACAATGGTTCCTTCAGGCCTTGGTCTCTATGCAAACTTGAAAATGTTACTAAATTCACAAACATTAAAAAAATCACTTTTATTGGCTTTGAATGATGACTGGGTGGAAGCATAGGAATTGTCATGCTGGGTCAGAGCAGTACTCCATCTAGTCTGGCTTCCTATGTATGACCGGGAAGCATACTATGTGCTGGAAGGTGAAATCCACTCTGCAGTAGGCAGTTGTGGAATAACCTGACCATAGGAAAAGATTTCTTCTGGCTCTACTATTTTGAGGTTGACTTTCATGTCCTGAATCATGAAGATTTAGACCCTTCCAAAAGGCATACTCACCTCCTGCCAAGGCCTTGCTATTGCTTTGGATGTGACTGGGTTTTGTTTAGTGGTTGAGTAGTGGCAGGATATCCAGTTACAATAGGACCAAAAAAAAGTCCCTTACAGACTGCCCATTTCTAAAGCAGTACATTGATGAGGGAAAGGTCTGTTCTGCATATGGGCTGAGACTGTTGAACAAAAGCTCTGGCAAAACAATTGTGGCTTTGGCATTTAATGTTCTGATTAGCAAAGCATTTTAGCCCGTGTGTGTTTAAACATGTACCAGTGAGACTGTTTATTAACGTTAGGCACATGCTGGAGTGCTTTGAGTCAGGGTCTAACTTCTGACATCACATTTTAGATGGATAACAGCAGATTTTTAGTTCCTGTATTTACTGAGACCAGATGTATTTAAAATGTGTTAGATGTTTCTCTGGTCCCTACTTTTATTGAAACCATTGCTGAGGAACACAAAACCCCTATTCCAAAGAGCTTACAGTCTAAAGCAGTGGGGTCCAATAGAAATTCAAAGATTTGCCATGCTGTGCTTGTCGTCTTTCCATATCTGCCACATTATATTACACAAAACTTTATAGAGCCAGGCACTCCTGGCCCCCTGCCCTGCAATAAATGCTCTCCTTCTCCCCCAGAGCCAGGAATCCCTGACCCTCTCCCACGCTAGCTGAATGCCCAGCTCCAGCCCCACCCATTCTAATTCAATGCTGGTGACTTACCAGAGCTGGCAGGGCTGCTGCCAGGTCACCATGAGCTTCTTCTGCCACGCATGGGGCGTGTGCACAGAGCAGGCAGATGGCACTCACCGCATGGCGAACTTATTGGACACCCCGGTCTAAAGATTCCTGAAGCTAGCATGTCTTTTTAATTTAATGTGGTGGTTTATGAGTTCCAGGATGTGAATGACTTTAATGAGCAATCAGATTTGAGTTCTCTGATTTGTCATTTGAGAAAGCCCTATGCTAATGGAAGACCTGGAAGTTAGATTAAAGGAAAGGTTCCAGAATGCTGAGTACAATAGGAAATTGTTTAACATGTCTGTGTCTTCCATTCCCAGAACTCAGATGGAAATGTTGCTAATAGGGGAGGTAACAGTCCTGCTGGACCCCCAGGGCAAGGTGTGGAAGGGTGAACCTAGCAGTGGAAGGGTCCAGGCTGGGAATAGCCAGCCCTCATTACCACCCAAGCCATGGTGCAACCTACACCCCTGCCAGTCCTCAGTGCTGCTTGGGACATGCATGTGACACTCCAGCAGTGATTTAAAGGACCCAGGGGGCCATGTGCTGCTACTGCTGGGACCCTGAGGCCCTTTTGAATTGCTGGGCCTCAGGTGAGTTGTCCCTTTTGCCCCTCACCACCCCAATTCCATGGGAGGGACAGTTTGCTAAGAAGATGTATTCTGCCTGGTGAGGGACAGGCCACTCTGTCGCACAGGGTGATTGTTTCACTTTGGACTGGATGCAAGGGATCTTTCCGCAGAGGAACTGCAGTTTATGTAGAGTGTGTTTGGGAGTTCAGTGCTCACACCCTCCTTTCTAAAATCTTTAAATGAAGCTACAGGCCCCCAGCTGAATAATGACTTTTTTTTTTCCACTGATGATATAGTGTAAGTCTGAGGTCTGTCAGCAGGAGGGAATGAACTTGCAACCTTGGGGCTAAATCCATGTGTTCTACCTCATGAGCTAAAAGCCAGCCAGCTGTCTCTCCACTAAGGCTGTAGAGCAGAGCCTTCACTCTCACTTGGCAGTGGTCTCAGTGCTCCTGGGGTTACAACAGGCAGCCAGGATACCTGGCAAGGTGATCCATGGTTCTGGTGCATCATGACAATACCTATGCTCCTACAATATTCATTAGTGAACAAAACCTTGTGATTGTGTGTGTGTGTGTGTGTGTGTGTGTTTTTAACACTAATGGCTCTTGCAAAATGTTTATCTTCCTTTTTTCTATACTGGGATCTTCAGGGTGTTTTTCTCCTCCTACCCTCTTGTTCTGTGCTAACCTTCCAATACTTTTGCTCTGTCCCATTGCAACACACATGCTGTTTGCTCTCCTGCTCACATTACAGCTGCTAGAATGGCTTGACTTGATTGTCATGGAGTGCAGAGCAAAGAGATGAGCTCTCAAGATGTTCACTTGTGAAGGAGATGAACGGGGAGGTAGTGAAATCCATGCTTCCTAAACTGGATGTCTCTCTCTTCCTTTGTTGGTTAGCTGGGGAGGTGAGAGTCAAGTGTCCAAACTCACCTGGCTAAGAAGTGGAAGTAGAGTCTGTGCTATGTGTCTAAACCCCTCTAAATTTGGATAGCTATGTCTACACTACAGGGAAAAATGACATGGTCAGGGCTGATCTTCTGGAGTTTGATTTTTGCATGTGTGTTAGAGGTGCACAAAGCTGAACTATCTGGAGTCAGCAGTCAGCTCCTGTACGCCTCAGAGGGAGGATGACAGGAGAACTTCTCCCATTGACCTCCCTCTGTGTAGATAGGCTGATTCTAGCTATCTGCAATAGACTTACCTGCCTACTGTAGACCAAGCCATACGTGCACAGCAGCAGCACAAACGGATCTAGGGAATTCAGCAGATGAGTAGATTTCTGGGACCTTGAGCAGAGGTAGCAGTAAAATCTACACTCTCTCTGCTTTGACGCCGATGGGCTGTGCTGCATGGCATTATTGTCTCTGAGAGTACACAGCCATTTTAAAGTCCTGAATTTAGTCTATGGTTGAGGAGATGGCGAAACACCTCATTAAGCCAATAGCTGTTACTCAGCATTGCTGTCTGCCGCCTTCACAAATGCAGCCCGAGATTTGAAAGTTACCTGGACTCTTTCCTTTTGATGGAAGGCAACGTGATTTGCAGTGCAAAGCTGAGAAACGGATGTCCTGAGTGCTAATCTTTGCTCTGCCCTTGACTTCCTGTGCAGCCCTGGACAAATAATTTTACCATATCTCTACCTCAGCATCTCCACAAGTAAAATAAGTTAGCAGTATTCTCCCCATCTTCCTCATAGGAGTCACCCTAAAGTTTGTGTAACTGTCATGTCAATGCTAAGGATGATTGTTTTCAGGCTTGTCTTCCTGGTGCATTAAACTGCAGCAGAGGCATAAATTCAAGGGTGCACTAGTGTGTCGTGCACTAGTGTCATGCACTAACTGGCTTGTGTGGATCCTGATGGTGTGCACAGAATTCTGTAGTGCATACTAACGTTGTATTGTTTGAAACAGGACTATATTAATGCATGCTGGGGGAACTTTTAGTGGATGCTAGCAGGGTACATCTAGGCCAGTTACTAGATGTGGCACTAGTGCACATCAGAATTTAAACGCTTCAGGTGTGGATTAATGTAACGTGAGGAGAAGCCCTTACACACAGTAGGCAGTAACTCTGTCCCAACTGAGGGAAATTATAGATGAATTTAAGATGCAACTGAGATCTCAAGGAGGAATAGTAGTGGAGAGAGTAGTGCATGGGTTTCCTTCACCTCCTCTTCACCCCACCCCAGCCACCTTTGTGCTGGTGCAGCTTAACTAATTCTGGCAAACACATGCTGCTGAATGTCACATGTATATAACACTGACATTCCATCTGTGTAACAATTTTAATTTCATGGTAACACATTTACATCTGTTAACTCCCACAGAACAAACGGAGACACTATGGAACACTTGAAAAGATATGTGTTGTCATGTTCCCTTGCATTTCCCAAGTGATGTGACTTTTAAAAGTGATACTCATGTCCTGCACAAGCATCAGGAATTCAAGTATTTGTTTATTTCCAGTGGGCCCATGTATTTTCAGGAAGAGATTGAAAAAGAAGGAAATTCACCATTATATTTAAAAGGAAAGGTGGAAAAAAAATGCAAAACCGAAAGAACCCTGAAACTTGCAGGTTTCATACATTGTGTGCTCATGCATGCATACCTAAGAGGAAGTAATGAATATTAAAACAAGAGGTGGGACATTGGTTTTAGTATTCATTGATTCTTTTGAGAAATAAAAATTGCTGGGGGACTCCTGGCCTCTTCACCAGCAAAGAAAAGTTTTAAGAGTAAATGAAGGCCATACACATTTCTATGAAATCAGTAACTGTTATGTTTCTTAATTTTTATTGTAGCAAAATATGTGCTTCACTGTGGACAGTGAAGTGTCACGTTGTGGAACACGGACACTGTAGTAGTTGCCAGACTTGGAAGGAAAGGCTTGCAGCCAAAGAAAGAGATGAACTGATGACTTCTGCAGACTGTATTTTTCCCTCAAGCTGTGCTGTCTTCACATCAGACTTAACAATGACTTGAGTCTAGTTGCCCTGATGTCATTTAGTTTGTAATTTCATGTGGTATTCTGGTCACAGTTTGTGACAGGCTAGTAGGACAAAAGGTGTGGGGTCTCACCTCCTTCTGCCCACATGGAAGTTGTCCCATATTACAGGATCAAAGGGAGGTTACTTACCTTCCCCATTGGAGGAATTGGAGTTACTTGTTGGGATCCAGGAAACTGGTCTTCCTGCTCCCTTCATAGGATTGGGTACTAGAGAAATTGCTTGCCTGGAGGTGAAAAATCCATTGTTTTTAATTTGACCTTTTTTGTTGTGCGTGTTCCCACTTACTAGGCTGCTACCAATCTTTCTGAGGCAAGGGAGTGTCCCTCATTGATTCAGAATGTGTCAAAGTCAATGGGAGTCCTTGGGTCAGGCCCACAATGCTTCCTAGTAATTAATTGTCCTAAAACTAAATCACCCTAACTACATAGTGTAGCCACAGAGCAGCAAAATGGGCCACTTGATAGCCCTGTCAGATGGCTCTGAAATTTCTCTTCTGGTTGTTACAACTCCAGCATTGGGCCTGTACAAGCACCCTTTTTTGTTTCTTAAATACCCATTTAAAACTGCATTGAAATGTCATTATGCAAACTTTCCAGTTTGCTGTGGTATTTGTCTGCATTTCCTTACTTCAACTGCCCTATGGATTGTGGCGAGCTTTTAAACAGCTGTCATATTTGGCCCCAGAGATGACTCTCTGTCACTGCCAGAGTTATTTCCAAAGCTCTTTTTTTGTGCCGGTACACCTTGGCAGCTGAGTACTGGTTCTTCTTTTCTCTTTTTTTACAAAGAAGAAAGGCACTGATTTATTTCCATACAGTTTACAATATACACTGTGAGATTAAAGGTGCTCTGTAGGTATCAGTATTCATTTACAGATGATATTTTTGCCGCCACCAATAAATATTTTGTTAAACTTGTGTTTGTGAGTGACCCACAAGTTTAATAAAGGCAGTTAAACTGGAGGTTTTTATAATATTATTTAAGAAGATCATGTGTTTTGTGATTTTGGTTTTTCAAGGTTAGGAGCTGTGAGATAAATATGCCTGTGTTTCATGTTAAAACGGAGTAAGTCAGAATTACTGCACTTGCTTGGGGGGGGTTGGTCTTTGGAAATACTGCATTGTTTGTAAGAGGTGCCTGTTTTTGGCAGACAGTTACAAATGATGATAAAAAACTGAGCCAAGATGTGAGAAGAATGAGAACAGAGTATGAATTGTAGTTATGAATAGTCCTTTGTTTCAGAAGCTGTTTGCAGCTTGTTGATGTCTGAACCCTATTTAGGATAGAAAAACTTACAAGATCACGTTACTGTCCATAAATAATAGAAAGAAAACAATCTGTTTAAAGTAAGAATCTAATATTTAATTTAACAATACATTCAGGGTGTCCAAAGAAGAGCAGAAAAACATTTTAGATGGCAGTAATACATCTGCAAATTCACATCACCCCAATTATGTCTGTTTCCTTTAACAAAACATGTTCAGAGAGACGAAGAAATTTAAGTAAAGCTTTATTTCCAAGAATAATTCTCTCTCTCTCAACCCCACACATAGTTTTATCCTTCCTTCCTTTGAAAGAAGCCAGCAAACCGGTCACTACTCATTTGGACTTGGAAATTTGTTAGGCGTGGACCATTGATTAGTGTTGCAATAAGGCAGACTAGCTCCTGATCTCTCTTCTGTATAGTTTCTAATTGGTATCTTTAATCTGAGTAAATCTCCCTACTGTTCCATCATGTGTTGCTGTTGCATCACTAAACTTTGTGTGAAGTGAATATGGTGGGACAATGCCCAGAGATCTGAATTGACAGTCGATTAACTTCATGAGACAAAAGGATGGTTGATGGTAGGTCTGCCAAAGGGGGTGGGGGCAAAGGATGCAGTTTTCTCCAGGCCTGGTGTTTCACAGGGGACAAAAGATACAGTTGCCCTCAGGCCTTGGAGCTCTAGCTGCTGCTATTTGTTTAGCAGTGGCAGTGGCTGAACCTTTGGGCCCCTTTGATATGCTGTGGCAGTGCTGAGGAAGTATACAAAACACGAAACCTCACAAGATTACATTTTTTGAAGAGCTATCTGCTTATACTTCCAGATAAATAGAACTAGCAAAGCTATCTATATTAGTATGATTTTGCAACTCAGTGATATTAAAGCTACTAAAATTACCATGTAGGCCCTGAATCAGCAAAGTACATAAGAACCACTCGCTCTTAAGCTACAAATAGTTCCATTTGAACTACAGGTTGAACCTCTCTAGTCCAGCATCCTTGGGACCTGAATGAGACAATTTGCCACACCGCAGGAGGTCAGTATTTTCTAGCAGACTTCCAAAGATTAAGGTCAGTAAAAACAAGTGCAAAGTACTTTATTTAGAAAGGAAAAATCAAATGCACAGTTACAAAATGGGAAGTAAGTGGTGAGGTGACAGTACTGCTAAAAAGGATCCGGAAATTATAGTGGATCACAAATTGAAAAAGAGTCAAAAACATGATGTTATTTCCAAAAAGGCTTATATGATTCTGGAGTGAATTAACAGGAATGTTATATGTAACACATTGGAGGTACAGTAGACCCTTGACTTACATGATTTTGACTTGTGTGTTTCTTGGAATAATGAATCAAAATAAACTTGCTGCCTGGCTGCTGCATCCTCCCCCTGGGCCTGCTGCATCCCTGACTCCCCTCTGCTCACTGCTACCCATCTGAAAACTTCGGTGGCTCAGCAGCTGTGGTGAAGATGGTGGTGGCTCCATGTGCCACCCAGCTGGCACAGCGGTGCTGTTCACCCTGCTGCTCTTGCCACCCTGGTCCTGCTTTGCAGCTCCATGCTGACTCCATCTTTGCTATGGCTGTCGAGCCCCTCTGCCACTCGCAGGCCTGACCCACTGGGACCTGAAGGTGACAGGGTGCCTCGCTCCCGGGGTTAGCTCTTTGTCCCTCCCCCATCCTGACTTATGTGAAATTTGACTTGTCTCCTTAGATGGGATAAATTGACCTCAAAGCACTCTATCAACTTCAGTACCGTACCAGATGCGATGAGTAGGTGGAGTTAACAGGACAACGGCTGCCTTTCTTCTCACTATAGAAGACGCAGCAGTAAATGTCAACCTCAGCTGTGCTATTCATATAGCTGAAGTTGTGTATCTTTAAACTGGCAAGGGGCTGAGTGGGCAGAGGTGGGGATCATAGTATAGAATAAGCCTCAGTGCTCCTGGCTAACCTTCAGATAACAGCTTGTCATCTCTGAGTACAGACTCCTATTACCGGTCAAATCTCTCCTGTGCCTAGACTCCTCCTTCCATGTAGATGTAAGAGGGGTTGAGAAGGTGACACCTTTCTGAGGAGGAGGAAGGCATACTGCTGCAGGCCTGATCTGGCATCCTGGGAGGTATGCTGGGGCTGGTATGTAAGACATTATGAAAGGGCTGCTGGGGATCATTCAGCTCTGATTACTACCCCAAGCTGCTCATCCACTATGCACTAATGATGCTGCAACATACATCCCTGAGCAGAATCGGAAGTGGTGTCCAGGCTCTGGGAGTGAGGGTGAAGGCGTTAGAGCCACAGGAGGTGTTCTCATTGATCCTTCCAGGCAGATGCAGAGACATGCTGGATTTAAATACATGGCTGCATGAATGCAGTCACTGGGAGGTCTTCCAGACTTGACCGTGGGATCCTGTTCTGTGGAGGGCTGCTGAGCACAGATAGGATGACCATATCTCCCTGTCCCAAGTACAGGACAGGGCAATATGGGGGAGGGGCAGTTCCTCCTGGCTCCACCTAGCCACTGGCCCAGTCCAAGAAAGCGGCAGCAGGGACCTGGCAGCCGCTCATGCGCCCCCCTGCTTCCCTGAGACTCCTGCCAGCAGCTTCACCTGCATAGCTGTTGGTGGAAAAGGTCAGCAAGTGTGGTCCCAAATAGGGAACAATTAGTCCCTGTTAAAAAAAACAAGCAGGGATGCCTTTTTGGTATCCCCGATATGGGATCGCCCCACCTAATACAGGATGGATGATCACCCTAAGCATAGATCTAGCCTATTTGTATCAGAAGACACTCTTCCCCTTACTTTACAAACTAGCTAAGCTAGTTAGGTGGGCTTTAAAGTGGGTTTGACAGAACAAGGAGACAAAAGTCCACAGCTAAGTTCAAAACATGTTGACCTGGGTGAATGACTGACTGAAATCTGTGGGGGAGCATGGTCAGTCATTGCCTAGATAAAGATGAGAGGGAATCAAAGAGGAAATCTAATAAACAACTTAGGTGTCTGGATACTAATGCAAGAAGCGTGGGGAATCAACAGGAGGAACTTGAAATACTAGTGAGTAATCACAATTATAATTAGTATCACAGAAACTTCGTGTGATAGTCTGACTGGAACATTGGTACAGAGGCACGCAGCTTGTTCAGGAAGGTCAAGCAGGGGAAAACTGTCCCTCTTGCATGCATATTATCCACACGTTACTCAGCTTTAAAATACTAAACAAATCTGAGTCAACTAGAACTATTATTTTCTTCTTGCAAATGTTTAGTATAGGTTGAAATTTTCTGGTCCAGCACTCTTCTGCTCTGGCAACAACAGACCACAGATTTTGCTGGACCAGAGAGCGCTTGTAAAAGAGAGCCCCAGCTGTCTGGAGCTGGCAAGCCAGCAGTGGAGCCCCACTGGTGTCAGGGATCCCTACTGGCAGCCCCATTGTGGGGAACCTGGCTGGAACAGGGAACCCTGATGGTATCCTCACTGTGGTGGGAAGCCAGGTTGGGGAGCCTCGCTGGCAGCCATGATGGTAGGGAGCACTGTGGGGAGACAGGCAAGGGATAGGGAGCCCTTCCAGCAATGCCAGGGAGGGAGCCTCACCAGGAATAGGGCCCCCCAGGTAGCCTGGAGGCAGGGAGCATGTGGCAGCCAGGAGGGCATCCTAGTCAGCAGGCTGGTCGCCCCCTGCAGGCAAGCCTGGAGGCTTGACCTCCCCAGGTCCAGCCAATTCCCTCAGCTGGGATTACTCAGGTACTGAAGGTGCTGGTTCAGGCAGGTACAACCTGGACAGTGTTTACTGGCACGGGAAAGGACAGTAAAAGACGTTCACTCAGACTTGTCTGGAATGTCAACTCTTAATTTGATTAATGCCTTTACCGTTCTGTGTTTGTGCAACTAAAAATAAGTAACAAAGCAACAGGCAGCAAACAACTGAACACTGAAAATAGGAAGGGAAATAAAGCATCAGTCAGGTGGTTGGCTATTGGTATTCTAAATAAATATTTAGGATCCTTGCTATGCAAATGAAACAGAGGCTGGTAAAACAAATTCTGGATTGAAACTTTCACATAGCCTTGGAGTTTGTAGACAGATGCATTCTTCAAAGAGGTTGCAAATAAAATCTTTACCCTACAAAATTCTGAGCATCACACACAGTGCTAACTACTTCTGAGTACACCCATTGGCTCCTAAAAGCCAGAACTATGCCACATAGCAAAGATCTGGCCTTAATGCCAATATCCCTCCCCAAACTAATTCTAAAACTTAATGGAATTCACTTGTCTGGAGTCCAACTCTAATTGAAAAGCCTAACAAATAAACAAGATACATGGTAAAGTTCTTCCAGTTTTAACAACTTACAATGTATTTAATTAGTAAAAGGATATAAAAAATCATTAAGATTGGAGTTTTCAGCTGTATACAACACTAAAAATTCAGTTAAATGAATCTTTTTGTTTCTTACTGTCAACCATTAACACCTATATAAACTTTTGTTTGAAGTGTAATCATGGAAATACCATGTGCTCAACCTATCCACAGGCTTTTGGTTCAGCAGTCATTCACTAAAGCCTGAATCATATCTCCTAAATGCTTTACAATTGAAAAACAAGATCTGCTGATGAAGAGTCTCTCAGCCCTCTTTAATTCTCTGCTCTGGGTCTGGATCTTTTCTAGATGTCTGTGTGCTAACAAACTCAACATGTCCAAAAGCAAGCTCTTTATCTTTCTCTACTGATACTAGGTGACAAAAATATATAGAAGACAGCAAACCTGATGCCAGTTGTTAAAAAGGTTTCCAGAGATGATCCTGACAATTACAGGTCAATGAGCCAGGCTTCAGTGCTGAGAAAACTGGTTGGAACTATAGTAAAGGAGCAAACTGTCAGATGCATAGATGAGTAGAAATTGTTTGGGTAAGAGTCAGTGTGGCTTTTGAAAAGGGAACTCATGCCTCACCAATCAAATAAGACATTGGGGTTTGAGAATAAAGGGAAAATGTACAAGTCTTATTTAAATTACTGTAGTTTTTAAAAAAAAAACACTTTTATCAAGTTAATTTTTGTTTTGGATTTCTTAAAGGGTAGTTAAAATTTGCCTATTAATGTTCGTAGTGGGTTTTCTTTTCTTTTTTTTTTTTGCTTAATGGGAATTCCAGCAAGTGTACCTTTTGCTCCATGCATGTAAACTTTTATCATTCTATAGCCATTTTAACAAAAAAGGGCTATAGTCAATTTGGTTTTCAATAACTTTTTTGTCTAGCATTGATTTAGCTGTGCCAAAACAGAGCACTTCTCTAATTTTCTCCATTTTTACCTCCTTTCTGTAAGATTTATTGAAAAGGAATCCTATTCTAGGTTCATTCTATTATTCCTGCTCAACCTGGTTCAGTGTCTTTCAACATTGGCTCAGTTATGTCAGTTTTGAAGACTGAACTTGATTTGATTTTTTTTTTTTTTTAAAAGTCTCTCTTTTCTGTTTTGTTTTTATGAGAAGCAATCCTATTTGAGGTGTCTCATTTTCCTGTCACCACCTAATCTTTAGATTGCTTTAAGTTATGATTAAGAAAAAAAGCTGTATATCAAATTTAGTGGGTCTAGCTTTTACCATTTAGGACAGATCCATACAAGATACTGCCCCAGAGGGGCTGGATCTGGTCTGCCAAGCCAGGCTTTTTTAAAAATAACAGGAAAAAATTATGCAAAATTCAGGAGTTGAATGTCATGGGGAAGTTCAACTACCCAGATACTTCATGGAAAAACAAAACATTGGGGCACAGATTATCCAGATAAATTCTTGAAATGTGTTGGAAGCCAATTTTTATTAGGGAAGATGAAGAAAGCGCTGAGGGGATAGACTGTTCTAGATCTGATTTTATTTTTTGACAAACACTGAGGAATTAACTGAGAATTTGAAGGTGTTAGGCAGCTTGTGAGACCCATATTGTGAAGTAGGTGTTCGTGGTTTTAAGATAAAAGCATAATAAAAATAATTGACATAAGGAAGGCAAAGTTTATGAAACTCAGAAAATTGATGAGAGAGATTTTGTGAAAAGCAAATTTTAAGGGGAAAAAGAATTCAGGAGTTGGTAGTATTGTGAAGAGACATAGTTTTGCTCTTGTGCCCTTAACAATCTCAGTGCTTAGCCTCTTGCCATATTTCTTGTCCTTTCTATCTTGTTTAAATTGGAAACAAAGAAATAACCTTACAAAATTTGGAAACTTGGTCAGATTTGAAAAAATGAAGATAAATTTTGTCTCAACATACTCTAAGAAGGATGAAGCAAAAACAAGATTAACCTAGCTCTGAATATAAAGGGTAACAAAGTATTTTGCAAATATATGAGAAGCAAGAAGACAGAGTAAACCTATTATCCTAGGAGGGAGGGAATGGCAAACACCAAAAACACAGCAGTGACTAAATCATTAAATGTGTGTTTTCTTGGTTGTGGTTTTTTTTCTTTGTTTCTGCTTACACACACACTCTCTCTCTCTCTCTCACAAATAATGGCGATTGGAAGACTAATACAGGGATCTGCCTAAATGGGTTAGGCTCCAAGGCTAAAATAGGAAGAAAACATCTAAATCATTCTTAACTTGTTCAAGTTCATAAAGCCTGATAGAATACTTAAGTAATTGTCTCAAGTGATCTCTTAACTATTACTAATTGTCTTTCAGAATTCATGGAGAATGAGAGAGAGCTGAAGACTAGGAAAGGGCAAATATAGTACTTTTGTGTAAAAATGAGCATAAGGAGCCAGGGAATTGTAGACCAGTCAGCTTACTTTGGTTCTTAGGCAGATAATGGAGCAAATAATCAATTTATAAGCATCTAAAAGAAAAAAGTGTAAGAGGGATATAAAACTGAGTGTTATGGAGGAAAGTGAACAGGGAATTATTTACACGAAGGTCTCAAAGTATGCAAATCTAGAGTACATGACCTCACTCTTAAGCAGCTGACTCCCGATTCATACTGTATACAGTAAACCCTTGAGAGATGCTGAGGTGTGTGGGGGAGGAGATCTCCCATCAAAGTGGAACAGAACTAGCAGCAGCCACCTCTTCCTGTGAATGGTGCATGGGGGGCTCCAGCCTCTACCATGTGCCCTGGCTCCAGCCACCCCCGTGTGTCCTGGCTCCAACCCCCACAGACCCAGCTCCAAACCCCACGAACCTGGCTCAAATCTCCTCCTCCTCTCCCCTCCTCCCCAAAACACACAGTGCAGCCCTAACCCACCCCAGGCTTAATTCCTCTGCCCCCTCCACCTACTGCCCAAGCACCCAATTTACATGAATTTTGGAGTATGCGAGGGTTGTGTTCCATGCAGCCCTTGTGTATTTTGGGGGCTTACTGTACTTATTCCCATAATATAAGAACTAGGGTACACCAGGGCTGGGTCTATGCAGAGCTCTGCTCGGTGCTGCTGCTGGTAGAGCTATGCGAAGTGAGTTTCTTGGGACTGCACATGGCTGCTTATATGCATAATCCCAAAGCTCATTACAATAGCCACGTGAGAGTTCAGTGCAGGCAGAAGGGGGTGCTGGCACTGTAGAGGCCATGTGGATGTGCCTTTGCTGGCTAAACCCCACTCTTGTCACCAGTCCTTATATGTCCTCATAAATTATTTGGACAATAGCATAAAGACCACATTGATAAAGTTTGTGAATGGTGGCTAGCTGGGAGGGGTCACAAGTGCTTTGGAGACTAGGATTATCCTCAAATGATCTTTACACATTGCAATGTGACAAAACAGAGAAACCACCCACCAGCACAGAAGGGGTTAAAGAGTGTCATTGAGCCCAGCTAGTACCACCCTGTTTTAACTGCAGCCAATGCTAGGCCTGGAAGAGAAAGAAAAGGAGGGAGCCAGGCTCAGTTGGGGCTCACTGGTGAAAAGGTAGGAGCTAGCTGCCTCTCTGCATGAAGGGATGTATCACTAGCCTGCCAGCTAAGGCAGCTGCCAGGAAACAAGCACTGTCTCCTTGGTCAGAAGAGTGAGAGGAAGATGCATAAGAGCACCTTGTCTATGATCGAATGGGGTGACTGACACATAGCAACCTTGTAGAGTTCTGACCTTCCAGACTCTGGATATGGGTATGAATGATCATATCTGGCCTTGGGTTAAATTAAGTGTGCTCTCGCCCCCAGGTTGCTAGCATGCAGAGCATCATTATCAAGGATGTGAAGCCTGGTATTTAAAAGTTAGGAAATGCCAGAAATGAGGTTGCATGTACAACATTAATTTGGCCCTGTTGTGTGTATGTAATATGATATAATCTTTAAATACCGGGTCCTAGTCTGTGTGTCCAAAAAGTCCCAGTTTGCTCCACAATCCCTTCTCCAAGTTCACTTTCTTGCACCCTGGCCCTCCCCTCCCCCCCACCTCCCTCCCACACCCATATCTGTGCTCAACCAGTTCCGGTCTCCCACTGCAAACTCTCACTCATACCCTCTCTCTCCTCACAGTTGCAGTCTCTCCCACCAGGCTTTTTGTCCCATTCTACTTCTTTCCCTCACCCTTGTCTGGGTATTGTTCCCTCTGCATTTAAGTCAGAGGGCTTCCTCCTCCATGCTCCCTGGGAGACAGTAGGAAGGACGGTTTAACTGTGTCTACACAGCAGTTATCGCAAAATAACAGTTATTTCAAAATAACTTTAGCAGCATCCAAACAATGCATATGCTATTTTGAAATAAAATGGAAATGCAGTTTTGTTAAACCTCATTCCATGAGGAATAATGACTACTTTGAACTCGCTATTTCCAAATAGTTGCTATTAAGACGCAAAACAGTGCTATTTTGAAATAAACTCCAATGGCACTATTTTTAAATAGTGTTATGGACCTGGAAATGCTATTTCAAAATAGCTAGGTGCTATTCTGAAATGCATTTTGTTTGTGGATGTGTTATTTCAAAATAAGATATTGCAAAATAGTGTTGCCATATAGACATAGCCTAACAGGAACATAGGAGAGAGAGATTTTGCTCTCAGTTCCAGTGTCTTGTCCTGAGCAGCAATGATGTGGAAAGATCAGCTGTGTTTCTGTATCTCTCTCTCTCTCTGTATCAGTCACTCTGTGGAG
This sequence comes from Carettochelys insculpta, assembly GCF_033958435.1. NCBI lineage: Eukaryota > Metazoa > Chordata > Testudines > Carettochelyidae > Carettochelys > Carettochelys insculpta. The sequence goes on along the minus strand of NC_134139.1, from coordinate 169,345,777 downwards.
ATGGCACATGTGCAGTATAGTCACATGTTGGAGAGGGGTGGTGAATGTGCTGACTCTTCAGCAGTCAGAGCACATGCAAAGTAGAGTTTTTCAGAGGCTAACAATTTGGTGAAATTGAGGTGAATGTTCACAGGAACACAAGACACATCCCTGATGCAATGGCTGCTGTAGTAATCAGAAGTCTCCTGGTCTGTCAGGTCTCCTGCTCCATCAGTGATATGTCATATGGCTATTATCTGTTTGGCCCTTGTGTGAATGTGTGTGTATGGGTGTGTGATGTTGGTTTGTTGAAGTAGCTAACATGGCAAACTCCAAGGGAGCCCCCCAAAGACCAGGCAAGGATTGAAGGCACCAGGCGTGATTTATTGTAAACAAAGCACAGTAATAGCTTCCAGGATGTCTACAGGTAGGGTAAGAATTTGTGCCCATGACAATGGACACAGCTTAGTCAGTGACATGAGATGCATAGGCTGGACAAAGACACTTTTATACACAGCTACAAACAAGTTACACATCACGCTTGATGTATCAGGTTGCCACCCTTCGATGTACTTAGATCCACCCATTACCTTACACATGGTGGTTTAATCAAAAGCATCATTAGTCATCATGCTGTCATTTTAGACCCTGTTCTGAACCTGGGGTGGTATGTCTGCTATTTGAGGGGTGTGTGGGTTTTTTTTTTTTTTTTAGGAGGTGAGAATTACACAATCCCTCTGAAATGTGCTCCCAGTCTGTGACTAGTACTACTTAGGTGTGAGTGTTTCTGCAATATCAGTCCTGTTTTGTGTCAAGTGGTGTGAGTAGGGCTTGTGTCTTGCTCACAGCTTCACTTTGCTTTATCTTAAAGTCCTAACCATGGCTGTCTTGGCCTCAGACATCACACCACACATACCTTACATGTGGACTTACATGTTAGGCCGTCCCTCATCTTACTACAGCCATCTCCCACTGCAAAAGATCAAGTCCCTGTTCCGCTTGGAGAAGTGAGAGCTTTGTGAAGAAAAAGTCACCAGAATTTTGTAACATTGTGTAAACAAGATATTTTCTCCTGTGATGTTATCTGATTGTGATATGATCGTTTACATCACTGTTGCAATCTCTGAGCTATATTTACCACAATTCTCGTACAATTGCTGTCGAGAGAGAGAGAGAGAGAGATTAGATAAGTTATGATGTGCTGATTATGATTATGCCATTTTTGTGCATGCACATCCCTTTATAATTGAATATATAAACATTTAGCTGTATACCTGTATTTCAAATGCTGGCTCCTCAAGTAGGCCACAGAAAGTATCTAGCCAGTATGTCCAGAAAGGCTACTCAGGTTGATTGGCTCATCAAGAAACATTCAACTGCCAGTGAATACATCCAGATTGGAATGTGAACAGTGGCTTCTACCTGCAAAGAACTGAGTCACGCATGGGTTCTCTCCATATGGCAGAAGATATAAGACGCCCAGGATACTCCTCCCTTTTGTCTTTAATTTTGCTTTTTATCTCTGGAGGAACTTTACTACAAACTGAAGCTCTGAACAACTCATCCAAGCTGTGGATGTACTGCAGAGACTTGACTTAAGCCAGGAGTTTATTCCATTACTGATAACAAGGCTGAACCAATCACTTTTGTAATTGTTGTACGTATTTGGTTCCCTAAACCAATTACAGCTCTCACCTTTATTTAAAGAAAAAAAAAAACTTCAACTTTTAGGTACTAAAGGATTGGCAACAGCATGATATTTTGGTTAAGATCTGACTTATAAATTGACCTGGGCACATGGCTGCTCCTTACGCATTGGAAGAATATTTTATTGGGTGAGAATGGTTTTCATAGTCACTTATCTGCATAAAGAGTGCTATTGAGCATTATACAGGGGACTTGGAGTGTCTGAGGGAACTGCTTGTATGAATTCTTGTTGAGTATGGTGAAACAAAAGTTCTCTTTTGGGGTACCTGGGGAGTGAAGATCCCCACTTCTGGGGTGTGGCAGTCCTCTCTCTAAGTAGTTTGTTCTGAATCAGATACCCTCAGTAGTGTCCCACCAGAGCTTGGCAAATTACACCCTGGCCTTGTTTTAGAAATGGCTGAACTTCTTCAGATGCAACAATAATAAAATATATCAGGCAGCTTGAGTGCTGTTCATATGTCAAAACCAGTGTGTGGGAGAAATAGTTGCCTAGAACTTCACTTAGCTGTGGGGGTGGGGAAAGAGGCAATATTGGTCAAAATCCTGCTTTGTTATGTCAATGGAACTACTTCCCATGTGGCTAAGTGCAAGATTTCCCCCATATTACTTGATTGGTGCCTGCTCTTTTAAGGCCCAGTTCCATTTTCTTCTGCCTCTCCCACTTATATAAGAGCTAGGTGGAATCTGACACTTAAAAGGTTTGAGAAAGTGAGTCAGTAAACGCTTTCTCTGCTCTCAGAAGAGGGCTAGTTAAGTCACCTCTGGTATAGTCCTATACAGTAGGATCATGATTTCTGCTGGTTTTGTTTGATTCAACTTGATGAATTGGAAAATTGATCAGATTATCAACATCTTTTATGGTGGCTAAATCCATACCTGGCCAGTGAACATATTAACGTAGCTGGTTATTCAATTTTGGTTGTTCTCAGGTACCTATAAGTAAATGATCACGGAAGAATTCAAGGAACTTGATTTGAAGAAAACTTGGCGCACCGGGCATTTCAAATATTTGATTAATCCCAAAGGTTTTCATAGTGGGGGGTGGGGTGAGAAATATATTGGGCCAAAGGTAAGCTGTAGTCAGCTGCAGCTCCCAGGGAGGTCTCCAAGCTAGATTCGGAACAGAAGCAGTGTAAGTAAAACTGCCCACCCCCTAAGATGAATTTTTCATGAACACTTTAAAAAAATATGTTGGGTGGGGGGGGTGGAAATTGAATTTTAAAAATTTCTGTGAGCTCTGCTGATCCACTAGTGATGTACTGGGGGAGGGATAGCTCAGTGGTTTGAGCATTGGCCTGCTAAAGCCAGGGTTGTGAGCTCAGTCCTTGAGGTGGCCATTTAGGGATTGAGGCAAATATATATCAGGGATGGTGCTTGGCCCTGGCAAGGGACTGGACTGTATAACCCTCCTGAGGTCCTTTCTAATTCTAGGAGATTTGTATGTGTACTGGGTGCAAGTGACAAAGCAAACCAATCTGATTTGGCATTCAGTGGATGTGCAAAACAAACAGAAGCTACATACCTGAAAAGTTTAAAAAAGGAAGTGTATATAAAAAGATAAATGGATAGACCTCATTTTGCACTCCCACAGTATGCCAAATAGGTCCAAGATACACTTCTTTGTTTTATTCATCCATTTACACCCATTTTGTCATCAGAATATATCTGATGGGTATCACTACACCACCACTTTATTCACCATCATTGTCATCCTGTACTAGGTATTCAGGCTATGTCTAGATTGCAGACTTTTTTTAGGAGACCAGAGATCTCTCAGAAGAGGTCTGCCACATCCAAACAACATGTCCGCTTTTCCAAGACCACAGTCCGAAAAGCGACTGCATTCTGCCGACCATTTTTATGCATCTCGTGCCACGAGACAGAAGGGATGTTCCAGTAGAGAGACCTTTCCTGACGTTTGGTTCTGTGTGGATGGGCCAGAGGTCAGGAAAGTCTCTCCCAACAGAGCTGTACGCAAATTGCAGTGTGCAATTTGCATATCTTTTTCTGACATTTCCCCGTAGTGTAGCCTAGCCCCCGCTGTTGGCAATATAGTCTCACTGACTGGGATCCATTTTATTTATATCTAAATAGAGTAGAAATGACTTACTACTGTAAAACACAAACACCCAGTTGGAATTCTGTCTCATATTAGCGGCTTGAAATGCTTATTTAATATTTAATTTAAAAAAAAAAAAAAAAAAGCTGTAGTAAGTAAAGGTAAAGAGCCACAGAAAGGAAATGGAGCATGGAAGGAGAGAGTGAAAATAAGAATGTGTTTCAATGGACAACGTGGTGCACAATTTTCATAGTCATGAGCCATTTTAAAGTCTTACAAAATTACCATAATAAACATCTCCTATGAAAACATCACTATTTGTTATCCCTAAACTTTACTCCCTGTCCCCCCCCCCCCCCCCCCCCCGGCAAGAAAAGATAAGCCCAAGTTTACTTTATCTATATTGTTCATCTATCTAATATATCCTTTAAGGAAATTCAGAATAACTGAATGAACACAGTACCATCTACTACTCTGAAAGTAGCAGCACAGCCAGAAAGAGACCATTACAGAGCATGTTAAATTTAGTTACTCACACCCAATTCTCTCTATAAACATTACCTATTTATTTCTGAAGTCGGTTTGCTCTGTTCTAAGAAAGTATTTTTATTGAATAATACATTGTGCAAAACTGCACACAATTATAATTAATTGTAATTATATAGTCATAATTAATTTGTGTGCCATGTTAACTATTAAAAGGTAAAATAACATTCCTTCATTCAACCTGTAATTTGTATGTTCATAGCATACAAAGAGACAAAAATCATATTTGGAAGATACTTTGAAACAAGTTTCTCTACCAGACGAATAGAAATGTCTTAATAATAATAATGCAGAATGGTGAAATGGTCTGAGGAAAACAGGATGAAGTTCAATAAGGGTGCATTCAAAGTACTGCACTTCAGGAGGAGCAATCAGTTTCATGCGTAAAAAATGCGAAGTGACCTGCTAGGATGGAGTACTGCAGGATGGGACCTAGAGGCTGGAGTGGACCACAAGCTAAGTATGCAAAAAAAAAAGCAAACACGATTCTGGGATGCGTGAACAGGAGTGTTGTGAGCAAGACACAAGAACAGCAACAAAAATTATTAAAGGTCTAGAAAATATGATCTATATGTGAAGATTAAAAGAATTGGATTTGTTTAGTTTGGAAGAGAGATGGCTGAGAGAGGACATAAAAGAGGGTTACAAAGAGGATGGAGAAAAATTGTTCTCCTTTGTTTCTGATGATGAGACAAGAAGCACGGGCTTAAATTGCAGCAAGGGAGGTTGAGGTTGGACATTAGGAAGAATTTCCTGTCTGTGTGGGTGCCTAATGGAATACATTGCCTAGGTTGATTGTGGAATCTCCATCATTGGAGATATTTGAGAACAGGTTGGATTAATATCTAACGTGGATGATATAGATGGTACTTGTTCCTGCCATGGGGCAGGGGACTGGACTTGATGACCTTTTGAGCTCCCTTCCAGTCCCAGTATTCTATGTTCAAATGGAAATAGCATTACAATTATGTTCGCTGGAATTTAAATTATTAGTACACTTTTTGTTCAGGCTGGGAAAAATGAGTGAAGCGTACATAAAATTAGTTTTTCCCCAACTAATTCATAATAATCTAAGGTGGTGGTTGTCACCTAGAGAAGGACATTTTATAATGAAGACGTATTGTTAACTGTGCATATTCCAAAATCGCGAATGAGGCGCTACATCATGGTTTCCCAAGCTGGGGGGTGTGCCCTCTGTGGAGGCATGAAGAAATTCTGGGGAGGGGAGGCATGAGGTGACCCATCCCCCCATTCATTACCTCCACCTCAAGAAGGAGCTGGCCTTTGCTTCCAGCTCTCAGCCCCTGCTATTTTACGTGGGTGACCTGGCGCTACCACTATAAAAAGCAGGCAGCCAGTGAAGACCCCCTTGGAGCTAGCTGCCTTATGCAAAGATGAATGAGTGTGGGTTGTGGGGAAGAGGAGAATGGGGTTAGATGGGGTGCCTGGCTTGGGTGAGAGGGATGGGGTAAGAATGGGAGGCTGGTGGTGCCTGTGGGATGGGATGGGCTTGGGTGGGCAGCTTGTAGGGCTCGGGCGGCTGACCGGCTTGTGGGACTTATGGTGCTTGGGCAGCTGATCATGGCATCGCAGGGTTTAGGTGGCTTGGGCTGGCAGCTGGCCCTGGCAGTGCGAGGCTTGGGTGGCTCAGGCTGGCAGGTGGACAGTTTGCTCCAGCAGCCCGGGGTGTGGGGCTGAGGTGGCTTGGGCTGGCAGACAGTTGGCTGGCCCCAGCAACGTGGGGCTTGGGTGGCTCAGGATGCCAGGCGGGCATCTGGTCCTGGCAGCACTGGGGCTCGGGGGAGGCGGCTTGGGCAGCTGGCCCATGGCTGGGGTGGGTGTCTGTTAGGCGGGCAGCTGGTCCCAGCAGCGCAGGGTTAAGGCAGCCGGCTGGAGGCTGGCAGGTGGGTGGGTGGGTGGCTGGCCTCTGGCAGTGTAGGGCTCAGGCAGGTGGCTCTGGCAGCACAGGTCTCAGGTGGGTGGGTGACTGTTGTGGTCAGTTCTAGCAGCTAGCATGGGGCTCAGGCAGCTGGCCTGCCGGGGCTGCACCAGGCACCTTCAAGGGGCCAAGAAGAACTATTTGTGCTTATTTTTAATTTTAAATAATATTTTTATATCAAGTTTCTGTGTTTATTTTAAAATACAAATTGAATTTTTTGTTATAAGAGGATTGGATGATGGTAAAGAAGAGGTGGGGGGGCATGAGGGTTTCCTCAAAAATCAAAAAGGGGGCATGATGCTGAAAAGTTTGGGAACCACTGCTCTAAATCATCATGAAATTGGCTTAAGAATCATAAACAGACCAAAAATATTTTAATTTAATTTGCCTTGAGTTTTCTCTTCTTTTTACTGTTATATTTTTACAGTGGCATCTAGAGGCCTTCACTGAGATAAGGACCCAGAGAGCTTACAACTAAAGACAAGGGGTATACAAGACAGATTATCATCATTTTGCAGGTGAAGAACTGTGAAGCAACCAATTTAAGTGACTTGTTAAAGGTCAAACCAGAAGTTTGTAGCTTAGCTTAAATATAAACCGAGATCTCCTGAGTCCCTGTTTAGTGCATTAATATTCGGTTTTTCTGAGAACCTCTGGCTTTCCCCATCCAAACTGTGGGCTGGGACTGAAGAGTGGGTCACAACCCTGTTTCAGTGAGGTTGCCAGGGTGGCATGAGGTTTGCTGGGACCTGGGGCTTTGTCTTTGATCTCCTGCCCACCTCCCCCTGCCACTGCCTAGGGCAGTGGGGTTAGGCCTTGGCCCTCCTGCCTTGGGTGTCAGGGCTTGGGCAGGCTTGGGCTTCAGTGCCCCTCTTAGGGCTGTGTACTACTTTTTGTAATCCGAAGTGGGCCACAGTCTGGCAAGGTTTGAAAACCTCTGGGTAAGTCCCTTGAAGTAATTAAATCTGGTGTAAGTTAGAGCAGTGGTTCCCAACCTTTTCACTAGAGCAGACCCCCCGCAATCACCTCCCCAAATGGTTCGTGGACCTACCTGCTTACCCTCACCAAACTGCAGACCCACATCAAAGCCCATTCTAGTTGCTGTGTATTTGTCCTTAAGTGAAAAAAGAAACCACAACATAGATTTCTGTATAGCAATTAATAATATTATTGCAAGATATTTAATTTAAACATTATTGCAACCGTGCAATTTATTTAAAACTTATTTTCTGTGATAATCTTTATTTCCTTCCTTTTTTTTTCCCACAGACCCTCCTCCCCAAAATATACTTGTGGACCCCCAGGGGTCTGCAGACCCCAGTTTGGGAACCACTGAGTTAGAGGGTTCTCTCAGTCTTTCTGAGACATGTTATGTTATAGCCTTGTTGGTCCCTGGATGTTAGAGAGACAAAGTGGGTGAGGTCAGATGTTTTATTGAACCAACTTCTACTGGGGAGAGAGATGAGCTTTCAGGCTTACACAGAGTTCTTCTTCAGGTCTGTATAGCTGCGTCTACACGTGCACGCTACTTCGAAGTAGCGGCACCAACTTCGAAATAGCGCCCGTCGCGTCTACACGCGTCGGGCGCTATTTCGAAGTTAACTTCGACGTTAGGCGGCGAGACGTCGAAGTCGCTAACCTCATGAGGAGATAGGAATAGCGCCCTACTTCGACGTTCAACGTCAAAGTAGGGACCGTGTAGACGATCCGCGTCCCGCAACATCGAAATTGCTGGGTCCTCCATGGCAGCCATCAGCTGGGGGGTTGAGAGATGCTCTCTCTCCAGCCCCTGCGGGGCTCTATGGTCACCGTGGGCAGCAGCCCTTAGCCCAGGGCTTCTGGCTGCTTCTGCGGCAGCTGGGGATCTATGCTGCAGGCACAGGGTCTGCAACCAGTTGTCAGCTCTGTGTATCTTGTGTTGTTTAGTGCAACTGTGTCTGGGAGGGGCCCTTTAAGGGAGCGGCTGGCTGTTGAGTCCGCCCTGTGACCCTGTCTGCAGCTGTGCCTGGCATCCCTATTTCGATGTGTGCTACTTTGACGTGTAGACGTTCCCTCGCTGCGCCTATTTCGATGTTGGGCTGAGCAACGTCGAAGTTGAACATCGACGTTGCCGGCCCTGGAGGACGTGTAGACGTTATTCATCGAAATAGACTATTTCGATGCCTCAACATCGAAATAAGCTGTTTCGATGTTGGCTGCACGTGTAGACGTAGCCTATAAGCTCAAAAGTTTCTCTCTCACTGCAGAAGCTGGTCCTTCTCAGTGTGTTTCATGATGATTGCTAGGTAATATTCTTTGCTTAGCTCAAAAGCAACTCATTTTTTTCTTAAAGTTTTTTTTTTCAATTTGATTAAAACAAATTAAGAATGCGTATTTTCAGAAACGAAGTTTAGATGTGCTTTCTGTATAAATGCAATTATGGCCTTCTGTGTTGTGTTATAAGGTGGGTTTTTATGTTTCATCAAGTGAAACAATATGCTCTTCAGGCTTAAGACTCAAAGGAGTAACACTTTTATTAGGTACTAGATTCAAAGGATTGTTGAATGTTAAGGCTTAAAGCTATTCATCTTCCTACAGAGGAAAGGACAGAACATGGAAGTGCCAAAAGATAGAATCTAGTTTTAACATGCCTGAAGGGAAATCATGGGTCCACAGATTTAATGCATTTAATATATGTGTAATATGACATGTTCTCTCATATGACACACACACACACACACACACACACACACACACACACACACACACACACACACACACACACTCACTCTTAACCCATCATTCCCTTGCTGGAGTGGGTGGGAGAATTTTTGCTGTCAGTGCTCTTCAAGTACTGTGCAGAAGTAATTTCAGAAAGTGTTTGGGGGGAAGTGGTATGTTTAAAAGGAAGGGTCTGGGCTAAATTTTTGGTTAGTCTTTTCAAATGCTTAAGTGAGTAAGAAGCACGAATCTGGTGAAAGTCAGTGACACTTATTTTAACTCACTGAGTCTTTTGTGAAAATTTTACTCTGATGGAGTCATGATCTTCTCTTAAATCACTTTCATACCTTGCAGCAGCCCCTCACCTTATTGCTCCTTTCACTCTACAATGCCCTGGATACATTTTCAGAAGATGGCAATTCTTGTCTGGGCTCCATTCCCGGCCAGAGGAGGTACATCAGTGTAAAGCTGGCATGATGGAATAGTACATATTAGACCTATTGTTTCCTGATGAATAAATGTAATCTTATCTATTTTCTCTCTCTTTTTTTTTTTTTTTTTTTACTTTGGTTTTCTTCTTCTTAGTGGGCCAGATTCTGCTGTACCTGGTCCATAAGTGCGATCATTTGCATCAAGTTGGTGTACCAGACCAGAATTCTACACTTATGGGAGGGAAAGGAGGCCCAGTGCTACCATGGCCCCTTGCTCAGGCCCTCTTAAAACACATCTAAGTAAATAAAGAAATGGGAATGGAGAGTCACAACGAACATGATATTCCAGGACCCCAAATTTCTCTTCATGGGTCTGATCCAAACACACTTATAGTGTTTTACACCTCAATGTTCAGATGTTAAAGGCTACACAAGATAGACAAGAATCAGACTGAGATAATTAGGGCCAGCTGTTAGATTCATAGGTCAGCAGGAGCTTTGATGGAGATGGGCAGGCAGCAATGTGTATTAACCTGCAGGCCATACTACAGTTGACACACCAAAAAGACTTTGCACACGGATTGACATTTGAGTTTTCCAATAGCAAATAAAGAACATGGAAAAGTTGAAAACCATTCTTCCCTAGCCATTACCTGATAACTGAAAAATAGGCACCCAGGCCTAATCAAAAGTCCATTAAGGTCAGCAGAAGCCTTTCTATGGTCAATGGATGCTGGATCAGCCTTGTAGAGTTTTATCAATTTGAGGGAAAAATCACTTTTGGACAAATACACAAGTGAAGTGTCAGCCCCACAGGGAACATATTACAGTGTATAAGCACATGAAAAAAATGGCTTGAAATTAAATGCCCTGTTGTCTCAACAAGCTGTGATAGGAATCGACAACTAATACATCTTAGTTCCTTTTCTAAAAAAATGTCAACTTTTTCCCCTTAGAGGAGGACTGGGGTTATTGTTTTCTAATCATAAAATAAGCTGTCTCAGCCTGAAGAAAGTGAAGCTCTGGCAAGAATGTTTATAACCATGATAATCTAAACAGTCAAGAGATGTGAACGGTGTGGGTTTTATCATAAGAATACTGAGCGTGTCCTAGCTGGTGAAGACACTGATAAAATCATCACAAGTCAGGAGATTTAATAAGTCTGGCAGGAGTTTGCTTTTACCTCATATTACCTGAAGAAGAAATTGGTGAATTTTACTTCCCTTAAACACTTAATATATTATTGAAAAAATATGTACATTAATAATATACTATGAAATGACTCATTCTGATGCTATGGAAAAGCCTGTGGGAGGAGGCAGTGAGGATGTGGGAACAATACAGAAAAGTCCAGTAGGAATTATAACCATCTCATGGTGTTTTCTGCTCTGGAGTCGTGGGGGTTGGGATAGGGTGTTGTGGCAGGCACAGAGTGGGGAGGTATAACATGTGTCTCAACTTTTTGTGTCCTGGTGACCCACAGAATAGTGAGATTGTTGGAAGCAGATACCACTGCTTGAACAGATGTCCTTTTTCTGCTGTGGCTGTGCCCTCTGTTTCCCTGGCACAGTGGCTCCAGTAGGAGCTGGTGCTGCTATTGGCTGAGTCCCCTGATTTCAAGCAGTAAGAGCTACAATAGAGGCTATACTGTGGCAGAATTAAATGCTAATTTGGAATCCAGGGTGCTATGGCTGCACAAAGGTAGTGAAACAGGCAGCAGCTGGATCCCAGTTCCTGCCCTGCAAACCTCTTGAGACCAAGCTGCTAAAAAGATAAAATGGATGGCCTGTGGGATGAACACTTTCTCCTTATGCACTTCATCCTTCTTTGGTTTTCCTGAGCAGAGCCAAGGAGCTCTGCCACTCAGGTTGGTCACAGGAAAGGCAATCAAATTGATTCAACTGTTACTTTTACAAAGCTCAAGGGTTTTAAAAGTAGGGTGCTATTCCCTGTTGGTTTGCGAACAGAATAAAGGGCATCCTAGATCACTCCCTCAAAGTCAGATCGGGATGGCTTGGCACACAACTCAATACTGTCTGACAGATATATAGTGGTCCCTGTGAAAAGAGTTTCTGCTATTGTCACTCAGGCACTAGGTGGTGCTTTTATTGGCAGTCTCAGCAGAAGAACCAAAATTTTAGTGGGCATATCTAAACTTAACACAGCAGACATTAACTGGAGTAAAAGCTGAATAACTCATCATTTTTAAAGTTTAACCAAGGAATCGCTATTGAGTGGATATGTTTTCAGTGGCATCTGAAAATGCTGTTTAGCAGTTTATCAGTGGTCTTGAAAAAATACAACATCATCACTGATAAAGTTTGTAGAAGACGCAAAAATTGGGGGAATGGTAAATAATGAAGAGAATACATTACTGATTCTGAGAGATCTGGATTACTTGGTAAAATGGACACAAGCAAACATGTTTTAATATGGCTAAATGTAAATCTATGTATCTGGGGCGGGGGAAAGGTAGGCTGTACTTACAGTAGGGAGACTGTATTGTGGGAAGCATGACTTTGAAAAAAATCTGTGGATTGTATTGGATTAGCAGCTGTGAACGTGAATTCCCACTGTGATGTTGTGGCCAAAAGAGCTAACGTGATTCTGGGATGCATAAAGAGGGGATCTTGAGAGGTGGTTTTACCTTGGTAGTACCTAACAGTGGTGTGACCACTGACAGAATTTGTGTCCAGTTCTGGAAACCACAATTCAAGAATAAATTGGAGAAGATTCATGAAGGAGCAACAAGAATAATTAAAGGATTAGAAAATTGGCTTTAAAGTGATACTTAGCAAATTCGGTCTTTTAAGCTTAACAAAAAGAAGGCTGAGGACTGACTTGATCACTAATCTAAAAGTACTACGTAGAATCATAGAACTTGAAGGACCCTTGAGAGGTTATCTGATCTGGTCCCTGCGCTCATGGAAGGACCAAGGATTATCCAGATCAGTGATTCTCAAATATTTTGTCTTGTAACCCACCCCACTCAACACAAGCCTTTCCATGGACTATCAACCAGCCACCCAGGATGGCAAAATGGCTTTATCTCTAAATACTTTAAATAATAAATTATTCATATAAGGCTACTGGTGTGCTAACATAAGGGGGCATATGTAACTGGGAGGAAAGGAAATAATAATAATAAAAATGAAAATAATTATACAGGTTAAGTGCTCTAATTGTGCAATGCTAGTTTACCAAATTTTGTTTTAAATAAACTAAAATTTTAATGGTCTAATTTATGGCAGAGGTAGGAAACCATTTTTGGGTTGGGGGCCACTGATGTACAGAAAAATCAGGGGTCACACAAGTGAGATACCTCCCTCCCCACCTCTCCCAGCCCCAGTTGGGTCCTGCACCCCCTTTGCACCCAGCTCTCCATGCCCTGGTCCACTCCTGCACTCCTGTCCCGCCCAGTTCCCCGAGGCCCAGCCTTCTCTGAACCCCTTCCTGCCCAGCTCCTGGACCTCCCATCCCCAACCTGTTCCTGCACCCACCAGTTCTCCTGCACCATCCCCACCAGCCACACATCCTACATCCAGCCTGCTCCTATGGCCTCCTTTTCTCCTTCACCTTCCCTCCTGGCCAAACTCTGCACCACACCCTTGCTCCTTCAGCCTCTCTCCTGGACAGATACCCTACCCCAAACTGCTCCTGCACTCTTTCCTTCTGCACTGTCCCCCTTAGCCGGATGCCCTACCCCCAACCTGCTCTTGCTCCCACTCTTGCTGCTTCTCCCTCTCTCATTGACAGGAACTGCCCCCCTCCCCGGACAGGTGCCACACTTTTCTTTCTTTCCAGACCTCCACTTCTAGATTGCTCCAGTGCCCAGACCCCCCACCCTCAACCCCATCCCTCTCAGACCTCCTGCAAGCCCTCTCCTGCCACTGAACTCATTTTTGGCCTTACTCCAGACTATGGGAGGAGGGTTATACAATCTACTAACACTGGTATCCCAGAAGAGTTAATCTGGCCTGTGGGAAGTCCTTAACCTTGGTTGTTCATGCCTTCTTCCCCCACACCCCCTCAATCTGGCTGGAGGGCAAGGGAAATGAAATATCTTAGTTGGAGGCCACAATGGCACTGGGGGACTGTTTGTTTTGGGGTGGGGGGGCTGAGTGGTAGGCTGAGTGGGAGGTACAGGCCCTGACTAGGTGTGGAAGAGCTGAGGGGCATATGGCTACACAGGCTGGCCATAGGGCGCTTGCCTGACTCCATGCTCCTTGTAGCTTGCTGGATACTGACCTCTGCTGCTCCCATTGGCAGAAATCCAACCAATGGTAGCGGGGGAACCTTCCCTATATCTCCTTGGAGATCTCTTCACCAACCCTATGATTTTATGATTCTGTCATCAGTGGATAAGGGAAATAATTCCCTCCCTCCCCCTTATAACAACTTTTTAAGTACTGGAAAGCTGTTATCATGTTCCCTCTCAGTTTTCTCTTTTCCAGACTAAACAAACCCAGTTCTTTAGTCGTCTTTTCATAGGTCATGTTTTCTAGATCTTTACTCATTTTGGTGCTTTTTTCTGGACTTGCTGCAATTTGTCCACATCTGTCCTGTAATGTGGCACCCAGAACTGGACACAATACTCCAGTTGAAGCCTAATCAGAGTGCAACACAGAGTGGAAAAATTATTTCTCATGTCTTGCTTACAGCACTTCTGCTAATATAAGCAATATGTCTGTTTCATGTCCCATTTTGTGTGTGTGCAACTGATTGTTCCTTTGGAAGTGGAGTACTTTGCATTTGTCCTTATTAAATTGCATCCTATTTATGTCAGACCATTTCTCCAGTTTGTCCAGATCATTGTGAATTATAGTCCTGTTCCTCCAAAACGCTTGAAACCCCTCCCAGCTTGGTATCATCTACAAACTTTGTAGGTGTACTCTCTATACCATTGTCTAAATCATTGATGAAGATATTGAATGGAATTAAATACCCAGAAATGAAACCTGTGGAAGCCCACTCATTATGCCCTTCCAGCATGATTGAGATCCATTGATAACTATTCTCTGGGATTGGTTATCCATCCAGTTTTACACCCACCTTATAGGAGCTACATCTAGATTGTACTTCCCTGGTTTGTTAGTAAGAAGTTCCCATGAGACTGTATCAGATGTCTTACTAAAGTCTAGGTATATCACATCTACTGCTTCCCTCTTATCATCAAGGCTTATTACCCTGTCAAAGAAAGCTATCAGGTTGGTTTAATGTGATTTGTTCATGACAAATCCATGTTGATTGTTATTTATCATATTATTATCTTCTAGATATTTGCAAATCGATTGCTGAAATATTTGCTCCTTTATCTTTCCTGGTACATAAATTAAGCTGAATGGCTGGTAGTTTCATGGGTTGTCTTTATTTCCCTTTTCATAGATGGCCACTATGTTTGCCCTTTTCCAGTTATCTAGAATCTCTTCCCTCCTCCATGACTTCTGAAAGATAACAGCAAGTGGCTCAGATACCTTCTCCGTCATCTCCTTCAGTATTCTAAGATACATTTCATCAGACCCTGGTGACTTGAAGACATCGACCTTGTCTAAATGATTTTCACTCGTTCTTTCCCTATTTTAGCTTCTGAACCTGTCCCATTGTCATTGGCATTCACTATGTTAAATAATCAATTATGACCAACTTTAGTGGTGAAAACTGAAAGGAAGTTGTTAAGCAACTCTGCCATTTCCACATTTTCAGTTGCTGTTTTTCCCTCTTCATTGAATAATGGGCCTACCCTGTCCTTGGTTTTCCTCTTCTAACATTTTTGTAGAAATCTACATACTTGTGTTATTTGTTTATGTTCATTCTCTGTAATTTGATCTCATTTCCACTTTTTGAGGCACAAATATTTAGTAATGGGATATTCAATCTAGCAGGGAAAGATATAAAACAATTCAATGGCTGGTAGTTGAAGCTAGATGAATTCAGAGAGGAAATAAAGCATAGAATTTTAAGTGGTTTTGAATAATTAATCATTGGAAGAATTTACCAAGAGTTATGGCGAATCTTCCATCATGAACACTTTCTAAAAAAAGATTGGATTTTTTTTTCTGAAATCTGTGCTCTAGGAATTATACTGGGGAAGTTCTATGATCTGTGTTATGCAGGAGGCTAAACTAGATGATCAAAATAATCCCTTCTGGCTTTACACGCTGAATCAATAAGGAATGAGTAGCTTAATCTACAAAGTGTAGATTTCAGTCTGGATTCAGATCTGAGCTTCGCCAAAGATTTCAAGAGGAAGCTGTTGAAATTTATTCATAACAAGTTTTCTCTTTCTGGCTGGTCTCTATTAAAAATAGAAATGTGTTGCATTATACAGATATTTACTTTGCATGGTTTACATTTAAAAGGTTACTAAGAACTTTCTAGACTTAGAAATATAGGTGGGAGCACTGTATTGTCCTAGAGAGGCTAAAATTCTAGGCCCTGATTGTGTAACCCTCATTTACAACAGTGATCATTTAATTCATCTAATTAAATCATGAATAAAAAATGGTTCCTATTTGCTCAGTTCTAGACAATGAATTAAAAGGCAGTGGTACCAATGACGAAGAGGAGGAAGAAGGGGAGCTATTTGATTTTGATAGCGGTGATGAAATACCAGAAGCAGATAGACAAGCACTAGCGCCAGCTGCTTCTGACTGTGGGGTTCATGTAGAACCTGAAGATACTAACACCACAGGTAAGCCTTTACATGGCCAGTAGGCCAGGGCAGTAACTGCTCAGATAAGGATCAAGCTCCATGTTCAACAGATAGTTTTTATGTTGACAGAAGGCCTGTAGGTCACAAAAATATTTTCATAGATTCAATGTGAAAGTGATTTAATTTACCCCAACTTCTTTACTTCCTTGTGGACTTGACTAGGAGAATGGGTAGTTATTGTCCCTAAATGAATTTTTTACTCTCCTGCTTCATCTAAGCCAGGCATGTGTTTCCTCATCCTTATCTTGTGCAAGCATCTACTGTTATGGTGGGGTCTCTGGCTACGTCTACACATGCTGCTTCTTCCGGAGGCATGGATGTAAATTTCCTGCATGGATGAGGCATGGATGTAAATGTCCCGCAACTCATTAGCATAGGGGCATGTGATTTGGAGTCCAGAAGAAGCTCTTCTGGACTCCAAAATACATGTGCGGATGCACAGCCCACGGGGATCTTCCAGAAGGAAACCCTCCTTCCTCTGAGGCTTCCTCCTTGCTGCGGGTCCTGCTAATGTTTTCCATTGGGGGAGAATAAATTTTGTGCTGTGCACCAAGGCAAGTGCGGACATGCACCGTTGGTAGACACTTGCTGCTGGCTGTGGGTGCTCTTCTGGACTCCAAAATACACGTGCGGATGCACAGCCTGCGGGGATCTTCCAAAAGGAAACCCTCCTTCCGGAAGCCCCTTCTTCCCCAAAATTTTGAAGTCATGTACCCATATGCTAATGAGGCATGGAAAATTTACATCTGTGCCTCATTAGCATCTTCTG
This sequence comes from Carettochelys insculpta, assembly GCF_033958435.1. Lineage (NCBI taxonomy): Eukaryota > Metazoa > Chordata > Testudines > Carettochelyidae > Carettochelys > Carettochelys insculpta. Next base: position 169,328,935 of record NC_134139.1, on the reverse strand, counting down.
GACGGCTCATTACCATGTTGTTTCTGGACAAAGTGGCACATGTAATGTCTCTGCTTTAGGTCTACACAGCAAAGTTGTTTTGGAAGAGCTTATTCTGGAGTGGTTATTCCAAAATAAAATATTCCAGAATAACGTGTCTACTTTCTGTGTCTACTACAGGGAAGCCCTGGAATAGGCAAAAATTATTCCAAAATAGTATGTCTACACACAGTAGAGCTTATTTCAGATTAGAGCATTGCTTCCAGGGGCTTTAATATGAGCTACTATGTCTATACACCACAATTATTTTGGAATAAGATGTTTCAGAATAGCTTATTTTGAAATAGCCCCTATTTCCTGTCTACGCAATCCCTGTTCTGAAATACCTATTTTGGAATAGGCACCATGGTGCCTCATTCAATGAGGTTTACCAAATTCGGAATAAGCTGTCTGCTATTTTGAAGTTATTTAAAAACAGTGGTTGCATTGTGTAGATTTTCGCGAAGTTACTTTGAAATAATGGCTGTTACTTTGAAATAACTTTGCTGTTTAGGCATACCCTTTGTGACAACGATTATCTGTGGGTAGCTCGAGAGAAGCCTAATGGGGTGTGTCTGCAGAAGTGAGCCTCCCAGTGGGGCTTACACTTGCACTGTAAAAATAATTGTGCAGATAGTGTTTTAAAGTTGCAGCTCACAGTTGGAAGGATAGAGTGGGTCAGTTTCAGAGCTGGAGTTCCAGCGTGAGCCACAAGTTCAATATGCTGTTTATATGGCTGTTTTAAGAGTGCCACGTAAGCCCAGATCTGGCAATTCAGACTTTGAGGATATAACTCTAGTGGCAACTTGGCAACAGGGAGACATGCTTCACTCAGCTTGGGCAACCTAGCTGGTTGCATTGAGTGAATGTGTCCTTAAAAATAAACGGAGCATATTTTTGTCCTATATCTGAAAACAAACCTTGTTTCATTAACTCTTAGGAACCATGGGCCAACGTGTTTGTTAAGAGCGTGCATCATGTCCATGCACATTTAGACATGATTTAACCCCAGACTATACAGTCACTCACCTCAGAGTGGGAGAACCAGGATCCCATTCTCCCTGTTCCAGTCACTCTCTTACATTATTTATCAAGAGTGAAACAACTTACAGGGGTGCAACTGAGAGAGCCTGGCATCAGACTATCCCATTGTCTCATGGCTAGGACATGAAAGGTGGTAGAACTCTGTTCAAATCCCATCTCTTAATGAGGTGCAGTGGTAGGGTGACCATCCGTCCCGTTTTTGGGATGCCAAAAAGTCTTCCCATCTTATTTTATAAAAGGAACTAATTGTCCCGTATTTGTTGCGCAGGCACAGCTGCCTGCTGGCGAGCACATACTGTGCGTCAGTATGTGCTCTCTGCAACACAGGGAGCCAGCAGGTTAGCTACTTTCCCCTTCCCCAAGGCTCGGGATAGGGGGAGTGCCTTGGCTGCTCCATCCCTACTGCTTGCCTGAGGCTCAGGGAAGGGCGGGGGTAGCTCTGCGGCTTCTCCATCACGGCCGCTCCCCGAGGTTCGGGGAAGTGGGATGGGGGACGTAGAGCGCCCCAGCTGCTCTGGCCCTGCCACTTCCCCAAGTCTCAGGGAATTGTGGTGGGGGGAACGCTGCCACTTCCCCAAGGCTTGGGGAGGGGGAGCCCTCCTCGTTCTGTATGTGGCCAAGGGACATATGGTCACCCTATGAAGTGGGGACTTGAACCAGGAGTCTCCCACATCCCAGGTGAGTACCTTAACCGCTGGGCTAAAATTTACAAGAACTGTCCCCCTCCTGCCTTCTGTCAATTCACCATCTATAAATTGGAGATAATAGCATGGTCTCAAATCACAGGGGTGCTGTGGGGATAAATACTTAAAAGTTTTGAGGTGCTTTGTTACTGCTACAATGGCAGAATCCATGTAAGTAATAGAATTTCTATTTAATGCAGTATCATTTTTCACACAGTTATGATAAATAAAAGCTTCTGCTCTTTTTTTTTGTCAAGTTGATGACAACGTATGTAGAACTGAAAAAATACAAACAACAGAATGCTGTGCAGACGACACTTCAACAAAAGTAAACCCATATTCAGTCATAAATATTTCACCAATCCAAGAAAAGGATCATTCCTCATCACCAGAACCCAGTCCTCAAGATGAAAGTGCAAGCTCTAATTTGTCTGGTGGATATTCTGTTCCTGTGCCCTGTGGCTATGCAGTACCATCCAATTTACCCCTGATGCTGCCAGCATACTCCAGTCCTGTCATAATACGCAGTGTTTCTGTGGATGAAGAAGGTATAATGTCTCTTGAATTTACTTTCTCACAGGTAGCAACCTAGTTTAATTTCAGTGAACCATATTGTCCTCTCAGTTTTTAAATAGTGTTCCTCCTGAAATTTATGGGAAACTCTGTAACACTTTAAAACAGTCTTCATGAGACCTGAACAGGGAGCACAGCTGAACTTCCTTCCCAGTCATCTGAGAAGGATTTGTGTTTATTAAAGCGAAAGAAATCCATGAAGAACTCTGTATCGTGAGGAATGGACCATCTAAGAAAACACTAATCAAGTAGGATCAGTGCACTTCAAAGCAAGTGAGCAAATACACTTAAACACCCTCTCCTGCCAACCTTTCTATAGTTTCTTTCTTCATTTGGTTCAATTCAGTGGTTGTCAACCATTAGTCACTGGAGCAGAGAGGTGGAACTGGGACTCCCAGTTGAATGCCCTGACCACTAGAATCATTCTTACTTTCTCTCTGTCAAGTATTTGGTGCAAAGTGTAATAGCTTCACCAGGAGAAATCAAGACAGACCAATAATGGGTTATTTTATAAGCTAGGGCACTGTCTGGCAAAGCAGGAGTCCAGGGTTTACATGTCATCTCCACCTCAGGTAGTAGGGGACTGAACTCTGATTGGCCTTATCCCAAGAGACTGTCCTTAGTATTGGACTGAAAGTTATGAGTGGGTGTCACCCTCCCCACAACCTCCTCCTTCAGCCATTTATGCAAAAGTGTACAGAATCAAAACAAAGCAGTTCCACTTTGAGTTGAATGAAACATTTTGTTTGACTCAAACAAACTTGTCAGTTATTTTCCAGTTCACCAACGTTTTTCTGAATGTTCAGACTCGGTTTGCTAAGAGCTGATTATTTTAAAGGCTTTAAAAAAACCCACAAAACTGTTAGCAAATTGAATAAAAACAGTCATTCATCTTTCTCTGGTCATGAAGTCTGGGTTCAGTTAACATTTCTGCCACTGACTTGCTGTACTCTGTGCCGCAGTATCCCCATCAGCAAAATGGGTGTAATAACTCAAGAAGCTTAATTGTTGCTAAAAATGTGTTCATAAACCACACTGAGATTTTTAGCTAAAGGGCATTTGATAAGAGCAGATGATGGTTAATAGCAGCTAACATTTGAACCCAAAGTATATTTTAGTCCTAGCATTTTGGTAACTTTGCTTTCTTCTACTCTTTAGTGGGGGTGCAGGCAATAAGTGAAGATGGCAATTGTAATTCTTTGAGCTCTGAGGATCCCCCAAATAGGTAATTGGCAGTTGAGTAACATTTATTTATCTACAAATCCTTAATTCATAAAGTGGTTTGTGCGTGTTAGTTTTATATTTTTCGTTTTATTTTTTCTTGCCTGACTTTAGTGTTGCTGAGTTTTTAACAACTTCAGCTTTCATTGCACTTTGAGGTGCCAAATCTGTTTGTGTTTCAGCATCAGCACTAATTGAAATCTTGCTTATTAAACCATTAGAAGTGGCCCTTTGACATCTGTGAAAGAGAGAGGTTTAATTTTCTATGTTACAGGGAGATTGCAAGCACAAAGAATTTCTTTGGAAAATGAATGAGTGATTGACTGATTTATTTAAACTAAACTGAGCACTTAAGTTAAAATCTTAATTTCATATTAAGTCACTTAGATCTTAAAAACAAAAACATAAAATTTACTTATTGAGTCCAAACTATCCTACAGTTTTCTAGTGTCTTTTAATTTCAGAATGAGAAAAAAAAGATGAGTAGAACTTAGCTACTTAGTGACATGGTTTAAAACTAGCATTGCAAGATTGCTAATCTTTATTTTTGGGGATTTTTTCAAGTGAAGATAACCTCGTCAACAAAGAAGAAGATGCTCTAGCCAAATGGGTTGCCAATCCTGCAAACATGTCATGGATGGAAAGTAAGTGTCAGTCAGCCCCAGCAGTGCCCCCATATCATCATTCTGCATCATCATCAGTCACAGCTTTATGCCTGACAATAGCTACATTGTTTTTTCCTGTATTTTTCAAACATGTTCCAGAGCTAAATAATAACAATTAAAAAACACGCCTCTCTGCTTCTAGCAGAAGGGCCAAATTCTGCTCACATAAAGTGTTTACAGAAGGAGGTGGAGTCATATGTCAGAAGCTGGGCAGATAATTTTGCCCCATCTGTTGTATGTCTATTGGAAAAGAATTTTGCTTATGACCTCTAATAATTCCATTAGATGCCCAGTTTCTTCTTTGGCTGTAAGCCTATTTTTCTCCAGCATTGATAGTCATGGAATACTCACCCTGCCTCGAAGGAGATTACCCATGCCTTGGTAGAGTTAGTTGAGGCTGAAAGTGGTATTACACAGCTGCCCAGGCCTACTTGCCACATATGGGAATTAAATTCATCATGGAGTGGAAGACCTCTAGGCAAGCTGAGTGAATGCCTCCTATTTCCTAATGTGGGTAACAGGCTTGCGGAATGAGTCTCTGTCTCTGTCTCAGGGCAGGAAACTGTAAGAGAGTCTAACAAGAAGTCCTGCAGCACCTTATAGACTAACAGATGTTTTGGAGCATTAGCTTTCATGGGTAAAGGCCCACTTCTTCAGATGCATGCGTCTGATGAAGCGAGTCTTTGCCCATGAAAGCGTATGCCCCAAAATATCTGTTAGTCTGTAAGGTGCCACAGGACTTCTTGTTGTTCTTGAAGATACAGACTAACACGGCTACCTATCTGATACGTGTAAGAGAGTAAGTAGCTAAAAGAGGCATTCTCCTGCCTGTGTTACATAGCTCAGCTACTGCTCTGAAAATGCCCCCCCTCCAAAAAAAAAAGTGGGTGGGAAAGGAAGGGAGAAGGGAATTTACTTCATAGCAGGATGGGGGAGCACATACATACCAGGTCTGTCACTTTTGCTACCCTTCTATTGATGAAGATTCTCAATGAGCACCCATCCTGCTAGCCTTCCCCTCAGATGGAGTCAGATTCCAGGCAGTAGTGTGAGCGGTGAGCCAATTGGCAGCCCAGTGGTAGACAGTTATATCCAGCAGCTTCTGAGCCAGCTGGAATGTGTGAGGAAAGCGGGTGGGGTTGAACGAAAGAGAATAAGTAAGAAGATGTAGGACTTAGAGTGAATGGGACAAAGAATTGAATATTTGTGGCATGAGGAAGAGGGGAATATTGTAGTGTGGTGAATTTCAAGGGGAAGTGAAGAAACAGAAGAAATAAACAAAAGCTTAGAAATGGTGATTGTGGGCTGCTATGTGCTCCCTCCACTCTCCCGGTGTCCTGCTCCAGATGTCATGAAAATAGACTGTTTTTTCACCTGGTAAAATCTGATCGCTTTGTTATCCTTGCTGCAAGGCTGGTGCTGGTGCAGGGTGTTGGAATGGGAATGGGAGAGTGCTGGGAGAGAGCAAGGAAGGACATGTGGGGTACACAGGAGAGCCCCCTGAGTGCACTTTGCAGCTTAACTGAAATCCGTGCCAAACACTGTGGTGGCCACATGAGTAATTAGTGTTGTGATTAATAATATCAATAATGAATATTGATGACATTTGATTGAATGGGAGTACTGGCAAAATGCTTATATTTCTACATAAACAGAAAATAAGTTGTGTCTCTATTATACACAGACTTGCTAATAAGATCCAAGATCTGTTGTGGTCCGAGTCAAATGAAAAAAGCTTTCCACCTGTTTTTCTGTTCTGTTATTAGACCCAGAGGAAGTAATTTATGACGATGTGCCAAAAGAAGACTCAGACACTGAACCAGGTTTGAGGATATGTGGTATCTTAGATGAAGAAGAGTTAATACAACCACAGGTTTTATTTAATGCACACAAATCTATAATACAATACATGAGCCTTTGTATTAGATAGACACATAGGTCTTTAAATTAAATACCCCAAACTTTATGTGAATACCGTTAACACTGTGTCACAAATCAAGTCCTAGGAAGTTCAAAATTAGAGACTACTCTGGTCAAAATTTGTCTCCACAGACCTCCTCTACCATGCTGTTCAAAGGCCTCATTCATAAATTCCAAGGCCAGAATGGACCATTGTGAAAGTTCACATTTCTGCTACAGACAGTCTTTGCCCTTTGACACTGTTGCTTTAAAAAAATCTAGAATTATATAGAAAATAGTCCTGAAGGCTTATGCTCAAAATCACAAGACTTTGAGGAATCTTCTTGGGTGAACTTTACTGAGCATGCTGAGGTAACATAGCATCTGATGGTTAAATATAGTGGAGCCTTCTGATGTGTAAAGCTCTAGCTCCTGGCTTCATAGCAAGTCAATCCACTCAAGGGTAGAGTTAGCTGGAAGCCAAGTCTCAAACGGAGTCTGCACTGTGACCAGTAGTAACATAATACATCAGGAGTATTCAAGTAATGAGCTCACACCCAGCATTCCACTACTCTACTTATATGGCTTACAGTACATCGTCCAAACGAGAGAGTTTAAAGAGGCTGCAATCCACCTAAGTAATTAACGGTGGGAAAGTTTTACACTAACTCCAAACTAATCTAGCTCCTTTAATGCATGGCCATGAATGGAAGGACAGGGAGTAGACTTTGATGGAATCCTGGCGCCATTGGTTTTGACCTTGAAAACTGTGAGTAGTGGAATGCTGGATGCAGTGTTGTTCAAAGATATTAGTCAATGTGATCTGCAAAATCACACCTTTCTCAGGTGCCTTCCTTACTGGGAAATCTCTAGATGGATTATATCTCCTAATCATGTACCAGGATTAGGGATATTCATAGTGCACCAGAGTGGTTCCACAGGAGAGAAAGCCAAGAGGTAGTTCAGTCTCTGAGCCTGACCCATAAAACAGAATGAGGCAATCGAACTACATCTCCCATGAGTTTCTGAATATAAATCCTTTGTTGTAAATCAGATGTTTTTAGCTGAAAATGTTTTGCTTTTTATTTTTTATTGAAAAGTCTAAACTTTCTGGGGGAGGAAGGGAGAAACAGAGAAGACTCTTTTTTGTGACCTCCTATATTGACTGTGGTGTTATATATAGACAATGGGATTTTGTGGTTAACACTTAAGAATTTGTTTCTTTTTAAATTGAGAACAGAAATGCATATTAATCCTGTTGGATGGATTTTTTTTTATTTATAAGGGATTTTTAAAGTAATCACACCACATTTAAAGATGAACAATGTTAGGTCTTTAGAAATTGGGCTGTTTGTAGTAATGATGCCGTTCCTGTCTCGTTACCATCTCAGTTTGGGCTTCCATTATGCTATTAAGGCAGACCCACTGAATTCACTGGAATTTAGCTTGGGGGCAGAGTCCACCCACACAGCTGTCATAGTAGGACTGGGGTCTATGGTCCCCTTTTACAATGGTTATATTATGTGGATTTCCCATTAGAGTCAGTGAGAGTTTCACATACAGATTGTTTACAGGACTGGGCCATAAATCAGACAAAGGCAGGAGAGCTATTTAACTACGTGTGACCCACAGTTTTAGTCTGCTGCCATTATAATGATTTTTTTTGTTAAATTCTCTATTTTGCTGGACTTCCATTGAAAGGTGGTAGGCAGTGTGTGTTTTAAAAACAGACTTGGTATTTATGCGCAGGAATCAACGGCTACGTCTACACGTGCACGCTACATCGAAGTAGCTTATTTTGATGAATAACGTCTACACGTCCTCCAGGGCTGGCAACGTCGACGTTGCGCAGCACCACATCGAAATAGGCGCTGCGAGGAAAGATCTACACGCCAAAGTAGCACACATGGAAATAAGGGTGCCAGGAACAGCTGCAGACAGGGTCACAGGGCTGACTAGCACTTCCCTGGCAACAGCTAGCTGCTCCCTTAAAGGGCCCCTCCCAGACACACTTGCACTAAATAGCACAAGATCCACAGAGCCGACAACTGGTTGCAGACCCTGTGCATGCAGCATGGATCCCCAGCTGCAGCAGCAGCAGCCAGAAGCCCTGGGCTAAGGGCTGCTGCACACGGTGACCATAGAGCCCCGCAGGGGCTGGAGAGAGCGTCTCTTAACCCCTTAGCTGATGGCCGCCATGGAGGACCCTGCAATTTCGATGTTGCGGGACGTGGATCGTCTACACGTTCCCTACAGGGCGCTATTCCCATCCCTTCATGGGGTTAGCGACTTCGACGTCTCGCCGCCTAACGTCGATGTTAACTTCGAAATAGCGCCCAACATGTGTAAACGTGACGGGCGCTATTTCGAAGTTGGCGCCGCTACGTCGAAGTAGCATGCACGTGTAGACGCGGCTAACTAGATTCAAAAGTTGAGATTCAGCATTTCAAGGAGTTTGCTTTTTTCTAATATTAAATGCATTAAATAATATTTAATACTGCAATATTGTCAGATTTTAGTTTTTTAGTTTAATATGTCTAGAGGTATTTAAGTATGCAAAAATAAAGTCATTTTCCTCTGAAACAATTTATAATTTCCATATAGTCTAAATCCTGTCTCTTTTTTTTTTGTAGACTGTTGCATAAACCAAACTTTATCTCCAAAGTGTTGGTCGGTGTTCTGAGATTTACTGGAGAACAGTTATTAGCAGTAAATTATAACCCTCCTGAAAATAAAAATGTATAAAGGCAGTGCTGTCTATCTCAATTGTAATGATGCAAATGATGCCCTATATTGTTACTGAAGCAAAAGCCTGCTTTCTCATGATTATTTGGCAGTAAAAATCTTTCCATTTCATTCAGGATCTATGGGTGATATGTCATGCCTGTGCCAACTAAAACATCAGTCATGGTAAAGATGGGAAGTAGGAGGCAGAAATTAATAAAGCAATTTAAATCATTTCCCCCAAGCAATGCAGACAGTTACAATAACTTATTCAATAAGTAATGTACAAAATGTTTTCCATTAATTTTTAGTTGACAGCACTTGATGTGGCTGCTGATATGAAGCCACTTGGACAATGTTTTGAAAAAAGCTAAATGTTTTGAGCTCTTAATCTTGTTTACACACAAGGTAATGCTCCTGTATTTGAGATGATGCATTCATGACTGCTGAGTACGAGTGTAGTTAGGAGGATGAAAATGCATCATAAAATACAACAGTTTTGGAGCATAGTCCTTGCTCTTCTTTGGTCTGATCCATTTTATTTGAAGTGATAACTTTGTAATTTTTTCCCTACACAAAATATGTCATATTTCAGCAGCTATTGTGTGCTTTGGTTGAGGAAAGGCTCCTAAAGCGAGTACATGTGTTAGCAAGAAACATCCAAGGGTCTTCTTCTGCTCACCATGGGAGTAATGATGTCGCTGTCCCACTGAACTTGTGTGCACCATGAGCAGGATTTTCACAAAGATCTACTGTATATCAAATAAAACATATGAGCTATGTTTACACTAGCACAAATCTTCGAAATGGCCATGCAAATGGCCATTTCGAAGATTACTAATGAGGCACTGCAATGCTGCCAGCTGCGGCTCTTTGAAATTGCCACTCTTCGCTGCTGTGTGGCTTGTCCTGATGGGGGTGGGGGCGCTTTTTAAAAGGACCCCGGGATCTTCGAAATTCCCTTATTTCTATCAGCAGATTTGCATCATTGCATCATTTGCACCATTACAATTGAAACAGACGGCACTTCCTTTATACATTTTTATTTTCAGGAGGATTATAATTTACTGCTAATAACTGTTCTCCAGTAAATCTCAGCACACCTGACCAACACTTTGGAGATAAAGTTTGGTTTATGCAACAGTATACAGATAGGAATAAGGGGATTTAGTCAGTCAGCAGATAGGAATAAGGGGATTTTGAAGTTTCCGGGGTCCTTTCAAAATGCACTTCAGCACCTCATTAGCAATCTTCGAAATGGCCATTTGCATGGCCATTTTGAAGATTTGTGCTACTGTAGACATGGCCATAAAGGCAAATCCTGCCTTATCACCAGCATACCAATAAATACAAATGAACAGCTGCCTTGGTGCACATCTCTTTGAAGAGACCAGGCTGCCTAAGGGGCACGGTGTGGGCAGCAGAGTGTTAACCATACATGCCAGTGGGATGCACCAAGGAAATATCTGCCTAGAAGCTTGAATGCTGAGGAAAAGCTTCCTACCTTACCCTACCTATGTGGTGTAGCAAAGGGCGGACTATAGCCCATAGTGAACAGGCACTTTGGAATTAAAACACATTGGAACTTCTTTGATGCTTAAGTAAAATATTGTGTTTTCTGTTGTGTTGGTATTAATGCATGCAGAGGAAATGATTTATGATGATGTTGAAAATGGAGATGAAGGCGGAAACAGCTCTCTAGAATATGGATGGAGTTCAAGTGAGTTTGAGAGCTATGAAGAACAAAGTGACTCAGAGTGCAAAAATGGAATTCCCAGCTCCTTTTTGCGAGGCAGCCACAAAAGACATGTATGTAATCTACAGTAGCCTTTTCATTATGCAGTTTTATCTAAATATCCTGATTCCTCAACATTTGCCTTGCCTGGTTATTCCCATACCTTTTCATGAACCTAACTTCAGAGTACAAAGAGCAGCTTTGAAAAGGAGCTATGAACCAGTGAGACAATGAGGAATGAAAGTGAAACATAAAAGGAAAAAAAAACTGATGAAAATGTAAAGAGACACAGATCTGCACATGGGCTGCTTAAATGGATTGTTTGTTTTTTGTGAGTTGTTCTTGACCTTTTCCACTTCCACAGCTGCTGACATAGTGCAAGTGGCAAATGTGCAAGGGAAATACTGTGACGAGTAGGACTGGGAGGAAGGGGTTTGCAGAATTCACAGAATTATTCAGTTTGCAAAAATTCCTCTGCTTACTATGTTTTTTATTATGTTGCTCTGTGGTAACTTAGCTTTGGAAAAAAACAGCTATTGTAGCTGAGGGAAGCCTGTGCTATATATCGGGGACAGAAAGACTCACCCAAAATCCTGACTGGTGAAGGTGGATGGTGAGTGTGCAAGCTGTATAGGGCCTGATTCTCTGCTCTGGTTCTTTTGTGCTTCAGTGGTCCTGGAGTCCACCATGGACTGGTTCAGTACTTAGAGTATGTTGCTTTAGGTTCTATCAGCTGGTTGTGATGATCTAGGTGTTGTTTGGGAGCTGGGATTTGATAGAGCACATGATGATCCAGCCAGCCAGGCCAGTGTAATCAGGACTGGTTGTTGCAGAGCCAGTTGTAGCAGTGGATTTCCAGAGGAACACATAGACGGGGAAGATATCAAAGGCTGAGAAGTAGCCTGTACTGTGAATCTGTATTTGAATTGCAACTTATTACTCTCCTTACCTCTGTGGTTTTTTTTTTGTTTTTTGTTTTTAATCTTTCTTCCCACTCATTCTCCAGGTTTCTTACCTTATGTGTAAATACAGCTTGAACCTCTCTTGTCTGCCACCCTTGGGACCTGACCTCTGCCAGAGAAGAGAACTTGCTGGATGATGGGAGGTCAATATTTTCTAGCATATTACCAATGCTTCCACTGTTTACTCATTTTTTAGAAGACATTTAGGGGTAAATTACAACTAAAAACAGCACAGAACACAGAGCCAAGAGTGGTGGCTGTAAACAAACTTTATGGGACTACAGGAAGCTTGGCCACACGTATGATAAGGGGCCATCCGGCTAACAATACTCATGTCAGATTACTGAGGTTGCTGGACGAGAGAGTTCCTGATTAGAGAGGTTCAACCTGTAATTGTGTTTTATTTCTGTCCTTACACTGCTTATTTTCTTACATTTCCTCTTACAGGGTTTGCAAACCTAATAACATAGCACTTTCAAATACAAGATATTCAAGTGGATACAAAGTTAGGGGAAAGAAATTCACCTAGGAGGGAAGACTTAGAAGATGTTATAAGAATTTGGTATAACACCCTATATATAATAGGATACAATCCAACAGGATCCACATTTTGCTTTCACAGATTTCTTAACTCACTGCTCCATCCATTGCTTTATATCCCATCCACACAGAATCCAAGTCAGGAACTGGGGTGCAGAGGACGAATGACTTAAGAACTGTATTAGTTTAAAAGAGACTTTGTAAATTATTTCATTTTTTCCCCTGGCCTAAACAAGCTTAAGCCACTGTACCTACTGCTTGCTGGGGTAATTCTGGAGCTGGCTGCAGGAAGCTCTTGTTCTGATTCTGAATACATTAGGTTGCAGTTGAGAAATGCTCTGCACATAGGCTGTATCTACACTACAAGATAAATTCAAATTTAAGGCAGTTAGCTCAATATTACCAGGTGACTGTCTTCACTATAAATACCATTAGCTTGATTTAGGGTACACTAATCTTGAGATTACAAAACCACAGTTATCTGACGGATGTAGCATCAAACTCGGTTTCAGAAGTTCGATCAAAGGCAAATGTGGAAGCGCCACATCTTAAAAGTGAATTTATTTGCCTCCAAAGGTGTCCTGTAGGTAACCCACAATGTCCCTCACTGCTTAGCTCCAGCTGCTGCTCTCCAGTAATGGGAAGACTGTGAATTATCAAGCAGGAGCAGCAAGCCTGTGGCTGTATGCTCATGTTTGTATGAGAACCTGAGAAATGTCTTTCTTTCTTTCTTTCCTATTAGGGCTGTGAGCTCATCTATCCATTACAAATAGCCCCTGCAGGGAGTTTGTGGCTCTGTCTCTACACTTGTAATTTTGTTCTGCGATGCCTGGCGCCAGCCCGTGCCCCACTGTACCATGTGGCAACAAGGCTGTTCTAGGGGGTGTGCTTGCATAAGATGCCGAGAAACTTCTTCTCAGTAGTTTACATTTGTGTGCAAACCCCCTTCCGTCCCCCACAGGCACCATGCAGTCAGGGTCTTTCCCATGCTCTGCCACATCACGTGGGTAGCCCCCGATCCAATAAAAGGATGTGCCTGACTTTTGTTGCTAACAATGCTGCCAGGTAGTGCCGTAGATTGCATACATTTAGGGCTCCAAGGGTGGGCGAGGTATCTGGGGGCTTGGTGCTGGAGTGGGGAAGTCTTCCCTGGCAGCTTAGATACTCAGGGAGGACCACCTGAACTGCCCTCCCGCAAATGAACACCCCTTATGTGGCTAGTATGGCTTGCTGCCGCTGGTGGTGGTGGGGGAGTCTCATGAACTGTGGGGGCTGATTCCCCATGAAGGCACTATGTCAAGTGGGCCCTCAGCAACTGCCCCCATCCCCCGCCCCCAAAACACGAGCTGGCCCACCTAATTAATGAGATTAGGGAATTCCACCATTACCTTATTATACCTACAGTGACATTCTTTCTGTGGTGTTCTGTTTTGTTCCAAAACTACCTTTGCAGAGGTTCTTCCGGGGACATCTTTTACAGAACATACGTTATTTAAATCATTTTCGTCCTCTATATTATTTTCTCTCTTATGTAAGTATTTTGCCAGTGGGCCTAATTTGACAGTCTCATCTCCTTTTCAGCTACTTCAACATTCTGCCACCTCAGCTGGCCTCTCACTGAACCCCCCCATCCCTGTAGTGTAGGGAAAGCCAAAAATTCTTTTTTCCTATAATTTTCTACCCTCTTTCTTCTAATTTTACAATACGGTCCAGGCCCCTGTATTATTTTCAGGGATCACATGCAATGATGGGAGGTGGGACACTCAGTGGATGACCAGTTGAGAACACAGTTGTTGCACAGAAGCCTTATAGTTCACTGGAAAGCCAGAGAGTCTCCCACTCAGCAACTCTCTTTTCTGAAAATCTTTCCTATCTTCTCTTTCTTCAAGCTTTTCAGGGTTCCTAGATTCTTCTATCCTCTTTCTTCTAACGTTGAGGGTCCCTGTATTATTTCCAGGGACTGGCATATTTTCAGGGATTGGGAGGGGAATGAGGAAAATGCAATGTGGAAAGATGATGTTAAAGAGCAGTGAGCATACCCAGAATGCTATGGGGATGAAGGAATTATGGAACAGGTTTCCACAATGCACTGCTGCAACAGTCGACGTTTGCCATTTGGGTGTGGCAGCAATGAGTCGACTTTGTGAGGAGCACATGGGAAGTGAGGCTGGTCAAATTCGAATTTATAAATTCCAGAATTACAAAATCAATATTAATGAATTTGAATGTATCTCATAGTGTAGATGCAGCCTTAGTGTGCCTGAGGACACTGGCTATTTTGTTGCCTCCCTGCCTTCTTGTGTTACCTGTAGAGACAGCCTGGGGCACAGGGAGACTCTACATGTGTATGCAGAGCAAGTTTCACAATGATTTTAAGTGCTTATAAATATATATGAACCTGCCAGAGTCTCCAGGTAAGGACTGGGAGTGAGTGGGGAGAAAGACTGCCAGGAGTGAAAAAATGGTTCAGGGGCAGGAGTGTGAGAGAAGATGGGCAGTGGTCTGGAAAGGACATACCATGGAGTTAAGGGATTGGATAGCAAGGACCTGGGCTACCTGGTCTTGGGATGAGAGGTTGCAGTGAGGGGAGAAGGGATGGGTAAGAATAGGATGGGATGGGGGCCAGAAAGGGGAATAATGGAAATGCCAGAGACTGGAAGCCCTATGCAGGTTATAGGAGTCGTTGTAGGGAATGGGAGGAACTAGAAAGGAACTTGGAGGCATTCAGGAAAAGGAAAAAAAATTCTTAAAGGTGTACACTTTGTAAATACAAATCCTTAAGCACTTAGAGCTTGCAGTGTGGATAAAAGCACTCCCTCTCTCAATTACTCATTCCTTTCCAAATGTAAATTCCTCCCCCGCCTCACAAACCTGATGTGGAATGTTGCTAAAGTCTGCAAGGCGTAATACTGCTTCAGAGGGTCTCATAATGAATCCGGTGGCTCTTGTATGCCAGCCAGGGAATCAGCTGGCTCCATTAGCTGTCCATTTAGGATTGTGCCTCTTAAAAAGCCTAAGATTTATGAAGTGCAATTTTGTTTGTAGGTGTTGGTGGGACTTTGGTGAAGTAAACTTTAACCTTGTCTGTTTTTTGGGGGGTGGCATGTTTGCAAAATGAAATTTCCTCTTGTTAGTAGATCAGATTCTGCTCTTGTTTACCATGGTGTGAGGAAAAGTGGTATCAATGGTGTTAATTACATTTTGACTTACCAGGGTGTAGCTGAGGGAAGAATATAGCCCATTGTTTTCAGCTTGGTGGACATTTTGTTTCTGATTACCTTGATTTGTTGTCAAGAAATTCTGTTCATGTCAAGATGGGAGGTTTTACACTTAACCTTTTCAGTGAATATTTTTCTTTGTACCTTCACCTGAGATTCTCAGAGTGCTTCACAAACATTATTTAATTAATAAGCCTCACAATGGCCCTTGACAGGTATTGTCCCTTTATCACAATTTAATGCACGGAATGATTATATGACTTGCCCAAAGCTTGACTGAATCTGGAATGGAGCTGTGAGCAGGGGACAGATTTTCTGATTCACACTCTTGTGCTGTAACTAGTAGATCTTTCCTACTAGACAATGCTTACCCAACTCAACAGTGCGATGAACCTCCAGTTTCAAAGATATTTGGAAGTTATGCAGTTTTTCATAGTTTTTCTTCCTTGATGATCTTCGTAAATATAGAAGCTAGGATTCATACCTGGCACAATGGACTGATGTTCTGAGTTAATGCTAATATAATAGCAAGTGACACAGTATAACTTTAAATTTAGATGAACTTTTGAAACCCCTGTTATTTTTGGATGAGGGAACCTCTCTCTTTCTTCATCGTGGAAGGCACTTGCCAGTGTATCGTGAAGGCCTTAGTCTAAACTGTAGTGTGTACATCTACACAGGGGTAAAAGACTGGGGGCAAGGCTGTGGCTGGCCAAGAGTCAGGATTCAGAGCTGAGGCTCCAGCCTGAGCCCCAATGTCTATACAGGAAAATTTAACCCCCGGAGCCTGAGCTCTATGAGTCTGAGTCAGACAGCTCAGGCCAGCCATGAGTTTTCATACCTTTGTGGACATATTCAGTAAATGCAGCGATGTGTAGGACACCATAAACAAAAATGTCCAGCTCCCCTAATTGGTTACATTCTTTCTCTTGACCAGACACAGATAGGCAGACAGAATCGCATGCATGATACTTCGCAAGTATTTTAGAGTTAAGTTTGCGCTACAGGCTTTTTGAAAAGATTGTATTTTTTTATACACTGTAGCTTTCTCATGACCTAACCCGTTTAAAGGAGCACTATGAGAAAAAGATGAAAGATTTGATGGCAAACACTGTGGGAGCAGTAGAGATTCAGCAACTAAAGCAAAAACATGAGCTGAAGGTAGTGTAGTTAATTTTTGTAACAAGCTATGTGTTAAAATGATTGTTCATCAACTGCAGACAATGTTATCTCTTCTTTATTAAACAGCAAGTTAAATATCAAAAATGGAACAGTAACTTATTTAAAATTATTTCTAAATGTACTGTATATTGTACAGTTTGTTGTACAAGAACATTGTCAAGGACTTTTATAGTGTTTACTCTTCGTAATACTTTTACAAGATCAGCTAGAACACTGTCTCTGCTTAATGAGAGAGGCCCTGTTCCTGCAACCTGATCCAGGTGTGCCCATCCCCTGTGGAGCCCTGTTAAAGTCCACAGGATCTATGCGGGCAAAGGTCTCAACCCACATGGATCAGATCACAGGACGGGGGACCTTCATCTTTTATACCGAATGGAGCTGAAATGAAGAAGGTGTTTTTCTTCAATAACAGTTCTGGGTCATATACTGAAAGTGGCTTGTCACAGCAAGATACCTTTGTTTGTGTCCTGTTATAATTGACAATGTCAGCACAGTTGTGGGAGTAGCCTTCACTTTTGCTGAGGCTGCAGTCAGGAAAAGGGAGAGCAGTTTTTTGAATGGCGATTAACGTCCAGAGGAAAATTGTACCTCTGGCTGGTAATAATAACAATTTTTACATATGTGCTTAAAATAAAGTAATGTAGACCTTGTTGGCTGTAATTTTAATATCCTTGCAATATAATTCTTATTCAAAAATGTAATTAATTATAAATACATCAAGGAACCAGTGTTTAGGTCAGTTTTAGTCGTGAACAGGGTTAGTAGCTTGCATTTGAGGTTGAACTTGGGCCAGATTTCAGTTTCATAGCAGAGATATTTTGTGATCTGTTCTCAGTACATATCTACTCAGCTGAACCTTGGAGGTTTGTGCCAGCTCCAATGGTGAAATCTAATGATTCTTCTAAAATTTCCACCATCTTGGATTGCATACAAAGCAAACTCAGAAATCAAGTCTCCCAGGTATAAGCATTATCCAAAAAAAAAAAAAAAGAAAAAGTCAGAAGACAGGAGAGACCAATATGCAGAGTAATGTATTTTAAAGCATGCATATATACTCATAACAACTGGAGTAGTCTTCGGCCATAAGAATATAGTCATTTGACTATAGGTTAATTTTTGGGCCTAAACTTCTTGACAATGTTCTTTTAAAAAGTCACATATTTTAAGGAGATTGCTGCTACAGTATGTTGAATTCTACTCTTCTTATTCACTGAACATGTAGAATATGTTTTTTGTTGTCTTGCAGATGCAAAAGCTCATGAGGGCTGCTAGGGAAGGGACCAAAGATGGCTATGAAAAGACTAAAGCAGCTGTGAAGAAAGGTCGGTCATTCATCAGAACCAAATCCTTTGTTACCCAAGGTAGGTGTACCTTATTTACGTTTCTCTGTAAAGTTCACTTAGGTGATTGTCTTGGCATGTTCTTTGCTTATATGGGACATGTGAGAGTAGAGTTATGTTGAAAAAGCCTGTCTCACAATGAGGACCCTGATAGACCTGTGGTTGGGGAATCTCCAAGAGTTTTAAAATTTTGAAGAGAATCCTGAGGACGCTGGAAAACACTTGAAGTGTGAGTCAGCCATATTATGTGTTGGTCAGCTTTGTACTGCCATGTGAGTGTGTTCCTTTAGAATAGAAAATGCCTAGCACGAAGCTCATATGTATTATAGTAAGTGGGACCATGGGAAACATTAAAGAATAGGTGTCCCCCATTGACGTCCCTCAGATAGGTCCCTTGAACGTCAGCTAGGTGCTGAAGAAATCTGGTGTGTGGGGGAGTGCGTCAGCCAAGCAAAGAGGAAAGCTAATTGAGGAAGGAGTTTTTCCACCTTGCAAATTCTATGTGTATCTCCTGAGAATCTGTAAAACCAATCAATTTTTCCCACAGACAAAAAAAAATTGCCATCCAAAAATGTGCATGCTCTTCTTCTGGGATACATAGCCCCTAGGTAATTAAGTATGGTAACTTCATGGTTGACTAAATAATGAACTTGATGGTGAAGGTCAAATTATGAGCAGGAAAATTGTGTGAAAAGACCTCCCATTCTCCAGTTCTCTGAAATGCTTGTCTTCAGGAGCCGGTTTGAGAGCACAACAGGGATATGACTACAGCCATATGACTACAAAAATAATTCTCTTGCCTGGGATCTTGAGTGAAGAGACAGACTAGCTCCCTGCATTTATTTGGGATGAGAAGGAATTGTGTATTCCTTGACACATTCTATCCATGATAAAAGCTATCTTCATGATCTGCTTCTGATGGTGGGCTCATGGTGGGGAGGGCTGTGTGTCTGTTGTTATCAAGCACAGGGCTTGAATAATGGGAGCAGCTTTCCCCAGGACTGCTGAGCTGAATAACTTATTCAGATCAGCCAAGTCCTGGGTCAGTTACCCTATCTTGTAGGATGGTAGGGTGCGATACTCAGCTTGTAGTCCATAGAGCTAACACTTAGCTATCTAGGGGCTGTGCATCCAAGAAGAAGAGCGTGTACATTTCTGGACTGACTGAACTCTCACCCAGTTTTCATGTCTGTGGGAAACTGATTAGTTTTACAGACTCTATCACATGGACATTGCAAGCTAGGAAAATGCCTCCCTTAATTAGCTCTTCCTAAGATATCTCTGCTTATGCTTTTTACATTATACTTCCTCAAGGATTACTTCTCTCCTATTTATTTACCTGTCTTTATGTTACTGCCAATCTCTGTAGTATTTGAGTATTCTCTGTGTAAAATGGATAGCACTTTTGAAGTCCCTAGTGGCCTACATGGACTCTCTGCCTCTCTTTCTTTACTGTGCTTGAGGAATTCTTTTTGTTTTGATTGGTTGATTTTCTTGTTTGTTACAAGTTTTTTATTTTATTTTGGGGGTAGGGCTTCGTTGGGTATGTTGATATTGTGAGGGCCATTCTTGCCACTTTTGAAGATGAAGAATTTGCAGCACTTCTTAAAGATGGTTAGATTATGGATCACCTAATTTTCTGAGGAAGTGTGTTCAACAGACGCTTCCCCCTTGAGCAAGGTGGTTTTGTCCCATGCTACCATCTGCTTCATTTTGGCAAAGATGAAGAAATGGAAGTAAAGCAAAAGACACAGAAGCTGCCATATGCACTGAGGATGCTTGGGACCTGTCCCATCCTTGCCATATCATTAATTCACCCCTAGCAACAGAAAACACCAGAAGTTATTCTTTGTGTAGCTCTCGGTGTTTCTGGCACTGATGAAATTACACTGATGATAGAGGCAGATTTCATTAGCATGCTTAGTGTAGACAAGATTTTGGATACGCCAGTATAATGACCAAGTATGGATAATATGATTCTGATTTTTCTGCACATATGCATATTAAAATTGACTTTCTGCTGTATTTAATTATTTTTGAATCATAAAGCACCCTGTTTGGAAGAAGAGGAATTAAATTTATTTATTGATGTGGACTGTATGCATACAGAAGCAATTATGACTCCTATGCCTGAAGGATTATCTCAGCAAC
Source organism: Carettochelys insculpta (assembly GCF_033958435.1). Taxonomy (NCBI): domain Eukaryota; kingdom Metazoa; phylum Chordata; order Testudines; family Carettochelyidae; genus Carettochelys; species Carettochelys insculpta. The sequence continues at coordinate 169,308,980 of NC_134139.1, read as the reverse complement.
AGGTACTAATTTGTGTGTGTTTAGATATAATGGAAAGTATAGTAAATGACCCACAGGGAATCTGAATGGACAAAAGCCTGATTATGGTGGGGCAATTGTGCATATAAATTAAATAGACAGTGGTGCATTGATTATAGCTTGCATATTTGTTCATGTGATTTAGAAAATTAAGCCCAAATCCTGTGCCCAAGGTCACACAGGAAATCTGTAGCACAGCTTGGACTAGAGCCAAGGTTACTATTCCTGGCCAATAGGAACTGTGGGAAGTGGCATGGGCAGTACTGACATCCAATTTAAAGAAAATTAAACTTTTTCTAACGTTCTCCCCTTTTTGACAAGAAGATGAGTGAAGTGTTGGTGCCTGGAGATTGTGGTTAATTATGGGTATTGGACGAAAGTATAATTCAATAATAACATAATGATTGAACATTGTCCCAGTCTGTGCAGACCTGAAATGACAAGAGTGGATGAATAGTCTATTTGGGAGTGAATAGTCTCTTTATCAAAAAGAGAAATATTGTGGGGAAACTTATTGGAGGCATGCTTTACTGACAGGGAGATAGGGCTGGTGTGTTTGTTGTTAATGGCTACATGATAAGAATAGTAAATTATTTTGTGTATTGAGCATAAAAATCCATATACTTGCTACACACATACATATAGATATAATGGTATTTCTTTTTGGAATGAAAAGTAAAGTATTGTCTGTGGTACTTGACAATTCAGCAAATACATACTATACAATTTGGTCTTTTAGAATTTTCTTTATGAATGTGCTGCTGTCAGCCACAAGGTGGCATAACAGTTTTTCTGTAAATGCAGATCCTGTTTGAATTCCAATTTGTATAATGCATATGGTGAGCCTGGAAATGCTAGATCATTGATGGAATCAGTTGTCTTAGCTCTGCAGTCATTATTTGTTACAAGTTTAATACATTTCAGAATGAAAATGATGAGTCATATTTATTGTATTTCCCACCTATCCACACCAGCAAAAACATGAGTGTAGCAAACTTGTATTATTTCAACAAGTATATAACAGACCCCCTCAAGTTAGTGTTGCCTACATGTAGAATCTCTATCACTATGATGTGTAAGTACTGACATTATGCACTGTAGCTTATGTAGTTCTCAGTTAGAAAATTATTACAGCGTTAAAGTCACAAAAAACAGCGTTGGAAAAGTTAAATGGAATAAATATATCATAGAACCTATTACAATCAAGTTATTCTCAATGAGACTGAACAAGAATGTTTTTCCTTATGTAAACTAAGACAGTCAACGTAATGGGAAGAAAACACTGATCCTGTCCCAATATTTTCTCACTTGTACTGTTTATAAATCCTTCAAGAGTCTGTCACTGCATTATTTTCTCAAATCAGTGTTAATATGTTATGAAGATGTAAAACAACAAAAATATGTCACTTGAAGCCTGTTTTTAAAAACTGTCCAGCTCTGTTGCATGTGTATATCAGGAGACTGAGGTCCTGTCACCATGCATACTCAAAGCTATTTGTACCCCAACAATTGTTGGTGGGAAGAGGCTATGATTTAAAGTGAACTTTTAGAAGACAGAGGGAAAAAAGACAACTCATACAACTACTGCTATTATAGAATTTAATGCACAATTTAAAAATATAATTAGGGTAATAGCAATATCTGAAGTGATATAACATTTATTTTATTATAATTCCAATGTTAGGAATGTTTTAGGTTGATATATAATGTGCGGGGTGAATTATCAATGCAAATCTTTACGGTTAATATTTAATATAGATCTATGATTTTTGTCTAATACTCTCAACTCTGTTAAGGACAAGTGGACAAACTGTTCTTCCCCTGTAGGTTAGTTTATTTAGAATAGTAAACCAAAAAATAACAGTATTTGCACATCTTTATCAGTAATAATTATTATTTTCAACAACTTCCAGAACTGAGGAGATTATCAGCTACTTTGCATTAAAAAGTATAACTTGTATCACTTTGAACAGGTTGTGAGAAGATATATTCTGGGCTCTGTTGTTGACAGTGAGAAGAATTATGTGGATGCTCTCAAAAGAATTCTGGAGGTATCTAAATATTTTTGCTTTTTACTATTTGGAAGGGAACCAAATCCTCAGACAATTTATTAATTATATTGTGGCTCATATGCACAATGTTAAAGGGGCATCAGACCAAATGTGTTTTTATTTTTTACTATAAGAAAGGATTTAGTTTAGATTTTACTTTTTGGTGTTAAACTCTAATTTTTTTCAGGTTATTTGAATGAATCTGTTTTCTTTACTCAGCAATACGAGAAGCCTCTCTCAGAAATGGAACCAAAGCTACTGAGTGAAAGAAAACTCAAAATGGTCTTTTATCGTATTAAAGAGATTCTTCAGTGTCATTCAATGTTTCAGATAGCGCTGGCCAGCCGTGTCTCTGAGTGGGATTCTGTTGAAATGATTGGTGATGTCTTTGTTGCTTCAGTAAGTAAATACACGTGAGCAGAGACATGAAAAATGTCCAACTTCTTTAAAAATATAATATGTCTATGTAATTTTCTATCTCATTTGGATTCCCTATTATTTTTCTCTGTTTCCAGCTGCCAGTGGCTGCTGTAACAGTAGCACCTGTCTTCATTACAACAATTGTACTGACACCAACACTTCTGTTTGGTTGGCTTGCAGTGAAAGTGTTTTGGTCAACATTTGCAACGGTCAAAACAAAACAGCAGTCACGTAGCACTTCAAAGACTAACAAAATAATTTATTAGGTGATGAGCTTTTGTGGGACCGACCCACTTCTGATAGATCTTAAGAAGTGGGTCTGTCCAATGAAGCTCATCATCTAATAAATTATTTTGTTAGTTTTTAAAGTGCTACATGACTGCTGTTTTTTTTTGACAGAATACAGACTAACACTGCTATCTCTCTGTTACTATTTACAACTGTGTGTGTGCCTCATGTTAATAAACTAAATCTCCATTTAGGCATCTAAATAAAAGGCTTCGTTTACCAAGATGCTGGGCCTGCACAAATCCCTCAAAATCAACATGAGCTGCAGGTGTTTGACACCTGTGAAGAACAGGAAACATGAAATGGTCCTCAGAAGATTTGCTTATAGCCAGAAATACTGCAGGCAATGTCCTGTCTGTCTGAGTTGAGCATGGTGCAGGAAAGGGTGAATGGTAGATAGGCAGGAAAGCAGTTCCTCCATCCTCTGCCCACCAAGGGACTGAACCAACCTCTGGTTTAACTTACAGTAGCCTAAGGTTCTGACTTAAAGCCCATTCCATAGGGTGACCATATTTCCTTGTGCCAAATACAGATTGCTTAGCACTGGTGGCGGCCACCAGTGATTGAGGCTGCTGCCCCACAGCAGGGGCTGCAGGGGATTGGGGCTGCAGCTGAAGTAACTGTTAGAACCTTGCTTTTACAATTCACAAGTTTTGCAAACTTACAACCTTCGCTCAGCATTCCTTAAATGTGCATGTTGTAGCTTATCAAGAGTTAACTGGTAAGTCCAAACTATGGGCTCAAGAGAAGCTGAAGCTATTCAGCAACTTCTTTGTGGAGCACTCAGCACCAGGTATTTAGATGTCAAAAATAAAATGAGCCTATCTTCAGCGGGAGTTCTGGTTGATGACAGAGGTTTGTCTTTTCTGCTTTTCAGTTTTCTAAATCCATGGTTCTAGATGCATACAGTGAGTATGTAAATAACTTCAGTACAGCGGTGGGGATTCTCAAGAAAACATGTGCCACAAAGCCTGCCTTTCTAGATTTTTTAAAGGTGAGTGCATTTCAGGTTAAGAGAAAGCTGAAGAGAATGGGGTACTGCAAGATAATTTAAGGGGAAAATTTGGCACCATGATGTGTACATTCTGATGAAATTTAAAGGAAACAAGATTACCCACAATTCTAATGTAGCAGAAGGATGACATGATTTTAGCTACAAAGGGAATTTTGCCATGCACCTCAGTTTTATTGACCTTCAGAATGACTGTGCGTGGCAAGCTGTTGGGATTCTTTCCATGTCAGGTGAATATTAACTACTACATCAGCTACATTAGATATAAAAGGCTCAGTTAAAACTCCTGCTGAATCATTCTGTGCTTGCTAAGGGAACACACAGTGCTAGTAGCTCTAAGTCTCCTCAGTCTGACCTCAGTGGGATGCTTGCCTGAGTGAGGACGGCAGATTCAGGACCAAAACCTTTAATTTTGTTCAGGCCAAATTGCGGATTTTAGAGAGTCAGAGCAATGAGTCACATGGGTGGTTGTAGATCAGTACTGTAGTGATGGACACTAGTGTAAGTACTTGAGCTGCTCAACTTTATTTGCATTTTGAAATGCTAATATAATACCAGAGATTGGGAATGGGCAACAGGGGATGGACCGGTTGGTGATTTCCTGTTCTGTTCATTTTCTCTGAAGCATCAGGCATTTTCCACTGTTAGAAGACAGGATTCTGGGCTAGATGGACTATAGAGCTGACTCAATATGGCCATTCTGATGTTAGGATTTTTCCATCTGGTTTTGGACCAAGTGCAAGCTGTTCAAAATATTTCAGCATTGTGGGGAAAAAAAAAAGAGAGGGAGAATAAAATGAAGTTTTCCCCCATTTGTCAACAAGCTGTAATAAATACCTTCCCAGAAGAGTCTAGAGTTTTTTTTCCTGAATGAAAAAAATGATAATTCTGTTTTTAATCCTTTCCCGTGGGGACCTTTAATGTTATATGAAGATGACTGTGGACTTTGCTTTGTGTTTACATATCATTGACGTTATGAATGTTTTCTCTAGACTTTTTCTTTTAAAATTCCAAAACACTTTAATGAGTATAGACCTATAGTATTGCATCATTTGTGTGTGGGATGGGATAGGATGGGGTGGGGGGGTTAACCCCAGCTCCCGCAATACAGAGCTGCTGTAGCAGAATAAAAGATCCTGGCCCAACAGAGCACTTACTCACCTGGTTAAATTTAAGACATGGAATGAGTCAATGGGAACCTGTTACATGCTTAAATCCATTGTTTAAACAAGTAGAAATAAGTTCAGGTCACACAGAATTTGGTTTCCCATTTCAGGTATTTTTGTACTGCTCATGTGTGATCCTTCCCTTGTTTTAGAGGAGGAACTGTTTTTTCTTTTCCCTTTCCATCACGACTGAACTAGTACTTCTAAATCAATTTATAAAATCTTTATTATGTTCATGGTACAAACAATGTTGCTGATATAAAAAAATCCTGGTAAATATTTTCATTTTCTGAAAGATAATGATAGAAATCTACTAACACAAGCAAATGCAGTGACCTTTTCATTTCAGCAATGCCAGGAGTCAAGCCCTGACAGAATTACACTCTATGGTTTAATGATGAAACCTATACAACGCTTTCCACAGTTCATTCTTCTGCTTCAGGTAAACAATATTTATCAATGATGCTTTGCTGATAAATGCCCCTTTGTATGTCTCTTAGTACCTGTTCTTATGCTGCAGCAATATATTGACGTGGGAGCTGATGTAGACTCTAGAGATCAAACAAGTGAAAAAATCTTTGAGAGTAATTGATTTTTTTGGGGTGGGAGGAGGTTGCAAGGATCTTTCTTCCCTGATTCAAAAACAGTTGTGTCATGTATTTATGTGTAACTGTCTTTATTTTTAAGGGCAGAATACTATGTTGAGGTAAGGGACAACTATTCAGTTGGGACTTTGGATGCTTGTGGTTCTTCTGTTTAGGAATTTGCAGTCAGTGGTATAAGTGGTGATATCCTTTTCTAAAGAAAGGGTTGTTTATTTTACTGTAGAAATAAAGAATTTAGATAAAAAAATTAAAATAACTGTTCACAGCATATCTGTCTCACCCAATGTCTTGCCATCCTGTGATGGCATCATACATAGGCATAACTTCTTCTCAGCAGATGCCTTTGTCTTTGCCTGTATCCAATGAACACCTCTGTGCTCCTTGAGAAAGTGCTTTTTCTTAAAATACTGGAGTTGTTTTGATCTTTTGGCTCCCAGCCCTTTTCCTATCCTGGTACTGTCTCTTAACAGATCTCAAATGATTGCACAGAAGTAGCCTATCCTGAGTTTTCCAGTTTTGTTCCATCCTGTTTTTCCTTACAGCCCCTTAGCAAACTAAATTAATATATCTGTAGAGTGAGCATCAGTAACTGAGTCAACATGCAGTATTATTAAATTATTACAGAGTAGCTCTAATTCCATTCTATGAAGCATTATCAATTGGTTAATTTCTTTAAGGTGTCATGGAGGATGTTATACCATGTGTAAGAGTGGAATGAAGACTAGAGATGGCTGAGGGAAGGAATTCACAAGGGGCCAGACAGAGTAGCATCACTCATCTAGTGGAGGAAATGCAGCAATTTGATAAGAAATAGTAGTGGGTAACAGCATGCCTTTTGGCAAAGGGAAACAGGCTTCTGAAATGGTTTCAATGTATGCCTCAAATGCGGAAAAGTTCAGAAATTATTTCAAGATCCGTAGAACAGGCACTGTTTCTTCCACTGCACTTCATACAGCCTTGAGCTCATTATTAGCATTTAATAAATAATAATGATAATGATGAGAAATAATTTTAGTATGACTTTACATTAAGTTAAAGGTTGGGATATTTTGTTAGGGTCATTGTTTACAGATATCTACGTATTTGAATGCATATTGATGTCCAATCCGTTTCTTTAATGTCATTTTCTCAGCTGACGCTGCAAATGAGGATGCCAAACGGAACTATGAAGGGCGCGATCCATAGTCTACATAGACTGAAGGATGCTACTACTGCTACTACTTTAATGTCATTTATATCTTTTGTATTTTTCTTCAGTTTAAACTCCCTTTTCCTTACATACTTACTGAAAATAAGCTGTTTATTTCACAGCCAATGACTCTTTGAAGAGCAATTAGAATACTCAGCCAGCCAATGATCCAAGTGACTGAAGATTCCATGTTTTCCATTATTTGTGTCAGAAATCATTAATGGCAATGGGCTTATTCTTAAGTAATATTCTGTTTCAAGAAGCAGTGCATTAGAGAGAAGTTTACAATACCATGTACTGTCTTTAACGTACACCTCAGAAATCATATCTGTGCTTTTTTTAGGATATGTTGAAAAATACTACTAAAGGACATCCTGACAGGCTGCCATTACAGATGGCCCTTACTGAGCTCGAAACATTGGCCGAGAAATTAAATGAAAGGAAAAGAGATGCAGATCAGCGCTGTGAAATAAAGCAAATTGCAAAAGCCATGAATGAACGTTATCTGAACAAGGTTTGGACAGAGAATAAGTTCTGCTGCAGGAGCTAATTCATTGCTAATTTCCTATTCCCTTCTCCTGAGCAGCTAGCTAAGTGGCTACCCAGTCTGCACTCCTTTGTGTTGTAGTTCTATTTAAAGCATAGACAGATTTGGGAGATAGAAGAGCTGGAAAATGTAAGGCCCCACCATGATAATATAGGTTCACCACCTAAAACCACTGTGTGCAGTGGGTGCAGGATTTAGTTCCACGCTCTGTAGTCTAGTGGTGGCACTCACAGCCTACTGGTGTTCTGGAGCTAGATAAAGGGAGAATGCTAACTCCTTATCCCACCTTATACCTTCCCATAGATCCTCTGCACAAGAACATCCTAATTTACCTTCATGCCAGGATTTGCTCCTATACGCAGTGTAAAATATTTAAATATCCACTTCCCTTAATATTTCAACCCAGCAAAGCCGTTCCAGATGTGTAGACAGATGCATTTAATAGATTTCTTGTTTTAAGTGTCTGTCAGTATTAGAAAACAGAAATAGTCTCATGGGAATGATGAGATATGTTTAAAAGGAATTGAGACAGGAACAACCATTTTGGCTGATATCTATATAGTTCACTAATGCCAGTCTTACTGTGCATCATAAATGCCCCTCTTTCTGGAAAATGAGTCATCAGATCCTGTATATTGCACTGTAGTTTGTTTAAACAGCAGCATGATGCTCAGCACATAGTTAAAGGAATTAAACACAGATTTAAATTGCATGTTTTGGGGACAGGAGAGAGCAGGGTAGTGCTGAGAGATACCACTCCAGTGTGAATTCCAGGTGACCTGCTATTGGATGTGGCAGCTTTGTGATAGTCAGTGGGGAGCCTGTAAACTGCATTATGTGCTTTTCTCAACTGCCCATGAGCACTGTAGCCTAGTGCAGGCAGTGTGAGTAGCCAGGATCCTGCTTTGTCCTGCTCCTTCTTGCCCCTTTGGGATAGTTGACACCTCAGAGCATATGTGAATTGACTGGAAGGGAGGAGTGTAGAGAAAGGGCTTGTGGAAGCCTATGCACCCAATTCCCATTTTCTGCTGGAGTGGTTTAAAGGGGCCTTTGTGTAAATGGGAATCAGGCTTTAAGAATTTAACAAAGACAATGTATCCATGGCCTTAAATCTGCCTATAAACACTTTTAACACAGACTAGAATAGAGTATTCAATTGTATTTATTTCTGTTTTTGCAGTGAATGATGGTTATGTCATTAATATGTTTGGTCATTTTAAAACTCCAGTTGCTTAGCAGTGGAAACAGATACCTAATACGGACAGATGATATGCTAGAAACAGTGTACAGTGAGAAAGGGGAAATTGTCAAAACCAAAGAACGACGACTCTTCATGCTGAATGATGTCTTGATGTGTGCAACAGTGAGTGCACGGTAAGGCTCGCTTCACACTATTTAGACTGATCGCTCAGAAACTTAACTCAAAGAGTGTATGGACTTTAACCCTGGATACTAGTCTCTATGAATTTCAATAGTAAATGTTCCAGTAGTTTTCTTATCATTCTTATCTCCTGGTTGTGTTTTAAAGAACTAAGATAACCCACTAGGAAAAAAGTACACACAAAGAATTACAGATAAAATTAGAGTGTCCGGTTTCCAGATATTGTCTTAGCTTACTAACTCCTCAACTCTGAAGACCTGATTGTTGATCTTGACTTAGGCATGGTCTATACAACCATGGGCCATTGATCTAAGTTACACATCTTCAGCTACATGGATAACATTACTGATGTCTGCTTTCTCAGATCTGCTTATGGCATTGTCTAGTGTGGTGAGTTGATTGCAGATGCTCTCCCATCAACTCTGCCTATATTTCTTGTTCTGGCGTAGTCAACAAGAGAGCACTTGTCAGGTGATTTATCACATCTTTACTACATACACAATAAAATTTGTCCCCCTTTGGACTGATCACTGCCCTTGGGTCTTGCACGTAGAGTACAGAAATGCCCTTAGGTAATGGGTGAAAATGAGTTTATATGAGCTAAGTCTGGTGTTGATTTTGCGCACACAAAACTGTAATTTGGCTGAGTTTAATGCTTAAAAATAAAAAAGGTGGGATGAAATCCTGGTATCATTGGAGTCAGTAGCAAAGTTCCCATTAACATCACTAGAGTCACGCTTTCACTCCAGAAAATTAAAACTGAAGAATGAAGAATGAATCATTTAGAAAAAGGTATGTTTTGCACAGTGCTGTCTGTCCTATTGCTGGCTGTAACCAGTACTATTAGCCTGTCACTTTCATATGTGCCAATGTCTCCGATATTTTAATAGGTTGGTTATATTTTATATTTTTTCCCTTTGTATACTGGTGCATGCTGACAGAGACCATTTAACTAACTAACTAACTAACTCAGGCTATGTCTACACTATGAGATAAATTTGAATTTATTTATATCGATTTTCTAATTCTGGAATTTATAAGTTTGATTTTGACCATCCTCACTTCCACCATGCTCCTCACAAAGTCGAGTAATTGCTGCCACACACAAATTGGCTAACATCGACTGTTGCAGTAGTGGATTATGGGAACCTATCCCACAGTTCCCTCATCCCCATAGCATTCTGAGTATGCTCGCTGGTCTTAATGTCATCCTCCCTCATTGCATCTTCATCGTTCCCTTCCTGATCCCTGAAAATATGCCGATCCTTGGAAATAATGCAGGGAGCCTCAAAGTTAGAAGAAAGAGGGCAGAAAGCTATAGAAAAAATATTTTTTTGGTTTCCCCCCACATTACATTGCCAACATGGACGCAGCAACTGTATTTTTAACTTGCCATCCACTTGTCCTGCTTCCCATCATTGCATGCATATGATCCCTGAAATGAATGCAGAGGCCCAGACTGTTTTCTAACGCAAGAAGAAAAAGGATAGGAACGTGTAGGAAAAAAGAATTTTTGGTTTCCCCCTTCACTATATCGGTGTTGGGGAGAGTCTTTGGCTTTCCAGTGCATTATAAGGCTTCCATGCAATGACTGTGTTCTCAACTGGCTGTCCACTGAGTATCCCACCTCCCATCATTGCATGCATATGATCCCTGAAAATAATGCAGGGGCTCAGACTGTGAGAAGAAAGAGGATACAAAAGTGGATGACAAAAGAAGCAATACAAGCTCTGAGGGCTCAGTTAACATGGTCCCTTCATGGTGAATCACCCCCTCCCCTCACCCCCCGCAGCTTATGAGACTTCCCCATGGCAGCAGCAAGTCCTGTTATGGGCTTTTCCCCAGTGGCAGTAAGCCCCTTAGCCTCCAGGGGAGACTCTTCCCCAGTGGTAGCAACACCTGGTATGGGCAAAAGGGGAGGTCAGTGGTGGGCCAGTTGAAGTGGTCCCTCCCCATGGCAGCAAAACCCCAAATTTCTTAGCCGCTGGGGGAGACTTGTCCCCAGCAGCAGCAAGCCCCTTAGCCACCAGGGAAGACGTTTCCCCAGTGGTTCCAAAGCTTGGTATGGGTGAAGAGAGGGATTCAGTGGGGAACCAGTTGAGGTGATCCTTCCTTCTGGCAGCATCAAAACCCCAAATTTTCCCCGGCAGCAGCAACACTTGGTATGGATGAAGAGGGCGGGGTTCAGTGGGGGGGGGCAATTGAAGTGGTAAAACCCTGAATTTCTTAGCTGCCGGGGGAGACTTCTCTTCAGCGGCAGCAAGGCCCTTAGCCACCGGGGTAGACTTTCCCCTGGAGGCAGCAACACCCAATATGGGTGACGGGAGAGTGTTCGGGGGGTCCAGTTGAAGTGGGCCTTCCCCACAGCATCAGTGAAGCCCCCCGTATCTTAACCACCAGGGCAGATTCCCCCACAGCGGCACCAAAGCCCCCAGTTTCTTAACCGCTGGGGGAGACTTCCCCATGGTGGCAGCAAAGCCCTGAATATCTTTCCAGCCCTTTGAGCCCTAAACGTGTGACTAGTAGCATGGTCAGCTCCGAACAGCAGGCCCATCCTTTTATTGAGTTATATTGGGTGTTATCCACGTGGTGTGGCTGAGCATGGGAAAGAACCAGACCGTGTGGCACCTGTGGGGGAGGGAAGGGGGTTAGTACACAAATGTAAATGGCTGAGAAGATGTTTCTTGGCATGTTATGCAAGCACAACCCCCAGCACAGCCTTATTGACACGTGGTATGGCAGGGCATAGGCTGGTGCCAGGCATGGCAGAAAAAAATTACAAGTGTAGAGACAGAGCCATGAACTCCCTGCAGGGGCTATTTGTAATGGGTAGATGCTCTCACAGCGCTAATAGCCAGAAAGAAAGAGAGACATTTCTTAGGCTTTCATACTAACATGAGCCCACAGCTAAAGGCTCACTGCTCCCACATGGAAATTCATGCTCCTTCTGTTACTGGAGAGCAATGGCCAGAGTGGAGCACTGAGAGGGACATTGTAAGGGACACCTCTGGAGGCTAATAAATTCTCTTTTAAGACGTGGCACTTCCGCACTGGCCTTTAATCAAACTTCTGAATTTGAGCTTGATGCTATACCCATCAGGTAACTGCGATTTTGTAATCTCAGGATTAGTGCACCTTAAATGTAGTTAATGGTATTCATAGTGAAGACAGTTGTGGTAAAATCGAGCTAATTGAATTAAATTTGAATTTATCTCGTAGTGTAGATGCAGCCTAACTAACTAACTAACCAACCTCTCTTCTCTCTTGTCCGGTAACATACGTAATCCAGCATGATTTTAGTTAGTCAGATGACCACTTATGCGTATGCCCAAATTTCCCATGGTCCCATAAAGGTTGTTTAAAGCCACCACTCCTGTCTTTCAGTGGTCTGTGCTCTTATGTAGCTCTAATTTATCTCTAAATGTCTTCTAAGAGCCCACTAAGCAATGGAAGTGTTGCTAATGCTGCTAGCCAATATTGACCTCCTGTGGTCTGGCAAATTCTCTTGTTTGGCACCAGTCTGGTCCCAAGGGTGCCAGACTAAAGAGGTTCAACCTGTAGTGCTAAGTCTGAAATGATATCAGCAAGTGAAAAGTGACATTTAATAGCACTTTGCACTTCAGATGTTCACGAGCTATTTTCCTCTTAAGCAAGAATTGAGACGTTTCTCCTTTCCCTTTTATTGAGTCTTTCAGTCACACTTGGCTGTATTTTTGAGATTCACTGAGAGAAAACTGTTTTCTTAATTTTGAGGAGTCTCTGGATTTGCTATTGTGCTAGCTGTTACAGTAATTACAAACTATTCTCCTCTTCCTGTGGGATAGACACTACCCTGCTTAGGAGCGTAGTCTAATTTGGTATACAAATGCCATGGGGATTTGCTAACACAGAAAAAGATGTCTCGTTGAAATGTACAGGGTTATTTTTATTTTAGCAGTTCAGAATAGAACCTGCTCTCACAAGTTCTCCGCCCATGCCTTCTCCATAATAATATGTTTGTAAAGGCTTTTCTTACGCCTACAGTTGGGATTTCTGCCTCCAACACTGTGCATTCGTTAAAGATAGACCAGGCTGCAAGATGTGCATTCTGATCAGGATCCATACTGTTGTGCAGCTTTGAGGTGTCCATATCTGGAGCTTCTTCATACATTTTTAATCCATAAAGGGTCATTACAATTTCTTAGTTTGACCAAAACATAGGCCATAGAATTTTGTTTATGATTTCTGCATCTAGTCCATACATTCTGGCTGAGATAGAGCTTATATTTTAGGATATCTTTATCTGACTTTCTCTTTGGCTGACATACTAAGAGAGACAAGAGGGGAGAGGTAATATCTTTTATCAGACCAACTTCTGTTGGTGAGAGACAAGTTTCCAATCCACACAGAGCTCTTCTTCAGGTCTGGCTATAACAATAAGGCACTAGTGATACAGATCAGCTATGATGTGAGTAGTGTGTAGATGTCTGGACCTCAGGTTTTTGTTCCTGCCTATCTCTTGATTCCAATGAAAGTGTGACGGTCCTTGTGAATTGTTAGCTGCATATTTAATATCTGAATTGTGAGGCTTTTCTCAGTAACTGCTTTCTTGATCTCACTAGCACTCCTGTTATTGGGTCGTTTCTAACTTCTGTGCTTCAACTGTGCTGACCTTCAAGAAGTCAGCACAAAGAAACATTTCTTTTAATGTCTCCTTTGTCCCCTTCTAAATATGGTTATATAGATCTGCCCAAGCACACAGAAAGGAGTGAATGAACCAGACCAATGAGAGGTTGTGTCACTATCCACCCTGCAATCTTGGGTGCTTCACAGTGATTTGCTGCTGCAGCTTCCAGTCTGGGCCCCTGACAAACAGCTAAACAGCATGCAGCTCATGCCAAGTGCCTGCGTGCAGCTGCAACCAGCCAGTAATACTTCAGTCACTCTGACTTCCACCAGCCTTGGTTACTACTTGGAAGTTGACCCCAACACACGCTCCTATTTCTGATTTTTTTTTTCTCTATGTGTTCTGCGCTGTCTAGCAGACATTGGATAGTTCAGATATTAGAGGTCCATTGTCCAGTTTGTTTGTTTTTTTTGACTGGAGTTATCTGGCTTGATTTAAACACAACTGGCTTAATTTTGATTAAAAATAAAACAAATGTGTTTAACTGCAAAGAGAGAGATTTTAAGTGTGTACAAGTGTAAGACATTGAAGTAAAAAATGATTTCAACAGAAATAAAAATGAGATATTGTAGTAGCTAAAACTTAACAAAATAGACTTGATTTGACATAAAATTCTCACTATATGCTCCTAGCAACATTGCTGACCAAAATCACAGGACAGGATTCTCCCACATGCAAAGTCAAAGGGCTGGTTCCTTCATCCTCTTAGGTGAAAGACTAGGAGAATCACCCTTTCAAATGCATTTTTCTGAAGGTTACCCTTGGATGAAATTCCTTCCTGCTGTGAAGATGGGGTCACGTGAAACAGTTTTCATGTTGTCTGCTAAATTGCAGATTGATCTGTTCCTACCCTACTTCATTACCAAATAACAGTCACTCAACAGTTGATACCAATTAACTTCCATAACATCGGGCTACAGAAAACAAAAAATCAGTCTTGTAGCACTTTAAAGACTTAACAAAATGATTTATTAGGTGATGAGCTTTCATGGCACAGACCCACTTCTTCAGATCTGGAAATTCTATTAAAAGCAAACTGGCACAACAATATTTCAACACAAAGATAGAAAAAATTAAATGAAAACTGATGAATCAGCAACATAGGACAGAAGAAGGGGGGCAAAGTTGGGGGGGAAAGAAAATTACTTATTGCAAGTGTCTATTAAGTGGGTTGCCTGAGGTCACTATGAATATCAAAGATGGGGAAACTGTCCTGGTAATAGTAACAGAGAGAAAGCCATGCTAGTCTATATGCTATCAAAAACAAAAAAGCAGTCAAGTAGCACTTTAAAGACTAACAAAATAATTTATTAGGTGAGCTTTCGTGGGACAGACTCACTTCTTCAGACCATAGCCAGACCAGAAGTGACTCAATATTTAAGGTACAAAGAACCAAAAACAGGAATCAAGGTGGACAAATCAGCAAATCAGAAAAAAAAATTATCCAGGTGAGCAAATCAGAGAGTAGAGGGGCAGAAGCGGGGGGAAGTCAAGAATTAGATTAAGCCACGTATGCAAACAAGCCCCTGTAGTGTCCCAGAAAATTCCCATCCCGGTTCAAACCAACTGTTAATGTGTCGAATTGAATATAAAAGAGAGTTTAGCAGCCTCTCTTTCAAGAGTGTTGTGAAAATTCCTCTTCAGTGACATGCAAACTCTTAAGTCATTAAGAGAATGGCTCACTCCATTAAAATGCCAGCTAACAGGTTTGTGGATCAGGAGTGTTTTGATGTCTGTTTTGTGCCCATTAACTCTTTGTCTGAGAGAGTTTGAAGTCTGTCCAATATACAAAGCATCTGGGCATTGTTGGCACATGATGGCATATATGATGTTAGTTGAGGAACATGAGAATGTGCCCGTGATTCTGTGAATAACCTGGTGAGGTCCAGTGATGGTATCTCCCAAAAAGACATGTGGACAAAGTTGGCAGCAGGCTTTGTTGCAAGGAAAAGTCCCAGGACTGGTGTTCCTGAAGTATAGACTGTGGCTGTTGGTGAGAATCCTCATAAAGGTGGGAGGTTTTCTGTAAGAGAGAACAGGCCTGTCACCCAGGGCCTTCTGGAGTGTGGCATCCTGAGTAAGGATAGGTTGTAGGTCTTTAATAATTCGTTGCAGTGGTTTGAGTTGGGGGCTGTAGGTGATGTAGGTGTTCTGTTCTTGGCTTTTTTGGGCCTGTCTTGGAGTAGCTGGTCTCTGGGTATTTGTCTGGCCCTGTCGATCTGTTTTTTTTATTTCTTCTGCTGGGTAATTCAGGTTTATGAATATTTGGCAGAGGTCTTGTAGTTTTTGGTCTCTGTCAGTAGGATCAGAGCAAATGCAATTGTACCTAAGGGCTTGACTGAAAACAATGGATCTAGTTGTGTGTGCAGGATGGATGGATACGAGATCTTTACCAAATATTCATAAACCTGAATTACCCACCAGGAGAAATAAAAAAAATAAATCTGTCCTGGTAATTTGTAAGGTGATTGCTATCTTTTTTGAGGCCAAGGTGTAAAGTGTCGAACTTGAGAATAATTTCCAATTCAGATGTTTCCCTTTGTAATCTGGTGTTAAAGTCTCTTTGTTTTTGGATGCAGTTCTTTGGGTCTTGGATGCTGTGTCCTGCTTTATTGAAATGCTCACTGACTGGATTATGTGATAATGTCTGATTTATGTCCATTCGTTTTTTGGTGAAGTGAGTGTCTGGTTTGTTCAATACACATAGCAGAGGCATATTGCTGGCACATGATGGCATATGTAAAATTGGTGGAGGTACAGGAATGTGAGGCCCTGATTGTGTAATTGATGTGGTTAGGTCCAGTGATGGTGTCTCCAGAGTAAATATGTGGACTGAGTTGGCAATGGGGTTTGTTGCAGGGAAAAGTTCCAGGATTAGTATTTCTGTGGTATGGTATGTGGTTGCTAGTGAAAATTTTCCTGGCATTAGGTAGTTGTCTGTAGGAAAGGACAGGCCTCTTAGTCAGGGCCTCTGAAAGTGTAGCGTCATGTTAGTAGGTAGTAGATTGTTGATAATGCCATGGAGGGGTTTGAGTTGGGGGATATAGGTGGTGACAAGTGGTGTTCAGTTATTAACCTTCTTGGGCCTATCTAGAAGTAGCTGGTTTCTGGGTATTCATCTGGCCCTTCCTGTCCTCTCCTATGGAACCTGTATGTACTTTCCTACCTAACCTCAGGAAAATTCTCATGAGATGCCCAACTCGGTTTCCCAGCTCTGCAAGCAGAGGGGAGCCTGGAACTGCTACTCTGGGGACTGGAAAACCAACCCCTGTCAGGGGTGGCAGGAGTCAGGAAACCACTCCTGTCAGGGGTGCAGCTGAGAGTCAGGCACCTGTTTCCCTGTTCATGTCAGGGATGGCAGCCTGACTTGCGGCTGCCGCCCCTGGCAGAAGCAGTTTCCTGCTTCTGTCGGGGAGGCAGTCACATTAACCCGAGACAAGTTGCGTGTATCTTGAGGGTTTACGGTAAACACTTGTAGTAACTAATTTTCTTCCCCCTCTATCCCATCCCCTTCATCCCCCTTCTGTCCCATGTAGCTGATTTGTCAGTTTGCATTTAATTTTTTCTTTCTGTTAAATTCTCCTTGTGCCCGTTTGCTTTTAACAGAATTTCCAGATCTGAAGAAGTGGGTCTGTCCCACGAGAGCTCATCACCTAATAAATCATTTTGTTAGTCTTTAAAGTCCTACAAGACAGCTTTTTTGTTTTGTGACGATACAGACTAAAATGGCTACCTTTCTGTGACTATTCATGTGGCTGCAGGTAATAGTTTGCCTCTGAAGAACCTATTTATCCTGCCCACACATTTCTGTTCTAATTTAATCTTATGTTCGTAACTTGATATACAGTGTTTCTACACATATTTTATGATATCATTGACCAGCAAGTTATTAATTTTTCCAGTGATACCTCACAAGGCATATTTTGTACAAAGATCATTACAGTAGTGTATAGTGGGGTATATTCAGTCATTTCCTTCCAAACGGAGCTTTCTCAGCAGTTTCCTCCTAGTCTCCCCGCTGAGATATACATTTACTCTCTAGTAGAGCCAACTCACTTTTGGATCCCTCTCAGTCACCCAGAACAGTTGTAAAGGGACTTCAAGGAGCTGCTTCATGGAGAGGCAGAACCAACAGGAATCCCAAAGGAAAGAGACTGTGCTGCCCTTGTACTGGAGGCACAAGAGGTTGCAAGAAACATTTTTTACACATGCAGTGGCCAGTCACACGTCTAGTCCTCCGTAGTTTCCTTAATGCAGGGACTGCTTCATTGTAGCACTCTATAGGGGCACCAGATATCTTCTAGGGGAAAAAGGCAGAGATGGGGTCATGGCCTCTCCTTGAGACCAGCCAGCGTAGCTGTCTGGCAGAAGACAGAAACACATGTTGCATGCTTTATGTAGTGGAAATCTATGTTTTGCTGTATACTAGGAACTTGAGACACACAGAACTGCTTTTTAGAGAATTGGTGAGTATTATCGACATGTATTTGTCTAATGAGTTTTAGCAATGACAGGGTGGTCATTTCTCTGTTACTGCTCATCTCCCAAATTACTTTCTCTTTGTTTTTTTTTGTCTCCTGACATAAGGTTCTAAAGAGATTCACATGTGCCATTGTTGTTTTCCCTTTTACTTTCCTTTTGTCAGTTTCTTGTTGTGTAGAACTGCATGGGGGGCAGTGAAAGGGGAGTTCTCTGTAGGAAACTCTGTTCCTGATTCCCCACTATCTGGTCACTTGTCACACCCATTGAGATTTGGTAGGTGTCAAGGCTCTGTCCCCAGTCTGTCATTCCGAGTGCAAAAAGTGGGGAACAGCAAAAACTTACACACCTTGCCTATACACAGGCTTTTCTTGAAAAATTCCCAAGGTCACAGAACCCCTGGACCCTGAAAGGTATGCTGCCACCACCCCAATAAAACAAAAACCCCTTAACCCAGGAAGCTACACCCAGGATTCTCTTCCTAAGGGCATACCAAGCTCTGGAGAGAGTTCAGACACGAAAACTTCATTTAGTATCTGACCTTTTGATCCAAGGCACAGACTCTTCTTAGGGGACAGGATCAGATTAATTGCTTAAAAACAGTGATTTTTTTGCAAAAACAAGAGAAAATAACTCATGGGTTGCACACAGAGAAAAACATTCCCTGGGATTCAGCTTAAAAATGATAGGAGGAACATCTCAATTCAAACAACAAACAACAACAAAAAAGGAACAGAGCAGCAAACAACAAGAACAAAGTAGCAAGCAGGCAGCAGTAGCCAGTCCAACCAAGTTCAGAATAACCATAACCTGATCACGTCTTATTATATATTTCCCTTTTACTTATGTCTCTATTACTGATCTTGAGATGGTCTGGATATTTATGCTGTTCATTCCAATTGCCTGGGAGACATCTTCTCCTGCTGTCTTTTCTCTCTGCCCTCCCGGCAGATAAAAGCCCCATAAACTGCAACTCTTGTCAGATCAGAAAAGTCACTCCACTCCCCTTGTCTCACCTGGGCTCAAGTTACTTCAGGAAGAGATTAACCCCTTCCCTACCCATTCATGATAGCAGGGTTTAACATCCACTTTGCTCAGATAGAAATGGATACCCGAGGTGCCTGACAATGCATAATCAGGCCCGCAGAGGAATAGCGGTCAAGAAGTTTCTTCATCTCATTCTATTGGGCTGAAAGGTGAGGTTGCACACCAGAAAAGAGGATGATCCACAAAATCTGTAGATCTCTGTAGATTTGCTGGTGGTCAGAGCCATATGCCCAGAAGTCCTGCAATAGAGTCCTGACGAACTTGTCTGCACAGATCCAGCAAAACCTGTGCTACAATGAGCTTCCAGTTCTGAGTGTGGAGAGGATATTTTGGCACATCTGCTGGTGGGACTTAGCAGGGTAGAGACGACAAAGATAAATTTCCTTTTGCACAAACACACCCTACCCATATTGCTGGGTTATTTTCCCTCCACTTATGGGGACAGGAGGGAGAATCTAGTCCAGGATATGCAAAATATGTAGTCCTTTTTTCCCTGATTGCAAAGGGACTCCATATATGGTGGAATCTATTGATAGGGAAGTATTATTTTATTCCAGAGAGTACCTGCATGCTAAACAGAACTGCAATTTGCACATTCCAATACTTGAAAACAATCTAGAATTTCATTTTACTTCACTGTGAAGCAGGTTTCAGTTTATTTATGCATAATAAATGTGAAAACTTTATGTTAAGGATATATTTCAGCAGTACTGAATATTTAAAAGTACCAAGAAATGAAATTAGACATTGGTTTGGTATTTCATGCCTATGGAGTATAATGGATTTGATAAAAGTGATCACGGATTATAGTTAAAATATTAGAGTAGTGTGACATTTATAGTCATCGTCTTGCAGAAAACAAAAACATGAGCGAGAACTTCTAGAGTGTTGTCGAGAAAGTGAAAGATTGTAGATACAATAATGCTCTAGATTTTAAGATGCTCCCCATGAGTTACAAATGTCAAAGTATGAAAGGCATATTGCTAAAATTTGGATTCGTCCAGGAACCAGTTTAATCCTCACCAGAGATTGATTAATACTTCAGATGGTCTTGATCATATTAAAGGGTGTTTTCTAAAATTCACAAGTACCCATGAAAATTAGTTATGCCATATATTTCTTTCTGCTCTTTGCCCTACTTCTTATACCTGTAGCACACATGTAGAGTATACATGTTTTCATTTTGTACTATTGTTCATGTATTTAGTTGCGATTGGCATATTCTCTATGGAATGGTTAATCAATTATATGAGAGTTCTCTGCATTATGAACAAGAGCAAGTTGTTTACGTGTTGCTTCCATCTTCAGAGGAAAGAAAAACTAAAAGACATCATATTATGCCACATGAGAGCAGAGGTCAGATGAAAATCTAATTCTACTTGGTACCTGAGAGCAGAGGTCAGATGAGAATCTAATTCCAATTGATTCCTGAGAGCAGGGCATTCACACTAAAGGTTTAGTTCACCCATCAAAGTCCACATCTTCTGATCTTGAGACCATGATATGTAATCTCTTGGGTAATATACTTTAAATAGTTTGTGATCCCTCTAGAGACCCTCCACGTCAACTGTGTTTCAGATGGCTTGCTTGAGCAGCCTTATGTCTATGTAGCTTGGGGTACACTGCACTTACCAGAAGATCAATACAGTAGTGTCAGTCTTCTGGGGTTTGATTTAGTGAGACCACACTAAATCAAAGCATTAGGGCTTCACCATCAACCCTATTACACCTCACTGTCCCACTGTGGGATTGGCAGAAAAAAATCAATTTTAGATATATCAACTCCTGCTATGCAATTCACATATCTTAGATTGATTTTTCCCAGGAGTGTAGACCTGGCTTAGGCCTTGTGTGGTGTGTGTTTATATGTGTGTGTATAAAATATAATGACTTCTGACATGAAAAACAGACAAGTGCTCATAGAATCAATAATTTATGTATCTTCCAGCTCTTCATATGAAAATAGTGGCATCACAGCAACTGGCCTAAGGTACTTATTAAAATGGAGTGTGCCACTCGGACAAGTGGAAGTAATAGAATATGGCAACAGTGAAGGCCAAGGAGAGAACTGCAGATTCCCACCTCAGCACTCGGCCGAAAATGTCATTAACATTAAGCCAAGTAAGTGACAAATCCCATAATCGATGGATTCTGCATTTTTATTTATTCCATAGTTCAGATTTACATGGGATATTGAAAGGGAAAAGGAAAGGGCTTTGTGTATGTTTGTTCTTGCGTTATGTACAGTAGGTTTTAAAAAACTTCTAAAAATACATGAAGTTCTAAGCAGGCTTTTGACTTACTGTGTGACTCACTGTTATTTGTGCCACTCTGTCGTGATGATTGGAAAATGAAAGACACCAAACTGTACTGGTTGGATTATTTATGGGTCTTGTCCTGGGTCCAGCAGCATCCATGGCTCTGGGCTTTCACAAGCATTGGTACCCTCCTGAGCTTTGCAGCCACTGAGTTGTAAGAAGATCCCTCTAGAGATGATTGTGAAACATTTCTGTAACTATTCAGTTTCTGCCCTGTCCTGAGGCAGAGTTACTGACTCCACTAGCCAATCTGTGTGCTGTATTTGAAATCTGGGAAAGGCAAAGCATGGACATAAGCACTCCATCTGGGGCAGATTTCCTCACAGGTCACGGGCAGTCAGGAACATCATGCATCCCAAAGTCCCCCTGACCAACATGTTCAAAATAGAGCTTGTCCAGGGAGAGCATGGCATAAGAGGGTGTCCATGGCATTTAACAGTGGGAGAGAAAGAGGTGATGTCCTCCAGAGATCCTTCCCACAATGGTAAACTTTCTGTTTATTCTGGAAAAGGACAGACTCTGCTCCATTATCACCTCTCTTCCCTTTTGCCACGCTACTGCTGGAGCCACACAGATGTTGTTGTGTGAACCTAACTGTGCACTAATTGCTGTGTTCTCCATAACCCTACCATGGGTGAAACACAGGGTGGGTGATACGCATGGGCCTGCTTAGAGGGGCTCATCTGCTTGAGTTCCCTGTCTCCTGACCCACTAGTGTGACACAGAAACCTTACTTGCTGAACAGATGCAGATCCTGTCTTCTGTTAGGAAGAGAGGAACTGCCAAGACAGATCCCATCAGGAGTCTGTACAGCCTGATAGCCTGTTACTGACAGGTACTTAAGAGAAAGGTGCAAGATTTACTGTAGTGAAAATGAATGGGCTAATCTGCCCATTTTGAAATCTTCCTAACTTCACTTAAAGAAGTGATCTTATGCTCTGAGTTTATTTCCCTTATATACTGTTTAACATGCATCCTATCTACATGCTGTGCTGGAGGCGGAGGAGTGGGAGGCTGACAGACTTGCCAGACCCCTGGGTAAGGTGTGAAGGGATGAAGGGCAGGGATTTGGGCAGGAGGCGTGGGGCTGAGGCAGCTAGTTGTAGGTTCTGTGCCCTGCCCCATCCCAGCAGCCCTCAGAGCTGCCCAGAGTGTACCACGTAGTGCTCTGGCTGTGATTTAAAGGGCCCAGAACTCTGACTGCTGCTGCTGTAACAGCAGTGATGGCTGGAAGCCCCTGGCCTTTTTGAATTGTTGGGCCCTGGCACAATTACCCCCTTTGTCCCCGGGCCCTGCCCCCATTGGCAGTCCTGTATTGTGCCAACTGGCTTGAGGATTGGTCAGCCTGATGCACAACATGTAAACAAGCTTTAGGGTCAGTCTTCCTGAGTGTGATGAATGATTTTCTTATCCTGTATACTGCTTGGATGTATTCGTGTTAAGCTTGTCTCTTTCTGCATTTAAAATCCTTGCTGTAGCTGGCATCGCTCTCCTGAGGTTTTCAGAGCTGTGGTTTAAAGCCATTTCAGTAGTGAATCAATGCAGAATGCCACTTTGTACTAATTTAATGTCAATCTCTTGGCTTTTGCTTCCTGCCATTCACTTCGCCAGTGCCTGAAAATAATTTTTTTTACCTCAGAACTGGGATCTCTCTTAAATACATAACACTTTCCTGGCCACCAAAGGTAGCAGAGTTCTTTTACCCGCTCCCCCTTCCTAAGTAATCCTGGCTAAAATTTTTAGATCGCCAAGTTAGTTAGGAGCCAAAGGGACTTAGTCCCCTGCAGCCCAGTCGTTAGGGGTATTTTCCATGGAATTGAATTCAGCAGCTAAATACCTTTGAGGATGTTAGCCCAAATACCTGTCATTTTTGAAAATGGGACTTGGACACTATTGAAAATGTTATTCCCTGTGTTATATGACTGGGCTCAGGGTCTGTTCTCCTTTGCTGATCACAAGCCTCAGGTTTAGCTTAGCGGGGCATTGATTAGGAAAGTGTCTAAATTGTGTTAATTTTTTTTTACCTCATTCTGTCACCCGCCATCCAAAACAGGGTAACATTACCTAAAAGAGTATAGGGAGTGGCATACGTAGAAGGAGGAGATAAAAGTAAAAAGACAGACCAGTAGTATAGAATGCCCAGAACCCTTCCTTCCCAAATAACAAGCACCCCATTAAGCTAATCAAGAATCCAGAAACCATGAAAGAAGAGGTGGGTGCAAGCCCAAAGTCTACGTGCATGCCTGCTTATGCGCTCCCAACCACGCTGAATACAGATGTGTTCTAGACTGGTCTGAATCTTGCTTAAATCTGAAGCATTCCCTCTCTATTTCTTGCTTTCCTCATTGCTAAAAATTAAATGAACACAGAAAATAGATCATGGTACAACAGATCATAGAGCACTAACAGAGCTCTCAACATGCATATGGGTATCAGTGCACTTAGACAGGGCATCAGTCTTGGCATTCAGTGGTATGGTGACACAAGCTGATTTTTGTCATGATATGATATCGCTGCATTAGTGAGAGTTATTGTGTATCTACCACAGAGTACTTAGGAATGATTAGTTGCCTAGATAATAACTCCATAACATGAAATAAAATGTAATTTTGCAGTAGTTACGCAGTTTACTCATGTCATCTCTCTGCTTCCAGAATGCTTCAAAGAGATGCTCTTGTAAAACCCCAGAGAGATAGGGGCCAACTTTGTAGGTGCCCCAGAGCTAGAACATCTATAGGAAAATTTAGTGGGTGAGGAGTACCCACTGGTGCCAGATTTCCAGCTGTGCCCACTTCCACTGCACACCTTGTGGGAGGTGGCCCCATGCTTACCAGCTCCTCTCCCTCCCTCCCAGCACTTCTTGAGTAGCATGAACAGATGATTTACCGTGTTCAAGCTCTGGGAGGCTGCGGGAGGAGTGGGAATGAGGTGTGCTTGGGAGAGGGGGTGGTGAAGAGGCGGGAGTGGTGCAGGTATGGGAAGAGGTGGGATGGGGACAGGGTTTTGGGGGGAAGGGGTGAGGTCTGGAGCAGAGTGATGGGGGGTCAGGCACTTCCTGGCAAGTTGACACAAATGCTTGAGGCTTATCTTTGCCTTGTCTGGAGGACTGAAAAGAAGAATTGTATTTGCAGCCTTGGCAGTGCAGTATTTCTAACACTCTCATGTTTCATACCATCTCAGCAAGGATTTTTTTCGTGAGTTCCAACTGTATCCTTACAAGGATTAATGGTAATTACATCTGTTTTACTGTAGTATTCTTTCTCTCCCCTTTTGTATTAGGGGACCACTGTCACATCATGTACCATTATTACTTGCCTAATTTGTATAGCTCTGTGTCTATTGTCTTTGGGTCATTTTTGTTAATCATTATAATGTGTCAGTGGGATTCTTGTAATGTTGATAAAAGTGCGGGCTGAAATGTGGTTTGCATTTTCAGATTATTGCTTGGTCTTTCGTGATGAAAGGTGGTGACGTAAAAGAGGCAAACCCCTTGGCTATTGCAGAGAAATTAATGGCTTGAATTTAAATAAATCATGTAGGTTATACTGCACTGATAGGAGGAGTTAGAAAGGTTTTATGAACACCTCTGGATTAAGGGTCTGTGTTTGCTGCTGTTTTAGAGTTGTGTGAACGCTTTTTGCACTCAGCAAAATCAGCAAATTTGTGGTGTTCTCAAATTTTAAAAGTAGCAAAGAGCAAAATTTGAAGTACAAAACTGCTTTATGTTTAAATAAAACTACCTCTTTGCAAGGCATAAAAAATGTCTCTAGCTTGGACAAAGGGAGGGAAGTCTTCCCTCTGGAGGAAGCCCCGGCTATGTGCTATGGTTTCTGGATTTCATGTTGCCTTAACTTGAACCCTATTTTATCATGACTATGGGGAAAAAATAGTTTCTCATTGTTTTGCAAAATCCTTCTACGCAGGGATCTGCCTGATATGAAGTTGTAGTGCAATGTACTATAATTTTCCAACAGCTGCTGCTGCTGCCTGCACCCCCCAACTACATTTTAAGCGAATTATTTTATGTTTGCAGTTTGAAAACAGGGCTTAATTCAGAGGTCATTTACGCTGGTACAAATCAGGAGTAAATTAATTTACTTGATTGTAGTTACTCTTGCTTTACAAGGGCATAACAGAGCAGAACACACACTAGCAGAGTTTCAAATATTTCTTATGAAAATGTTTATCTTAATTTTGTGTGATAACAGCTGGGTTGCCACACTGAATCGTTCCAAGCTAATATATTACAAGCTAATGTATTACAGAAGGTTTTCCTGTTGACCTGTCTATGGAATGAGTCTGGAAAAGTGTCTTTAAACAGCAACTACTAGGTCTTATGGGCCATTGCCTGTTATACTCAATTCTTATCCGGTAAAGTGTCAGGACATAAATGAATTATTCACAATGCCGAAGAAGCTGCATTCAGGTGCATTGCTTTGCGTTTGCCTTTTCTAAAATAAGCTTGTAGCAATGTGTCTGTGTGTGTATTTTTTTGTTTTTAAAAATCCAAAACAAAGCCCTCCACTGTGCACACTTGGTCACGTGACTTACTGCACTGTGGAAGGGAACTTGGCGTTTGTTGGGGGGTGTGCAGTATAAGAATCTATTGAGAACAGAACATGCAGACATGAAAGGAAGAATGTCTTCAGAGTACTCCCACTTCTTTCTAAGAGAGAAAAGCAATTTGGATAGTCTCCTCCTTCTTGATTTGTTGTGTACCAGAAAAATTATGGTGTTATTTAACTTGGAGCTGAAGTTCAGGAAAAAGAAACCTATGAATGAGTCATCAGAGAACGCTTTTGTGTGGTATACTTGCATTTCAGTCATTCCCATAATATTTGCAAATGTGGACATTATTATAAACTTACACTTTGTATCAAAGGTCAGAAGCAATTGCTACAATTTAGGACCCAGAGAGAACTATGCAGGGGAAATATGGAGATGCCTTAGACTAGGACAGTGGTTCCCAAACTTTTCAGCATCATGCCCCCCTTTTGATTTTTGAGAAACCTGCATGCCCCCCAGCCTCTTCTTTACCATCATCCAACCCCCCTTTAACAAAAAATTCAATTCGTAATTTAAAATAAACAGAAAAACATGATATAAAATGTTATTTAAAATTAAAAATAAGCACAAATAGTTTTCCTTGGCCCCTTGCAGTTGCCTGGTGCAGCCTCAGCTGGCCAGCTGCCTGTGTCCTGTGCTAGCTGCCTATGCCAGCTGCCACGCCCACCTGAGACCTGTGCTGCCAGAGACACCTTCCTGAGCCCTGCACTGCTGGGGCCAGCCACCTGCTCACCCCCAAGCTGCCCATCCCCCAGCTGTAGGCTAGCCACCTGAGCCGCCTGCCCAAGCCCCACACTGCCTGGGCCAGCCACCTGCCTCCTAGCCCAAGCCCCATGCTACCGGAGCCAACCTCCTGCCTGTGAGCCCGAGCCGCCTGAGCCCTGCGATGCCATGGCCAGACGCCCAAGCCCCATGAATCCTGCCAGCTGGCTGGCCGCCCAAGCCCTGTGAGCCACCTGCCTGAGCCCCTCCCCTCCCACAAAGCCAGGCACCACCAGCTCCCTGCTCTTACCCCCTCCCCCTTTCCTGAGCCAGGCACTCCCAGCCCTCCATCTAACCCCATCCTCCTCCTTCCCCACCCCCACTCACCTTTGTACGTGGGTCTTTGCCAGCTGCCTGCTTTTTATAGCGACTGCACCAGGTGACCCATGTAAAATGGCAGGGGCTGAGAGCCAGAAGCAAAGGCCAGCTCTTTCTTCAGGTGGGGAGAATGATGGGGGGGCTGGGTCACCTCACCCCCCGTCCCCTGGAATTTCTGCACCCCCCCAGTTTGGGAAACAATGGACTAATAAACTGCTGAAAATCTGACAAGGTCAGATACTCTTTGCAATATCTCGTTCTCCTTCAGTAATGGCCAAATTGTGAACCCCTTTCTCCATGGGTGACTAGTTAGGTAGAGGACTCACACTGACTCACCTGATGCATTAACAGGTGTGTTGTGAACAAGACGCGAGAAGTCATTCTTCTGCTCTACTCTGCGCTGGTTACGCCTCAGCTGGAGTATTGTGTCCAGTTCTGGGCACCGCAGTTCAAAAAAGATGTGGAGAAACTAGAGAGGGTCCAGAAAAGAGCGACAAGAATGATTAAAGGTCTAGAGAATGTGACCTATGAAAAAAGGTTGAAAGAATTGGGCTTGTTTAGTTTGGAAAAGAGAAGATTGAGGGGAGACATGATGGCGGTTTTCAGGTATCTAAAAGGGAGTCATAAGGAGGAAGGAGAAAACTTGTTCTTCTTGGCCTCTAAGGATAAAACAAGAGGCAACAAGGGAGGTTTAGGTTGGACATTAGGAAAAAGTTCCTAACTGTCAGGGCAGTCAAACAGTGGAACAAATTGCCAAGGGAGGTTGTGGAATCTCCATCGCTGGAGATATTTAAGAACAGCTTAGATAGATGTCTATCAGGGATGGTTTAGATAGTACTTGGTCCTGCCTTTGGGGCAAGGGGCTGGACTGGATGGCCTCTGGAGGTCCCTTCCAGTCCTAGTGCTCTATGATTCTATGACTCAAGTGATGATATTCCTGTACATAACTGTTCACAAATAGGCGTTAAGGAGTCACCTCCTCTCCCAAAGTGATTTTATTTTTGATGGCAACATAGGCTGAGCACAAGGTACAAGAAGTCCTGAATTTTAATATTGGCTGTCATTAACTTGCTCGTGTCATCTTGGGCAGATTGTGTCACTCCTCTGCCTCATTTCTCCGTCTCTCAAATGTGGATTATAATATGAATCTAATTTCATCACAGGGATGTGGTGTAGATGAATTGCTTTGAATGTTTTAAGGACTATCTGAGTACTAGATATTTTTGAATTATTATTCTTTGGTGTTAGTATTGTATGTGGTGTTATATGCTAAATAATTCACATGCTCTGAGTTTCTTTAATGTGCCCAATCTTCTTCCTTTTCAATGATCTTTGTGAGAGAGTGGATTTGTTTGTAGTTTATTTTCTGCATTGTTGGGTTGTTACTCTTTCTTGATCCATTGGCTCTTTGAAGAGGTTGATCATACTTTTAGGGCTCAGTGGAATCTTGTTTGAGTTTAATTTAATAACAGAGCTGGAAGTTAGATCAAATTCACTTAAAGGAAAGTGTACAGTAAGAAGAAAAATATGTTACCCTACACTCTTGTCGTAGACAAGGGGATGGGTCAGGCTGCAGTGGATACGACTGACTGATTTTTGTCGTACTCTTATTGGAGAATGCTTCTCTCTTTCCAAAAGAAATAAATAATAGTAAATAATACTGGGATAAATCCCTCATAGTCAGCAAATCTGGAATACTCCTCTCCAAAAGCAGTTTAACACAGGGAGCAAGCTGCTTTAACTTACACATTATTCACTCTGCAGAGAATCATAGAATCCTAGGGCTGGAAGGGATCTCAGGAGGTCATCAAGTCCAGCCCCCTGCCTAAAGCAAGATCAACCCTATCTAAATCATACCAGCCAGGACTCTGTGAAGCTGGAGTTGAAAACCTCTAGGGATAGAGATTCCACCACCACTCTAGTGTAACCGGGTCAGGGCAGCAGACCCCGCGTGGAAGGCAGCCCAGAACCCAGCTTGGGCTAGGGAACAGACAGAAAGAGTTAATTAAGCTCCCAAGTGGAGGCAATAGGAAGTGGTACAGGTAATCAGTTAGCAAGGTCCAGCTGAGCTAACTGCCTGGAGGCTTAAAATCAGGCAGGCAGACAGAGCAAGGGGAAGAAAAATGGGGCAGAGGAGCGTGAGAGACACTGTGAGGGAAGTAAAAAGTAGCAAGAGCAGATCCGGAGGAGGAGATGAGTGCTGACAGCAGGGCGGGGGAGGGAGGAGCAGTGGGCTCTCCTCCCCAAGCCAGGTCAACAGATCTGTTAGGGGAGGAGGCAAGAGGCCTGAGCCAAGGCAGAGGGGACGCCTTGGCACATGAGGTAACACATTCCAGTGCTTCACCGCTCTCCTGGCTCATGTCTACATGTGCCTCTCCCTTTTGGAAGGGGAAGGTTAATGAGGCACTTCGGAACAGGTTAATGAGGCACTAACCTGCATATTCAGCACCTCATTAGCATAATGGCGGACAGTTGAGCTTCAAAAGTGCTTCTTTCAAAATGCGGACTGGCTGTATAGATGTGGGCACTTCGAAATAAACCCCACAGTTCTAAATTCCCTTATTCCCGATTCGTTTTGGGCGTAAGGGAATTTTGAAGTCTAGAGTTGATTTTGAAGTGCCTGCATTCATACAGCCAGTCTGCGTTTTGAAAGCAGCACTTTTGAAGTGCAACTGTCTGTCATCATGCTAATGAGGTGCTGAGTATGCACGTCAGTGCCTCATTAACCTGTTCCGAACTGCCTCATTAACATGCCCCTTCTGAAAGGGAGGGGACGTGTAGACACGGCCCTGGTAAAATAGTTTTTCCTAATACCCAACCTACATCTTCCCTTCTGTAACTTGAGACCATTGCTCCTTGTTCTGCCATCCTTCATAATTGAGAATAGCCTCTCTCCGTCCTCTGTAGAGCACCCCTTCAGGAAGTAGAAGGCTGCTATCAAATCACCCCTCACTCTTCTCTTCTGCAAACTAAATAAACCCAAATCCCTCAGCCTCCCTTCATAGGTCATGTGCTCCAGCTTTTTCATTTTCATTTTTGTTGCTTTCCATTGGACCCTCTCCAGTGCATCCACATCCTTTCTATACTGGGGGTGGGGGTGGGGGTGGGGGTCAGAACTGGATACACTTCTCCAGATGTGGCCTGTAGTGCATGTAGAGGCATAAGCAGTATTAATGACAGTGTAGAATCATTGCTCTTTAGGGGAACTTTATGGGCGAGTGTCAGTTTTTATGTGGCTTCAGTTTACTTGACCTTTAGCAGTTGGGATTCCAGTCTGGCATATTGCTTGCTTTTGTTGATGAATCTGCTGTGTCGCATTTCTGCATGGTGCTGCAGAAAGGCTATTTGGGAGCTTGTTTCTCAGGGTAAATCTGTGCCAGCCTCTTTGTAGGTTAGAGCATTCTGGGCCAGGAATACCCGGAGGGGCTGACTGAAAAGCAAGAAAAAGGGTAGGGATCCAGTGAATTGTAAGGTCTCTCTTGAGCGGGAGAAGCAGGGCTGCCAGCTATGCCTTTGCTTGATGTTCCTGGACACATTGATCATCATTGTATCATTATGGTACAGGGTTGCCTATCACCCAGGCAACAGCACAATTTATTTTTGGCCACACAGCTAAAAATTAACTCAGATTTTGAAAGAGGGAGGGAGAGAGGTCCAGCTCTCTTGTGTGTTCCCACACAGTGCTCAGCACGTTGTCAGCACATAAAAATAATAATACGGTAAGAGATATAGTCAAGATTGCACCCCCCACCCATTTGTATCTTGGGTATCTGCTGTTTGCATTTCTTGTTATGTTGGATAACAAAATCATGTGAAAATGAAGGCATGATCCCTTCTACTAAGTTTCCTTCTGCTTTTCTGCAGTCAGTTTATGTATGTATCTGAGGGTTACCATGGAAACATATGTGGGTGTGAGTTTGGCTATGTTGGATACTTGTGTTTCTGTTACTGTCTTGCAGGAAATAAAACCCCTTGCAGAATTTTTATCTGATATGATAGGAAGATTCCATTTGAAAGCAGAAATAGTACAATGCTGAGAACAACAGCAGAAATGTCTGATTTTGAAGAGTGAGTCTAGATGGGAAAACAATAACCATGAAAAGATCAGAGCACCTGTCTTATCAGCTCCTTAAAGTAGGGCAACTCTCATAGACTGTCCTGCAAAAAATCAGATAAGATGTTAAAAAAAAAAAAAAAAGACGTTTCATATCAATGGCTGGTGACACACTTGTAAATTTAGTGATGTGGTCTAAATTACTTTCAGTTAAAAGAGCAAGGGCTTCTGGGCCATTCTGCTCTTAAGCCTTAATGGCATCCTCAAGAAGAAGAAACAGCAGCTAAACTATTGAAACAACAGCAGCAGCTCTTTTCCTTCCTCCTAAGAAAATCATGTCCTCTTGATTTTGCTCTGCTCATAGCCACAATTCAAGCTGTTCTGTTTGTGGCCCTAGTGGTGATAGAAACCTTGTGTGCCATTGCAGACTGCATGCAGTGTTGGGGAATTTTGGTCTGATGTTTGACAGCGTAGGGTGAAGCTCCCAGTTGTTTACTCTCAGCAATGCACTATTTTCCTTCCTCCACTTTAGCAAAATGCAGCTTTTCTGAGAAGTATTTCAGGCATCCCAGATAGGGTGGAGTGTTTTATATTCCTCATTCACAATGCATGAGCTATTTCTCACTTTCTTTAGAAGCTCTGCCTTTCCTCTCTGCTGTTACTTAATCTCACACATGAGGGACCCAGGGCTACATGGACTTACTGTCTTGCACAGCATTTGCAGCTGCAAGAAATCCTATCCATTGAAACGGGGCGATGAACAAGAGTAATGTTATTTGCCTGAGTAAGTGATGGCTGGGTTCAGTGACAATTTTGTGTTCGTTGTCTGTTTCTGGTGTTAAGCTGTGTCACATCAGGTGCATGTGGAGACAGCTCTCCAGTGTTCTTAATTACATGAAAATGAAGGATTGGGGGTGGACAGGGATGTGAAAGTTGAACCAATGGTCAGGGCATTAGCTTGGGAGTTTGGTAGTGTTGCCAACTTTCTATTTGCAGAAAACTGTGCATCCTTGCCCTGTGCCCCTCCCCCAGGCCACACATGTGCTCTGCCCCTTCTCTGCCACACTCACTCCAGCCCCCTTCCCTCCATTGCTCACTTACACATTTATTTTCACTGGGCTGGAGCAACAGGTTGAGGTGCAAGAGGAACTTTGGCTGGCTTCAGCTAGGGGTGCAGGCTCTGGGGTGGGGCTGGGGATAAGTGGTTTGGGGTGCAGGAAGCCAGTGGGAGCTGTGGAGCCAGAACTTGGGGTGGAGAAAGCATGCAGACATGCCCACCGCCCGGCCCCGGTGGCTGCAATTGTGCCTTCAAGCCAGAGGGAGACCTTCTCAGCTTCCTAGGAGCCACACAGAGAAGTGCATGTGCCCTACCTACCACACTGTGGGCAGCCAACCAAATATTTACAAGACAACTCAGCTGTGCTGACTGGAGTCACCCAAGTCCCTTTCTAATGGATGTTCCTGTCAAAAACTGGACAGGTGGCGACCTTAGGTTTGGGTGGATCAGGTTCAGTTTCCTAGTTCTGCTACAAATTTCTTCTGGGACTGTGGATTTCTCTCTGCGCTTCTGGAAAATAGTACTTCCATACCTCCTAGGTGCTGTGAAGAAATATACATTAAAGGCTGTGAGATGCTTGTGATCGTATGAGTCCTTTTAGACGAAGAGTATGTTCTGTGTGAGTGAGAGTGGGTAATTTTCATGAGAGGGCTCCATATGTTCTCGGGTGATAAGGATTCCTCCTGCCTCGGTTATTAAAGAGGTTCAACCTCTGTCCAAGAGAGGCACAATCTGGAAGCACCATGTGCTTTTGGAATCCCAGGTTTTGTTGGTGTCCTTAAGCTCCTATTTGGATCAATTTCTCTCGGTATGTTTGCATCCTTTCTATGTCCAAGCCAGCCCTACCTAGACTAGATCACTCCATTGTACTCCACTTGGAGTTGTATTTGAAGATAATTCCAAAGTGGCTGCAAACCATAGCTGCCAAACTGTTTAGCCAAAAAAGGTGTTACACATTTTCTAAAGTCAGTGCTGCCGTCCTGTTCACTTTAGAATCCAGTTCTTGGTGTTGACTTGGACCCCAATTTTGTGACATTAAGATAAGCAGAATTTGAACTGCGTGGGCTCAGATTCATTCTGGGTTTGAATCTACTGAGATCATTCATTTTGGCACAGCATGTTAGAGTACAAGGGGCCTTCTGTATGATAAGATAGACAGTCTAGTTCTATGGCTTGAGGTTTAAACTGACATTGCATGGGATTGTTTTATTGTGATATTCTATTTTAGGATCTGATTGCAGGTTGGATCTGTATTAACATTTTAGAAGCTTAGTTAGATTCTACCTAATAAGCAAACTTTAGGCTCTGGAATGAAGCAAGGGGGTTGTGTAATTTTGTTGTTATAAGTGTAGGGAATGTGGCAGAAGGAATGCAGTGCTGCTGAAGGCTGGGAGGAATGAGTCTCCCAGAGGTCATCTGCATGAGAATGCAAAAGGTGTGCATGTGTGATACCTTTTCAGGCAAAGCCTAATGGGTAGCAAGTAAGCCATGAGATTTGGTCTATTGTAAACATGTAGTTGTAAAATCACAATTTAAGCTGACACTTAATGCGGGAGTTGTGAGATCTCACCAATGCTCTGGGTTGTTGTGGGGGACAGGGCAGTCGCCTTAGCTGTGTAAGACATTGATTACACAGGGCTCCCTGGTTTAAAGCATTGTGAGGGAGAAGGAGAGGGGTACTGGTTGAGCCAGCTTGCTGAGTGCCTTGGCCTTGCCTATGCCTTGGCCATATAGCTATAAGTCTGGCTTGACTAACCCTCCCCACCTGTTGAAAGATAGAGCTGGATACTAGGGTGTTTGTGAAACCCCACACTAGAGATACCAAGAGCTGAAATCACAGAGTGGCAGCTGAGGCCACACAGAGCTGAAATCACTGGGTTCTGCCTTAGGGCAGTCCCAAGCAGTGGGGTTAGGACCAGCAGACAACAGCAGGACCAGCGGGTGGCTGGTAGGAGCGGCGGCGACTGCTGGGTGGCCGGTAGGAGCGGAGGCGGATGACGGCGACCGGCGGGCGGGCGGGCGGCTGGTAGGAGTGGCGGCGGACGACGGCGACTGGCAGACGGCTGGTGACAGCAAGGGGAGGCTACAGACAAGTGGACAGCTAATATTGCCCTGGTGATGTATCTGTGGGCTTTGAGTTTGGGACTGCACCGCAGAGGGTACACCCTGTAACTGTGTGTGTGTGGAAAAGGGCCAAGAGCCCCAGCAAGAGACTGGGTTCTACTGCATATGGGGATGGTATCTGGGTAAAAGGGGTTTTGTCTCTTCTGTGCTGAGATATACTGCATCTGTCGCTGTAACCTTGTGGTAGGTTACGGTCATTAAACAAGCCATTTCTATTTCAGACTCTGTGCTTGCGAGGCGGGGGGGAGAACCGCCTTACAGGCACCCAGCACGGGGGTGATATTGTCCCAGGCCACTGGGTGGGGGCTCGAGCCGGTTGGTTGTATCCTTGATAGGAAAACCCCACAAGAGTTGAACCTGGCCCTTCTGGCAGGCATCTGGCGTTAACAGAAGGGTTACATAAGATTCCACTGAGTTGATCAAATGTTGTTTTTGAAACACACAAGTTACAGAAGTATCAATGGGAACAGGAACATTGTGTGTAAACTAAACTAAAAGACACGCATAGGGTGACTGTTGTGGTGGTATGGATGTAAAGAACTGTGCATACATAAGAGAATGTTCAGGAACTTTTTAGTGCAGTGCCTAAAAATAAAATCTCATTTGCTTTGCCCCGACTTTAACATTAATAGTGAATTTTTAGAACCAGAGAATTCAAGGGCCACAGCTGACTGCAAATGGCTATGCTGACCTACCTGTTCCTGGTGTATTTTAATACAGGTTGCACCACCCTGGTCCAGCGTGGTTGGGATCTGGTGGGTCCCAAACAAGAGAATTTGGTGGACTAGGGGAAATCCAGGGCTTTTGCTGCCAGGCAGCCCTAGCCTCCTGGGGGCTACCTTAGGGGTCTAGCCCTGTGCTGCCATGGGGCAGCCAAGGGACTCTGGCTCTGGCCTCCAGCCCCTAAGGGCAGGCGAAGGGCTCCAGCTCCAGCTCCAGCCCTGTGCTGCTGTGGGGCAGGTGAGGGGCTCTGGTTCTGTCCCCTGGCCTCTGGGGCAGGTGAGGGCTGTGGCTCCATGCTGCCATGGGGAGGCAGGGGGCTTTGGCCCCATGCTGCCATGGAGCAGCTGGAGGATTCTGGCTCCAGCCCTGTGCTGCTGCGGGGCAGATGCGGCAGCGAGGCCCTCTAGCTCCAGCCCCATGCTGCTGTGGGGGCGCAGGGGCTCCAGCTCCAACCCCTGTCCCTGTGGTGTAGGTGGGGGACTCCAGCCCCGTGGGGCAAGCAGGGGCTCCATCTCTGGCCCCATGGGGCAGGCAGGAGGCTCCAGCTCCAGTCCCGTTGGCAAGCAGGGCCTCTGGCTCCCAATACTCCACAATGGGTGCCAGCATCAGTTTCTATATGGATACCAAATGCATGTAAATATTATATATTACTCTTTTTCCCTAATCTGAATGATCAGTAGTAGAAATACCTGACTATTTTAAATCATCACAGTAAAGTCTTGTCCTTCTTTGCCCTTCTTTTCCTGGTAAATAAGTATACCAGACTTCTACTTTCTTGTGGAAGAGTATTTAGTTCACAAGGTCTCCTGCATTCAATGCAGCTGCTACATTTATCCTCCCGTGTCTTCCGTCCTAAAGTGGAATGCTTGTAGAAGCAGGATCTAGAGCCCAAGTCACAGTGGAGGGTGTCTGAGGTCCAGATGCTTGGGACTTCACCACAACAGTTTCAATGTCTTTCTTTGTTAATTGCTGTTCTTTGGCATGGGGTGAGAATTTTGGTTTCCTATTTTCAATGACTGGGAGATTTAAGCAGGCAGCAGATGGGCCTACAGATCCTCAGCTTCATTTAAGGATGTCTGAGCAATCCTAGCATTGGAAAGGACTAGCATCTTGCTGCAGAGTCCGTGTTATGACCTCAGGTGTATTCAGGTAGTATAAGCATCACATTGCTGCATCATTCCTGAGATGGGGCTTCTTAGCTCAAACCCTATTTTGCAGAAGGCCCCAGTGTCTGTTATGAGTCAGAAAACCTTTGGGACTGAGTTGGATTGAAATCTGGATTCAAATTTTGTGGCAAGTGCTCATCTGTGTATCATTCCTTTGGCGTGAAGAAATGTGTGTCAGTTTGGATTTAGTGTCATTTTCCATAAGAGTAATTTTATCTACATTGGAACCCTTTAAATGTACAAATTCTCCCCAGAACTCAGACTTGGTGTCTGTTTTGTTTTGTTGGAGTACAGACTAACACAACTACCTCTCTGTCACTACTCCACAGAACTCAGCTGATTTCCCATGTTCAAAGTCACATTTAAATCTTCACTAATTTTCTATACCCTCATAGTGTTGGATTTTTGTGATGCAGCAAGCAGATGGCTCAGTGGGAGGAAGCAATAATATGTAGGCTTGCCCTCACATTCCAAACCACATCTGTAGTGTCATATTTTTGGCCTCAAAGACTTTCCAGAATCATTTAAAGTTGGCATCACCTTCAAGCTTACAACTGACTCTGTGTTACCTTGCAACAAAATGGTGTAATTGAAGTCAGGAAAAAAATCCCATTTTAATTTTATCTCCCATGTTTAACAGATGACTATTACCAAATCCAGTTTCATACTGGATTTTTATGGTCTGATTTTGAAGCAACAGTGGATGCTTTTCACATCTTACAAAGCATGATTTCATATTTGTAATACGGTTGAGCTTTTCTTAAGCATTCTTTTTCATATGTGTGTTTTCACTTTGTCAGTGCATCTGTTTCCAAGGAATTTATAGTAATGCAGAATGTTTATGTACTGAGTGCATGAAACTAAAGTAACATAATCATACACAAAGAGAAGCTGGTAAGAAAGAGTTATTTTCCAATACCAGAGATAACCAGGAGTATTTCCACTGACAATCTTTGGTGCAAATGTGAGATGTGATACACAAATATTTATATAAACAGTCACAATTTTCAGGGACTGCTGAATGTAGCTTTTAGAAATGTGTAAAATTATATGCAAATATAATGTATATGATTCCTTCATGAGTTTTTCAAATAAAAACAATAAAAAATGGATGTTTCCTGAAAGTAGCATAAATCTATCAGAAGTTATTAAGGGCCAGATTAGAAATCAATTAACTATGTAGGCAAATTATTGTTGACAATTGTGAGTTAGGATTAGTTCTTATTCAAGAATGGCAAGGGTGATGGTGAAGTCCATATTATCCAGAAGTCTTCCAGTGTCCCCGAATATAGCATACAGCATTTACTGTGTAGTTGCTGCAGGGAACTGCAAAGAGGAGAGCCAGAGAGAGGAGTCCCCAGGGAGCAGATGGCTGTCAGCTCCTGTTAATGTAGCTGCTGCTGTGCCAGCCATCACCAGGGAGGAGCTGGAGCAGCCAGCCTGTGCTTGGTAGAGGAAATCAGGTGCTGCTTGGTGTCTCAGTGTGGTGGGAACCAGGGGAGATAAGGCATGTTGTGGGGGCAGAAGCTGCTAAGCTGGCTGAGGCAAGCCAGCTGTGTGATTGGGAAAGGACTGCGGTGTCAGGGCAGTCCTAGACCAAATGGTTCCCTAGGCAAGGAGCGTCCCCCTCCTTTTGTTAAACTTTTGAATATCTTATTTTTTATGGCTCTTGTAACCCATTTCATGGCTTTGATGCATGATTTGCATGCCGGGTTTATGTCTGTCATACAAGATGAGACATTTGCATGCTAGCGCCTGTAAATCTGTACTTATTCATACCATGCATAATCAAACAAAAGTCATTTATTATTATTGAAACTTTTTAATCTTAAGAATAACTGAAAAGTACTAACATCAAGAAATTGAACTGGGCTCCTACATAGAGTAGTCCAGTATTGAATTACCGTAGGTGACAGCCTTTGAATATTAGCGCTTGTTGTTAGGGCCATCCCTAAGGGGGTGTCAGACCTGGGACAACACTCTGCCATTGCAGCCCCTATGGCCCCCCTGCCTCTTCCAACCCCTTCTCCACTCCTGTCCCCACTCCACCACTTCTCCCGATCCCCCTCTGCCGAGTTACACAGTGTGGGGGATTAGTGGTGTCCTGGTGCCAGCAGCAGGGGCTGGGCTACCCCCACACTCATTGGCAGTGGTGGCAGATGGTGGAGTGACCCAGCCACAGTCCATTACATTCCCCCGACTCCCAAATGCACTGTTTTGCTTCCCACCACTGCTGGTGAGTGTGGGTACAGGTCCACCCTTTCTCTCAAGACCACTCCCAGTGAGGGGGCAGGGAGCTGAGAGAGTAGAGTGGGCTGGGGCTGGGTGTCTTTGTTTCCCCCACCACCAGTGAGAGAGGGGATGAGTCGAACTCCTGCTGCTAGTGCTAGTCCCTGGGCTGCCCTGAGCATCGTTGGGCCCCCCAGTACATGGAGCCTGGGGTGGTTGCCCCAAACCATCCTATGGACAGGGTGGCTCTGCTAGTCCGTTAGTTCTCATGAACTGAAGCACAACATCAGAGAGATCCAAAGACTGGCTAATGGCATTTTCAAGCAATAAAATAACAAGCAGAGTCAGTCTCTCATCAAGCACTGTTGGTGGAAGGAATATTTTAATGATCCTGAGATTGAGAAAGCTGCTCTTACCTTTTACAACTATGGGCTTGTCTACGCTTGCCCCCAACTTCGAAGGGGACATGTAAATCAGGGTGACGGGAGCTTACTAATGAAGTGCTGCAGTGAATATGCAGCATTTCATTAGGCTAATTCTCCCCTGTGGCAACTTGAAAGTGTCAAACTTTGAAGTGCCGGCATGCGTGTAGCTGTGGGAATTTTGA
Source organism: Carettochelys insculpta (assembly GCF_033958435.1). Taxonomy (NCBI): domain Eukaryota; kingdom Metazoa; phylum Chordata; order Testudines; family Carettochelyidae; genus Carettochelys; species Carettochelys insculpta. The sequence continues at coordinate 169,270,187 of NC_134139.1, read as the reverse complement.
AGTGTCTGCACTACTTTGAAGTGCCTTTAGTCCCCAAAATTTTGAGACACCTCCATAGTGCAGTTATCCTCCATCTGCTTTGCTGTTGAGGTCTTCTTGGATTACACTTTGTCCAGAACCTCATCCTTGACTGTTCTGCTCGTGGGGTCATTTAAACATGCAAGGCTCTCCACCACTACAAGATGATGATCCATGGAGAGGTGTAATTTAGTCACGTGTAATTTACACCTGCTTTTACTGCTTTATGATCCTTTACACAGTATGTGCCCAGTAAGGACCCCTCCAAACCCCATTGAAATCAGTGCATATACTCCCATTGACAGCCACGGAATTTGGAGTTGGCCCTTAATGATAGCTTACATCAGCATTTTCATTTCCTCTGAAATTGGACCTGGGTGCCTAGGAATAGCAGAAGATGAACAAATAAACATTTTTAAGCTGTTCTTTGTTTCTGTTTCTTACAGCATGTGTGTCTCACTCATACCATTTCCAACTGGGGTTTTTCTTTTTTACTGTAAAAGCTTTGGTTTTTAATGAATTAGCCTAAAATGCTTTTGATTTAATTGCTCTGCATTAGGAAACTCTCAAACCCTGAGTTAATTGATTTGTTTTGATACTCTTGTTACAGCCTTTTATCTTGAGCTAGTATTAAAAGTCTATAAAACATGCATGATAACAGACTAAGATAACAATTATTGAATCAAAATCAAGATCTCTGTTCTTATCTCAAAGGAATTCAATGTTCTGAGGCTAGGATATCTATCTATAAAGAGGACTGTGGTCAACAGCTGTGCTCCCCAGGCAAAATGGAGATGTTCACTGCAATAGTAAAGCTTATCTGTGTAGGAAACAGAACTTTCCAGGGGTTTGGGCGGGGGGCACTCTCTGAGGCGGTGGAGAAAAATGGTGAATCTAAAACCAGCCTCATACCTTACCCCGTCTCATCCTGGGCGCACAAGGCCATTCTCTGAGCTTCTCCATCAGACATAACATGCATGTCCCTGTGGACATTTAGAAATAAAGTAATAAAATGAACAACCACTGCAGGGACTCGTCCCTCATGAAGTTGTTGTAAAACTTTATGAATTATATGGCTGTGTATTCATACTGCATATGATGGGGGAAGTTGCACAAGCTTAATTTTTTTCTGCTTTTTTGCAACATGGAAATTGAGTGTCTGTTTTCTCCTTTGAATCATGTCCACAAGCTTTAAATTTCATAGGTGGCTTTTATATTTAAAAATTAAATTTAAAAGGTTATTGTTGAATAGCTGTACTTGTGAGCATCACCACAATTGGATTATGGCTAAGACAATTCATATGTATTGATTAACTTTGCTAAATGTAATTCAGAATGTGTTGGAAACAATCTGGTATAGTTCTTAAACTAGCTGCTGTAGGTTTGTTAAAGACCTGAGAGTATGCGTAAAACAACAAAGAGACTTTAACAGCAGATTACAAAGGGAGATGTGTGAACTAGAGTTCATACTCAAATTCAGTAGATTAACACTTAGTCTCAATAGAAAGAGCAATTATCTCACGCCTTACAAGGACTGTTCCCCTTGCTTTGGTATTCTTAATGATCTCAGGCAAGACACTTCTTTACCTCTCACCCCCACCTTCAGTTCCATGAATCTGATTTGTCAGTTGTTATTTCAATTTTTTTGGACCTCTATGCTATATAATTGTCAGACTGTAGTGGAAATGGTATAGATCTGAAGAAGTGGGTCTGTCCCACAAAAGCTCTTCACTTAATAGATTATTTTGTTAGTCTTTAAACTGCTACATGACTGCTGGTTTTCTTTGTTAGAATACAGACTAACGTAGCTACCTGTCTGTCACTAGCTGCTGTAGTGTTGTTATTAATTACATTTTAGTGTTTTATTGAAACAGCTACACATATTAAGCATTTTAAATGAAGACAAATATTTTACAAAAGTATATGTGTATATATTATCTATTTTAAATTCGTTTGTCTGCAGCTGTGCCATTAATGGTACAAGAGCAACGTTAGCGTGAGTAAATGGGCCAAACCTACAGGAAAGTCACAAATAACAAGCAATTCTGTGTCACCTAAGAGACTAACAAGTGTATTAGTCTCTCAGGTGCCACAGGACTCTTGTTATTTGTGAATCAACACACTAACATGGTTACCCTGCCAAGACTATAGAAAAGTGTCTGTTTTAGCACAAATTCAAGTTTAGACTCATTATATAATAAATTAACAAGCCATGGCAGGCCCCTAGCTTGGTTTCTGCTAGAGATAAGTGAATCTGAGTGGTTAAGTTTGCATTTGGATTTGAAATTCCCGGAAATCTGAAGAAATTTGAATCTGGTTTAATCTTTTACATAGATCCACCTATGAAGTTTAGACTATATCCAGTTTCAGAAATGATTTTCATGGAATTCTATGGGTGTTTGGTTTACAGTCATACATGTTTACTGACTGAGTAGAGTGCAGACGTGTCAATGTTAGGGAAATAGAGATGGTCAAAAATTACACAGGTAGGTAAATGTGATCCATCACCAATTTTTCACCTAAATTACTGACTACCTGGGAATAAGCTAAAATTCATTTTATGCCATCAGTCTGTAGAGCGTAAGTGGGGCAGGGGCGGGGGGTGTCTCGTTTTGTGTAGCATTCAGCACATTCTCAGTGTTTGGGGTTAGAGTTTGCTAGTCTGTTATTCACATTGCATTGTACTTTACTTTGTGAGTCGCCCACTGAAATCAGCAACTATGTACAGTAAAAGCTTTATTATCTGGTATCCCAAGGGGATGCTGGATAATAAAATGTGCCAGTTGGTAGAGCTGGGGCCAGTAGCTGGCCTCACTCTACTCCCGCCCCATTCCCAGCCAGGCAATGTGTAGCTGGCCCCATGGCAGTAGCCCTAGCTGGATACGCTGGTTAACTAAATGTGCTGGTTATCCGAATACCTGATAACCAGGCTTTTACCGTTCTAATAAGAATGGCATACTCTACCCCTTAATAAAAATGATGACTGCTGTGGACATAAATTAGCCAAACTGTAACGCTACGTCTACACGGTCAGTCACTGTCGACAAATCTGGGCTTTTGTCAACAAAACTCGCTGGCCGTTTCTATACAGGCCACTTCCGAAATGCTAATACACAGAGCGAACAATTTTAATGAGGCACAGATGCATTAACATCATGTAATTTGAAGTCCGGAAGACCGTTCTTCCAGACTCCAAAACACCGTGTAGAAGTGCAGCCCTGTGGGGGCTTCCGGAAGGAAGTCCTCCTTCCGGAGGCCCCTTCTTCCCAAAAAATTTCCAGACTCCAAATCACGTGACATTATGCTAATGAGGCACGGGGAATTTGCATCCATGCCTCATTAGCATCTTTCGCTCTGTGTATTAGCATTCCATTTCTGAAGGAAGTGGCCCATGTAGAAATGGCTGCTGAGTGTCTCCATGGCTAAAGTGCTTTGTCGAGAGTTTGTCGACAAAACTCAGCTGTTCAGCCAACGGTGTTATACCTCTCCCCCCTTCAGGTATAACACCTCTGTTGACAGTGTTTTGTCAACAGAGTGCCCATGTAGACACTTCTGTCAACAGAGAGGGCTTCCAGTTCCCCAGATAGCCCTGTTTGCAGAGCTTCCATTCAGCTATTCTGTCAAGAGAGAACCAGGCAAGTCTGGCTGCTCTCTGTTGACAGAGTGGCTTGCTCATTGGAGCCACTTTTAGGTGTAGATGTGATCTGTTGACATACATACTGCTGAGGATTCTCTGTCAACAGTGACCTTTGTCGACAGTGGCTGTCTGTGTAGACGCAGACAAAGAGAATAGAAAGACAAAAGAAGAGATGAGGAAAGAACCATTAAGAATTTTCAAAGGCTATTTTTCCTGGAAGCCGAGATAGTGGGAGTTGAAATGCATTAATTCAGTTATTTGTCATGTACAAAGCAAATCGTGAAAGGATAATTTCAGATACATATCTTCCTCTTCTCATTTTCTATTTGGAAATCACTTGTTTGCCTTTTAAGTAATACATTAAACCCTCTTTCTTACACACTGAGGGCTTGTCTATGCTTAATGCCAGGTTGATGTGCTGGCAGTCAGTCTGCCAGGGTTGGATTTCGTGTGCCCCATAGGACCACACTAAATTAAATGCTCAGGGCGCCCCCATCAATCCTGGTACTCCTCATAGTTACAAGATGCAGGTCCTGCATCTGATGAGGTGGGTCTTTGCCCACGAAAGCTTGTGCTCCTACATTTCTGTTAGTCTATAAGGTGCCAGAGGACCCCTCATAGCTGGAGTTGCATATCTTACATCAATTTTGCCTCTTAGTGTAGATCTTGCTGAGTTACATGTGAGATTAAGAAAGGCAATTTTGTACTTTCATTAACATGCAGCCCGAGCAAAAGAACACTGGACGGAAGTTACATCCATTCTTTCATTATGCAACTCATTCCTTATTTGATGCTCAAAGGCGTTACACAAAAATCTCTAATAAATTAGTTTGTCACAGAAAATCATTAAGCAAGAAAATAAATTTAAATGTTTTAACACAGTGTAGTGCCTTAGGCTAACACTGGGTGGTCTGTCAGTCTAATCATGGAATTCAACTTAAAAGCCTGTTGCACACTTAAATCCATAGTTATCTACTTGAGGCTTGTGTTTTATATTTCTAAGATGTCAGACAACACCTATGGTTAAATTAATAGATAATAAAAATACATTAAATAATAAATGTATGTTTAATAAAATAATTACAACTGAGGCCACGTAATATGTGTGGAGAAAGAGATGATATAGCTTGTTGTTCAGAGAAGTTATATTCATATATCTAATTATATTTATTGTATTTAACCAAAGTGCCAGGCAGTTCTTGTGGTTGCTCACTCTAGCGCACTCTGAAGTTAAGTCACTGGAATGAGGGCTTGGATCAGTGTTCACTTCGTGCTCCGCATCAGTACCCAGCCTGGGCTGGGGAAGCTAATGATTCATCCGGCAAACCAAATTCACTGATGAATCCTGATCAGGTGTTACCTGAGACCTGTTGTGCATAAGTGAAGAAGACTGAATTGGAACTCTCTGCGTATTTACTCAGGCTTGTTTTATTTTGTTATTTTTTACACCTTGGCAGTTTTACCACATCTGTGGAGTGGACATTGTGTGTGTGGGCATTGGAGCACCTAAGTCCCCCTTGTCCTTTGGCTTGTCTACACTTCCACCTTCCTTCGAAGGAAGGATGGTAATTAGGGTGTTGGGAGTTCACTAATGAAGTGCTGCCATGCATAGGCAGCACTTCATTAAGCAAATTCCTCCCCGCGGCAACTTTGAACTTTTAAACTTCAAAGTACCAACACGTGTCTAGCCGTGGCTCACCCGCTGGTACTTCGAAGTGCGAGGGGCAACTTTGAAGTCCCTTTACTCTTCAAAATTTTGAGGAGTAAAGGAACTTAGAAGCTGCCCTGGCACTTCGAAGTACCGGTGGGTGAGCCGCCACTAGACACGTGCCGGTACTTTGAAGTTTAAAACTTCGAAGTTGCTGCGGGGGGAAATTTGCTTAATGAAGTGCTGCCTATGCACGGCAGCACTTCATTAGTGAACTCCCAACACCCTAATTACCATCCTTCTTTTGAAGGAAGGTGATGGTGTAGACAAGCCCCTTGTGAATCCCATCCTCGGTGTGTCTACATATCAGGTCACTATTTTTTGTGTATGAGAAGGAGCAAAGCCCAATTATCCTGGCCTGCATATAGGATTACATATTATCAGCTTCTCACCTTCATCTTTCAGGGATGCTTTTCTTTGGCTACAGAACTAGATATATTTATTGTATCTATTATTGTATATAACACACATTTTTATCTATTTCAGACAAACTTTATATGGGACCAGGACAACTGTACCATGACTTGCAGAATCTTTTACATGATTTGAATATAGTCAGTCAAATTAGTCAACTGATAGGCAGTCTTAAAGGAAACTATCAGGTAACAACCAAATCCTGACTTATTTTCAAAATATGCTTCCTGTTCTAGAGCTGCAGAATCAATCACTCCTTCCTGAGAGCTCTGAATGGCACTCTTTAGTTCTCCCTGGAGAGCATATAATCTTTTTTAACTTCAGTAATTGATTTACTGTTAAATATTTAGTGTTATAGATAGATTACAGCAGACTTTCTAATCTTGCTTTACTCTGCAGTTTTTTGTGCGTGGGTGGTTAAAAAGTGTCTGCATTTGCCCCATTGCAGTTAAGTGTATCTGGATACCGAATTACATCTCAATTCTTAATAAAAATGTTTTCTTAGGATTAGACCATATAGCTTTGGGAAGATTGTTTAACACTTTTGCTTTAACTAAGGCTGTGTCTAGACTAGCCCCAACCTTCGAAGGGGGCATAGTAATTAGGGTGTAGTGAGATTACTCATGAAGTGCTGCAGTGCATATGCAGCACTTCATTAGACTAAATCTCCCCTGTGGCAACTTTGAAGTGTGAAACTTCAAAGTGCCGGCTTGTGTGTAGCCACAGATCAGCCACGGGTACTTAGAGGTGCCCGTGCTACTTTGAAGTCTCTTTACTCCTCGAAGGGACTTTGGAGTAGTGCGGGCACTTTGAAGTACCATGGCTGATCTGTGGCTACATGCAAGCTGGCACTTTGAAGTTTCACACTTCGAAGTTGCCGCAGGGGAGATTTAGCTTAATGAAGTTCTGCATGTGCACCGCAGCACTTCATTAGTAATCTCCCTACACGCTAATTACCATGCCCCCTTCAAAGTTGGGGGCTAATCTAGACATAGCCTAAGGATCCTAACACCCACCCAAAACACCTAGTTCTAGGTTGTTTTGTTTTAGTTTTTGGTTTTTGTGTGTTGTTGTGTTCAAGGTGAGTGAATACTGTAAAAAAATTAATCATGACCATGTTTCTGGATTTTTTTGCTTACGAGGTACACTATGATTTGTGCTCTTTTCACATATATTACAGCAAAATGTTTTACTATTGCTAACTCTGAATATTTAAAAATTTTGTCAGGCCTGCAAAATCATGAAGTTATTTTAAAACTCATTTACTTTTGCAATTATTTTAGTAATCTTCTGGTTTTAGAGCCTTCAGTATGTACTTGGGCCACAACTCCTAGCATTTCTCTGTACCATTGGGGGGCCAGAAACTTAATATTTTGATGAATGAAAGCTGAGATTCTCACATAATGTCTCCAGGTTCAGAGCATTAAATAAATCATAAAATATTGCAGAAATTGGGATAACCTCGCCGGTGTAGAAAGCATTGCAAATATACTGTTTGGAATTTTCAAGGAAACAATGCTTTCTAAGTGACTATTGCAAAATATTTATAAGTAGTATTGAGCATTGTTATGAATGTTCAGACTTGAGGTCAGGAGCATCAAATACCATGCTACCTATGTATCCAATTAAAGGAGCACCAATTTTCAGTGTTAAATACTTAAGTCTGACCTGCAGGTAGTGAAGGGCAAACATTCATATTTATTTGAAGAAGAAGGCCTCTCTCTCTCTCTTTGTGATAGAAACTTTGATTTATATACATTTCTTAGTTATTTGAAATTCATCAACTTTAGTTGATGATGGACTACTCACCATCATGATTACTTTGAGTGAATGTGATATACTCTGGCAAGGTGAATGATCACCTAAATCACATAGGATTGTCTCTGCTACCTAACTGGACAAATTCCAGCCCCACAAAGAGCTTGGAAGATGGTTAAACAAGTACCTCTGGTTTGAATATTTGAGCAAATGCAGTATTTACAGTAGGTTGTGAACTCTTTCTTTTTCCACCAAAAGTTTACCAAACAAAAGATTATCTCATATAAATATTCACTAAAATGAGAGAAAGGGTCCTGATTATGGCTGAAGCAAATTCATACTTTTTATTCCTTCAGATGATTTTGAATATGTTCTGCTGTGTTCACCCAGCTATACTTGCAATGAACTCTTTGAAGGTTGGATGAAACATGTTGACATCAACATTTGTTGAATCATTTTGAATAGCATTAACAAATGTGTAAATTATTCAAGCTCAATGTATGCAGAGAGGAAAAAAAGGTTAATGTGTCAAGAATAATTTGTTCATTGTCAATATTTCATCCATGTCTAGTGGCTTAGTTAGCTGAAGGAAAAATGTTAGTGTTGTATGTGGACATCTTTTCTTTTAATCTTGCAGAATTTAAACAAATCTGTTGCTAATGACTGGGCATCAGGTTTACAAAAACTTATATTGAAGAAAGAAGATGAAATCAGAGCAGCAGACCGCTGCAGAATTCAGCTGCAGCTTCCAGGGAAGCTGGACAAGTCAGTAGACATTTTAAATCTAATACTTTCCATGGGTATGTCTATACTTATTTGAGGGGTGGAGGGTTGGTGCGCTGCAATCGATCTTCCGGGGATCGATTTTGCAGTGTGTGTGAAGCAAAATCGATCTCTCTGGGCTTGGCCATCAACCCTGGTACTCCACGCTGACACATAGAGTAAGGAACATCAATGTGAGCCCGAAGAGGCCCAACCTATACCAGGGAAGAAAGTCAGTCCTGATACATCTATTCTACCTATGCAAATGGCATGGCTAGAATTGTGAATCTGGGATCAACTTTAATCCCTAGTATAGACCAGGCCTAAGCGTGCATATGCATGAGAAAGGAGTAAGAGCTCATTGTGTTCCTCAGCATTTCTTGCCCTGCATCTTACACTTGTTAGATCGAGAAGCTTCATTTCATGTTAGAGATGGAAAAGTGATTATTTATTTAATGTCTCACAGGTCTGGGCGGCCAACTTTCTTTCCTGCAGTGTTTAATACGTTTACTCCTGCTATCAAACAATCTTGGATCAACAATTTACAAATGGCTAAACTTGCTCTCGGTAAGACTTAGTTGCCTTAAGCTGCTTGAAGCACTGTATCAAGTTGGGAGAATGTTCATTCTTTCTCTAGATAGTTTTAGGTTACAACATACTAGGTGCATCTATACTAGAAGCTAACTTCAAATTAATTTCGAAGTTAGGCACTACACCTAAGTAGTCAGCAGAGAGTCTACACACATTTTCCCTTACTTTGAAGTTAACTTTGAAGTCCTTACTCCGTTCCCCAGGAATGGAGTAGTGCCCTACTTTGAAGTTTAACTTTGAAATCGGGTGTGTATAGATGCTCAACTTTGAAGTTGCTTACTTCGAATTTATACTTCGAAGTAAGCAACTTTGAAGTTATTTTTGTACTGTAGAAACAGCCACTGTGTGTTTGAAGATTATTTATGGGACGACTTCTTGTAGAATTTGGAAATCAAGATACCACATATCACAAAAGATGCTTTAAAAGAGAGAGGGGACTTGTAATTAGCACCATATGCTAAAATAGTTAGAGGTAATTTTTACCAACTTGAGATGGAGAGAGGTAACTATTGGTGTGCCCCAAGGATCTGTATTGGGACCTGTCCTATTTAACATATTTATGAATGATCTGGAGACGGGTGGAATTTGCAGATGATGCTTAACTGCCCGTGATAGTTAAGAACAAAGCAGACTTGGAAGAGCTTCAAAAGGATCTCACAAAACTAGATGTTTGGGCAACAAAATGGCAAGTGAATTTTAATACTGATAAATTCAAAATAATGCACATTATAAAGAATAATTCCAACTATACATACAAAATGATGTGGAGAGATATTGGAGTCATTGTGGATAGTTCTCTGCAAATATCCTCTCAATGTGCTGCAGCAGTCAAATAAGCAAACAGAATGTTAAGAATCATTAAAAATGGAATAGAAAATAAGACGAAGAATACCTTGTTGCCTCTATATAAACCTATGGTGTGCTCACATCTTGAATACTGTATATAGATGTGGTCACCTCATCTCAAAAAAAATATCTTGACATTGAAAAAGGTCCAGAAAAGGGCAACCAAAATGGTTAGGGGTTTGGAACAAGTGCCATATGAAGAGAGATTAAATAGGCTGGGACTTTTCATCTTAGAAAATAGGAGACTAAGGGAGGGGTGTGAATGATATGGGTCTATATATCATAACAGGTATGGAGAAAGTAAATAAGGAAAATGTATTTACTTGTTCCCATAACATGAGAACTAAGGGTCACCAAATGAAATTAATGGGTAACAGGTTTAAAACAAATGAAAGGAGGTTTTTCTTCACATAGTGCACAGTCAGCCTGTGGAACTCCTTGACAGAGGATGTTGTGAAGACCAAGACTTTATCAGGACTCAAAAACTAACTAGATAAATTCATGGAGGTTAAGTCTATCAATATTTATTATCTAGGATGGGTAGGAATGATGTCCCTAGCCTCTGTTTATCAGAGGCTGGAAATGGATAACAGGAGAGGGATTACTCCATGATTACCTGTTCTGTTCACTTCCTCTGGAACATGTGGCATTGACCACTGTCAGAAGACAGGATACTGGGCTTGATGGGCCTTTTGTCTGACCCAGTATAGCTGCTTTTATGTTCTTATGAAAATTGACAACCACTTGTGTGGAAACCTGAAAGTCTCTCACATTTAAAAATCTAATCTCTGTGTTATCCAAGTACAAAAATAATGTTTTTTTTTAAAGTGAATATGTCCTTTTTCAAGTTAACATAATTTAAAAAAATCTCAACAAATTTTCTTTAGACTTTGCAAAAAATAATTCACCCAGAGGGAATGGCGAATTCTAGCCCAAAAGCAACATGTTGGGGAGTTACGAGTGAGGAAGAAAATAGGCTTAGAATGTAATAGACTCTTAATATAGAAATGGTATGTAATTATAAGAAGTATTTTATTTTGGCAGAAATAAGGAAGAAATGTGCTGCTCAGATCTGCCAGCAACTGAGAGAGATCTGATGGCATTTTTAAATTCTTATTCTTTTTTTTTTTTTTTTTAAGGATTTTATCTATAAATTCATACCTCTCAGCAAGACACCCATAATCAAGTCCAATAGTAACAAAGTATATTATGTATTAGCTAGCGATCTGTCAACCGAAGTTCCTGTCAATATTTGCAGACGAAACTTCTATTGACAGATCGTGACCAGACTGCCAAGCAGGTTGAAAGAGCGATCTGCTCTGTCGACAGAACAACCAGCTGGAAGCACAGCGGGTAGGGCTGCCTGATGTCCTGGAAGCCCTGTTTGTCGACAGAAGGACATGCCCCAGAATGTCCAGAATGGCTTTCTGTCAACAGAATCACGCCTCATGGGGAAGCAGCAGAACACTGATGACAGAAGTGCCATGTTTTGATTTGCTGCTGACGGAATACCTTGGGAATGTGGAGGCTTTGCAGGTTTTGTCAACAGAGCCTAAGAGTTCTGACTGATTTGTTGTGTAGAATGAAATTAAAGAGTAATACATATTTCATTCTAATTTAAACATTAGTGGGTTATTTTACAGGTGTCACCTACCCCCCCAATACATATGTAATAACAAATATTATTCTTTCATAAATCACAGGTTTCTGGGATTAAAAAATTGAAATTGCACTAGATCAGTTTGTTTTAGCTATATTTTTAGTGAGATGTTAGTAACTATTAAGTGAAAGCACTGTGGGATATATTTACTTTTTGCCATTACAGCAGAGGAAAACATCCTGGGGTGGTTCTGTTTGGAAGATGATGGGAATCAGATCAAAAAAGAAAAGCATCCTCTCCTTGTTAGACACATGCCAGTAACGGTGGCCAAACAACAGGAATTTAAGGTGAGTAGTGTTGTGATCTTAAGTAACACAGATACTCACTGCTAAGGTTATAACGTACAGTCCCAGCTTAGGGATATGTTTCATTTGAGTCAGTCTTGCTTCTGCTAGTATGTCCCAGGGTACCTGGTTCTTATGTGAAGGTGCAATTTTATTTCTAAAAAGCCATAAAAAGTAGTACTTGTCCTCGGTGGATCTTATCTGAATTCTGTTCCTAGTCATCTGATGCTGATTTTAGTGACTAAAATAAACATATGCTGCTTTTCACTCCTATTTTCATTTCAAAGCCAAAATGGCCAAGAGTGAGGGTATGTCTACACTACAGAATTATTCCAGAGTAGCTTATTCCAGAGTTGTTATTTCAAAATAAGACATACCAGAATAATGCGTCCACACTAAAGGGAATCCCCAGAATAAGCAAAACTTATTTCAAAAAAGTGCGTGCACACACAATAGGACCTATTTTGGATTAGAGTTCCTGGAAGCATTCTGGGGCCATGTCTACACAGCAGCATTATTTCAGAATAAGCTATTCCAGAATAGTTTATTTTGAAATAACCCCTATCTATACAGCCCCTATTTTGAAACACCCTTGTAGAATGTGTGGCAGACTGCTGCCTGGTAGCTGCAGGAGCCTTCTAGAAGGAACGTATGCTGGCTGGTGGGCTAATGTATTCTTGTTCCCTGAATAGGCCCAATTAGGCCAGGCAGCTGAGGCCTTATTACGTATCAGCCCTCATTGGTCAGATAGGCCCTGTGCTCCCTATAAAAGGCTCCCCATCTGGTAGCAGGGGGCAAGGTTTTGGGAGGTGCACCAGAGGAGCAGGAGCGCAGCAAAAAGGTACCACGGGAAAGTGGTGGGTGAAGTGGCCCAGGGTGAGGCTACTACTTTGGGGCAGGGGTAAAGGTCCTGCCGGTTGCCTCTTGTTCTCATAGGGACCCTGGGCCGGAGTCCAGGGTAGAGGATGGGTCTGGACTCCCCTCACCCTTCCCCCGAGGGATCACTTTACTGGAGCAGGCGCGGGCCTGCAAAGGGACTGGTATTATTCTCCCTGTACTGGAGCTCCCTATGATGAGGATGGCTCGCTAAGCGGAGACCCCTGCCTTTGGAAGGGTCTGGGCAAAAGGGGGGCCTCCTTGAGTCTCTGAGGCAGCACAAATCCGCCAGGAAGTGCAGGGACCCACAGAGGCTGACAAGGGACTTTGTCACAAATGATGTTTAAAAAATTCAAAATAAGCCATCCACTATTTCAGAATTATTTTGAAAAAGTAGTTTTGCTATGTAGACACACCCTGAGTGAGCTGGATATTGTGTCTCTCTGTGTATCAGCAAAGCTCTTACTAGATGTTAGTCAGTTATGACGGTATAAACATGGTGAACAGAATGGGCTTGCACCATTACTACTACTGGCGTAATTTTAACAAAATAAAGTCATATAGAGATTTCTGAATTAGTGATTAAATAATTTAAATAATTATGAATTAAATAAAGAAGCCTGCTGACCTTCATTATTATTATGAACCATAAGGAGAAAAGAGTCTTGACTCTTCCTTTCAGGTGAATCTGCAAGGCTGGAAGTTAGATATAATTGTTACTTTTCAACTAAGGATATTTTTTATAAATAATTGAGGTACTAAATATGAACCACCTCATGATGTTATATTTACATTGTCCCTTTTAATTTTTAGTCAACAAAATTCACTTCCAGTCTCCAGTAAGGCCATATATGTTTGGGACCCATAAAATGCTGGACTACAGAGATATTGAATCATTTTTTACTCAAAGCCCACTGAATGCCCATACATTTAATATTAAAATGTAAATTTGGCCCAAGCTGCTGGGATCATGTGAGTACAACAGAATCACAACCTGCTTAATAATAAGAGATTCTCTATCACTTGCAGTAGGAAATAAAAACTTGAAAGCATAACTTAGGGCACACCTCTACTTATGGGAAGATCCACACACCGGCAGTTGATCTTCCTGGGTTCAATTGAGTGCTCCTGGTGGGAATGCACTAAATTGAACTGTCATAGTGCTGTCATTGACCCCAGTACTTGCAGTCACAAGGAATAAGGGAAGTTGGGAGGAAGGTTTCTCCTGTAGACCTCCTGCTGTGTGGATGGCAACAAAAATTGATTTTAAATAAGTCTACTCCAGCTACACAATTCAATTTTATCTCCTTGTGCATACCTGGCCTTGTGCAACAAGTGCACGGATGTCTTCCTGAGTCTGCAGACAGCCTGAAACAATAGCTCTGTGACATGTCATTTTCTCTATGCGTCTGAAAGTGGGTGTGAAGGATAGGACCCACTACTGCAGGGGGCTCTACTAATGCCACCACTGACAGGAGGAAAGTACAGCACACCCAAGGAAAGGTTCTCCTACCACCACTTCTACTGCTCCCAAGAGAGCTTGGCTTGCCGTTACTCCTGAAAATAGTGCGGAGAGGTCTGGTCACTACTTCTTGGCAGAACCACCTTGCTTTTATCCTGTCTCTGTGCAGTTGGGAAGGCTCCACTTGCTGTTTGCTTGAGGGAGTGGTGCCCCAGTATAGAGTCAGGCCACAGGAGCCTCATGCCACACTGTGTGCCAAAGCTGGTTGACCTGCTTATTAGCTTTCACTGTGCTGCACATACTGGTTTAGAGTACATGTGTGTTACTGTTCTTTTAAAGCCAGATTTCCTGTCAAAGGCCTTATTTGCTACTCTGGCCATATCAGGACCTAACTACTGCTGTTTTAGTAATAAAAAACTTCATCAGATTTGACCAAATCATGAACAGTGACACAGAAGGGCAACAAGCAGCCCAAGAGATGTCCCAACCTGACATGCCTTTTCTGTCTCCAACAATCTAGGAGACTATCACAGCAAATGGAATACGTTTTAATGGTGTCTGCAATTTCAACACGTGTCACTGAGCAACGAGCTGATCTAGACTTCGACAGTTTTTTTTTGTTCTTGATCTTTCAGTGGCACTCTTTTAATGGACTGCCAGTGAACAGACATACGTTTGACAGAGAAGGCAGATAATAAAGCTTGCCTTTGAGAAAAGAATTCACAGATCCTGATGGGGACACCTCTAATAGATGACCTTATTTTCAAAAGTGCTGAGCAACCAGCAACAAGCACTGACTTCAGGGGGAGTTGCTGCGTTCTCTGCATTTTTTAAAATCAATCCATGTGTACACATACCTAAGGTAGGATTTTTAGGTGTCTGATTTATGCACCCATTTCTAAGATCTTGTCCTTCATGAGTAGGTAGTGCTGTGTATTGATAAGTTTTGAAATAGCCTGATTTCCTAACTTTTAAATTCTTCAATGTTATCTCATTTTTTCCTGTCACATTCTGTAGTGGCATCAAACTCCATGACTTTATATATACTAAACAGAAAGTATTAGAGAGGTATCCATGTTAGTCTGTATCTTCAAGAACAAGAAAAAGTCCTGTGACACCTTATAGACTAACAGACATTTTGGAGTATAAGCTTTCATGGGCAAAGACCCGC